>NC_088831.1:10335156-10935156 GCF_904066995.2 Poecilia reticulata
TGACTCAGGTAACAGCGAGGGAAGGACTTACATCACACTCACAGCTTTGGCTCAAAGTGAAAGTTTAAACATAACTGTGGAATCGAACGTGTTTGCTGTTAAAAAAAGATGCCCCCTCTCTTTCCACCAAGAAAACACCCGAACGTCGAACCACTCTCCAACTTCCACCCAAACAAATCACACCTAACACATCAGACGCGAGCTACACGCGCTCAATGCCCTTTTAAAACTTACCTCAAACTTTTTTGTTTTCAAGCTATTTATTTCCTTTTTCCTTTTTTAGTTTTTGAATCATGACCAAAGGGTGTTAATCATCTAGTGGCACAAATCCCAGATTTGGATCGCGTGTAAAGGCGGTTCAATTGTTGCAAAGCCTAAGAGCAAATCTGTCCACCAATAATTTACTGAAAAACACATAAACTGTTATGAGACACCCCGCGGAGATGATTCAACAATCTGTAGGAGCATTGTTAGCAGCGTCACGTTGGAGTATGACCTTAGCATTCTCACGTTGGTGTGGAGCAAATTTCGTACATTCAGCTACTTCTGTGCAATTGAACTTTCTGGGTAACTGTATTATTTCAACACCTTGATTCCTGCTTTTGTAGATTTGGTATCACTGTCCAAGCTTTAGACAACAGAAAGACAGCTTCACATTTTTTGACCAGACTATATACAGTATATCGACCAGTTTCGCATCTCCAAAGCGGATGTCGGAAAATTGTCCAAGGGGTTTGTGTCGCTCTGGTACAAAACAGCCCAAAACAGACACAATCCTGAGTTAGCTTACACAAAATGCTCTGCATAAGCTAAAGGCTACATAGCAACAGCAGTTTTGCCTTTATCCCATGATCCTGGCTTACTCATGCACATATTTATGGTTTATGCCCTGTGGCTAGTTTCCGTAAGCGGGTCGGTGCTAAGTAGATTTTCTTTCCTGCTCCTCATTTTAAAATGTTTACCCTTCTTTGCTTCTATCTTAGAGGTTCTGCACTTGACCTGGATCAAGGTAATGACAGATGTGAAAGTACTCGCTAACGCTATTTATCTTTCCTGAGCTAGTCCTTAGCACACATTTGGTACCATTACCCATTTGAACTCTTTTTTTATTATTTTCTTTCTTCTAGAAAGAACTTCTGGCTGCCAGTAACTATTATGTACCATTTGTTTCCCTTTTCTGCTGAAGGTATCTCTAGATTTTGTGCTTCTGTTTTTTGTGTTTTTTCAGTCTGCTCTGGTTTTAAAACCAAAGCCAGTTGGGTTGTTCATTTCTGTTTAAAGGGAGTGATTCCTCTCCACTGTCGCCTCATGCTTGCTCAGGATTCCTGCAAAGTCAACAATTATAGTCGACAATGCTAAAATAAAACATTCACCAAACTGACATGATATTATGAACTAAGTTTGACGTCTTTATATTGTTTCAGTTGAATTGGACTTAATGTAAACTGAATCTTGACTCAACTGGACAGAAATTGCACCAGTTAACTGTTTTAAGATGAGATTTGCTGCAGATTGGCTGCAGAATGAACAGCAGGTTAATTGAAAACAACCTTATATCACTTCCCACACTGATCACTACCTGTGTTTTGCGAGTTGTGTTGATGCGCGCTAACATTTGTTCCTAACTCGACATGAAAGAGCGTTTAATGCTGCAAACCTGTTGCTCTTTTTTTTTTTTATCCAGGATCATTTGGCGCTTCAAAGCAATACTGACAGGAAACAAATGGAAGTTGGCTTTAAAGAGTTTATATTCACACACGAATATGTGATTCAAAGACTACTCTGAAGTTATTTTAAAGAATTAAAACTATTTGACTGGAGAAAGTGGAAAAAAGGCAGCTTGAACAGATCATCCAAACAATTTTCGCCAGCTGGACCCATGTAGCTGCCTATTGATATCATCCAAGTGGAGAATGCCTTCCTTTATTTCGTGCAGCCTGCCCAGACGAGCTGTCAAAGGATCTTATTGAGTGCAGGAATGTGGATCAACATACACCTTGAAAGAATCCATTCACAATGATTTCCGCTGCGCTGAGGACGACATTCTGCAAAATCCAAAATCTGAGTCTATAGGCGATGCAATGACGCGCGACAAGATATCCGCCGTTGTTTCACCGCTTTGTGCCATGTGTTTGAGTTATTATGGGATGTTGTACCAGCGGAGCAGAGGGCTGATGGAAGGCAGCAGCAATCGCCCTGTGCTTATTAGACTAGGGGCTGGCTGTGCTCATTAGGTCGACGGCAGCACGATGGGGATCTATTCTCCTGAGGTGACCAAAGGTGCTTACAAAGACCTTCCAAGTCCCAGTAATGATACCCCAGACCTGTCACTCTTGTCACAAGACTGACATGACCTTTTTCTGGCTCGTGTGCTGAAGAAGAAAAATTTTCTAATTTTACTGAATGAGGCAAGAGGAAAAGGCGTGCCGTTTCCTCCCAAAAATTGCAAAATTGTGTCCCTCCGCTCTGCGGACGATACAATGATGTCGACTTCCTTTTCACGAATGTCAACAAAGACCATTTTCCGTGTGCTTATCGGGGCGATTTAAGTGATTGCGATTCAGGTTTTAATCTAAGCACAACAGTCAGACCTTGTGCCATTAAGACCTATGAAATAGAGGCATGCTGAGCAGCAGCGGAGCGGCTGAATAGATGTCTGGAAGCAATCTGTGAAAGATGTCTGATCAATGGTCTCCAAATGAAATGAGAGATGAAAAGATGTCTTTTAAGGCTCATGAAAAGGGAAGTTTGTTGGTGGGCGTTTTTGTTCAGCTTTTCCATTTTTAACCTCAATCATCTGAACACGGCGCACATGAAAGAGGGAAACGGTAATAGGGTCACCCCACTGTGGCCTTTTTCCTCTGATGTCAAGTGTCCCCCGGACACTTATGTGATTGCATATAACATTTCAAAGACGGAGCTGCATGTTTAGCAAACGCGGCTCATTACTTTATCTGTGTTTTAGGTGCTTTTTTATGGATGAGGCTTTGTCACAGTTTAACCGATAAAATTAATGTTTTTATTCTGATTTTATGTGACACACCAACAAAAAAGTCTTATACCTCAAGCACAGTCTAATTAGTTGGAGAATGTCGACTTAAAAGTCTTAGAATGGTTAAAGTCTAGGATATTCTACATGAATGTACTTACTCTAAACCGTTCGACGTGTTTTTGCACCCCCTACATGGCTTGTATTACACTGCAGCCTAGAAATAATCTGACTAGAAATGAACAAGTGCAGGATTTATCCTGAGATTACAAATACATCTAAAAGAAAGTTTAAAATTTTGAAAAAGTTTAAGAATGTTTGTCAGTCCTTTCAGAAAAAGAATCTATTTAATAGATTCTTTGCATAAAGTGAAATATTTCAATTTTGATGATTACAAACAATGAAAGGCAAAATCAGAAAATCAAAATCCAACGCAAGATTAATAAAAATAGAAATTTTAAACAGAAATGTCAGACTTCTGAAGCGTACGGTCATTTCCATGCACTCAATATTTACCACACTTTTTTCTTCCACTCAACTTTCTACCTCTTCAAGCTCATAAGCCTTTGTGACTTCTACACAATGTTCTCGTTTTTTTAAAGACATTTAAAAATATTTTTTTTGATATTCTAAATATTTTAGATGCAGGTTTCTAGTAGGACTTGATTTTATTTAGGGATATCAAAGGAAAAGTTACGTTTTTTTGTAAAAGATACATGAGAACCGCATAATTTTCCTTCCACTTGATTGATCAATCATAAAACTGGACAAAATGTGCATCTAGATGAGTGATGTCATTAAGTTTGTAACTGTTTCTGTTCTGGCGCAGCCCGATCTAAAGCTAATCTGTCTGCTAATGAAACATGCATGAGATTACATCATTCCTAAATTTCTTTAACTTTTGTAGAAAAATGTGGTCAGATCCTGCCCTCATGGGGGCGGAGGGCCTTTCCAAACAAAGCCTGATTGTAATGGGCCGCATGAAGTGCCAGTTTAACCCCCACACATACAAAATGAGAGAGAGCAGGAGCCAAGACGTACATTAATCCTTGCCAGATTGGGGACTTTATGATTTACGTTGAGAATCTTATCCGTTTCCCCAGATCTCCTGCTGGGTGAATTGATTGCGTTTTTTCGGTCTTAATCCACACCACGCCATGCATCTTGGTAGGCAACCGGGGAGCCATCTTGTACAAATAGAATTTAGGCTCGACAAAAGCCATCTCCAGCTGAGCAATGAGAAAGCATCCTTTCACCGCTGCACGTCCCCTCCCAACCACGCCGAGTGGCATTTGAAAATAGCAGGCAGAGGTTTTCGCGGAATTGTTGCTATTGATTTCTGTGTAACTTTTCTCCAGCCGCAGCCTCTCTTGGGAGATCATCTGTGCATATGACACTCATCAGGATGGATAAGCCCATTTCGTCAAAACGCCTTCTGTCGCGGCCGTCCTCGAGAAACGGTGCTGCGCAGCCAGAGAGGGTGTTTTAATGAGATTAATTAAATTGCTTATGAGTGATGGCCCTCCACCAATTACCTGGGCCATAATACCGTTTTCCCCAACTCAGGGCGAGCGCTATAAACGCGAGGATGCGGCAAGAAAATGATTAATCATCTCATCACCATCCCAGGAGATAATATGACAATAAAGACAAAAGCATCTCATCAGCTGTGGTTGACTAAAGCCAAGAGTTTCTTCCTAAGCCCAGATTATTTCGTGTTATTTGGTACAGTTAGGGATGCAAACAATTAATCAAATAACAAATGGTTTATTGAATTAAAATGAGTTCCAATTGATTGATGTTTAGAACTTCTTTCAGTGTTGTAGTTTGGTCGCCATCCAGCAGAGGGAGCTGCAGGTCATCCTTAAGCAAAGATAGATACAGAAATAAAGATGGCGGCACTATGCCAGCACAGCAGGAAAGTTAAAAGGTCCAAACAGAGTGTATGTGGAATGAAAAATGCACTTTATGTGGTTCTGCTTTGATATACGAACACTCGACAGCGTTAACGTTTCAACCAAAACTAATTTCTAATGTCCTAACACGACGATAAAGTCTGCATTCATACTCAGTAGTTGTGTTTACATTACAATTTCACACTTGGATAAGAAATGCAATTAAAATTACACTTGAATAAGTTTATGTGGTAAGTCATTAAAAAACATACAGTGCCATCATCCTACTACTTCCTGTTGTCTTCTTCTTCATGGTTTGTACCAATGGTCACATCATGTGACTCATGAAAGGCTAAAGAAAGTGTCTCCATTGCAATTAGCTAATTTCAAATATGGCCTCTTCCTCTCGTGTTTCCATTAAGCAAATTTATTTCCTGAATTTCAATTTACATAATTATCTGGTCACTGGAAACGCCGCTACTGACAGTTCTTGGTGTGAACTTCTCCGTTTCACATATTTTATTCTTTCCACTTTTATTTTTTTATTAAGCAACCAAATTGATTATGTTTTCTAATTATGTCTAAGTTTAATAATAATGTGAAAACCCACAATCATCTTAACACTGCTGACACAAAATAATGCTAAAATATAATGTACTTTTCTTTTTAATTTAGCATAATGTGACACATTTAGCCCTTCTTTGAAGAGGTTCAATGCTCTTGATGCAAGAAAAAATTCAAGTTTTTAAGAAAATGGCTGCTTATTAATCGATTGATAAAATCAATCGACGTCATATTAACTCATTAATAGATAGCTACGGGTGCAGTCTTTTAAAACAGAACGTTATTTGAACGCCACACTGCAGAGGTGTATTTGTTTGCTGTAATTAGGTTCTGCAGAGACAATGCCGTTCCCGAAGAGAGCGGCAGGGTCCGGCCTCCCCTGAGTGTCCTTTTCCCTTTCCCCTCGCCCAAGGGCACAGAGGGTCAACGGCGCAAAGGGAGCGCAGCGGAGAGCGTGGCAGCCAGGAACCAAACCACAGCGGGGCTCGGCCGCCGATTGGTAGAGCCGGCGGCTTCATGCGGCGCCCCGCGCCGGCTTTTATTGGCCGTTCTCCATCACACCTGTCACACTAGATTGGGTTTGTGGAAGCGTTTCCTTTAGCTGAAAAGGCCAAAGTAGATTACAGGGGCAGGCAAGGTTGAAATGGATTATGGCTGGAATGAGGGCAAATAGAGCGGCTGGCTATCTGAATTGCAAATCAGGAAAGAGTAATGAAGGAATCCGGACAGTTTGCGGTGCGGTACAACATGTCCCAAACTCCGGAAGAAGACAGCTTTCGTAATCTCCAAGGAGACGTTGTGAGAAGAAAACCTACATTTACATTAATCGCTCCTAAATCTCATGTAGTATCTGTAATTGAGGAATTTACTATGGAGTTAAGTCACAGCCCTATTAATCTATTTCTTAATTTGCTGGGGGACCCGTAGGGGCCCAATGAAGGCCCCTGGGGTCCTCTGACCTACATTCGAGAAATGATGCATCTATGTGGGGGGAAAGGTATTTCTTTTTTTCTCTCTGATGCCATGATAGGACCAAAAAAAACCTTCACTACACACAATGTGCACAATTATTAGGCAAGTGAGTGTTTCGACCTGATCATCATTTTAGGCATATTTTCTTTCTCTAAGCTGGATAAACTTTAATGCTTGTTTAGTCAAAATGGGTCAAAAAGTTGATTTAACTTGTCAAAAATGACCAAAAGTCTCTTGGAAGGAAGCAGCACTTAAAATGGAAAAATGTGTTTTTTATTACGTTGTGTAATAATTTTACACAATAATAGTTAACCAACAATCCTGCACTGAACCCCATTGAAAACCTCTTGGTTATACTACCAAATATAGACTTCTGAACTGAGTTAAAGCATTAGTATTGTTGTTTCTAAATGAATATAAACTTGTTTTCTTTGCATTATTTGAATCTTTTTTGACCATTTCTCAGAGTCAAACTTCTTCTTTCTGTTTACATTCCCAGATTTGTGCATCAAGACAATCCCATCCTGTTAGTCTGTTGCATATGGCCCACTCTTACATCCATATGATCGTTTATCTGATTTTCACAGATGAGTCATTCGCTTGACTTTCTTAAGATGGTACTTTTTTTCCAGAAAGAACTTTTCTCCTGTTTCCTTTTTGTCACCAACTGTGACTTTCTAATTATATGTGCTTATTTCCGCCAGATCCGCAGCTAATTTAAGCCTTGTGACTTTTATCGCCTGTGCTGTTGCTACGAAACCCGCGGGGACGTCTCTGCAACTGTAACGCAGAGACGAAAGATATTGATTTCGGAGAAGCGAGCTGGGGTGTTGGCCTCATCCTGATTTAAAGAAAAAAAACAAGAGGGAGTAATGTGTTTGAGAGCAAACATGGAAACCTCTGCGGCCCTCCGTCGGCGTTTGAGTCCGTCTTTATTACCGAGATCACCTGCGGGGGAAGCGCTTCTCCTCTGGGGTGTTTTTCCAAACGCAAACTGAAGCGCTGCTCTTTACCCAGCAGACCTTCTGGGAGGAACATGAGACGACTTCATCGGACCGGCGCCTCATTACGGGCTTCCTCTGACAAACATACGCCTCCCCTCCTCTGCCAGACCGATTTCTTTATCCACACTTTCCTCACAACTTCCCCGTCCTGCCACACACACCTTTTGGATGTAATAAAACAGCAGATCAGAGTCATTGGCTGCTGACAGGGACTGACACTGAAACCTGCTGTTGTTGGAAGGCTGCCTGGGAGATGTTCATTACTCACAAAGCTTGTCGGTTTGGACAGGAGAGGAACAACGGTCTTATTAAGTGGAGACCTGGAGCAGCCGTAGGGGAAATACGTGCACGCACACACCTACGCGCGCGCGCGCCCCCACGCTCTCTTTTCCAAGGGAGTTTTGACGCGACGCGTGAAGTTTCGGGCTGTCAGAGGGAAACGTTAAAGTTTTCCAGGCGGTGGCGGGATTGTGCTGAGCTAGGACTCTGACACGCCTGACAGACGCACTGTCAGGAGGAATGCGACGGCCTCGTTTTCGCAGGAGCCTGCTAATATTGATTGGAGTTTTCTGATGTCTGGCTCATTGTGTAACACTCTCATACACACACACACACACACACACACACACACATACACCAGGAGAAAAACAGATTCAATATTCCCGACATGGCTGAACCTGAAGCCTTGTTTCCATAGTAACTCGGCTCTCCCGCTCTCTAAACATAGCCTCGCGCGGCTCTACCTCTGCTCAGATCATCAAGCGTAGCTGAAGAGGATGTAGATGCGTGGACATGGATAATGTTCCTGACTTGAGGCGATGAAATGATCTCCCAGCTGAGAGTATTTACAGATGTATAAAGGAAGACAAGAATAAAAAAAAAGAGAGAAAAAGAATACAGCTATTTATTTCTCCCATCCATCATAAGAATTGCAAAAGGTCCACATGTTGAGGACCAAGCAGGACACCTGGTTGTGTTTTTCTGCAGCACCGTTCCATCTCAATCCCCTCAATTCATCTCACCTGCTTTCACTTTTTCTTACCTTTATTGTGTATTTTTTTTATTTTTTACCAAGTTTGCAAAATCTTAAAATAGAAGCATCTCTCTAAACAACGCGCTCCACTTCAGCCTGGAGCGAAAGAGAAAAAGGGGGCCGTCATAAATCAAACCCAACGCGCCCGTGACGGTTCGGGGACGAGAGGGAAGTTGGCTGAATTTGCATTTGAAGCAAGTCGTCACCATTCTTTTTTCTTTTTTAACCTGTTAGATAAATCTCTTTCGGAGCATGTTCTGATGTAATGAGGGCTAGCGGAGACGGGGGGCGGAGGGGTGATGTCATCGGGAAGTGATGCATCCAAATATGTCAGGACGGCGCCGTATTAAAGTACGATTTTGCTACTTTCCAGTCAAACTTCAGCGGTTTGTTGGAATTTTATTTGAAAGATCAACACAAACTTGAGCTGGGCGGCTTTTGAAGATGTCATTTTAGGAAAATCTAGATTTTTTTTTTTTGTACCACCCAAGGCCACCATCTTGTTTTCCAGCTTCTATATATTTGGACTTTGAATTCAGGCCAACTCTACAATAAAATATTAGGCCCAGTCTGCGATTTTTAATATAGGCGAAATATTAACAGAATAAAGTAGTAACTTTATGAGAACTCCAACATGAAAAATAAAAAATTACAAAGAGGAATGTTGAGCATCTTGTGAAGACTTTGTAAAGTTTTACAAATAGGCATCAGCATCAAATCATTATCTGCGACAGATTGGCAACCTGATAACGCCTCTTGTCCGGAACGTTAGCTGGAGATAGGCACCAGCAACCCTCAAGGGACAAGGGTGTAAAGAAAATGGATGGATGGATGGATGGATGGATGGATGGATGGATCAAATCATTATCAGTACTGGACTAACAAATGGTTGTCTATTTCAAACTGAGATGCTCAGATCAGATTCTTGCAATTTTAAGACTTTTTTTCTACTAAATATTCTGACTATATTCTCGTAATTAAATAAAAATTCTCATAGACCGGCCCCAATAATCCATGTAGTACTCACAAAAATAATGACTGACATACAAGCCTCTTTTTAACAAATATTTTCTGTCATTTGTAATTAGTTTTTTTTTAGAAAAGTAAAAGAGAAAAAAAATCAGATCTGGTATGAGAAAAGTTGTAGATTTAATTTTTAAACCATATTGCCTCGCTCTAATGGAAAACAGTGCAAAAATTGTGCAAAGGAAAATGAGACATAATTTTTGGAGGTATCCTGATCCGATATTTATATCGGAAATCAGTGTAATATCAGCAAAAAAACGAGAATCTTATTTTATTGGCTTGGATGTAAATTCTCTGATAGAAACAACAATCAACACTATGAAGTAACAAAAGTATTAGTATCTAACAATACGATACCGATACTGCAATATTGGTATCGTATCGGCAGTAAAAAAAAGTTGTAAAATTTAGTAGCTTTTCATTGGTCTGTCATAAAATCCTAATAAAATAGACTGAAGTTTGTAAAAAGTGAAAAAGCTCAAGGGTTTTTTCCTCCACACATCCTCAACCAGTTACTGTAAATCAAAAAAAAATTCCAACCTAAACCTACTTTAATCAACTGTGAAGGCGTTTTATTTCCTGATGAAGAACCTGCTGATGTCTGACGCAACCTTGGAGGCAGCGGCGCTCTTCTTCTTCTGGCTGCGTTCTCTGGCTTGCTGAGCCGTCCGCTGTGGAGAGAGAGAGAAAAAAGAAGCAGCATGATGTAAGAGTTTAAACCTGCAGTCGGAATGGGGGGGAATCAATATTTCGGGCATGTTTAGATTGAAGTGTCTGCAGCGCTGGCATGAACAGCGGAGAAGATCCCCTTATCAGGAGGCCCAGTGCTCCACATCAGTTCATGGTCGTCTACATGTGAGGCTCTCTCCTTCCAATCTGACACCCACTCTGACTAAAATGCTTCCTGGCGTGAAAGCGGAGCGCATTTCGGGCGACAATGCAAGCCGTGTTTTTATTTTGAAACCAGTCGAGCCGCCTCTCTTCGAGAGAAGTACATTTTCTTCGATTATGGAAAATTGAGTGAAGGGAAAATGCGAGGCAGCCCCGCTTCAACAAGTGCTATCCATCAATGTGTCATGCGGCCACATCATGTGACGCTATTATAGGGAGTATATAGCTTTGAGGGGGGATAATGTGACTTTTGATCAATGTGTTTGACCACGGATTGCATTACTGACACCGTATGTGATCCTCAACATGAGCGATGAGAGCGTCTTCTGAAGGGAGCTTTATCCACTGCGAGCCTTAAATGTCAAACAAATTGCTTTTGCCCCTTAAGGCCCTCTGGCTTTAAAAGCCACTGCTGATGCATCGTGTGAACGTACGGCTTTGTGGCAGGCGGTGCAGAGCGTCTGCAGGTTGTCCATGGAGCACTGTCCTCCTCCTCTGTAGACCGGCCGGATGTGGTCCACCTGCCAAAAGTCTCCCTCCACTGGCGCGCGGATCATCTCATTGAGCTGCGAACACAACCAGAAGGCGATGGCGTGAGCGCTACGCCCCATTTTTCCTCCAAACCATCCATTTGCACTGCTTTTTTTAACCTGTTTCATTAAGATTTTGTGAGAAAGATCAACATGAAGTAGTGCAGAATTTTAAATAATTTCATTAAACTTCGATCCAGAACTGCACAGCATTCTGGGTTGTTGTAGGCTTGAGCCGCAGCTGATATTCATGTCTATAAATATCACTATCTGTCCTGATATTGAATAAAATTCTACATAATTCTATGCTTTGTTCTCTGATTCAAAAAAATTTTATCAATAATTATCGATACCAATCAATAAGAAAACCTTAATACGGTTTTCAGCCCTACTGGTGAAAAAGCAGAAAAACAGTACAGAGTTTGTGAAATTTATACAAATAAAAGTCGAAATGTGAGACGTAAATTTGAGCATCGGCAAATCTTAATATTCAGGCTTGAAATGGATTTTGGACTGGACTTTGACTAGGCCATCAGAGCACATTAATGTGCATTCTATCCATTCTAAAGTTGTTGCTAGCATCTTTTTACATTACAACTCCACCACTGACTGCTGTGTTCCTTGGTCTTCATGATGCTGTTTTTCTCTCCAAAAATACATAATTTCCCTTCTACTTTACAACTTTACTTTGTGTTGGTTTATCATAGAAAATCCCCAAAATGGGATAAAAAAAATCTAATGTGTGCATACGATTTCAAGCTACTGTTCACAAATGATTCAACAAATCTCTGCACTGCAGAGATGCTTTTTTGGAGAATTTTTCTCAATACAATAAGACAGAAAAGAACAGATAACAAGAGAAAATTGCAGAAAAACTTCTCCTTATTAGCGCTTCAAATATTGATATAAATGCAAGGATGTGAGACCAGCTCTTTAAAACAATATCTCAGCTGAATCACGGAGGGTTAACTTCGAACCCGGCGTTATCCATCATCATCGGATGCCCCAGGTACAGCTATATAAATCACCTGAGTGACCTATATAATGGGCAACTGTAGGGAACCTTCATCATGGAGAACTCGCAAGTCCGTCTGATGAAGTAGGCAAGAATTAGGTTAAAAATACCGCCGGGAATTCTGCGCTGCGGTAAGATACATAACTCCTTAAATTACTTAACTTTCTCCCTTTTTTTACTTTTCAAGCTAGCAAGACAGTGCTGTAAAACACAAAAGAAAAACTTACTTAATCATTTAGTTCGGGAGACGTTTACAAACTCTGGAGATGTGCTATTTTCACACCTTCCATTACAGATGCAAATTTAATCCCAGGGAGGAAACACCTTTCTGCTCCCTCGTGGGGCAAAAAGCAGAAAGAAATAGACGCACATGAGCTCAAGCCAGTTGAGAATGGCTAATTAAGGTGAAGAGCAGGAAAAAAAGCAACGCAAGATTATTTTCTTTTACACACTTTTAAGAAACTTTGTCGTGAAGAAGTGGGGTAGCTTTCATCTACCTTTTGCAATCTAGTGGCATTTATAGCAGATAGTGTGTTTATGTGGGCCAAACTGGTCCGCTTCAATCTTCTGGAAACATCCAGAGGAATTAAATCTCAAGGCCACCAGAGGGATAGCATTGGTAGCACAGCTGCAATTATTTCACTGCCAAGTTTACCAGTGTTTTTGCTGCTGCGTCCAAACTATTTCCTCATGAATAAATCGATAGAAAAACCCCCCAAAAGCATCACAAAACACAAGTCTAACATGACTTAGAAATATCAGACTTATTCATTGAGATGTTGAAGTGTTAGGTTGTTCAGTTCACTTGCTGGCCAGAAAATGTTTGATTTTTAGGAAAGAAAACATAGAAGAAATAAAAAAAAGTAAAGAAACAAACGATGACGAAGAACCAGAGGAAAAGAGGCGTTTTGAGCAGCAAAAATCTATTTTCCCGCTTTGAGAAGTACTCTGCCGACATTAAGGCAGCGAGGTGGAATTGATCCCAGTAGATTTAAAGAATAGGCCTTTTCAGACGGGCAGAGTTCACCTCACACACACACGCACACACACCCGTTTTAGTCAATTAAACCTGCTATCTTGCCAACAACGTGCACCTTCCTGCACCTGACCCTGCTGTTGCACACTTTCAAACACGCCAAGACTTAGCTCAAATGCACCTGAAGGCTTTAACATATCCTGAAAACACACTCTCAGAGTAGAAAAAAAGAAAAAGAAAGAGCGACCCCAAAGACATGCATACACATGTACACACACCTGGGAACAAACACACACACCAGAACCCCTGGTATGAACCAAAGAATGAGACTATAATCTCAAGGCTTCTCCACCACTGCGGCGTCTTATCATGTGGCTGAGTTTGTTTCCTCTAAAGCTCAGAGCATCGATCGGCGCTGATGCTGATGCCGGCGGCACTGGGAAGATGTGGGGTATCTATCTGTGTGTGTGTGTGGTGGGGGGCTGGCTTTGCAGGATAACAGCCAACCAAATCAAACAGGCTTACTGGTCGGGGCCTGGCACTAGGAGAAAAAAAAAAAGAAATCAATGTGCCCAGCAATCCATTTACTGGGAGCTGGCCCCTCGGAGTGCAGCTCAACCTGCACTATTGTGTGTTTGTGTGTGTATCTGCGTAGGTGGGATGGATGGACAGAATGGGAAGCGAATTCAGTTTCTGAACTCACGCAAACACCAAAAAAATAAAAATTTTAAAAAAGCCTATCCCCCCCTTTTTTTTATAAGAAAATAAATATAGCTCACATTTAAAGTCTCCTGTTAGGCATGGAGGTTGAACATTTTCTTAAATGTTAAATACAGTAAAAGTTTGCTTAGCACTTATCCCTGAAAGATAAGATGGCATAATTTTATCTGCTCAAGTATAGATTCGATTTTTATTAACAGTTATCACATTTTATCAAATCAAATACTTTACTGCTTAACAATTTGCAGGTAGGATTGACAATTATTAAGTTAAATAGACCTAAAAAAACCCCAACATGATTTAGCTTGACACTGCTAGCATGCTAACATGCTAATACGCTCAAGCGAGACTAAATATGTATGTGAACTTTTCTTCCTCCTTTATAACACAGTTTTTTGGGGGGGAATTCAGGCTTGTATCACTGTTTGTTAAAGGTACAGTTGGTGAATTGCCGAACAACTCACAGCAGAAAACAAAATGAACCCAATGACATATTTCTGTCCAGCTAGCATGCTAAAGGAAGATTATTTTTTTTAAATCATGTTTTTAATTCTATCATAACAGTTCAAATGTTTCTAAATAAATTAAATTTTCAAATAATGTCATAAAGGTGTTACTACCTCTTGCTATTAGGTTAGCTTGTACATAAAAAAATGCACTGCAGGACTTACCTTTTGTCTGCATTAATAACGTCATGGCAGGTCGGTAGCAGCCATTTTAAGAATGTTTTATTCCTTGTTGAACTTAAAAACCTTACCTATTTTTCTGTAAATCCTTTTTGAACACGTTTATCCACACAGACTCCAAATTTAAAATGAAATAAAGCTGAAATACGTCCTAAGCGTTGCTAAACCAGCGCTAAACTAACATGCCACCCAGAACAAAAATAAACTGTGTTTTCTTTAATGAACAGAAACAGGTTTTGTAAGATTAAATATTTTTGTTGATTGTTTCAGCTTACTGACCTGTTTAAGTGGCAGCTGGGCCAGCCATGTGCTCTCCAGTATCTCCTTCCGCTTGGAGGCAGGTGCATCGCGGACGTTCAGGAACAGCTCATGAGCTTTGAGGCCACAGTGTTGACAAATGCCTTGCTCTGCCTCCAGGACGCAGGAACGCATGAACGTCTGGCTGGACCGCAACTGGAATTCCTCCTGGCATCTGGAAGGAAAACATCATCAAAATGTCTGGACTGGAACTCTAGCATTGCAGTAGCTGTGATCGTGCAGGAGAAACCAAATCGAAACATGTCATTGATCTGTTTTCACTGTAATTTCTGTAAATGGTGGTAATCTTGGACCTGTGGCTGCAGAATCGAGTATTCCAAGGTCCACCTGTGGTAGGACAGGCATGCTGGCAGGAGAGGCACAGAGGGACACCCTGACTGTTCACAGCCTGCAAGTAGCTGGGCTCTGAAGATGGTTGCTCATCTTCTGCTTTGCAAGACTGCTGGTCCAGTCTGCAGAGTTCAAGGAGAAGAAAGATGTACTTCAAAACAGAGCTAAATTACATAAAGATTAGAAAATCATCAGAAATTGGCTTTTACACCAGATTCAGCAGCACTTTTCAGAGTAGAAGCTATTAGTGTGGGCAGAAGATTCAATGTTAGCTAATTTCCAGTACCAGAAATTTTAAAGAAAACTAGATTTTAACAAAGATATGTTGATTCTGCTTATTCAGGCTGCATAGATTAAAGAAGAGATTAGAATAATTTTGGCATGATTGAGAATTTATTTTTTTTTAAATATACATTTCTATATAGGTTGATAGAATTGTTTTGTTGTTATTTATAGGTCCTAAAGATAAATTGAAACTGGATAAAATTGATATTGACACGTCAGATTACTTCTATTTTAAATTATGTAAATAATTTACATAACTATTTATATACTGAAGCATATAAATGTGAGATAATGCAGAAGTAACCAAACTATTAAACGTATCAGAAAAAACGAGATGCATTTACTGAAAAAATCAAAACAGTGTATGCAATCTAATCTTTTTATTAAGATGACTGCTGCAGCAGCACACAAAGTGAAGCTACCTTACAACAGTCTAAATTCCTGCTTTTTCAGCATCAGTAGAGCAGTGAAAACAATTCAATACACATTTTCATCCAATACAAATGAAATCAAAGCATTTCTGCAAACACAGACTTGGGGTGGCATATAGCTGCAGTCTGTGAAATACCTTCAGACTGTTTATATTCATGAAGCTGATGTATCATCAGCAACAATCCGAGTGTGTGTGTGCATGCTTGTCCTTTTGGCAGGGGACAGCAAATCTGGGTATCTGCCATGTTTTCCCAGCAGGGTGCTAGAGCCACATTGGAGCGGACAGATGGACTGAATTCTCTTTCCCCGTGGTTTACAATTCAGATAGACAGAGACGGGAACAAAGAGCCAGAAAGACACCGCACTACAGAGGGAAATGCAATCATTGAAATAGAGAAGAAAACCTTCTAAAAAAAGGAACCTTGCTGCTTCAAAGTTGTGAAGATACCAAAAAATTGGAAGCACCAAGAGACAAACCCAGTGCCAGTACAGTAAAGTGGATGAAAGGGATACAGAAATAGACTATTTACTGGTGTCCCCAATCTGAAGCAGGTCAAGAAAACCTTGGAAAACTTCAATTTTAACTGAAAGGGGCAACAAAACCCAAATTCTTAGCAATGTGTTTTATATTTAGCTTAATTTAAATTCATGCCTGTACGTGGAGAATGTGTGCCGCAGAGCAGCATGGGGCAACTTCATTCTTTAAACCTCGGAAATCACACAACATGCCTTCAGCAAACGGCGCACAGCATGCTAATGTTTACCACCTCAGCTCGCCTCTGATGCTCTATAGCAAAAGGAAACCAGAGAGAGTAGGGCAGGTCCAGCTGTCAATAAAAACACATTTTAATTTATTTGTTGCTTCCTGTGGACACACCGGTGATGCAGAGTTGAAATAATTAAGAGAAAATTCCAGGTTTTATTCACCGGAATTAATGAACAAATGTATGAGAAACGTAAACTAATTATGTTAATAAAACTGAATAAATGAATAAGTACTGCATAACAGTACACTAGGCTAATGTTTCACCTAATAATAAGGATTTGGATTGGGATCTGGCAGCTGCAACGAGACTGATGCAAATTCTGCTGGAGAAGGCGATTTAGTGCTACTGCAGACAGGAGAATGCTGTCAAAAACAGGCAGGAGAACTTCTTTTCCACAAACAAGTGAGACTCAAACTTAGATGAGTCTCACTTGAGCTGCAATATATATATTGTGGATTCTTCTGCAGTCTCACTTAGACAAAAAAAAATCTAAGTATTTTACCTCTGCATTGCATTTTTTTCTGATTGTAAAAACATAAACTTGCTGTGAATTACTTTCTGTCTCATTTGTTAAATGTAACAGGTTTTTTTCCCCCTGAATTTTTCAAGGCGACATGCATTATCTCTCTACGGTTTATCCGTTTAAAGCCTGAGAAGAACACTGAGATTTTTAAAACCTGGACTGTTAAACATTAATATTTTTCTCAGCTACAATAACAGAAACAATAGAGATTATTTTCCCCTTCTTTTGCGTCTTTTACAAAGAGTGTGTACTAAAGCAAAGAACCAAAACCAGCAGCATAACGTGATTTGAAATGCTCTCATTTCAACACCGTCACTTCCTTGATTGACACAGTGATGCTAGCTTTAGCCCTGCATTTTCACACTCTTGAGCTTTGTTGACGAAGTTAAAGCTGTATGTTGAGCTAAAGCACTAATCCTAAATGGCGCCCCTCAGGCACACCATGAACTCTCTCTGTGTGGAGCAGCAGTTGTTGTGAATGCTGTGTATTTGTGCGAGAGATGGAGTATTTGCTTTAGGTTTCCATAGAAATATTGCCTCCTGGGGTGAGCTGGTTGCTGCATCTAAATGGGTGGATTGTATTATGGGCTATATTTACTGTACTAACACACTCGGCAGGCCTTTGCGCCTCTGCCACGCGGATCTCCATGGAGACGACTGAGGGGGAAAAAAGGAAAATAGTCTGAATCCCGAAGTGGAAACCATATAAGACAATCCACCTTTAAGTACAAACCATAATAAAGACCAGATATATTAGCCGATCAACTTATAACACAGCACCAGCAGCCCTCTCGACCCCACTGAGGGACAAGGGTGTCAAGAAAATGGATGGATGGATGGAACTTATAACACGTCATCCCTGCAAGTGCTGAATAAATCTTGTCAAAATTTCAGTATGGAAGATGCTATTTAAGATTTTAAGAAACCTTATCCCACGCAAAATATCCACCCACATTTAACCAACCTCTCAGAAGCAGGCGGGGAGTGTGAATTGCCAGATCTCCTCTTTGTGAAGAAGTTTTCCTTGGTGACCACACGGACGCCACCTCCTTCTTCCCGGGCTTTGCTGAGGGAAGCCTCGGCCACCTCCTCTCTGCTCAGATACCTGGAAATAGTGGATTTGCAGGTGTTACATAACTATGGCGGCTTATTAGGGCCAAAGTAGATACCAAAAAAAAAAAAAAAAAACAGGAGTAGTAGTAAATTTCAGCCAGCAAACTCTAGAGAAGACTTGGAAATTTCTGAGCGAGAAAATTGTAAAAATTGCGAGAAAAAAACTCAGAAATTTTGATATTAATCTTAGATATTTTCTAGAAAAGACGTGGTCATTTCTGTGTACTAAATGTTGTAAATCTGCAATATTTTTTCTTTTGTTTAATTTTGAGAATTTGGACATTTCTGAGATCTAAAAGTCCACTTTTGAAACTTGGAAAAATTTTCAAAAATTTCGACTTTACAAGCTCAAAAAATGTCCAAATAATTTCCAGAAAATATCAGAGGTTAAACTCAAAATTTCTGAGTTTTTTCCGGCAAATTTTCAACTTCTCAAATTTAGAAATGTCCACGTTTTTTCTATAAGATCTCTGAGATTAATCTAAAAATGTTGGCATTTCTACCTTACAAATTTTCAATTTTTGGAGCTCAGAAATTTCCAAATAGAAAAAAACATGGAAATTTCTGAGTTTCAAAACTTGAAATTTTGCAATTAATTTCATATATTTTCCTAAAAAAACGAAAACAAAACTAAAGAAAATTATACATTTTCTGAGCTCGTAAAGTCTAAACTTCTTGACTTATGGAGTCAAAAATTCCTGAGATTAATCTCAAAATTCTTCAGTTTTTTCTCAGGCGGGAGAAAAAACTCCAGCCATAGTTAACTGAAAGGGGCGACAAAACCCAAATTGTTGCCCCTTTGGGAGGAGAGAAATTTCCACGTTTTTTTCTAGAAATGATCTGAGATTAATCTAAAAATTTCTAAATTTTTTCTCACAAATATACATTTTCTATCTACAATGTCCCTTATACGCCGCCGTACATAACAGGTTGATGATGACAGCTGAAACAGAAGCATTGGGGAGTAGTTGCAGTGAAATTAACAATTAAACCGTCTCTGGCCAGCAATAGCTCTAGTTACATATGATTGGACATTTTAGTTGTCCTCTCTGGTCCGCAATAATTTAATGCAACAAACACCACATAAGTGGTAAAACTCAAAATCATTACCTCAGAGGCACCAAACTCCTTAAATGCTCAGATTTTCCCTTCTATTTCTTATTTCCTATTCCATCTGAGCACATATATTCTGTTTGTCTTCTTCCCTTGCGAATCCCATTACTATTGCTGCTGCTGAAATCTAATTTCCCCACAGGAATCGTCAATCATCTAATCTAATCCCTCTCTCCCTCCACGGGTTCTCATGGCCCTTGTAATACAGATGCCAGGCATGAAAGCTGAAATTGCCCACAACTTTACACGCCAATCTGGCAGAATTAAAATGACCCCGGCGTGTCAGAGTTGAGACAAAATACAGCGGCAGAAAAAAGACGCAGAGATGTTTGCTCTGGACGGGAGAAAATTGTAGTGGTCTTGAGAGAAAAGTGACCAATCAAAAATATCCAGAACAAACATTAGGGGTCTCCACAGAGGGATGGTACAACCCCTCGAACGGTCTCCACAGAGCAATTATCCGTCCTCTCTTCTATGAGCTCTGCAGAAGCTCAGCGGCGCGCTATTTCTGCTCCTTCTGCAGGCAAGTACAAATACAATGACAAAATACCCTTTTGTTTCACCACCTACGTACCAAAACTGTGGTGTCAAAGCCTTTGTCTGGCCACAACATGTTGACACTTTGAAAAGAAAAACTACATACTTCTTTCTAAATATTTTAAAAATGCATTTACTAAGATATCAGTCTTAGAAGATGGCATTTCTTTATGTAGTAACATGTTTGTTAAGTTAATATCAGCTATATTCCACCAGAACTGATTAATTTCTCATTTGGTTATCAATATTATTCCTACTATTATTATCTTTTTATATAATTTGACAATTTCTATGGTTTCATGTGCTTTTCATGATAAATTAATCAAATATTCAACAATTATGAAACCAGTAATAAAAATTACATTAATTATGTAGATCAATATTTCACTTACTACTAATCAAAGGCTACTCTAAAGTTTTGTGGTTTTCTGGAGGTTAATTCCAAAGCTGAATAGAAGCTGAATGCTTCTATTCTCCATGTTTGGTTCTGGTTCTGTGGATGCATAGCAGAACCAGAATCATGTTATGTTATTTTAGCAGAAGGAGGAACATGTGCTGCTCTTCTGTTTTAAAAAAAATTACAATCACACCCGCTATACATCATCAGGGTTTCTTCCAGTGTTTTATAAGCCTGGCGGGCCACTAGGCTTTACCTGTGCCCCCACCAGGCTTAGCATTGCTTATTTATTTAAATCTTTTTTAAATGTTTGCATTTTTTAAGACTCTGTAGTTGGTGTTCAGGTGTAAATCTTCCAGTCTTTCAATAACACATAATTATCAAAGGATATTTTCAAATTTCTTGTGAACTTTAAACATTTTTTAACTCAAAAACACAACGAACTGCTGGATGAATGACTGCCCTAGCGCCCAACACGTTTTCTCTTATTGTGAGAATTTCATACTGGTTTATGCTAAGTGGGAATCAAATAGGGAATAGAAACTCTTTACAAACACAAACCACTGCATCCTAGATGCATAAATGAGCGTTATCATAGGTCCTTCCTCTCTATTAGACTGTATAACCAGTGCTGATCATACCAAACTCAATATGTTCTTTACATCCCTGCTGTTATTTGCATAATTCTTCCTGTGTTGTTGTTTTTATGCACAAATACACGTGCACATAATAGCCAAATCTATCGTACATACTATTCTTAGCTTCTGTACACCTGAATGTCCCAACTGAGAGACAATAAAGGTTATTTCTAATGAAAACTCATATCAGTTACGTGTTAAAAAAAAACAAAAGGAGAAAGGAGAAAATAACTGGTCATGTTTCAGCGTTAACTGTGTTGTATCAAGCAGGGAAAAATGGATTTATCGGTAAGATAACAAGCCAGAGAAGACAAAAATACAGATTAAAAAGATGAGGCCAAGAGGCATCTACAGGGTGGTGTGACCATTTTACAGGCAATCAACTCTGGTGATGAAGATGTTCACTAATTGCGGAGCGGATCAATAATTAATGTATCTTCCAAGCATTTGTTCTGACACGTATGTCAATTCTTGGATTTGCTTTGATTAAACTTTACAGCAGCCAGACTCGCAGTGGCCCTGAAATGGCTGAAACAAAAATCAATGAACAGAACGCTTCTCCGAGAAAACACAGAGAAATATTAATTTAATAATGCCTTAATACGAAAACAAATTTTCAGCCACAGATGAGATAAATATACTGAGACCGAATGAGTTACTTGCTTTTTCATGTTAATTGGAAGGTGTTGCCACTGTACAACTCTTTTTTAGTTTTTTTCTAACTTGGCCCTGCAAACTTGGCAGCAACATTTATATGCATTTACACCAACTCCATCTGGCCAGAACGCTTCTTTGGGAGCGATAGGGAAAAGAAGAAGAAGAAGAAGGAGAAGAAAAAAACACGGCGAAGATGGATGGCAGCAGGCGGAAAGTGGAGGAGAGACACATCAAAGTGGAGAAGTTTCTCTGGAAGCTGTAGGGAGATGAGGAAAAAGGTAAAGCCTTCATCAAACACAAGAGCTTCCTTTGCTTCAAACGGTCCCAGCACAGAGGCGGGATGAAACGAGATACCATATACTAAACTGGAGTCCAACTGCGCTGCTGGGGGAGCGTGGATGTGTGAGCATATTTGCATTTTTTAATGCAGCCAGGAGCCAGGGCAGTAATTCTGTATACTGATGTGACTTCTGCCCCTTTCTGATGAATTATACTTCCTGTTATGATTCATACCAGTGAAAAGAGAAAATGCTCTCTAATTTGGTAACTTCCAATTATATTCTATGGAGCCGCAGGGTTTCTGCTACTATTTGATTGGGTGTGAGCTTATTTATTACATTGTTTTAATGTTTATAAAAATCAATCATGTAATAATTTATCAAAACTGATCTGATCATAATTTGACTCAACTTTTAACATTTCTGTTACATGAGAAATCCTTAAATCTCCTTGGCAACCATTCAGCTGTACAAAACACAAGCAATGCCTTTGAGACGTTCCTCAGCTCCTTCAAACTAGCCAGCAGCAATTGGCAAACACCTGGGGGAACTGCTGACCTCATTACAGGAGCCACTTCTTATTAAAAACGTTGTTAAAACTTTAACAGAGGTGCGACGTTGTGATGAGGACTTTTTAAAGAGACAGTGACCCAATTTCAAGGAGCTAAAGTAGGAAGTAAAATTTATTTTAAGTAATATTTGATATTTATAGTATCTTTATAACAACTGAAGTTATAGTCATAAAACTGACCCTTTGAAAACTAGCAACAGACACTTTTACACAAGTTCTTTTAACAATAAGAGCGACTAAAAAACAGCTATCTGTAGGCAACATGAGCACCACAGTAAATACATATATGTTTCCCAAAAAGACCTAGTAATATACCCAATATTTTCTTCTATAGTTTTGACAGCTAAAGTGAATTTAAAGGCGTGATAACCAAACAGCAGCTTTTCCTGTCACAATAACAAACTTATTAAACGATATTGTTGTTTTGAGACCGTTTTCAAGTAATATAATAACAATAATGTCATAATAATGCAAGAACACATTCTCAAAGGTCAATAAACTTGAAATGCTAATGAACATTTAAACACTGGAACTGGAAGACATTTAAAAAATCCAAAATAAATAAGGAAAACAACAGAAACAACATTAAAATCTCTTTAAACCAAATTATCTTTCAAAGAAGGGAAAGTTGAGACCAAAGAATCAGACTGACAACTTTTATCATCTAGTTTTTGGTAAGAAGAAAAAAGAAAAAACAATAAATCAAGCAAATGAAAACTATTGAGTTTCTTTTAATTTATCATGCGATGAACTGATTTATTGTTTATTATGAGAGGCCTGGAAGTAGCACAGCCTAAACCCAGCAGTCAACCGGATCATTTGGAGGCGACGTTCCACTGATAGCCGGTTGAAGCTCAGCTGCAGGCGCGCCGCTGCAGGGTCATGGCGGCAGTGGGAAGCTGACAGAGCGTCAGGCTACGTCCAGGCGGTTCTGCAGGACCCGGCTCAGCTGTGTGAAATCAAACTAACAAGCTGCTGGTTCGGTGTGGCCCAGCTGAAGCTGCCTGATTGATTGCTGCTTTCACAGTACGCACGTTCTGCAGCCTTATTTTCGGCGGCACACAGGAGATATTCTCAGTCGGTTTTTTGATGTGAAGGAAACAAAGAGTTTCTAATTCACACTGGACATGTGCAGACCAATTATCCTTAATATTAAAACACCTGAGAGGTGAACTGACTGCATATTAACAATCTAATTAAGCGCGTTGGAAAACCATGGATTCATGTTTCTACAGAACCAATTTAATACTCTGGAAAGATTGTAATGTTATACCAGCAAAGCTCCTTTCATTAGTAGAAGCAGCTGGAAATCTATAGAGGTCCAATAATGCCACAATTCAATAAACAAATAGATAGTTAAATGGTCAACTAAGTGTTTTATTGTTCATTAATT
This sequence comes from Poecilia reticulata, assembly GCF_904066995.2. Classification (NCBI taxonomy): domain Eukaryota; kingdom Metazoa; phylum Chordata; class Actinopteri; order Cyprinodontiformes; family Poeciliidae; genus Poecilia; species Poecilia reticulata. The sequence goes on from NC_088831.1 coordinate 10,358,810, forward strand.
ACAAAAAACCTCTGTTTTTATGTAATAAAAACAATACTGTTTCTAAAAATCTTACATAATCATCTCACTATTTAATTATTTTATGGTCTATATATCCATAAAAAAGTGGGCGGGGTTTATAGGAAAAAAAAAGTCAATATAATATGACTAAATTTGACAATTTATATTAGAAAACCAATTAGATGTTACAGATATTTAATGAGCCACCATAACAGCTTAAGTGACCTTGGAAAGGTGTAACACAGGAATTATGAAAAGATTAAAAAGCTAAGAAATATATATAAGCTTTTAATATAAAATTAGTTCAAAATTTAAAAGAATAATTTTGGCATTTTTGAAATTATTTATTTCCAATTTTTTGCTAAGTGTAAAATATATCACTAACAATTTAAGTGTCTCAAGGAGAGGACAGAATCACCTTAAACTGTCAACAATGCAAAGACAATAAACCCAACAATGAGCTCTACAAACACACCGTACATTGAAAAGTGTGAAATCCAGCTGATATGATTGTTGAAATACTGTGTTGAAAAAAAAGAGTAAGATTCCTTGTTATATAAAGAACAATCCATCATGTGGAAATGTGTTTAGCTGCTTTGGAAAAGAGTTTGAAATTTGAGTTTCAGCTTGAGATTTCAATGTACATTGGGAGGCTAGTGTTTCCAGCTGGGGATGTGGAGTCAGAGAGGTGTGGGTTTTTTATTAGGGAAGAAGAAAGTAATAAGTTATGGAATCAGAAGTGTGGGATCAGGCAAGTATGAATAATTCCAGACACCAAAAAATTAGATAACTTGGTCCCAATGGAACCACTGTAAGTCTGAATAATCTTGTTAGGATTATTCTTAAATGTCTTCAGGACATTCAGCAGCTACTATCACAACGTGAACAATTGTTTGGTTTTTCAAGATGTACTGTCCTGGTGTGAAGATTAGCTTAAACAGCAGCTTTTATTGATGCAGTTAAACAAGAGTGAATAGATTTGAATTTATTTAGATTTTTTTTGTATTTGTGTCTCTCATAGACCACACTCTGCAGCTATCAATGTACTTCTGGAATAACACCGGCTGAATATCTTCCTCTCGTCTTGTTGGCAGAAATATAGTTCATTCAAAAAGATTTAATTCCTGGTGCCGACATGGCTTTTGAGTATAAAGATTCAATAAGGTTGAGGTTGGGGCCACGTCAAAGGTATATTAACAAAAATACCTTTGACGTTTGTTTGAGATGGTTGTCCTGCTAGCTCACCCAGCTCTATTCAGTTTCCAACATTTGACTCTAACTGTCTAGACAGATTCTAGGAACAAAATAAACAGGTTAGGACGTTAAAAAATCCAGAAATGACCGAGGTTGAGATGGAAGTTGTTTGAATACCACTATACCTCACTATAGCAAAGCTACTTTACACCAACATGGACTAAGAGGATCCCGACCAAAAAAATAGGCTCCAAAATGTTCATCAACCCTGACTTAGCAAAACTACAGCTGTTTGGCCACAACAACAAGTATTATGGGAGTCATGGTGAGGCTTACAAACTACACCACACTGTAGCAACTGTAAAACAGGGTGGAGGCAACATCATGCTTTGGGACTAGTAAGCTAGCAAGTAAAGTTACATTGAAATTCTTCAGTTTCACCTTCAAACATGGTACTTGCTGGTTTCAGCAAGTCAAATTTAAGAATTTTAATTTTAATGCCATCTTGAATGAAATTTAAGACTGAAGCAGGGTTTCCCTCAGTGTTTTATAAGCCTTGCGGGCCACCAGACTTTACTTGTGCTCCACCAGGCTTATCATTGCTTATGTATTTAAGTATTTTTAAAATGTTTTCATTTTTAAGACTTTATATTTGGTGTTCAAGTATTAATCTTCCAATCTTCCAATAACTTTACATAATTATCAAGTGATATTTTAAAATGTCCTGTCAACTCAAAAACACGACGGGCCGCTGGATGAATGACTGCCCTATCATCCAACCACAAGCCTTAGCAAGTTTTCTGGGGGAAACCTTGCCAAAGAAGCTATAAATACAGGAATGGCTGGGGGAATTTGTTACATTACAATCAAGCACAGGAAAATATCTGAACCCGGCTTTGTGCCTATTACAGTGGCAAAAAGATAGCTAGTTGGAAAGCTAGCAAGGGTATATTAGCAGCTAACTGTCCATAGCCTCAATCGCCTCGAGTCACAGATGTTTGCGTGAAAGTCAAACATTTGCTTGACAGAAAAGTTCAGCAAGAAAAAAAACTACATTAAATAATCCTGCCACCTGAAATTAACGTATTTGAGGTCAATTTACATTTTAGAAGACATTAAAACAATTTAAGGCCTTAATTTTTGACACAGGAGTTTAAGACCTTTCTCAATACTTTTTAAAATATGTTTAAAAAAGTATTGATCTTTTTTAAAGATGTTTAATCAACATCTAGACCAGATATATCGAACTGTAGTCTTTGAGGGTTGGTGTCCAAATGGTTGAACAAACTTCTGAGCGTCTAATCAAGATCTAAAGTCCTGCAAATGACCTAAATGTACAAATATACAAATCCCCATAAGTACGTGGTATTCCTCCCATTATGAGTGTGTGTAAACTTTCCATGAAGACGTGTTGTTGTAACTCTGAAAGCAGCAGCGCCTTACAGTAGGCAGGATGCAAACTGGATTAAAACCCTCTCACCTCTCAACATCTTTATAAATCACCACAAGTGGCTCCTGATGAAAACATCCAGAGTGTTGGGAACCCGGGCAAAGTGCATAACGCGTGAAGTATTTGAAAACTGAGCGTCTCGGAGCTGGGAAGGTGAGTAGCGACTGTCCCGCTGAGCCCGAGCTGGAGCTTGATTGGTTCTGATTAGTGAATAAATCAAACAGGTATCAAATCAAGCTGAGCCAATTGCCTCCTACTCGCACCTTGATTAGGTTCATGCACCCAAACGTGCTCCCCAGTCGAGAAACCCTCTCCCTCTCATACACACACGCACGCACGCACCCACGCACTCACACACAAACACACACACACACACACACGCACGCATACACAGAAACAGGAATCCACTGTGTAATTGGCAAACTCTCCCTGCCTTTACCCAAGCCAGCTGTAATTAGTGTGCCAGCAACAATGCTTGTTTGTCAAAAAAAAACAACAAAAAAAACGCACATCTACACGCACGCAACACTCATCCCATCCTCCATTATGCCTCAGCTAACACCCTTTGATACACCCACACACACATGGACACACACAGATACTATTCAGGCTTTCCGCAGCGCCTGGGGCAGTTAGTATTTACAAATCGGCTCGTTTCTCTGTGAAATCTAACACCGCGCTTCTTGGTTTTCTGACACTATGTTGGGAACTGATTCATCTCGCCATTTACACAGAGTTAAAATGTCTACCAACAAGAATGTGGCTTGTTAAATCATTCCTTACTGATTTGTTAGTGGGGCAGACGGGGTTCTCGTTCCCTTGATACAGTTCATGGATTTATCGGAGCTCGAGCAGCCGGCCCTTAGTTAGCGAATGGACGCCATTTAAAATGATGGAAGGAGGACACCAACGAACATTTTTGACCATTTTTGTGAGAGAACTGGATCTTACAGGAAGTGCTAAAGATTCATTTAGATTGATCTGGTTGCTAGGAGACGTAGCTCGTTTGTGAAAAGAGGCAACGGCTTACATGAGTACCACATTTTGTCACTTTACTTCAATATTACTTGGATTTTACGTGATAGAGCAACACATAAGATCTGCAGAGTGTGGCGCCAGTGTTTAGCAACTTTCAGCACTAAACACTAAAGTGGACCTAAAGACTAAACACTTTCTGCTTTGTGCGGCAGAGAGCTGGAAAGAAGATGAGGGAATAAACCCCGAAAAATAATTAAAAACATCTATCTAATACATTTTTAATCATGATATGTAATCTGTTCTTCAATCAGTATTACAAAATATAAGTTAAAATGAGTTATTGAAATGCTATGTATATAAGGCTGCTTTGCTAGCTCAAGATGGCATAGGTAGCATAGGTAGCAAGCGCGAAATGGACAAGGTTCTGACGAAAAAAAACACACTGAAGGACGGTCAAGCAGCCTTTCTGTGGCATGACACTGCTATAAAAAAAACCTCTAAGAACTCATAGCCAATTAAAATAAGCAGGTAGGAGGCAGCAGTTATGCTAAACAACTGCTTAGCATAAATGTTTAGCATTTGTATGAATATGCTAAAATCTATATGCATAAATAGTGAAAAAGTGAGGAAAAACATTCTAAAAGTTGATGCTTCTTTAAATATTTTTGTAGCAAAGTTTGTGGGTTTGCAAAAGGTTGTTCCAGTCCAGAAGCTAAAACTGTTTGTGGCAGGGGGGATCCAGTGTAAAATAAGTCTGGCGGGCTGCCAGGCTTATTATATACTGGGGGAAATCTCGCATCCTTTTGTAGCTCTGACTGTATGTTGCTGTAGTCTCAAATGTTTTGCAATCTCCAATAAATTTTCCTCCTGGATTGGGCTTTGTGTAGCTCCGACTAGCTACATAACAACTCTGAATTGCTTTCCCTACTGCATGATTCTGCCACTACCGTTCTTTACTCTAGGGATGGCATGCAGAATTTTGAGGACTTCACAGAAAAGCTGGATTTATACTAAATAAATTCATATTCACTAATAAACTGACTTCTGAATGCAACAGTTAAATTAGATTTTACTTTTTGGTAGAGCATTTTAAGAGTTTAAGAGAATTTTTTCACCAAACCACATTGAATTTAGTGGTTTTAAATGTATAAAATGTAGCAAAGTTAAGTATTTGTGTTAGGATCTGACCTGTTGGTGCTGGAGTGGGGATGCTGGTTGGCGGCCAGCTGCTGCAGGCCCATGGTCGGGCTGTGGAAGAGAAAGCCACTGCGCCGCAGCAACTTCTGCTTCATGGCTGCCAGGCCGCTCCACTCCTGAACAAATCTCAGCACCTGCAGGGGAGGGGAGAGAGTTGCGACAACTCACTTTACGCTCAGTTTCAATTTGAAGCTGCTGAAGCCTTCATCTTCATCGCAAATTGATGCCTCGGACGTCGGGAGCTTTTTCTAAAAGCAAAACATTTTCTCATTTTTGAAGCTGCTCCTCGAGCTCAAAACAAACAATTCAAACTGAGACTGTTTTCCAGACAGCCGAACAAAACTCATCAAAGCAAAGGAGAGATGTGTATACTTTTAGTCAAGCGGAACATTCGAAGAAAATCCAGTGAAAATGAAGCAAATAGGACTCTGGTCACCAAACGTTAATAGGCAATTCACCAACATATATTACACTTGAGAAGTGTTTATCTTCATGAATGATGCACACTGTCAAAATACGACATTTTTGAGCTGTTTGGGTAAAACCGTTCATAACAAAATCGACTCATTTAAAAGCAGGCCAGTTTGGAAATAAAATGTCACTAAAGACACTTCTTCTGCATCTTTTAACAAGATAATTTCACTTTGAATCATTACATTACATTTATTCAGTAAAATAAATCTCCTTATTGATACTTATGAGCAATTTTAAATGATTAATAGATTCAGCAGGAAAGAACTGTTCTGTTTTTTCAGCCAAATTTCCCCAGTTCTCCTCAAGTCGTGCCTAGAGAGTATAACTGAAATATTAGACATTCAAATGGAGTTTTTATAGGAATTTATTTCATGCTTGTATTTTTTTCTTTAATTACAGTGGCTGCAGCAGAACTCACGCAGCACCGCTTCCCTGTCCAAGGCGCATCACCGCCCACATTAAACTGTTTGCCTGGTATTGATTGGGAGGGACAATCGGAGGGTAACGGGGCATAAATGATGGGTCAGAGGATGGATGCAACTCACGCCTGGGTTTTACAAAGCAACATAAACAACTCGACAGGTGGGACGTCTGTCAGCAGCTCTGATAGTGCTGCGGCAGATTCCAGGATTTAATACGAGCGGGGTCGTTTGAGGCGATGATCCGTCTCCTTTAACGACTCTCATAAAACCGTACTTTCTCTTTTTGCTGTTCTCCCCGGCTATAAGGAAGACTCCTCCTTCACCCCCCCATTCCTAAACACCAGCATCACTGTCCCGCTCAGGGCTCCTGCACATTTTTTATGTCAGAATTTGGAGTTTTTCTTTCCCCAGAATCAAATCTCCAGAGGTGTTAGAGGCTGTTTTAGGTCTTATTGACTGAAAATGTTTCTCCTGTGATCAGGATTTAAATATGGAGGTAAGCAAAGAACACAGACTGGGGAGGGAAGAAAAACAAATGGATGAACGAAAAATGATGGATGGACGGACGGACGGACGGATAATAAAACACAAACAGATGGTTTGATGGAAAGATAGATGAAGGTCTGATGGATAAATGGCAGAATGGATGAACTGATGGACGGATTCTGTTTTCCTTTTCAAAACTTTTCCAGATCTAGGACCAGCCTAAATCAGACTTCAGGTAATCCTGTCCGTTTAAGAATCGAACGCCCCTCAGACCCTGGAGAGAAAGAGAGAGAGTACACAGTCCATCCATCTGTCAGGCTTTCAACTCTCTGATCGGAGGTATTATTAGTTTCACTCGGCGCTCACATGCATATATCGGGCAGATTTAATAAGCCCCCTCCTCTGCCTTGCGTCTCTTCTTTATTTGGTCAGTGGAATTAAGAAGAGATCTCCGAAGAATGCCATATGAACTAAATTATCTCTGAAATTTTGGGAATTCCTAAAGCAGTCTGTGATAAAACCAACTTTCAACTCCAATCTAGAGTTGTCGCAGAATCTAATTTCATCGTTAAAGTTCAATTGAAGAACAACGACAACTTTTATTCTAAAGATTATCTTTAGTTTAACTTGCTTTTAAATTCTTTTCCACTGCAATGACAAATTAAGGAGGTCCATCTCTCTGGTGTGAGCACTGCAGCCCACACACACGTCCATGATCTTCAAAGAAAAGAGACAATACACACACACTCAATCTCTGTGCCTGGTGGGAAGGGCAGACCTGTATTCGATTTTCCCGGCGCTGGCTGAAGGCCTCGGGCAGGTCGTCCCAGTTGGTTAGCTTGATGTCCAGAGGGATGAAGCTCAAGTTCAATGGCACTCCGTCCTAAATGACGAGGAGACAGAGACGTTGGCGGGAGCCTGAAGAATGGTTGGCCGCTAGGGAGTGGGTACTAATATTAGTCATAAACATTGTAAAACCATACAATATCCCGGGATGCACTGCTGTGTCCTGTCTCATGGGCTCACAATCATCCACAGGTTTTGGTTTGCTTATGAACAAAAGCGAAAGACCTTATAAAAATTCTGATTGAAATAATTAAGAGTGCTACTTCCCATCTTGAAACAACTCCTAATCCAACATTGGTAGAAACCACATCTACAAATCAAGAGCAAAGCACGACCAAGGTTTCCCCCCAGAAAACTTGTTAAGCCCGGTGATTGGGCGATAGGGCAGTGATTCATCCAGTGACCAGTCGTGTTTTTCAGTTAAAAAAGTTTAAAGTTGACAGGAAATTTGAAAATATCACTTGATAGTCATGTTTTATTGAAAAGCTGGACGATTAATACCTGAACACCAACAATAAAGTCTTAAAAAATGCAAACATTTTAAAAAGACTTAAGTAAATAAGCGATGCTTATCTTGGTGGGGGCACAAGTAAAGCCTGGTGGCCCGCCAAGCTTATAATACACTTTGAGAAACCCTGTACGACTTTAAATCTCAAAACATAACAATTATGCACACAAGTGGGCATTTCAAATGAACAATGACTTGAACAATTTGTTTTAAATACATGCCTATCAATACTAAAATATGTAAATAAGTCAACTGTAAAAATGTACTCAAATAAATCAATACGTATGACTAAAAGCAGGTACAAGAAACAGACAGTTAGTCAGTCCTCCAACTGAAAAACCCAAATTGTCACTCCGTAATTAGAAACCCAATATCCTGAGTTGCAGAGTTCACATGCAATTAGTTTCATTATGTACCCTGTCTCAGTTTGCACTAAAACTTTGGGTATCTTTAGCCAAGCAATCAGATTTCTAATTACTAACTCACAAAACTTGAATCCAATTACATTCAAGTTCTCTAATCTGGCCACACTTTATTCTTTATTGGTTTCCATGGTGATTCCTGTGGTAACCAAGCAGCTCGTTAGCGATCTCAGTTGTTTTCTCTCTTTTTTTTATGACGCACATTTGAAGACGGTGCTTCTTCTGTGACACTTTGCATGCATTAGCATCAATAATCAAGAATGGGCAGAAAACATGCATATACCAGTAAGACTGTACCTTCCTGTAATTATAGGTAATCACACTGCAGCGGTCTGGTGGTAACAGTATAATCATTGGGGGGAAAAAAAATAACCCAAGTAAAAAACATTTTCCCAGTTATTATGGTTTCATTAGCTCTAACTACAGTCAATTTGAAGCCTGGGAAGCCACTTACCCCCAGAATTAACTCCAATCAACCAATAGCCACTGTGCCACACACTGGGCTCATTTTACAATGGGCGGGGGAAGGCTGACCACTAAAATGCCACATTGTGGAGCTACTTCAGGGAAAGAGATGAGGGCCGGAGAAGAAACGAAAAAGGATAAAGTCTAAAGGTTAATACCTGCCAACCGCCGACACAGGGATTTGGAGATGTATATCAACATTAGGAAGTCTTTCCTGAGCTGCGGCGGTCTTGCTCAGAGCCCCGTGTATTTATTTGGATTATGGGAAAATAAATATCATGAAGAGACAGGGGAAAGGTGCAGCTGGTTGTGCCGTAACAGCATGGAGCAGGATTAGAGCGAGATGTTGGAGGAAAAAGAGCGTCTCTATCTTCACTAACAAGCAAAAAAGCAGCAAACAATTTTAGACATTTACCCGCTCTTCATCACTGACTTTCATTAGAGTATCCCCAACTTTATTATCTACTTACTTTAAGTCAAGGTTAACTTTGCAACAAGCCAGTTCACAGTTAGAAAACTACAGAAAGTCACAAAGTCTCCATAACAATGCATTGTTTCAGAGTGATGCTCAGAAAAATACTTTTCTGTCCAACAATCAGAAACGTGAACAAATTCCTCCAGGACTTTAACTAGAACCACGTTCTTTGGTCAAATGAGATTAAATCTGAGCGTTTTGGAAACAAGCGCTCCAGGTGCAACAAAAAGAAGCATCTGGGTTTCATATTACTCCTCCAAAAGTCATGGGAACTGTAGAGTGCTTGGCATCATGTCAAGACATTTAAAATAAAATCAGATGGGTCTTTGAGCATCAAAATGATCCGAAACAACTAAAAAGCAGACAAGTTAGATACAGAATCCAAAAATTAGCAAAACTATTAAAAATCTGTGGACTGAGGTAAAACAAGCGAGCAGGAGGGATTTCATCGAGTCAATGTGTTAGAACAGCCTAGTCAAAGTCCAGACCTAAAACCAAATGAGAATCTTTGGAAAGGCTTGAAAATTGCTGTTCACAGATGCAAAAATGTATCATTTTCATTTTCTACTTCATAGTTACACTCTACTTTGTCTAAAAAAAAACCCCCACTAAAATACATCAAAGTTTTAAAATAATTCACAGGGAATGTGTAGTTTTTCATCCTAAAGATGTAAAGCAAATGGCAACAGTTACAATTTCACCAGTGGAAAATGGACATAAAACACTTAATCCACCCGATATTTTTCCTCCAAGCCCGTCTGACAAATCTTCATCTGATTTTGCACTCAACAATGCCCCTGAGTGAATTAGACGCCTGGCCCGGGATTATCCCAATGTGACAGCTTTGCAGCCAAAATTCCACTAGTTTATCATTTAAACGACTACGGGGGACATTTATCTCAACGGCTTATCGCCTCCGTCCAGAATACATGACACTTGTCTATTGCCGCCGGAGAAATGTTCCTCAGTTCGGCGCTTTGGTCCGCTCTATTTAAAACCCTCTCGTCTCTTATCTGCTTGAGCGGGGAAGGAGCTCGAGCCTTCATGAATGAAACAAAAGGCCGTTAAGTATCACAACACGATCGATGCCGAGGTCTGTTGGCAAGTGTCACTCGGATAGGGTGCCAAGAATGCACAGGACTGCAATTAGAGTCACGCTTGGGTAAAACTCCGGCTTGTATTAATCTGATGGGTGGAGGGAGGCAGCAGAAGGTTCAATTATGAGAACATTTGACTTGATGACCAAATGAAAGCCAAAACGTCTGCAGATGATCGCTGCGCTTAGCTGATTCTTCAAGGTAAACAGCAAATGCTTTGCTAAGGACTCCTTACTCAGCAGTTTTAAAACGAGATTGTCAGAGGGCATAGACAAGTTATCACTGGAAAATGTAAGAGTCTAAAGTTTCTTCAATATGGACTTAATTTAACTGTAATCTAGTCTTTTTCAGGGGTCAAAATGAACAAAATTAAGGTTTCCCCCAGAAAACTTGCGAAGCCCAGCGTTTGGGTGCTAGGGCGGTCATCCATCCAGCGGCCTGTCATATTTTTCAGTTAAGAAGTGTTTAAAGTTGACAGTAAATTTGAAGATATCACCTGATAATCAAGTGTTATTGAAAGATTGGAAGATTAACACCTGAACACCAACTATAAAGTTTTAAAAAATGCAAACATTTTAAAAAGACTTAAGTAAATAAGCAATGCTAAGCCTGGTGGAGGCACAAGTAAAGCCTGGTGGCCCGCCAGGCTTACCATACACTGGAGGAAACCCTGGAAATAGCTTTTAATGATTTATATTTGACTGAGTATCATTTGACAGCTTTAAAACCACCTACAACAGCAATCATATGATCTAACGTTCTTCTACATAACTGCTTTAGGCTGTCAAATTGCTGCAAATGAATTTTCTGACTCTACTAAGGATCCTTGGAGTTTGAAGTCACTTCTTTACGTGGATCTCTTTATAAATGGATTCAAAGTCCTGTTGATGACCAGTCTTACCCTGTTTTCTGATGGTCACAGATGCTCCTCAAAATCAAGAATCATTGTCACAATTTATTTTGGTCTTGTCTGTCCAGTTCCAGAAATATTTTGGTTTCCTGAGATGCAAATCTGCAAACCTACAATGCCATGAAGAAGTATTTGCCTTACATGTTAATCGAAACTTTTCTTTGTTTAATTCCAAGATTGAACCAATGGTGTTCCCTGCTACTCTCATGTTTGATTGTTTTCCAAGAAGTTACACTTTAATCTCATCAATCCAGTGAAGACTTTCCCAAAATTTTTGTCCAATGTGAGTCGAGTCAGCTGTAGTTTTTGCCTTGAAACCTTCTATTAGGTGCCATTGATGCCTGGTGTTAACATTACAGTTGAACTCTGACCTTACGCCAGAATGATTTAGATGTTCTTGGCTTGCAGTAAGTTAATTCTTATAAATAGTAAGAATTACTATTTATTTTGGTCCTTAATACCAAAATAATTTAAAATAATTCAAGATACCATTGGCTGTTTATAGCTCAGGTAATATGTGTTAAGCAGACAAAATCCCATATTCAAAACTACTGGGCTGTTTCTTTTACTTTTTAAAAAATGGTGAATAAAATCCCCGATGAAGGCATTCTGTGAGTACTGTCAGAAACAATATTTTTATGAAGCAGCAGTAAAGTTCTTCTTTACTCCTCGCTAAATCTCACCAATAATCCTCTACTTCTTCCTCGACTTGTATTTAGCTGAAGAATATGAATGGATTTAGAAATGCATTTGCTTTATCTTTTACCACACAGCCTGAATAAATCTCCATATAAAGAAAACATGTAAAATGGCTTACACAGCCTCCTGTTGGTGTGAGTGTGTTAAGCATGAAGGCCATTACACTTCGTTACATTGTACCGACACCTAATTGTATGTTTTTGTCTCATTGCAAGCGCATTAGAGGTTTTATCATGGTAGTAAATGCAAAACCTCTTTGAATTATGATTAACAGAGAAATAAATCAAACCCAAATGAGGTTTAATATGAAAAATATTACTTTCTGTGATTTGCAAAATAATTCACACTTATGTTTCTGTTTATAAAATAAAAATAGTTTTTCCCTCAACTCTTAAAATAAGGGATTTTGTCAGAGGAAAGCTGCAGAATAATGCAGCCAAATTCACCTTATTTGGTTTCTTATATTTATTAAATGCAACAAAAGTAATTTGTACCAATCTAAGTTCTTTAAAACGTACAAAAATGAGAAATCTGTACAATGTGTCAATTTCTTTTAGCCGATTAATTGATTAATTACTAAAATAATCGTTAGTTGCAGCCCTAGTTATGTTTAATAAAAACCTCCTAAAGATAAGGAGGAACATTTGATGATTTCTTTTGGATTCAACACTACCTCCTTAAAGAACAAAATGTTATTCCAACTGTACTGTAATAAATAGCGAAAAAGAAAATCAGAATGTGTCAAAATTAAAACCAGCAGGCGAGACCTTTTCTACTCCCAACTTCAGCTCTAAATCTTGTTTTCGCCGCTCTTCTGAAGTAAGAAGCCAGAACATATTTGCTGTTGATTTTTTTTATTTGTTATGAACAAAATCGCTTCACCGAGAACTCAGGAAATCATGTCAAACTATATATATATATATATATTTATATATATATATATATATAAAAAAAAATTCCCTTCTCACCCTCCGCGGGTGGTCTGTTTCATCCTCTGAGCTCGGGTCCTCTACCAGAGGCCTGGGAGCTTGAGGGTTCTGCGCAGTATCTTGGCTGTGCCTAGAACTGCACATTTCTGGACTGAGATGTCTGATGTTGTTCCTGGGATCTGTTTGAGCCACTGCTCCAGTTTGGGGGTGACTGCCCCGAGGGCCCCGATGACCACAGGCACCACTGTGGTCTTCACCTTCCAGGTCTTTTCCAGTTCCTCCCTGAGGCCCTGGTATTTCTCCAATTTCTCATGCTCCTTTTTCCTGATGTTATAGTCACTTGGTATTGCTACATCCACCACAACGGCTTTCCTTTGTTCTTTATCCACCACCACAATGTCCGGTTGGTTCGCCATTACCATCTTTGTCTGGATCTGGAAGTCCCACAGGATCTTAGCTCGGTCATTCTCCACTACTTTTGGGGGTGTTCCCCACTTTGATCTCGGGGCTTCCAGTCCATATTCTGTACAGATGTTCCTGTACACTATGCCCGCCACTTGGTTATGTCGTTCCATGTACGCTTTCCCTGCCAGCATCTTGCACCCTGCTATTATGTGCTGGACTGTCTCAGGGGCCTCCTTGCACAACCTACACCTTGGGTCTTGTCTGGTGTGGTAGATCTGAGCCTCTATTGCTCTGGTGTTTAGGGCCTGTTCCTGGGCAGCCAGGATGAGAGAATCTGTGCTGTCCTTGAGTCCAGCTTTCTCCAGCCATTGGTAGGTTTTCCTGACATCAGCCACTTCAGTTATTTGTCGGTGGTACATCCCATGTAGGGGCTTGTCCTCCCATGATGGTACTTCCAGCACCTTGTCTTCTGTTCCCCATTGCCTGAGACATTCGCTGAGCACATCGTCCGTTGAGGCTTTGTCCTTGATGTATTTATGGATCTTGGATGTTTCATCCTGGACAGTGGCTCTCACACTCACTAGTCCTCTGCCTCCTTCCTTACGGCTCGTGTACAGTCTCAGGGTGCTGGATTTGGGGTGGAATCCTCCATGCATGGTTAGTAGCTTCCTAGTCTTAACATCTGTGGCCTTCATCTCTTCCATTGGCCAGCTAATTATTCCGGCAGGGTATCTGATTACTTGTAAGGCATAGCTATTTATTGCACGGATCTTGTTCTTGCCATTGAGCTGGCTTCTCAGGACTTGCCTTATTCGTTGGAGGTATTTGGCTGTGGCTCCTTTCCTTGTGACCTCATCGAGGTTGCCATTTGCTTGTGGTATTCCCAGGTACTTGTAGCTGTGCTCTATGTCTGCTATTGTTCCTTCTGGGAGTGAGACCCCTTCTGTGTGGGCGACCTTCCCTCTCTTTGTAACCATCCGACCACACTTCTCTAGTCCGAATGACATCCCAATGTCAGTGCTGTAGATCCTGGTGGTGTGGATCAGTGAGTCGATGTCTCACTCGCTCTTGGCGTACAGCTTGATGTCATCCATGTAGAGGAGGTGACTGATCGTAGCCCCATTCTTGAGTCGGTATCCGCAGCCAGTCTTGTTGATGATTTGGCTGAGAGGGTTCAGGCCTATGCAGAACAGCAGTGGGGACAGAGCATCTCCTTGGTATATATATATATATATATATATATATATATATATATATATATATATATATATATATATATATATATATATATAATATAAATAAAACGGGATATAAATAAAACGGGATAGGATTTCTCTTTCAAACTTGGACTTCCTCAGTGTTGCCTGAAGCTGTGCTTTCACCTCTGACCTGCCGGCTAATTGGAAGGTGGGGAAAAAACTGCAGGTGCTTTGCTGCTATTAGCAGCTCGTAAAGCTGTGATGATTTTAATGAAACTTTCCTCAAACGATGAAAAAAATAGAATTTAATAATCTCCAGACTCATTTGCTTAAACTTGAAAAGAATAAGCATGATTCTCCCTCCACCGTTTTTTCACACTAGAGATGAGAATAAGCAGCTGTACCTTGGAGTAGAGATAAATCCGGTCGGTATACCGGCTGGTGCAGAACTTCAGACCCGGGTAGACGAGCTGGTCGGCGGCGTCACCTTCATCATTGCAATCATCGCCACCATTAGCATCGGCAGCAGAAGATGAGCACGACACCGCTCCGCAGTCTGCAGGGAGACAAGAGGAGCTGACTAATATCTTACTGAGCATATATTATTGGTTCATTATTGGCTTTTCTGGCTTTATTGGTACCCTGTTTGCTCCTTTGGTAATGCTCTGAACAGCAGAGGCATTAAACCGCAGCAGCTTTTAGCATTTATTACATGCAAGACAATATTGGGAAAATATAACGCCTGGATTCAGGAAGTTTGGAGGAATGACTATGTATTTATGCTTATTGCTCGCAAACGTTTATGAGAGAATCTGGAACAAAATGTTGAGGTTATTCCCCCTGATACTTCTGCCTGAACCAAAATCAAATTCTTGATATTAGCAATGGATGGAGCCATGAACAACATGTGAAGGGCTGAAGTCCTTCTCCAAAACTAGTCAAAAATCATCTAATAAATTATCTTTAAAGCAGAATCATTTAAATACCAATGTAAATGAAAAACTGAATGAAATACTTTTGTTTGTTGCAGATTAAATAACATATTTCATATATAACTGATTAAACAACTAAATGTTTGGTTAAAGGTTTTAAAGCCCTTCAATATTCACATTTTAATTAAAACTAAATTAGACTAAAATGATTTAATGCTACAATGATACTTCAGAATCAAATGTGAAAGGAGATTTGGTACCAATCAACTCTCAAGAACCAATTTAGTTATATTTCCCAAAATAACCATGTTATAAATTAGTTTACAGTGAATTTTCTTAAGATTCTTTTCCAATGTGGGTTAGATTATCTCCTGAGATTAATTAATTTGGCCAAGCAGTTCAAGTGTTAATACAAAGATGATAAATCAACGTTTTGCCTATAAAAAAATATATAAATTGAAAATGTGAAGATTTAACAATAAGGAAAATAAGTATTTTTATATTAAAATGACAGCACTGAATATTTTTTTTCCACATTTTACCCTAAGCCCTCTTCTGATTAGTTGATCAGACCCTGTGATGACTCCTGCTCCAATCAATTAGAACTCTTACGTTTTATAGGACAAGAATTCATCTTTCAAAGTAGTTTAAAGATTACAAGACTGGTAGATTATCATTATGCTTTTAAAGGCATCATATTTTTACTGGCCAAATTAGTTTAAAAAAGCAAATAGAAATTCTTTAACGCACACTTTGTAAACTGCACATCATTTGTAAAACAAAAAAAAAAACAAAGAAATGCAGATTTTAGTGAAATGTTTGGCAATTTAACCAGACCCAGTTTAAAGCTGTTCAACGAGAATGTGAAGAACAAAAAGCAGAGAAATTAAAAACCCAAAAAATATGAGTACAGAGACAAAATAAAAGCCTGATATGGAAATCAAAATCTAAAAACTGCAATATTCGACAAATAAAAAGATTTTATTAAATTTATCACTAGCTACGATGAGTGATATTTTTAAAATTTTATTGATAGCCTGCTGCCTAACACCTAATCACATCATAAATCCAGACTTGACTTCTTTCATCGAACTCACTAAAGCAAAAACAACCAGCGTAACGCCAGCATCTTCCGACGGGGAAGCTCCAATTTATTTTTCACAACTTCAACAAACGTCTGGAAACACGGCAAGAGAGCGAAGAAGAGAGTGATAAAATGACAGGCCTGGCTGGAGAGAAACAGAGAAAGAGAAGAGAGTGAGCAGGTCATTAATGTCAGCTGTGTAGCTCGCTCATGCTGCCAGCATCTAGCAAGAAAAGGTCAGGCGGTGGAAATGAGACTGCCACTGTTCGACCACGCTTCATTTAGACAATGACCTATAACACTCTGATAATACTTGCCTTAAATCACTCTGCGTGGCTAGTGCTCGGCTGTGTCGGTGTGTGTGTTCCCCAAGAATGTGTGTGTGGTAATGGGGATAAAATACTGACACAGCTTGATGTGTGACAAGCGACATCCACTGGAAAAAGAAGCTGGCATCTACAGAGCGGATCACTTATGGTTATTAGACACAACTCTGATACCAGACAGGAAATGTGAGGAGAAACTTAAGAGATGAAGGCGCTAAATGAAACAAAGGCTCCTATGCTTTTTGTTGCCCACAAAGGATTTAAAGTTAATTAAATACTTTTATTGCTGCATGTTTGCTGCCATAATAAAAACACAGGAAATATTCCCAGACCCTGCAAACATATATTCTTACTCAGCTTCTTAATGCGAGTGATAAGTCCCTCCAGTTAAATAAACGTTCAAATGAACTCATAAAACTGACCATATATAATTTAGACTGGCAGTAAACCGTCTTCAAAGCTTTCTAGATTTCTATGGTGGAATATGATGAGGCTTTGACCTCTAAAATAAATCCTGCAACTATCAGGGACGGCAGTGGAGAGTTCATGATTTGGGCTCACTATGGCTCAAACATAAACTGCTGCAGAGCGATATATAAAACTATTAGAAACCGTTTTGGGTTTATTTCAAATATAATGGAGACAAAAACTTTAAAAAAGGGTAAAAGAGAAAAAAGGGAGAGATGTTTAAAGGGCTAGAGGGAGAAAAGAGCAGAGGAGAGAAAAAAGGATAGCAAGTATACAAAAACACCCAAAAAGTTTGTTTCTAAACCTGCAGAAAGAGGGAAAACCAAGAAACTGAAAACTGAAAAGCACACATTACTAATTAATACAAAATGTAAGACTGCTTTCTTATTTACTTGTTCATTTTATTATCATTGGAGCCTTGCAATGAAATTTCGCTCAAATGTCAATAAAGTCTATGACTAAATATTTGGTGGCAACCACACTCCAGGACAGAGTGCATCTGCAAAGAGCTGTATGTAATAATGTAACAACATATTGTTTCAGTAGCAGCTTTTCTTTATAAGAAAATCTTTGAAAAGTTGAGAATCCCAGTCATCAAGCACGAATGTGGAGGGTTCATAGTTTGATGCCACAGGACTGAAGCAACTAAAGTCTTTCTAAGACATGGAGTTTGTCCCAAAATGGCTTATAGACGATGCAAAACTACAACCGAGGTGATAATTACCTCAGGCGTAGATGACAAGCTCTAGTGAGTTAGAACATTTACTGAATAACTTTATATATAATTTTATCTGAAAATGTAGAATTTTTTCAGATCAATCACTCTGACATTTGACGGCCTGTTTGAAGAGACATTAGCAAGTTTCAATAAAACAGAACAAACTCATACATTTGAGTCATATATGTTGGTTTTCAGAGTACATATATTTGATGTGCTTTTTTGTGCATCTACACTCACAAGTCCTCTCCATACCTTCCCCTGCCTTAAGCAAAAAAGAAAGAAAAAGTGCTTCAATTTTATGTTTGCAGTCGTCCTTACTGCACTTTCCCTCCATCTGGCACAAACTGTTCTGATCTCAGCCTGAATTCAGCTGCAGTGGGTCTGAAAATACCAAGATAACAAGACGAAGGCATTTTTTTCTTCTTTTTTTTGCAGAGCAACAAACCTGGAACCAAAACGTTTTTAGGACACCAGCAGTCTCTCATCCATCCTTCTGGGCTGCTACATCTGTAATGAAACCCAGCAGCTCTGCAATGTGCCCCCCAGTATATTTGCTGTAAGCAGTATTTTTGTTTTTTTTGCCCCCCTCCTTTTTTGCAGTGGCGGAATGCACCAGCTGCATTAAGTGGGCCATTTATTCGAAGGGGGCAATTCATCTTACAAAGCCGTCTTATTAGACTGTCACTTACACAGTATGAACGGTGCCTTCAAAACACCCCGAGGGATTTATCTGTTATTTTACTGCGAGAGAAAGAAAACAACGCCTAATTGGACTGAGTCATCTCATCTTCTTGCAGCAGTGGAACAAAAAGGGGAAAAAAGGAAAAGAAAAATCTAACCGCGCTCCTCGAGAATGAGTGACGTTTGAGCTGACGAACAAACGGGTATCCGTGTTTTAAATGTTCCCACAGCATGCAGATAGAGCGACAGACAGACAGAGACAGAAAGAGAGAGAGAGAGACAGCCGGAGAGGTGGTGGAGGAGGAGGAGTGATTGCCTGTCTGTGCTGTGCGGAAAGTAATCTCAGAGCAATCAAGAGGCGGGGGCGGCCGACAGCTCCTCGCTTCTGAAAACCACAGGCAGGTAGAGAAAAATCATTAGGCACCGCTCCTGACCCCATAGGTCACTTTTATTGGACAACCACTGTGTTTTGTATTAGACCCCCGCTGGTGGAGACAGACCGCCAAAGTCATGTAACTAATAAACCGACGACAGGACGAACATGTAGATGCCTCGTCTTCGTCTTCATATTAAACACCGTCGTGCGTTCTGGGTGTTTTCAGAGGAATTCAGAAGGGAATGCGATGAGCTGTCTGTGTCCTCTTGTAATCCCTGACTCACTCGGCGACGCTGAGATCAGAGCTCTGTGGATACCATCTGTTGCGCCAGTCCTCGCTTCTTTCTCCGAAGATGCTACTTAACGACTCCAGGCTGAAACTTTTCACAGACAGATATTAGTCGTCACCGAGAGAACGGGGGGAAAAAAGTGCGCGTCTAAAGGGCACGTGGGGGTGCGGGGTTCGGATCTCCTGCAGCGCCTCTTTAGTGCTGCCATTTCTGATCGACAGTGAAGCTTTTATCTCTCCCCTAGAGTCAAGTCTGAATAGAGGCGATTTTCTTTCTTTTCTATTTTTTTTTTCAAAAGAAAGCGGCTTTCACTCACCTTTAGGTTTTTTTTTCCCTTTTTTTTCTGCCTGAGTGTAGTGCTGAAGCCTCTGCGGGGGGAAAGCAGTGGTGGAATTCAATCGTTGAGCGTCGGGGGGGCACAGGTAGCCACAGAGACGGGAAATTAACCACTCGACAGTCTGAGCGCTAATAGATGCCAAACTGCGCACGATTCAAGAACGGAAATCTGTCAAGGTGTTGCACACTGATCTCACAATGTTAGAGGGTAATTGGGGTTGATAGCTTGCATGTTAAAACCAAAATCACTTGTGCTTCAGAGGCTTTTATGCTAAGTCTTTAGCAAAAAAAGAAGAAAGAAAAGGAGTTCAATCACAGTTCCTTGTGAAAATACTCACAGACCTTAACTTTTTTAACCTTCTACAACCATAAACCTCAATGTTTATGGTTTACGTGATTCGTCATTTCTTTTAACAGATAAAAATCTCAAAAGTGACTCAACCATCAAACACTGCAGTTGCAGCTGTGAGTCCTTTTCTCTCTCAGCTTTACACAACTACAGACGTTTGTCTAAGTAGCATCTAGGAACAGCAGTTCAAATGTGCAAGATTTCTGCAAGTTTCACCAACTCAAATTTAACAGCTTAATGAAATTCAAGACCTGCATCTCATCAGAAACATGCAAAAGAAAACTGTATACTAAGCTTTTATGCGCAGAATGAATGTAACATCGTACGGGTTGGCAATAGAAGTGAGCAGGTCTTGTTTTGTCAAGTCAACAAAATAAGACAAAACTAACTTAAAAGTAACTTTTAACAAGAAGTAGAGACTTGATTTAAGCAAAAAAGCTAGCAAGGGTACATGAGCAGCTACTTAGCATTAGCTTCAACCACCTTGAGTCACATAGAGATGATTTTCAGAGGCTCAAACAAAAAAATCATTCACCTTATCCTTTCTTAGGTAACTTCCTTTCACCTTTACTCTGCCTCTCCAGCTTTTCCTCACTCCTGAGAGCAGCACAGTGGTCTCAGGAGTCTGAAAAGCGCAGGCAGCTTTTCAGACTTACACCGTCTTTCAAATTAAACAAAATTTTTAACGTTTCATGATATTTAAATTAATTTCAAACTCTGAAATTAGAGTTAAAGTCTCACTTTATAATAAACTGTTCCAACTAAGACATCCCAAAACAGTCTGCATGTTTTCAAAGTCAACACCCAGGTCACAGGCTTTTCTTAGACTCTGCTTGTCTGGCAGTTTCTTTTTTAAAAGGTCTTCATATTGCAGACGCTGTAATTAGGGTCTTTGTAATTAGTGCAATTTATTGCTTTGTGTATCCCACTGAGACATAAGCAGTCAAACTCAGAGGTCTTAATTTGCAATATTACACGCTGTGTAATTGGGAATTTGTTTCCTTTACGTCCCTCTGAGACGCGCAGACGGGCACATGTAGAAACCTGAGTGGACTGGGAAGCCAGGCTGTGTTTCAGGGATGAGCAGGTGCAACACAGGAGCTTGAGTGGCTTTTATGTAATTAGCCCTCACTCCACTTTATAAAAAAAAAAAAGGCAGCTAATCACCAGCTCCTCGACCTGCCGGACAGGGACCGGACATGAAACCTGTTGTGTGCTGTAATTTGGCGGCGGCCTCAGAAATGGGTTCCATCTTCAACCCGATGCGACAAGGAAATAAGAATAATAATGCCAAGCCCCATATGGGATGTGATAAAGTTCCTTATCGGTTGGCGTGATGATATTAAACAGCAGTATATGTGCAGGTGACAGTGTGGCACCAGCCAATTTCCCTAGATATGAGAAGGCAAGAGATTGCAGGTGGGATTTACCCTGTGTGTGGTCAGAGGAGAGGTGGCCGCCGCTGCCAGCCATGTTGTGGCCTCCCTCCCTCGCTGATTGTTTGCCTTTGGGCCAACGCTTATCCTCTTCTTCTGCTTCTTCCAGCGTCTGTTTGACTTTCAGAGGCTCTGGTTCGCTTCCGGAGCTGGAAAGGACGACGTACTCTTGGCCAGCGGAGGCTTGAGAAGGCCCTGGTGACTCTGGGCCGGCAGGGAAAGAAAGCAAAGATGGAAATTACTCCGAGTTTAATTGCTTTTACAAAAGACACACGAGTAGAGTTGGCTGATTAGCCCCATAAAACCGGCAAGAACGAACACCTGCCACCCTCCTTTCACCGACTCTTGCTTCAAACCGCCAATACCATTTGCTGAGTGAGCGGATTATGCTCTTGTCCCATTGTTTTACTAATTGCTCAACAGTGTCATGTGCAATCAAACTGAAACAAGGATAATTGTGGGCGATTGCTGCATCTGTAGGTGGCTGCTGTTGAGGGCAGACAGCTGATAGTGGCTCAACGCCAGCGGTAGATCAGACTGTAAGTAGCAGCTTACTGCACCATACAGACACACACACACTGATAACTCTTCCTCAACGTTTCCTCCTGCCACTCAGCATTTATACATTATGTGCAACTATTAGCTTTGTGTTCTCTCTTTATAGCTCTTTGTTTTGGAAAGTGCACCCTGCCTCAGCGCTGCTGTGTTTAGCTGCATCCCAGTCATTAACAGATCTACTGCTGCCATTAAGTTTGACTTTGATTTTCTATGAAATGGAAAGTAACCCTCAATCGGTCGCTCAGTGTTTAGCTGGGTCTCCTTCCTGGATGGAGACACTGACAAGAAGTTATTACAACTAAAAACCAGAGATCAGGCCTGAAATCTGGGTGTAGAGATGAACTCTGACCTGAACCGTCAGAACCACATAAAGACAGTTACAAAGTCGGGCTTCTATCACCTGAAGAACATTTCCAGGATTAGAGGACTGATGTCTCAGCATTAGAGAAACTCATCAATGCGTTTATCTTTAGTCGCATCGATTACTGCAACAGATCTGCCTAAAAAACCAATCAGATCCAGAACGCTGCTGCTGGCGTTCTGACTAAAACCAGGAAGTTAGAGCAGATCACACCAGTTCTAAAGTTCTTCCACTGAGGTAAGAGACATTAAAATACTGTTGCTTGTTTATACATCACTGAACGGTTTAAAGATCTTCTGCTGTTGTCATAGCAACCTTCCAGACCCCTCAGGTCTTCTGGTTCTGCTCTGCATCCCCAGAACCAGAACCAAACAACGGGATTCAGCTTCTATGCACCACAAATCTGGAAAAAACTTCCAGAAAACTGCAAAACAGCTGAAACACTGAGTTCCTTTAAATCTAGACTAATCAATTAAGAATTTAAATGTAATCTTTTGATTGTTTATTCCATGTTCTATGACTTTGTGTTTTTTGTGTTTTTATGATGTAAAGCACCTTGAAATGCCTTGCTGCTGAAATGTGCTGTACAAATAAAATTTGATTGATTTGATTGATTGATGTAGTCTCAATTTTCTCCCCAATAAAAGGTCTCCTGGTTTGGAGTTACAGTGTTTAGCTGCATCACTCACCAGAGCAGTCAATAACAGACCGAATGCTGCCACTACCTTCATGTTTATCTTTGTTTTTGTCACATAGAAAGTACACCTAGTTCTGTATTTTATTCTAAAATTGAAATAACTGGGAATCAATTGACCTGTTTGTCTTGTAACATATTAAGACATAGAGATATTTAAAACCAATTAAACTTAAATTATGCTCCAACACACTTCATGCTAAAGTTTAAAAAAACTGAGCAGCTGCTTTAAGAAAAAAGCACAAATATTTATGGCCAACTGCAAATGTCACAGTCTGAGCAGAACTTCTTAAAAAAAAAAAAGAGAGAAACTAGGCTGCACAATTTCTGTTCCCCGTCTGGTTATATTTAAATCACATCCTTTCACAATATTTGTCAAACTCGAGGTGCGAAATCTAACAAGACAGTAAGTTGTGAGACCGGAGGACGCGGAGGGCTAATTAGTGATCTTGCCTCTCAGAGGCTTGTTTCTTCAAAAGGCCAGTTCTCGACGGCTTCCTCAAAATGTCACCGCGAGTCTCCGGGCCGCCGGCCCCCTCCACTAACAAGCCGACAGAGGCCGCGGAGAGACGGCTCAATTTGTGTTAAGTTGTCCCCCGACGAGGAAGACGTTAGCGGCAAAGTCCTGCGGGGGCCGGACTTCGCCCTGTGTTTTCCCGCCCAGTAGGACGCCTCGTTACGCTCAGAGTGGGCTGATAAGGTTGCAGAATTGACTCGAATCCACTCCACTCAGACCAAATCAAAGCAACCCACGTGTGATGCAAACAGGAAGTGCTTCAAATCATCAAAAAAAAAAAAAAAGAAACTAGCTGGTCCTGGAAATAAGTTCAGGAAATGGTTCAACCCGACTCTGTCACACGAAGAAGGTGAAGTAACAATCTGTGACAGTTTGATTAAAAAACAGATTCCTGACCAAGCAGCCCTACAGGGGATTCAATCTGAACACCATTATTATGATGTTATTGTTCAACACCTGTTATAAGGCAGGTCCCTCTTTCCTGCAGCACAGGAGATCAATTTTAGAGGGAAATATGAGATTACGTGGAAAAAAAAGATGCTTGAGATACATAAAGTAATGGGTTGTATGCATTTCATGCAGCTAATTTAAAAGAATAAACACACAGAACGCATTTCTACCTAATTATGTACGAGATTCAAAAATGAATTTAAGGGGAAAAAAGCAAAAACTTATTTTAGCGTCTCAAAAAGTCTGAATATGAGGTGATATTAGCAGCTACGGCAACTTGACATTTGCCCATAAGTTAGCTCATAAGTCTTTTCTTATTAAATGTCATTAAACATCCAGGCAGAGTTATATGGTAAGTCTTGAATTACACTTTATTTCTCTCTATTTTTGCTTTAATGCAGCTAAAAGCTCCTGTAGGCTTTCAAATCAGCCATTACCAGTACTTTTTTCAGGTATTTTGAACATTTACGTTGGTCTTTAGCAGCTTTTTCCTTCATTATTACATCCAGGACCAGTAGATGAAATGTTATTCTTAGGTCCAAAAGTCACCTTGACCTCTCTACTGAATTACTTTTGTTAATTTTACCTCAGCTTAAGGGTTGAAATCTTGTGCACCACATTTTTAGTTTTTAAGTCAAACACTTTTTTGTTCACTCAAACTTTTCCTCTTTGTTTTACACACAAGCTACAGAACAGATCTGAAAAGGAGAAAGTTTAGCTTCTTGGAAGCATTGTGTAAAGACTTAGAAGTGGTTTAAAACAAAGAACTGTATTAAAACATATTGAAGTTACGCTTCCAAACTATTTTCCCTGTAATCCCTTTCCTAAAATAAGAGCGGCGGGATTTAGTTGGAAAATTCGGCATATGCCACTGAAGCAAGACACGTTTTGGTCTTGGCATTTCTGAACAATGAAGCACATTTTGAAAAGGACCAGCTGGTCATTTACAGTTAAAGTTATTAATTAAACTAAAATAATGAGTAAAAAAACCCATAAGGATGATGCATTTTTGGAAAGGAGTGAAGTAAAGTAGGAGATGTGGAAACTATTAGCTGCAGTGATGTGAAAAACTATTAAATATTTCCTTTATTTTTAACATCTTAGCTCTCTCTCCCTTGCTGAATCATGAACTTTGACCCTAACTGAGGGAAATTGAGTCCCGGATTGCTTAAAGTGCTGTTTTGGGTTCTTGATGTGCAACCAGGATTCCTTAAATTTAAACTTAACGACATTTTCGCATCATATGACAGTATTCTGTGATTCACACTCTCCCTGCTCCCTGCGTAGTCACAGCGTAAAAAAAAAACAACATGTTGCTCTTGAAGGAATAACATTTCTCATGTCACATCACAGGCTTCCACCTGATTATTTTCTTGCGTCCTCGAGTGCTGAGGATTTCAGTGGCAAGCTGAGAGATATCTCCATAAATACAGTTGTTATTTTCCCGCACAGTCTGTCATTTACAAATTTAGCAGGTTGTTAAATTTCCTGTCTAGCAAGCTGACACAGCCCGCCGCTGTGAATGCAGAGTGGCGCTTGTGACAAAGAGGAGTGTGAATGCTGAATAGCTATCAAGCATCTGCTGCAGCGGAGCTTGGAACGGGGCGGGGTGGAAGGAGGGCGTTCTGTGTGGTTTTTGTGTGGGGGGTGAGCCTTAGAAATAATAATAATACTAAAATAAAATGGAGGTAGTGCCTGTTTGTTCTCTCTTTTCTCGTGCGTCAGCTGCAAACAGACCTTCAGCACATTCAATAACTGCTGTAAACTTAACATAGATCCTGTCACGGCATCTAAGACACTCAAAAGTCACTAATGAACGTCAAAAGACAGGAAAACTTGAGCGTCATATATAACTATTAATATCATTGTATAAGACAGCTTAATAATACTGGATATGTCTGCAGTTACAGTTGAAATCAGAAGTTTAAAGTGCCTAAAAGACACTTTTTATTTATTTATCTATAGACTTTGTTATCCTTAAGTCATTTTCTAGCTACATAGAAAGAAAAACAATTTCTTCATTTCATTTCAAGTTTACAAACTTCTCTTCCCGTTTTCCTTCAATGGTAATTATGGCCAAACATATTTCTCAGAATTAATCCAAACTGTCATTACTGACTATTACAAAAAAAACAGCAAAGAAGGAAGATATTTAATAATTTAAGATTTGCGAATTGTAATTTAAGGTCTAAATTGAAAATTCTGGACATATTTAAGATTACTAAATCAAGTTTTTTAAGATTGTGCATAGATCTTTTTGGTGCATTTTTGATGGAAAAGATGCACATTTTATTCAAAAAGTGTAACAAATAAAATTCTAATTTGTATTCATAAGTCATCTTAAAATCACACCAAATTAAAATCACACCATGATGATTTTTTTCAGTATAATTTGTTGTCTAATAGTTCACCAAGTCCAGTTAAAAATTGGATTTTTTATTTTTTTTTGCCTGACTATTTTGAACCTCATTTCAGTTTTGATTTTATTTTTGTTTCCCAGCCAATCTGTGATGCACCTCAAGACATTTAAGGAGCGCAGACCTGCAGTCTGCCGGGTCATAACGACTTCCCTCCCTGCTCTTCTGCAAGACACAATCATAGGCTGTCAGAGATATTACCTAGAGCCAGCTCAACTTTTCCCCAACTTTATGTGAGGCGTTAGCAGCAGTAGCAGCCGCCTTCTCTCTCTTTCTCTTGGCTTGACAGGTGAGAATTATGCTGTGTCCTTGTCATCTGCAGGAAGAGAGAGAGACAGACAATCCTCTCGGAGTGGAGCTATTTCAGACGCTGGCAAGGCTGCCTCTATCTTTCGCTATATCGCGTCTCCATCTGGTGAAATCTGTAATGCTGCTCGAAAGTATTATGTCAACAGACTGCTTGGATTGATATTGACAGGGAGGAAAATAAAGAGCTGAATAGATTTTTTTTTTGCTTCAGGTGCTTTGGTTTGAGCAAGAGACGGGGGCAGTGTTGTCCTTTTTTAAAATCAAATCCAGTGGGATTGTTTGTGAATTAAAAAAAGAAGTCCACAACAGACAGACACAAACATCTTTAGATGATATGATTAGTGTTTACTAACTTCTCCATCTTACCTGGTTTGAGCCCAGACGAGCGCGGGAACTCGCACATCTCGCAGAAAGGCAGCAGGCCGCTGTTGGAGTAGGTGCAGGCCCCACAGCTCCACGTCTCTGGAAGCTTCCGGCGGACAAACGAGGTGGGACTTCCTGGGCTGTTCCATCCCGGCGTCAACCTCCGCTTCCCGGCAAACCGAGACCCGGGATTCGACCTGGACTTGGGCGTTCGAAGCCTCTTCAGTTGCTGTGAAAAGTCCTGGTCGAGATTCACACAGGAGGGAGAACGGTCGGCGTGAACTTGTTCCACCAGCTCTGAGGACGGAGACGGAGACGGTTCCTTGTCATCTGGTTTCTTCCTCTTCTTCTCCTTGCTGGCACTTGGCGAGAAGAACGAGCGAATATCGTGCTGCTTCTCTTTCTCAAACTAAGAAAACGATG
Organism: Poecilia reticulata; assembly: GCF_904066995.2. NCBI lineage: Eukaryota > Metazoa > Chordata > Actinopteri > Cyprinodontiformes > Poeciliidae > Poecilia > Poecilia reticulata. Next base: position 10,386,057 of record NC_088831.1, read on the forward strand.
TAAGCTCAGGTTAGATTTGTCTCCAAAACAGAGGAGTTTGGAATATCAATTACAAAAAAAAAATCCAATTTCTTTAGGAAATAGTTTGGCTGTTTTTTTTGTATGTAAACAAAATCTTAAATTGATATTCCCTCTGACTGTTTTCCACCCATTTTTATAGCCCCCTATAAACTGAGGTACAAATACTTCGTATCTGCAGGTTCCACCAATTCATATTTAAGACTTTTTAAGACCACAATGAAAGGAATTTAAGACCAATATCAAGTCAGAAATGTATAAACAAGAATCGCAAAAAAATAAATTGTATGGATTTGCAACAATTTAGTCATTGGCTAAGATAAACATCGACAAGCGGCAGGAGATAAATTTATATTTACCAACGATGGACATAAATAAGCTAGCTAGCTAGCAATCTAGCTGTATATGTAAAATAAACTCTTGCTAGATAGCTATCTTATAGTAATATACTCTTGCTTGCAAAGTAACACAAGTAATGCTAACTAGCTTTTTTACATCCATCATGTGCAAATTTATCTTCAACAATGTTCATCTTATCCAGCTAGATATACTTTTGCTAGCTATATAACTGGCACGAGTATATTAGCAGCTAGCTAGCTATCAAGTGTAATGCTAGCTAGGTTTTTTACATGTCTTGTCATGTTAGTGCAAATGTATCTGCAGCTGGCTCAACAATGTTTCGTCTTAGCCAGCTAGATATATTCTGGATAGCTAGGTAGCTTGCCAGCATATATTACCAGCTAGTTAGCGGTAGCCGCAACCACCTTGAGTCACAGACTATAATGCTATGTCTGCTCGACTCAAAGGTTTGCGTAACAGTAAAGTTCCGCAGCATAAAATAAAGCTACCTGGAATATATCAGATTAAAACAGATTTAAGACCTGTGATTAAGGTATTTAAGGCTAACTTATTGTTTTTCAATGAATTTAAGAAATTTCAAGGCCTTATTTTTAAAAATAGGGCCTTTTTAAGGGTGTAAGAACATCCTGTATTAAGAGTTGATTATTCTAAACAAAACCCCAAATGAATTTTTTGCTTAAATAAAAATAAACTGGAACTAAACAAATTTGAGTTTAAGACATTTAAGTATTATCCCAGCCTTTAAAATTCAAAATAACCCTAATTAATCCTGTTTATTAATTTCTATTGTTCTTTAATCCATTCAAAATTATCCCACCAATTTTTTGGGGGGTAAAATAAAGTCAACATGCAGATATTTTTTCTGCTCATTTAAGCCTTTGACTACCACCGATCTGTGGCTTATCTGAAAATCGCCCTCTTCAACTCAGCAGGCTTGTGTTTGGCTTTGGTAGAAAATCTAAAAGGGTCGTGTCAGCAGTTGTTCAAAGATCAGCTGATTAGTTAAGTGCTTTGATACAATCAACTGGAGCCATTAAACCGCAGAATTAAAAAAGAAAACCACACAAAGAAACCGTATCTCCTCAGTTTCAACCAACTGAATGAGCATAATTAGTGTTGGTAAAAGAAAAGAAAAACTGAACGCCTGTTCACATTTTTTCATTTTCCAACCACAAATGTCAATGGATTTTATGTGATAGCCCAACACAAAGCAGGGAATAATTGTGAAATGAAAGAAATATAATAGCTAACACTGAATATCACAGTTAACAAACCAAATATGGGTGTTCAAAGTGCGGCACAAGGGCCACTTGGGACCCCTGGAGAGTTTTTAATCCTTATTTATACAAAACTTAACAAATTCTTTGAATGGAAAATGATAGGAACACCTCAAAGTTTTCATCTTTTAATTACCTTTTTTGAGTTAATTTAAAACCCATTTGTTTAGTCAAGTTTGATTCATAATAACTGGAGAGTTGATCAAAATATTTTATGCATATTAGATGATGATTATTCTTGATGATTTGGTGAAACCCCGTTCTTGTTACTGATAAGTGACTAAATGCTTTTCTTCTTCTCAGTCGAGTCCAAAAGAATTTGCTCACTGGATATCTTTCTTCTAATACATTTTGAATCTAAGGTTTTTATTTATTTAAGCAGAATACTGCAGGGTTAGTTTATTGTTGAACAAGTAAAATAATTATTAATATTTTTTTTATCCACTGCTAAAGCATAAATTAATTTTTTTTAAGTATATGTAAAATGTCTTGAAAAATGTATTTGCATTGCTATGCAGCACAAATCTGTAATAAACTTCCAGATAAAATCCAACAACTTATGAAACATTTATCAACAAACGACAACAAAATGAAATGTTTCAATTGTTTATGACTGTTTTTTGTGTTTTCATAAGGTAAAGCACTTTGAAATGTCTTGTCTCTGAAAGGTGCTATACAAATACAATTTTATTTGATTTTTGATTAGATTTTGCTTGAGTTAAACACATTGAAATTCTTATGCAACAAAGTGTAGAAAGTATCAATGGGTAAGAATGTTTTTGCAAGAAAAGATACCAACAGGGAATGTGGTAAATGTAAAATGACTTGACTTTGAATCAGAGATTCTGAGAAACTCACATAGGAGAAGAAAATGTCATCGTTCACATTTCTTGTGTTTCCCTCCAGCGGTAGCGCCATCTCACTCGGCGTCCAAGCGCTGGCAAGGCTGAGGAACTCCCACTTGTCCTTGTCACCTTCATCAGCCTTCAGGTATTCCTTCCTGCCGTTCAATGTGCTACCAGTAACCATTTCCTGGAAGTCACACAACATTCAGCTTTAATCTGTCTTTTTTTTCTATTTAGCTCTAAAATATTTTTATTAGTCACGCTTCATATGAAGTAAACATGACTGTCACGACTGAGAGTTTCAGCAGCTTTGCGTGAATTAATCCCAGCATGCTTGCATAATGTCGTCAGCGCTACCTTCCTGTTGAGCATGGACCACATGACTGTGTCAAAGGTGCCCTTGGCGATGAGGTAGTGCACGTTGACAGAGGACGTCTGCCCGATGCGGTGAGCGCGGTCTTCCGCCTGCTTCATGTGTCCGGGGTTCCAGTAGAGCTCGGCAAACACCACATGGCTGGCAGCGGTGAAGGTCAAACCCTAAACACAGCACACACATACACACACACACACACACACACAGAAATGCAGCATAATTTGAGCAAAAATGCACAATACAAGCACACTTAAACTCTCAAAAAATAGAGGATACTTCTTCTGACTGGAATGCCTATTTGCCACTTCATATTTTTATTTACTTTTCAGCTAAAACAGGAAAAACAATACGGTGATTCATAGTTCAGCAGTAAGTTTTTATCATAGTACCTGACCGGCTGCTTGGATACTGAGGATGGCGACTCGGGTTTCTGGGTCGCTCTGGAATTTGTGAACTAACTTGATTCGCTCCGATGAAGGCACGCTGCCGTCGATTCGGATGTACCCAGCCTGGCAGACGAGAGGAGACATGTTTTAGTGATTAATTTATGTTTAAAAAGTGCTACTTGTGCTATGGCAAAGCAATAACACTACTGTTTTTTTGTTGTTTTTTTTAAATAAAAAAAAAAAGAAACAAATTCTAGGTACTAAAATTAGAGTTCTGGAAACAGCTAAGGTGTCATCAATTAATAATATAACCTCAAGTTGGAACTTGTAAGAAAAACTATTGGATTTGGTTGTGTTGTTACGAGTTAGGCTACATGCTAACTGATATTAGCAATACAACCTGAATACCATGTGCACTGCTCAAAAAAATAAAGGGACCACTTAAACACTTAAGTGAACACTTAAGCGTTCCCTTTTTTTTTAGCAGTATATTTTTCTGCATATTTTGTCTTCAGAAGGAGAAATAAACACATTTGCAGATAATTAGATAACTAATCAAGCAGCCATTCTGGGAACTGTAACAGTTTCTCAAACTTTTCTAAGAAAGCTTGAGAAATTATGATGGTGAAGATGTATAATTTTAAAAAACTACCAAAAAAATAAAAGCAAGGTGACAAAACGTGAACCAAAGATAATGTTTCACTATAGCACAACAAGTGGAAGTTAAATACTTCAATAAAAACAATATATACGTTATATTCTACAGTTAGCCATTAGCTAGTGAAAGTGTTTCAGCAATTAACTATTATTAGCCAGATAATTCTCTCAAATGTTGAATGACAAAAACAAAACTAGAAAAAAGTATAAATGTCAACTTTAATCTAAAATACAGACTAATAAACCTACAAAAATATTCTTGCCCCGGATCCCTCTGGGCGTGTTAGCTTGCTAGCATTTGTAAAACCACATGCTAACAATTAACTGCTACTCTATTACTAATTAGCCAGAAAATTCTCTCAAATGTTTGAAGACAAAAATAAAATTAGAAGAAAAATGCATATGAAAAATATAAATGTCCCATATAATGTAAAATTGACACAAATTTACTTAAAGAAGAAAAATAAATACTCTTACCCTGCTAGCTTGCTAGAATGTTAGCCAGTTTTTGGTTGTTGAGAAACAGTGCTAATAAAATTAAAATGTCTTTTTTAGGTGCTAAATCACACTTTAACAGTGACATTATGGAATAACAAAAAAGGAGCAGCTAAATTAAGCAGAAAATCTAGAGTTATTGCTAACAATCTATTTTCAGCTGTGGTTTTGCCAGATATCTCTCCTATAGGCAGGAGAAAAGCTAATGAATAAAGTATGATTGAAGGTTTTCAGGTGTAGTAGGTTGAGCCTTATTATCCAAAAACTCCTTTATGAATATAGTATAAAAGATTACACAGATAACTAGAGATGATTAGGGAAGTAGGGTTTTCTGCACTCTTCACTGAATATAATTATGGTTCATCCTATGAAAAGGCTGAGGTTTCATTTCTTCCAAGCTATTTTATTACTCTGTATTCTCTCCATCTTTACTAGACATTTTAAAATGAGCACATCATGCAGCCCTGATCATAAAAACCTTTTGTAAAGTAGGTAAACAGAAGAGAAACACAACTGAAATCAAGGTTTTTTTTTAATTAAAACATGAATTTGACATTCTGCCGGCTACTACTGCACTATGGAGACTGAACTCTTTTGATTTGGGTCCATCAGTCCTGTGGAGCAACACAGTGGCCAACAGTGGGACGTAATGTTCCCACTGCGCTGCTCCCAGATGTTAACTCAAATGTGACGGCATGAATACATGAAAGATTTCTGGAACAATAAAATGTCAAATAAACATATCCACTCATTTCTGTGGAAATTAGCACCTTAAACTGAAAAAAACCCAACACAAGTCAATCTGATAATTGAACTGGGATCTTTATTGTTTGATTTAATCAGTGCTCAACAACCTTCTCATCAGTTCACCAGCAGGTGAGACACACGGAGCACTAAAACAGTGACGTTATGGCCGTCTGTGCCAAGGCTTCACATCTCCCGGCGTTGCATGACGTTCCTTTTTTTAGCTCGTCGCTGTTAATTGGTGAGCGCGAACACACCGCGGAGTGAGCGTCTCAAGGAGGAATGTGCTATCACACCTCGTGCCATCACATTACATTCGAATGACAACTTCTCGACCTCTGCTATGCACACAAATGCACACTTGAACTGCTTCACAGGTTGCTGACGCCAACCTAGGAGAATATGTTCGCTTGTAATGAGTTGATGAAGAAGAAAAAAAAAAAACTTATGAAGAAAAGTTTACTTCCCCGAGAAAAAAAAGTAAATTAGGATGCAGTTTACTTGAAGAATTTGGAGATTCTTATCAGGCGATATGAGTAATTTGTTAATTATTTAAATATTGTGCCCGCATTTAATTATACACCTGCAACCGGCTGAAAAGCACTAGATTTTAATAATTCATGACGGCTAACATCTGCTGTCAGTACAAGCTCTACTTGTGAGCACAGACATCATTACTCTGTCAAAGTAAATCGCAACTATGACTGAGTTTCGCTTTATAAACCCAGCGGGACTATGGATGAAAGAATAAAACTAAAACATGGGGCCAATTATGTCTGATAAGCCAGAAAGGAAGTGTGAAATTTAAATGCACTCTGCACGATTAGTATCTCCAGGTTACATTTAATAGGCAATGAAAGTCTCTGGAGTTGGAACGTTAAATGGAAATATGAAACTAAAGACAGAGAAAACAGCCTGTGCTTTTGTTGCAAAGTGATCTGTGCTGCCGGTGTAAAATGTAAACTCTGAGTCATTTGACAAACTCTGTGCAGGCCGCTTCAGCACAGACATCATTCAGGAACCAAACTGGAGCTTTCTTTGTCAAACATTGCAGCAAACGCATTAAATAAATTAGATAAATGTTGACTTTGTCAGCTGATTTTATTTGTTGAGACACATCTGCAAATTATTTTTACTTATATCCAAGAATGGCCACCAAAGTCAAATTGTACAAATCTAAAACTCTTCTCTAAACTACCAACTGCACTCATTTTGGAGTAACTAATATTTTTAACCACAATATGTTATATGTAAAGTCTTGAAGCCATACAGGTTCCTGAAACCAGCTGTAACCAATATTCAACTTTATCAAGATTTACAAATTGAGATTTAGCAAAATAAAAAAAAAATTAGGTGAACATCTAAATGATCTGCCTGATACCATAAAAGAAATATCAAACCTACCAGGCTGGTAAAGCAGATCACCACCGCAAAAAAAAAAACCTTGATAATTACGATGAGACGCCCTGTCTCTGTAATCAGTCGGGTATTGTGTTTAAGGCAGCAGGACAAAAAGTAGCAAACAAAAAATATATAAAAAATTAAAAATACTGGTGGTGCTTTCATGTTCTGAGGAACGTAGTGAGTTTATGCACATCAACGGTGCTTTATTTGTTTCTTAATGCTTTGTTTCCTCTCTTAGAAGCTTAACCTAATACTTTGGTAGATCTGGCTGCCTTGTGGTGTGAGGTCAGATTTTCTGATTTGACTTAATGTCATGAAAAAACATCCGATTTAAGCAACCAAGTCGGAAGCAGACAAGAATTATAAGCCAGAAAAAGCCCAATCACCAATTTGTTATATACTCATTCATTACCATTTTGAGAAATTTTTTTAATCTCCATGGCAACCATTCAGCTACGCAAAACGCCTGGTTGGACCTAGCTCTGCCTCCAAGGACCAAGCTCCTCCTCAGAGCTGGAGTATGAAAGCTTCCCAGCTTCTCTTCCCCTCCAGCTCTCCCACTCAGCTCCTTCAGACTAGCCAGCAGCAATTAGCAAACACTTGGAGGAACTGCAGAGCTCCTTATAAGAGTTACTTCTCAGTGAAAAGCTGGTATAAACGTCGCTAAAGAGTTAACAGAGGAGCCATGTTGGGATGACTTCATGAAGGCGGTGTTTCAGAAAGAGTAGGAGTTCTTAAAGAGACAGAGACCCAATTTCAACGCGTTGAATTACTTGATTGTGCTATTGGCCCTTTAAGATTAAAAGTTTAAAATAATTTTAAAATGGAACAAGATAAAATGGGCTAAATTCAAGTAGCAAATTCATTTGATCTGGAGAAATTTCTCTGCCAAAACCCAAAATTTACTGAATTTCAATTTGAGGAGCAAGAGCCCTCATTTTCACTTTCAAGACTTACACTGGACCCATCAAAACTATTATCCTACAGTCAGATTTAATGCATCTTGCACTAACATATACACTGAACTCCCACCTTTATCTTAGCGCAAAATAAACCCAAACAATTTTGAATGTTAGAGTAGAATTTCAGGCACAAAATCACAGAGGAAATATTGTATCCTGCGACTAAATTGAAGACATATACTAGCATCTCCTCTAACAGCATGATTGTTTCTGCATCCAGAATTGTGTTATATGCAACAAAATGTCTGTTTTCTGTTTCAAGACGCACCACGCCGCCTGGGGTTACCTTGGCCTCAATGGCGGCTTCGGTGCAGGCCTGCAGCATGGTGAGGTGGTGGGCGAACACCAGGAACTTCAGCTGCTCTGCCTCCAGCACCATCTTAATGTAGTCCTTCACAGCTCCCGCCTGACCCCACATGCACACAGAAATAGACACAAATGAAAGAGAGACACTGAATCCATCATGCCGCCGCTCCGCCACACAGCGGCAAGATCAGTAAAGAAGTCAATTAATCACCGCTGCATCCTTTCTGTGTGATCGATTCGCTATTGAATGCCGGGGATCCTGACTTTAAAAGCAGCGAGCAAACGCGGCGGCCGGGGCGCATTTGTCAGCTTGCAGATAGCGAGAGCAAATCGATAGCTCGCAACTCGGCAATATGACTGGTGTGTGTGTGTGTGTGCTCTTTTTGATTAAGGCGACAATAGGGGCGTAAAAATCCACATATTGACACGTGATCGATCGGAGAAACAAGGAGTTTCAGTACTAAATCAAAGGTTTCGTATTTCAGCTGGAGTTTCAGCGCCATATTTGTTGACACCTCTGGAAAAAACACGTAAAAATCCTTGAAGTAAATCAGTTTCACACTTGACAAAATGCAATATTTACTGGTTTTACTGTGCGGTGTCTTTTATGACGATAACAAATTTTGCTGGGCGATAAATTGTCCCAGAACTTATTGCGATAAACGTTAATATTGTTGTTTTCAGACCATTTCCAAGTAATATAATAGCAATACTGACATTCTCAAGGCTAAGTTTTAAATTCGGATGAACATTTAAACACTGGAACTGGAAGACATTTGAAATAACCAAAATAAATTAAGAAAACAAAAAATAAAATGAACAATGAAGTCTCTGCAAACAAAGGGAGACCAAATCAGTTTTGGTAGGAAGAGAGAGAAAAGAGAAAAATTATAAATCAAGCAAATGAAAATGATTGAGTTTCTTTTAATTTACAACGCGATTGACTTTGAACTGCCTTGTTGCTGAAATGTACCAAGATATGATTCTTACTCATTATGATAGCGCTCTACTCTTGGGATCTTGTTGCCACTGTTACGCAATGCAACAACTGTCCGAAAGTAAAAAAAAGTAGCTGCAAACAGCCTTCCAGAATGTGCTCGAAGAAACTTACTCTGTCTTATTTCTTCTTTCTAGAATGGCATGTTCTCTTATTTTGCACGTTTTGAAGCATCACGTCATATTTATGATCCAGGGATTGCAGTTAAATTGATTTTGTATCAACTATTATGTATTCCAATCACTGATGTTCTCAAGTTAAAGGTTGTAATTTTCTGGATTTTTCAGAGTTTTTTAACCAGGCTGCCAGTAAATGTGGAGGCTGCTGCACATAACAGAAACATCAAGTTGACTGGGCTTATGTTTAAGAAGAAATAATGGGACTGCATTTGAAACATTTTCAGATTTTTTTATTTTTTTATAATAAAAAAAATAATAAAAAGTTGGGTCCTGTTAGCTGTCAAAGTGTCAACTGCAGTGCAAAATTAATGCGGCGAGTGTCTTGAATGCGTCACTCCTGACTTATTGGCTCTTTTCTTCCTTATGTAACACTTTCGTTTTTTTTTTGTCTCTGTTGGTTTTTGTTTTATTTATGAAGCGAAGCAGCAACAATGTGTGAGAAAAGATCAGAGCCCAAATTTAACAGCCTATTGCTTGTTTCTTGTTTTGAAGTTCCTGACCTTGATTGACAGTGTGAAGCTAACAATCACCTCCCCTAACTCAATAAAAAAAAAGGAGGCAAAAAGCGAGGGAGTTAACTGTGCCCTGCAGATATCCGTACCTATCATGTCAGGGTGTGTGTGTGTGTGGCCGTCATGGAGCATCCGGACTCGGCTCATTTAGGAGCCCCCGGGCTCACCGGGGCGACCGAGAATAGCACCAACTAGTGAGGACATATTGAGGTTTGATTTGAGTCTAACAGAGCCCTTACGAGGCGCTTTTCGCCTCTGTGGTGTGAATCCAGCTCCTAAAATCTCCCCCCACAAACCTGACAACCTCCACAGCCGTCACACCTGCTCTGGAGGGAGAACCTCTGCTGATAATTAGCCGATGCGCCCAATAATGAATCTGTCCGCCAGGCCCGCCGACCCTGTTCTGATCAGAGGGATCCTCATTACTGACGGCTTGGCTTTGCCCGCTTCCTTCCGCCGAGTTTAATTAGTGCATAAACTTCTCGGCTGTCTGAAACGGACCCGTTATCTTTCGCTTTAAAGTCCGGCTTCAGAGCTGTCCTCTCTGGGTAATTGGGAGCAGATGCTTGGCGGGTAAAGCAACAAAAATACCCCAAAGGCGTTTGGCAGCTCTGTCGCCTGGCGGTGCTGGGAGGCAGGCAGGGCCCGCGTTGCTCCTCAGAGCAACATACATGTTAGAACTTATCACACCACTCCACCCTCCCAATGATCCAGAAAAAGGAAGCACTGTTGTTTTTTTGTTTGTTTGTTTTTTCCCCCCTCTAAAATACCAAAAGTGTGTTGAACTCTGAAAGGAAATGAGATTGGTCCGGGAGTATTGGCCTTGAGGTGGATGTAATGAAAGGAGGTCCAGACTTAGGCTAAACTAAGCAGAAATCCAATCAGTAAACAACACCAAGTACAAAAAAAAAAAGCAGGATCCAAGCTTGGAGGCAGGCGGAGCGAGCGGCGTGTCAATGATTGCATTTGGTAGTTATCTCCGGTCTTTGTTAACCTCGGGGCGACGCTCCTCATGGCTGAGGGACTTTAGCTAATTGAGAGGAATGCCAGCCCTCGAACGCGGACAGATGGCGGTTTATTCACCTACAAATACAAGAGACGGCGGAGACGCCTGTTCTCGGAGCTCCCATAATTAGCGAGCAAGGGCGGGGGGCGGATCAGACGGCGAAGGCTTTATTACGGCAAAAATGTTTCCTCTGAATGTAAATGAATGTTGGATTCCAGTGGCTTTGACCCCGGCATCCTTCCTGCAGGATGCGTCCAGCCACCTTCCCACAGAGCTCATTCTCCCCCTCATTAAAAAAAAAAAAAAAAAAGGCATCTCTGTTAAACTGAGAGCCGAACGGGTTTCCATGGCAACAGCATCACAGAGATTCTATTTTAGTGCGGTGTGTAACTTTGATATAAGGTGTAATCAAGCCAGGCTGGACGCGGCTAAATAATGCCTCGGTTATAACTCCCCTACTTTGTCTAAGTGCTTTCACTGGTCACCATTAGGCTCTGTTACCATGGCGACGCTTTCCCATGAGATCTCCCGTGAGCACACAGCCGAGCGTGCTGAGAATGATGCCGCGCCATCCATTCACCGCGTCAAGTCCAACAACAGCGCCTGAAGATACCAAACGTTCTGGATTTTTAACTTTCTGTTTCCTCTTTAATGTTCTCTAAAAAAAACTCTGAGGTTTTAATAAACAGGTGGACTTTATTTACTAATTTAAACGGCTCTGAAGCTAGTTTGTTGCTCTAGATTTTGTTTACCGCTCGCTAAAAAGTTAGTTATGCTAACCATAAAGCATTAATTATAAATATTAGCTCCAATAATGCTAAAACAAAACACTAACAAGGTATTTAGCAGAAGCTAATGCTAACAAGCTAACTTCAATTCAAATTCTATCTACTTTAAAATCTTAAAAGAATCGATAATCCATAGTCGATAACCAAAACTTCAACATCAATGTCAAAATTACAAAACAGTATATCAGGGATATCTGGAAATTTAGAGGAAGCTAAATGCGCTAAACGTTTTTAAAGTTATCTAAACAAAAAAAATTTGCTCTGCTATTAGCGCATTAGAGGAAGTGGAAACTTTCCACTGGATGTAACAAATTAAAAGAGGGTGAATACAAATGCAACTTTACTTGTAACAAATATTTAAAACAAAGAACCATTTTCTTCATGCTCACAACTATAAGTTTAGTGAATTTACCAGAAATATACAAAGCAGTTTGTGGTTCAAGTTTCAGGACTTTATGAACAATGTTTCAGAGTTTTACATTTCACCTACTTTACAAGTAACATTGCATTACGTCTCTTATTCATCATTTCTTCTAGCTTCAGTTTTGTGGCAATAATTCAGTGCTCAGGTACAGACTAATGCACTGAAAAGATGTTTACATATCTAATCTATATTTTATAATTCAATTTAGCAATATTTTTACACATCAGACAACACAATTAGCTAAATTTACTTCAGTGTAGCTCACTTGGCCATTGTAATTCGCTGACTAGACCAGAAGTTGTGCTTGAAATCATTGTTGTCTTGAGTTAGCAGAGATAATCTTTAATTAGAAATCACTGCTGTGCATTAAAATGTCACATTTAAGGATGATTTTTCTGGATTAGTCAGAACTTTATTATGCGAGGTTTTAGTTGCAGTGAAGAATGTTACTACCCAGCTGCTAAAAGTGTTTTTCGGCACCAGTGCAGAGCTTCCTCTGACTTTTTCATACCTTTCAGACAAATAAAGAGTAAACCCAACTTTATCAACTATTCACTGGACTGGAGGAATCAGGACATTTGAAGCAGCTGGTCTCCCTTTACCTTGGCAACAGCTGTTTGTTTGTACATCTGTGTAACCAGACTCATGACCTCTGTGAAGGGGTTTTCCGTAGCGGCGACCCCTGACCCCAGTCCCTTCATCAGCCTCTCCCACTCGGCGAAGCAGGCCGAGGCCTCCTGCACAAAAGAGAGCACAAAGACGGTGAGGCTGTGTCCTTTAATCCTTCATCCAGCCTCCTCTTCTCTCTTGTTCTCGCCTGTTATTGAGATATAAAGGGCAAAACAATTAATGGTGCTGCTGGGTGTCCTACTTTTTTCCTGGAAGAGATAGAAAGAAACAGAGAGAGAGATGGAGAATTCCCAAGGATGCTTCCCCCCTCCGACTGGGCTGCTGTGTTAGGTGGGTCATGAGCGTCTCCCAATTATAGCCGCCTTGTGACAAGCCGGGGTCGAAGATGGAGAAGCAGCCCAGCCGCTACAATAAATCAAAAGGCGCCTCGCCCGCTCTCAAGGTGATTGGCGAGGAGTATTTAAGGCGGGAGCGAAGATCGCAGTGGGGAAGGCTGCCTGCGAAGAGCAGCATATGTTTCCGTCCGCTCATAAACAAAACACGCCGAGGGAATCTGAGTTTGTTTTACCGGGACGGAGCTCAATCATGATGAACTGGTAGAAAACCTCGTTTGACGGCGGTTTCCCCAACCTTTTCCTCAAACTTCAATGACGTTAGTGAAACAGTAAAAGTATGCTGTGTATTTGTTTCAACCTGTTCCTATTTTTAGATATAAAATGGATGGGAGTCCATCTGAATCTGAATTAATGCGAGTTACAACATTTACATTCCCTGAAAATGCGCCACACTTTTCAGATTTTAATTTATTTATCTTTTTCCTTACGTCTCACAATTAGTCTACGACAAATTTAAATAGGTCCACAAACATCCAGCAACATTTTCTCAAAAATCAGACTTAAGCATAGCAATTCCTTTAAACTAAACAATCATATTTTAGACAAAACTTTCTTTCTAGGAAGTTATTTTTGTAATTTACCATCTATTAAAAGAGCGCCCCTCTGATTAATTTCACTTCCTGCTACGGTGGGAGTGAAATTACTGTAATAACTCGATATTCCTTTCAGAAACTGCTGGAATTTTTCAGATGGCGCAAAGTGTCGCAGAGTTACGGTACTGCAAATGTGTCTGGATCGTCGCCGATATGTTCAGAGAAGAGGGATTAATAAAGCAAAACAAGTGAGACCTTATATATTTCAGATCAACGATGATTTATAACAAACTTTACAAAAATTTTTATTAATTTTTTTTTTACTAAGGAGTAAAAAATGTTTCTTTTTTTGTTTTTTATATAAAATTCAAATGAGATTTTTATGAATATAAACAACATTCAAGTATTTGAAAATTATGATTTTTGTTTAGAAACAACACAGTTATTAAGCAGGAGACGTATTAGACCTAACATGCATCAATTCATGCAACTGTGCATTAATTTACTGTAATTTGCATTAGTAAAGTAATTTTTTTTCTCAATTTTATCTTTATTTATACTGAGTTGAAGCTACAAAATCCCACAGCTGGATGATTAATACAATGCAACAGGAAGAAGACGCTTTCTCAGAGCGCTGCATATCAAATGACGCAACGCTGTGAAGCCAGAGGTGAACCTTGCCTGATTAGGAACACATAAAAGGAGGTCAAAGGTGAAGCCAAAGAAAATGAGAAAACTAGGAAAGCTTAATAACAACAGGACACACACATATATACTGTATATACACATATATATATAGCAAATGCATATTTGTGTTTACTGAATTGGTATGTCAAGGATGAATGTTAAATAGCATCCTTGATGTTTGTCTGTGTGCGCTCAGCCTCTTCTCTGTTTATTTCCTATTAAAACTACATTCAAGCATTCACACATTCTATATAATTTCCCTGTTTTAAAAAATAAACACACACACACACACACAAAAGCCACCATAGTGCGAAAGCGCTCCACCCGCGATGATATTCGCCAGGCTAACGCTGACTAAAGGCCAGAGCTGAAAACGTAAAGGGCAGCAGGGGCATAAAAAGTGTCTGGCGGTGGAAGATAAAAGCCATCATTAGGGAGTAAAATGAGATAGGAGGAATAAACAGGCGGTGAGTGGCCCTGGCATTCGGTATATATTGTCAGTTAGCTACACTATGCTTCAAAGGATAGCTTGTTTGGATGAAAATAATGTCCTCTCTGTGTTTTATGTTTCACATATTGTGCAGATTTCGCTGCTCTCTGGAAGCACAATAGTGCTGGATTTGGCCTCTTCACACCTCCATTTCCTACCTCCTGAAACCGCTCCACTTAGCTGCTTTAGGACGCATTCTTTTATCCTAAACGGACAAATATGATCCATCAAGTAGATATAAAGCAAAAAAAAAAAAAAAAAGCCAGTGGAGAAATTCGAGCGCCAACAACAAGGCGCAGCGTGAACTTTCCCTGCTCTAATTGTTGTTGCTATGTAGCAACACAAACCACTTCTAGCTCCCAATTAAAGCGTCCCTTAGCATTTAGGGAGAATGGGATAAAAACCCCGCATCATCACTTTTCCGAGCAACCTCCTCATTGTGGTGTCACTCCCGGCTCCGAACGTTAATTACCGCTGAAAAAGCACCTCCACTGTTCCCCCCTCACCTGCTGATATGATATAAAATACAACAAAAGCTGCCCGGTGGACGCCGGCATTGTTATTGTTTCCCAACGGGGGCCTGAACCGACAGAACGGCGGAACCCGGAGGTCGAGGTCGCATTAGCATCCGGACGAGGATTCAGACGGAACGCGGCGCGGCGTGGGAGGCGGGAAACCGGCAGCCGCAACTTTTGGGGAAACTAAAAGAGATACAAACGCCCACGTGTGAGGCGTGACATTTACTCTACAAATACTCTGATATCCTCTTTGTGATGGAGGAGCAGGAGGAGGCTCAAGCTGAAAGAGAGACGTCATAAATCTTAAGACAGAGGCAGAAACTTTTTAAAGTATGAACAAGCGAGAACAATTTATTTCATTTCGTGTGATAGATGCCGCAGCCAACAGTAGATCTATCAAAGTTATGTCAAACCGAGCACCTTGGCAGCCTCCTTGGGCAGGTCAAAGGGGATGCGTTGACGGATTTTCGGAGGCAGCTGACTCAGAACTTCGGCTTTGAGTCGACGGATCATGATCTGGCTCAGCCGCCGGTGCAGCTCCTCTAGGTTGGACGCGCCATGACAGTCCCACTGCCTGCGAGGCCCAAAATACCTGGAGAGACAGACATTGAAAGGGTATTTATATTCTGAACCTTGTACTTGTATCACTTTAGTTGCACATTTTGTCAGTTTTTATCCAAAAACTTTAGTAGAGTAGTGCAAGGATAATTATACAATTAGCAAACAGCTGGATTTAGAAGTGCAAATTTAGTTTTGCCAAATATTCTCAATTGGATTTACCGTAGTTTCTGGACAATAAGTCACTTTTTTTTTTTTTTTTTTTTTTTTTTTTGTAGTTTGACTGTTTGACAACTCATAGTCCGGTAGATTTGTTGCATTTTCACTTGGTGCAGTTCCCTTTCACACTGCATTGTGTCACGCGATCTAAACCATTTCAAAAACCCGTTCCCCTCCTTGCCTGTGGGGGCGCTGCAACAATCGCTGAAGGAAACGACACAAAAACCTCAAAAGAAGACACTTTCTTCTTCTTTATAAAATGTAAACAAAAATGGAGATTGTAGCGTTTGTAGGACTTGTCTTTGATAAAAGACTACAAGACATTTTTTCCGCTCTGACTCTCACATTTGTTTTGGTTGTATTTACCCAGAATACCCTGTGTTATAGTCCACATCCTGTGTCTCCAGTCTATATAGCATCCACATATACTTTGAAACTGCGCATTTTGCACCATCTTTGCACACAGATATCATATAACCTTAGTTTTGATGTTTGAAAAAAAAAATTTTAATTCACAATAAGGAACTGCTTTGTGTTGGTTTATCTCAGTAGGTCCTGAAATATGCTGAAGTTTGTGGTTAAATACTTCTGCAAAGCACTGTGGACACTTTTAAACGTTCCCTCTCGGGAGCTGACCAGCTCACTGATTAACTGCTGAGCCGCTCTGCTGAAGCACCCCAGTTTTCACCTAAGGATACTCCGCAAAGCCAGAAACTAAAAACTATTTTGTTTGATTTCTAAGCCGAGGGGTTCGTCACAAAACTCACCATCACATTTTAACAATTTATCAGCCAAATGATTTGTTAGAATTTGAATTGTTAGCACTGGCTGTCCACACAAAAGGCTGGTTATTTGCCATGCTGGCTGAAAGAGTGGACGGGCCTCACATGGAGCTGCCAAAAGTATTTGGTTCACACTTCAGTGTTTAAAGTTTTTGTTGTTGGAAGGTGCAAAACTACTCCTTCTAAAATGTGTTGTTTAAAGCCAGCAAGTTCATGAAGCAACGCCGCTTCTCTGCCCCAAAGATTGCTCTACTTTCTCACTCCAACTTCGCTTTTATGAGTGGTACCGCTCCGTGTCCTCCTCTGTGTCTGTCTCAGAACGGCATTCCCCAGCCGTCATATACAAAGTGTTACCACTGATGGCCCTCCGTTCCGTCCCTGACCAAGCTGATAACTTTGATGGACGTCCAAAGCGATGCGTTTGATGCGTTTGTTCACACGTGTAACTGATCGTCACCGGCTACGAGGACTCGGCGCCAGCTGGCATAGAGCGTCTGGCTTCACTGGTGGCCTGGTTCCTACAACAATCCCTTAAATGAGCAGCAAATCCACTCCACTCTGGAAGGTGAGGATCTGCTAAAACTTTGCTAAAATGTTTTCTAAACCAGAAATAAAGACTGAATGAAAAATTCCTTCACTAAAACAGGTAAAAGAAAACAATAAGTACACTTTTGTGGCTTGTAGTTCATAGCAAAAGCATATCTGGACATTGTCTGAGGTTGAAACTAACAGGATTTGCTAAGTATTGTCACATAATTACAGTGCTAACAGGCAGAGATTATAGATGGAAAATGGGGCTGTCTGCAGGTCACACAATGGTCCCATATTGAGTCAGAATATAAATTTTATGTAGAACAATTTTGGGTAAAAAGTGGCAGCCATAGCGATTCTTGATGAGTTTTTCAAGGTGAACAGATTCAATCATCACACATTTGTATCCATTTAGCAGAAGTTTCTTACTTCTGCTAAACAAATTAGACCCAAAATAAAATCCTTTTTGAGTCCAGGCCCAATTAATACCAACTCAGCCTGAGAAAAGTCCAAAATGGGCCCCCATTCGTATGCTAGCTGGACAATGAGGATGCTAACTGCTTTTAGCAATACAAGCTAAAAACAGCTGTTTCATCCGTTTAAGCTAAACATGAGATGAACATGTTCACAAAAACAAAGTGCCCCAATTACTTAATGAAACAAAATTATAAAACAAATCCTTTCACTAATTTTTTTTATAAAAATGGCAGCCATGTTGGATTTGAGGCAACCAATCTCCGACTTTCCCCGACTTCAGTGAATTCCAGTTAATTTCTTTCTCCAGATCAGAACTTGAAAACGAAACGGTGACACAAACAGGAAAACAATAAACTAATAATGACTCAGTTTAGAGATTTAAGGTTAAAATACAACTTTACTTTGAAGAAGTGTAAAAGTTGTTATAAGAAAGAAACAGATTGAAATGAATTTACTAGCAGCAGTCGAAAACATAATCAAGGCATGGAGGCATTACTTTCATTTTAAAAGAGCGTTGCTAAATGTGTTAGCTTAAAGCACAGAAATGAGTTTCTAGTGATTTACAAATGGCTGCAGGCTTTCAGGAAACCACACATATTATACCTGGCACAATTAGAGAATATGAAGACATTTGGAAAATGTCACCTGTAATGGGCGTTGCAGTATTTCTTGGCGTAGTCTGTCCACGTTCCAAACCTCTTGGGATAGAGGGCATCAATCTGCATAAAAAGCTGGGGAAAAAAAACACAAGAGGTGATAAATTTTCAATATAACTTCACGCCAAACCAAAAGTTAATGTGAATAAGTTCACAGGTGTGAGAGAGAGGGAAACAGAGCTTTGTCTCATGTGGAAAAGACGGGCTTAATAATGAATTAGGGTCCTTGTGACACGATTGTAGGACTGAATGATAAGAGGGAAACATGCTTTATTCAATAATATTGTTGAATATTGAGATTTGAAAAAAATACATATTTAAACACTTCACTTATTTAGCTTTTAAAAACATTTACAAAAGTGACTCAAATCTAGCCTCAAATGTATTAAAAAAATCGTAATTTAACATCTTTATAACACAGTTTGGCTCACTTTTTTTTATAATATTGCTTTAGTTTTATGTTTTTTTATTTTATTTGTACTCATTGGCAGTTGCCCAGGGTGGCTATAAAAAGGGGAGCACATGAGCATCAACTAAAAAAAAAAAGATTATTTTGAGACTAAATTATGATTAGCTACACGTGTCACCATCCGTAATGGCACAACTTTCTCACGTCGGTTCATGTGACAAATGTAGATCTGCAAAAATAAATTGAACTGCCGTATTTTAAAGGCAACACTTCAGAGTCAGCCATTTTGTTTTACCTTGCTAACTTGCTATTGGTTTTAAATGTTCATATTTTGTGAATAATCTTTCATTCAGTAAAATTATAACCTTCACTATTACGTTAAATTATATCCCTTACTTCCCTGTTAGTTGTGTAGTTTTTCCTTCCACTTAACTTTCCATTACAGCACTCTGGCAATCCAGATTTCAGTAAGTCTTCCCTATGACTTTGTAGAGCATTATAAAACATCTATGCAACAATATAAATGAGTCCTAATCATGTAAATTAACAGAAATAAAAAAGTTAAATATGAGACTTTAAAGTCAAATTACTGCATTTATTAGTCGTTTCAATCTAAACGACTAAAGTTAAACCCTTTAGAATCAACCAGGCCAAAACTAGATGTTGAATTTAGTCAATTAATGCTGCAGCAGAAAAACATTTTGTGATTCTTCAGCAAATCTTAGGCGGCAGTCGGAGCAGCTACATCTTAGCTGGCACCAGAGTCCCCAGAAAGAGTTAGAGTCTGAGCGAGCGCTCCCACATCTCGCCAATTTCCACCGTTTCTGAAATAATGACGGGTAATCTTCAGCAAGGTGAGCTGAATAAGCAGCCGCAGCGCTGAGCGGCTGTTCTAAATTCAGCACTTGTTCAACAGCAGTTTTGCATTTTTCTCCCCCTCACAAAAGTTGATTTAATGGGGTGGGAGGAATGAGGGCACATCACGAACGGTGCAACATGCCCTGAGCGCTGTGCGAGCGCCATGTCAGGCCCACGGTGAGTAATGATGGCAGCCAGGAGACTGGCACCCAGGCAGGGACAGGGCTTATCAGGCTTATGCTGCGGATGATAAAATGTTATATTGGGCTCTAGTGGCACAGCGAGAGATGATATCTGAAAACTAACCGCACCACTGCAGGCGTGTGGCGGCAGAGACAGGATGGCGTTCGTCACACGCAGCCAATAATACCCCGACTGCGGATGTCTAACAAGAAGTAACTTTACCTTGCAATTAATTAGACGCTTGAATTCATCGGTTAATTATCGTCAAGTTTTTCCCAAAGAGAAAATAGTCGCCAAAATCTGATGTCAGCGCTAAATATTTGATTCAACAGCTGATTATTAACTCATTTTTATCTTTTGCTTAGCAGTCAAAGATTTACTCTGTTAGCGTTGCTAATACTATTCCACTGAAGAAACAAAAACATTAAAGAACATTACTCAGGTGGTGGTGGCAGCATCATGTTGTTATGATGCTATAGAGATGCTGCAACATAATTTACATCTCATTAAAACCAAAATATGTTCCTGTTTAAACAAGAAAGGTTAAAAAAACAATAAAACGACACAACTTGATGTTTGATCGTCGTCTAGAGAAAACAGAGTCAGAGGAAGCCGCTTTATTCTTTTTTCAAGAAGTCATAATCTCATTATAACGACATATAAAACATAATATAACTAAAAACATTCTAAGGATTTACGTATTTCCTCACTTTCACAATTAAACACACATTTTTCTCATATAATGACTAAGATTTGCCATATTTTTTTAATAAATGTTGGAGAGTAGCCTGCTTTTAGTTTTTAACATGATTGAAGCAGCAGCTGGCTAAAGTTAGAAGAAATGTAAATATGAAAATGTTAAAATATTTGTTATTATTATACAGTACATAGATAACTGTTAAAGTTATCTATGCACATAAGAGTTTTTTTTATTGGTTTTAGACCCAATTGATTATTTAGGGTATTTAGGGTGAAACAAAAAAGAGCTGATCTAGAGGCAAAATAAAAAAGTAACGCTAACCTGGTAAAAAGACAGTGCTAATCATAGTGAAAAAACAAGCAGATGAATGAGAATTTATATCCTCTTTTTGGATGCAATTTCACCCTGAAAACTGGAAAAATTTTAAAGGCCAACTAAAAGAATTAGATAATTGTTTTTGTCCTTTTTTCACTTATTACAAAAACCTAAAAAGAAGTATTTAATTAAAAATAATTAATTCCAAACCCGTAACAACATAAACTTAAACACAACAAGATGCTAGAGGAAAGGAAAACATCCCATTATTGGTGAATGTTTTGCTACTCTACTGTCTTCACGCTGGATATGGGAACGATTTTCAATTCCCAAAGTCTTCTTTAATTTCCACAGCAGCGATGATGGAATATGGCTGTAATCTACGATACACCTGCAACATAACATATATAACAATGGCATAATAAATCATTATGGAGAGTGGAACGGCTTGGCTCAGCCTCTCTCCAAACACAGAGGTCCTGTGAATAGCCCCTTCTTATTGTTTCTAAATTCAATAGTTCCACCCCTCCTCTCCCCCTCGTGCTTCTTTTATTACTTGTCTCATTTATTGCAGCGCCGTGTCTGTTCATATCGGGCTTTGTAAATGAAGTTTTTGCAACAAAGGTTATTGAAATAAGACCACAGGATCCAGAAGGATGAGTGACGCCCGAGAGAGTTAATTGGCTTTTCGAACATTAGATCAGAGCAAGTTACCATGGCGATCTACCTTTGCGCAAAGATAAATTTGAGCTGACCTAATGCTGAGTCCCATCCTGAGCATGAGAATTTCCTGTATCTGTCCACGCTGTTTTTTTATCCATCAAAAAATATAGACGCGTTTCAAGGAGTCTGCAATCTGCAGGGTCTGTTTCATCTTTTGGGTTAAAAAAAGCATGCTCCATTTAAATCTGTACTCTTCCCTCAAGAGGCATCATTAAAATTTCATTCCATCAACTCTGATTACCTCTTCGGGTCGACCCAGAGCGGGGGTACCGGTGAGCAGGATGGCCCGCTTTGCACTCTGAATGAGAGGGACCAGGATCTTGGTCCTCGCTGCGTTCCTCGATTTGAGGTAATGAGACTCGTCCACCACGACTACAGCGAACCGCTGCCTGCTAAGAGCCTCCACCAGGGGGCGTGCGTCTGTGGTGAGCAGCCCGTAACCCAGCACTGTCACTTTACTGCTGCTGATATCCCTGCGGAAGCACACACACACCCACACGCACACACACACACACACACACACGCATGCACACACACACACGGATGCACACGCATACACACACACACACACACACACAGAGACAGTTCATAAACTATTAGCAACACCAAAAGCCTGATCAAAAATAGGCAAAAAATAAAGATTATTGTTAGGTAATGCATACATTTTTTTAAATATAGTATTTAGTTCTTGTATTTATTAGATATGATTAATTAGGTTGTCAAACCATTTTTTTATTAAAAATAGAAAGCAAAGAATTAAACTAAAACTAGCTTAGTTAAGTTAGCATCTAGCTAACTTAACTAAGCTAGCTAGCAAATTTATTTGACCTTATTTTGGCTTAAAAGCTGTTTTGTATGATAAAAATGTCATTCTTTACATAAAATTGTACAGTAATCCCCTTGTATAATTAGAAGAAAAATGGAAGAAACACTAGGATAATAATAAATCTTAATGTTAGGTATCATTATGTAAAACATCGCCTTGACCTTGTATTACCGGTTACATGATATATTCAAAATTAACCTCACCAGTTCTATGTTGAAATACCAAATTAGGTGATATGAAAAATTAAGTGCCATATTTATATTATTTTTGATGTTATTTTATGACTCTTTAGTTACTTTCTGCTAAGCTATGCTAACATTAGCCACATAAAGAAACTAGCACATGTTGTTTTGCCATTTAGCTCATACTAGTTTTGTTTCATATGTTATTACAAGACGACAAAACAAAAATAATTAACATCTAAATACCTGTGTATGGAATATCTCACTTTTCAATGTAAAATGGTGGTAAAGGCGTGAAGTTGTACCAACATCAAAATATTTTTTTGTTGTTGTAAAATTAGCAAAGATTTGACAAAAAGACACAAACATAAAACTCTGATACAACTTAATTGGTTGTTATAGGGAGCTTCAATTTGCTATGTTGTAAAAGTTTGGTTTTTGTAAAACTGCTAATTTAAGCTACGTAAAACAAATGAGCCTCTCATTTCTTACTGTAATGAAAAATCAAAATAAACTAATTGAAAATTTAAAAAGGCATATCTTTAAATGATACTGTTTCATGCATAATTAATAGTAGACACAAAAAACAAGGCAATCACTTAAATTATTCATTAAGACAGAAAAAAATAGATTACCAACTAAACACAAGATGGATGCTTTGCTAGCAGAGGGGTAGCTGCTAGTATGAGGGCTAAAAGTAGATTTAGAGTTAATTACATGTTATAAAATGCATTTTACACAATTAATTTAGATTTCTAGTTGGTATGTCTTAATTTTTATTAAAAAAAAGAGTAATGGAGAAGACAGAAATTGGAGATGATGCTGAAGATTTTCTCTAATTTGCACTTTACGGAAAAGAATGTTGCTTTTGACATTAATGATATTGAGCATTTATGTCTAATTAAAATGTTGCTATTTAAGGAAATGGCTGCAACCTACAACCAGCTTCAATCAAATACATTTTGAACATCTGTTCTCATGGGTTTATTATTTCGGCAACTGGGCCTCCAGCTCAAATTATTTAACAAAAACTGTTGTAACGAGGTGTTTAGCCACCGACTTCTTCAGGCAAACTTTTCGTACATCCCTTCTTTAGCTCTTCAAACATAATATATTACAATTTCTGTTCATCCAAACTCATATGCTATGCAACGTAAACACAGAGGCACCGTCTCAGGTAAACAAACAAACACACAGGTGACTTTCAGCAGCATGAAAATCAGCGATGATCTGAAATAAATCATGAAGGCTCCACGCGTCGAGAAGGCTTTAATTCTTTCACGTCGCTGCATGTTTCTGAGCCGAAACGCCGGAATAAGACGCCACTGATGTTCTACAAAAGCACAAGTCAGTCAAAGCACCACGTTAGGAGAAGCTGCATAATTTTTTTTCTTCTTCTTGCCTCCGTGTTCAGTCATTAACACATCCAGTTCAAGGACACATTTTCCCCAGAAGGCGTTCACAACCTCTTTGCACCTCATCTGTGATGTGAGGTGGGGAGTCCCCCCCACCGGCTCCCCCACCTCCACCCCTCCATGTGACAAATATAGAAACTTTGTATCATTCAAAAACTTCAAAAAGCAGGAAGAACAAGGGGAAAGTTGAGATGATAAGAGAGACATGTTTCCATGCAAAAAAAAATACAAAAAAACCCATCAGTCCACAATGCAAACCTGAATAAACAGTCATGGAAATGAGGGCCGTTTCCCAAGGACAGCATTTTTTCCCTCCTCCAGGAAAACTTTCAGCTCTTGTTCAATATTGCAGGCGTCGCCTTGACATGATTTGTCTGTCAGCGCTGTCAAGCATTGGCCCCTGCTGGCTCCTGACATAGAGGGACACTCTGAGATTAATTTATCGGCCCCACCTCCGCTGTCCATCACATCGCCTCGGTTTCCCAAAAACGTTTGCGTTATTTTATTTTTTTAAAATCTTTATTACATCTCTTTAGGGTAAATTATTACTGCTTGCAAGAGCTGAAGCAGAACATATCAGCCTCTGCCAGGCAGACTGTTATAAGGGCAACCTTCCCTTAAGCTCAAATAATAGCTGTAACCTTTCACTTTCATAAGGAATATCTGGAACACTTATGAGACTGTGCACCCTGCTGCCCTGTATGGGTGTGTTCACCGCCTCTCATTTCACATTTAAGACATGCTGCCGCCTCAAACTTCAATATATTTTCTTTGTATTTTATGAGAGAGGGAAAAACAAGGCATGAAGTGGAAGTAAAGGGCGTGATTTTCAAGATTATTTACAAATAAGAAACTGAAAAGTGTCTTTTCATCACCACGTGTGTCAAACTCGAGGTCCTTGGGCCAAATCCGGCCTGCCGTAGCTCTTTATGTGGCCCTCTATTCTAGACTAAACAGTAACGTTGCTTAAATACTATGCTACCAATCAAATCAATGCAGTTTTTATCTGTTTACTAACAAATTATATCAATCAGACCCTCCAGTTTCTTGATAATTATTGTGAAAATTCACAGAAAATCAACAAATTACTGCACTTTTTTTGCGCCAATACATAATTGGGAGTTAAAAACTTTCTTACTTTTTCTAAGCAGCTGCCTCAGCCTCAATTGATGTCAGATTATAATCCAGGATTTATACCTGGAGTGTCAAACTCATTTTGGTTTAGGCCAAATCAAACTCATGAATCCACTTAAAGGGCCGGTTGTGCCAGAATATATTTATAAAGTTCACAAACTGTTAAAATATCAATGAATCCTTAAAATTAGATAATATTATTGAACATATTTTCAGTCCCTCCAGGATTTTGTGACACTTTTAAATTTTTTGCAATAAAAATTGTGTTTGTGGTTCTAATTTGGAAATATTTGCACTTTTATTAGTACATTCTGGCACAATCGGCCCTTTAAGAGCTTCATGATCTCAAGTTTGTGGTTGTAAATGGACAACAACCAGGGGTTGAAGTTAATTTAGTTAAATTTTGTCTACACAATACATTTAAAATAATGTTAGAAATTTTTTAGCAGTACATTAATGTCAATATTTCTTTAAAGGAAATGACTTTCGGTCAGTTTTAATCAACAGCATATTTATGACACCAATGGGCTCAACTCCAAGAAATGAAGGAATAAATGATTACTAAGAGGATGGATTTGAATTTAGATAGAGTAGAAAACGTCATTAACATATAATAAATTAAACTGAGGGTTTTCAGGAACAATAAGAGAAAGATAATCCAGACAAATGCATCCTGAATGTGACACTGCTGCTGCAGCTCTTAGTGACGCAGCAGAATGCAGAAGCCTGCTGCAGAAAACCCGGTAATTAAAATTCACTCCAGGAACACAAAGTACCGTCAACATTTACTCCTACCTGTAAGCAAGAGAGCGACTTAATCCACAGCATCTCTGATCGCCTTGGATTTAATTTAATGTTTTGTTGCTGAGTTTCTTAAATTTATGCATGAAAGTGTTCTCAAACATAATAATAATATCAGAGGAAAGAAATTAAATTGACTTGTAAAAAGTTTTACTTTTAGATCAGCACTGCAAAAACGCAAAATCTTACCAAGCATTTTTTAGTTTTTATTACACTTAAAATAAGAAAAAACTAACTTAAAGTAAGTTTTATTTAGTAAATAATTACTTAAAATTTATGAAAAAGTTCTAGTTTCATTGGCAGATAAATTAACTTATAACATGGGGAAAATGACTTGTTGTAAAAGAAATAATCTGCTAACGGAACCAGTACTTTTTCATCAATATTAAGGAATTGTTTACTAAATAAAACTTACTTCTAAGTTAGTTTTTATTATTTTAAGGGTAATAAGATATTTTCACTAAAAACTAAACCAAAATACTTGTTAGGATTTTGTGTTTTTGCAGTTGAAAGGGGCCTGTTTAGTTTGTTTAGTTGCCATATGAAACAGTTTTTTGTTCAGCTGGTGGTTCATATAATTTATAAAAAATGAATATAAATCAGTCATCCAAATAGTATTTCACAACCCTGAATTCTCTTTTTTGTTGATGATGTTTCAACTTCTAAAAAAAGACGGGTACTTCTCTCATCATTTATTGTTATTATAAGGGTTTGGATTAATTGTGACAAAAATAAATTCCATTTAATAATGTCTGAAAACCCCCAAAAAACTAATTGTATTGTCTGAATTTGCTATTTTCACTCTTTTTTTTTCGCCTGTTGGTTTCAATAAAAATCAAAGAATATTATTAAATTCAGTTTCCATGTGTAGTTTGTTGATAAGAATCATACTTTTTAAATGATTTTTATGTCATTGGTGTCCTGAAGAAGCTACTTTTTAAGAGCGATATTTGCATTAGTGGAGTTTTGACTACAATCACTGCCATACAGTTACCAAAAAAGTCACTATTTACAGTAATAACTTTTCCTATAAATGCCCCAAAATATAGTGATAAAATTTTAAGTCAAATTATGAAATCAGGTCTACAAAATACAAACTGTTTTAACTTTATTCTGCACACAAAATATTTTTATGTAACTCTGCTTCTATTTGAGAAAACAACTGAAAATGTTTTAGCATTTGTAATGTTTTTTAAAGCATTTGGAACCAAAGTGAATTGAGAAGTGTAACACACACACTAGACAGCATATCACTCCCATACAGATAAAGTTTTCTACATTAAAGACAGTTTTTTGTTAGGTATTAAATGAAAAAGAAGCTCTGGGGATGGAGATAAATGCATTAATATTCATGAAAATGTTGCTGTGTGTGCTTATGTTAATTTGACAAAGCAACGCATCGAGATTCATTGAGATGCACCTTCAGATGCATGGAGCCATTAACATTCATTAATCATTCACACCTCTAATACTCATCAGGTGGCTTGTGACACAAAATGTAATTTAATTAAAGTTGCAGCCTAATGCATAGCAGAACAGAAACCGCCGGCTTTGATTGTTCCCGTGGATTTCTGCAAAGAAAACGGAGTGGAAGGACGATCTGCATCACATGTGTCAAACTCAAGGCCAGTTTGATTCTGTTAAAACATTAAGACTGCTTAAATTTCATGTTTTCAATCAAATTAATGCAGTTTTTGTCTGTTTATTGCCAAATCATATCAATCAGTCCCTCCAGTTTCTTGAGAATTGTTGTGGAATTTCGCGCAAAATGAACAAATCTCTGCACTTTTTTGCAGATTATTCTCAAAAATTGTCAAAAACTTTCTTACTTGTACTAAACAGCTGCCTTAGCTTTAATTAATTTCACATTATAATCCATGATGTACAGAGAGTAATAAAATGTTGCATTTATCGCCATAAAAAAAGCCCAAATATTGCAAATACTACAAACACTTTGATTTTCACTGCAAAAAAAATCACAAAAAACAATCGCAAAATTCTTTAGGGACTGAAAAGATGTTAAAAATTACTTGATTTTAAGAATTCATTAATATTTTTAACAGTTTAACACCTTTATCGATACATTCTGGCACAACCGAGCATTCATGATCTTCATTTGACCCAAAACGAAAATGAGTTTGACCCCCCTGACCTACATGATGTGGCTCTTGCTCTCCACCAAGCTGACGTCTCCGGGCTGCAGCTCTGGGATCCACCTCTCCAGCTCCTCGATCCAGGGATATTTGAGAGAGGAGGGCACCACCACCAGGAGGGGCCACTCCGCTCTGTAAGCGCACGCCACTGCGATGGCCTGGACCGTCTTCCCCAAGCCCATCTGGGGAAGGGAAAACAAGTCAATCGCAAAGGGAAGTCCTCTGCGGCAAATTGCATGTGACGGCTGAGCTCATGTGAGGCCCAGGAGTAATAAGGTCTCACAATGATTCTAGTGTCAAAAGCGATTAGGCACGTGGGACTGCAGCAGAGAGCTGACAAACTCATCTGGAAGGCTGCAGGTTCATTTTTTAGGGGGGTGGGAAAGTAGATTTTCCAAACAGCAGTGTACTTACCTCATCGGCAATCATACATCTGGAAAACAAAGAAAACACAGAGGCTAAATTAGTCTGGCTTTAATAATTTACAGCTGAAGACAACAGTCTGTGTAGCGTGAGGGTTCTGCGATCCAATAGGACCGGCTGTCTGGTTCGCCTCTTCTCTTGGATGTACCACAAATCTGTCACTAGTAATTTGGGTCTGTGCTGCTATGCTACTTAAGCTTGAGCGCCATTCAATATTTATACCACTGCTTCAGCTGGATAATTCTGTGTTTTTTAGGAGAGCATCTTCTTTTTGAGTCTATTTCACTCATTTCTGTTTTATTATAGGAAGACGTTTTCATAATTCTGTTTAAATAAGCAGTATATATCTGGAAAAAATACTTGCGCAAATCATTATTTAATCTCTGTTTGTGATCAAAACACAGCGAAGGACACAAGAATCACAGAAAGTCATAAAAAAACATTCCATACAAATAATTCCAACATTCCAAAATAATTTCTGGATTTTCACAGAGTTTCCATATCTGCATTACGCTGGTAATATGTTTGTAGAAGGAAAATAACCCATGGTTTCAGCCATTTTTACAAAAAAAAAAACCCAAAGATAGTTTGGATGGAGAGCTATAATTTACAAGATTTGATGTTTTGTAATGGACTTATGTCTGAACTTTAAGTAAAATTTTTAATGTATAACTATTTACACTACATATTAACTAAAAGCTTCAGTATAGGGGTGCAAATAATCAACCACCTTACGATTAATTGTTCAGTAGATTAAAATGATTTCCAATCTAATAATGTCCTTTTAAACTGTCTTTTGGTGATGTAGTTTGGTCTCCATCGAGCAGAGGGCGCTGGTGGTCGTCCTTAAGCAGAGTCAGTTGATACAGAAATAAAGATGGTGGAGCCATAACGGAATGGGAAAGAGAAACAGTCCAAACAGAGTCCAATGTGGGATGGAAGAGGCACTTTATGCAGTTCGGTTTAGAAATATAAACATACAATAATAAAAACATACATATTTCATTATTTTTATCTTTCATTTTTTGCTTCAGCAACCTAAGAGGTTCCTATTTTATAAACGTATCTAAGTTTAATAATGTGAGAAAATCAACATTTTCTGTTTATTCAGTCACTATTTAATACAGCTTTAATTTAAATTTAAGAATTTTGTAGCTCTTTATGTTATAATCAATAGTATATTTATGAAATTAATTACTGTCGGGCTTCTTGCTACATGAGAAAGTTTTTATGAAAATGGACTCAATCATCGATAAGTTGCATCCTTACTTCACTCTGTCATAACTTCACCTCACTTTTACTCAGATAAAACAGTCACTGATTTCTTCACTGCCAGTTTTCTCTCCTCCTACATGAAAGGCTGAAAGTTAAAGAGGATGTTTGTGATCCAATGTGCTTGAGCGGCCAGTAAACTGCCAAGCAGAACACTATGAAGAACAATGAAAGCGCGACACGGTCATCAGCTGAAGTCGTCCCTGTGGAAAATATGCAGCGCAGATCAACCTCTGCTTCTCTGTCCAGTGGGCCTGAGCCCATTGTCATGACCTTCCTTTTTATTTTTTTTTTTCCTCTCCATAAATGCTCCCAACATTGTGTCACCAGCAGCGGTGCAACAGAGCACCTCTGAATACCTCAGACTGAGTCGCTCATTATTCTCTCTCGTCCTCCTCCTCGTCTTCCTCCTCCCATCTCCGCCCCATTTCTCTCTTTCAGCTGAGGAACATGATTAATGTGCACCTTGCCACTGGTGGTTTTTCTAATTGCCAACACACCGGCTCAGTCAGCGCAATGCACAAACACACACACAAGTGCGCACGCACACACACTCCAGGTCCCGTATGTGTGTGAAAAGTGCATACAAAAGGCATATAAAGTGGAAACACACACTGATACCAACTCTTCTGAGACGGCGCATACATATATGTAGCTGCGCGCACACACAGACACACAACCCCGGGAGGGAGTGTGGCTGGGGCAGGTGCTTGCCATTTCTCAACACATTAATCATCCTCCTTTAAATAACCTGAGTGTCGTCTTGACGGTTTGAGACTGCGAGCGCACTGCGGAGCTGTTGCCTGACGACGGCACGCGCCAAGTCGCAGCATCTTTCTAATGTTATCTCCGAAACCCACGAGCCGCAAAGTGTCAGGAAACGGGCTCCGCTGCCTCCCAAGCTGGCCGCGCTGATTTGATGGCTCTGACCTCTATGCGGTGATGTGTTGTGCGGACCCATGTCTAACCCCAATTTTCCAGCCAAGGTAAAAAAAAAAGGCTCTCCTCTGGAGGACTGGACCTGTGGTGATCTCTGCCGAGTGTGGGATGCCGGACAAAAGGCTGACTCCATGTTTGGACCCACTCTGATATCGCACGCGTTCAGGGTTCAGAGTGAAGTCCAAAGATTCACAAAGATCTGAGCAGAAAACCTTACAGGGTTTTAATGGTGTGTAAAAGAAAAAGTTGGTTATTGTGTGCCGAAACTCATTAGCTGCATCTTCCTTTCTTCATACTCTAAGACAACATTTGCTCAAGGATCAAGTTTTCCGCTTGTTTAACTTTAATAAGCTTGATATTTAAATAAAGTACATTCTTAGATTATGTTTCAAGCTATTCGCAAACAACAGAAACAGACAGTAGGCATCTAAAAAAAGATTATATTACATCAGTGATGACCTGCTAACATTGAAGATATGTTATTTTTTTTTACATTGTAAGTAAATGCAGTTATGATACTCCAATGTATAAAATCTATCCATTAGAGCCCATTTTGTTTGACAAAAATGTACTTTCTGCAACCGGAAACCATATTTGGGCAAAAAGGCGGGGTTTAAAACGCAGCTGATTTGATGAATATGTTGTTACTGTAAAGAGAAAAATTGCTTTACAATCGAGATCTACTCCAAAATGTTCAATAATCAGAGTAAATTAATCTAGCTACACGAGTCAGAATGAAATGAAAAAGAGATCTGCTTGTGTTATAAAACGAGCTTTAAGTAACCATCATCAAGCATTACCTTCCTCTTCATCACTGTAGATGTAACAATACGGTTGCATAATGGTCTTGATGCATTGTGTAAATGTTTAATCATACATCTTGTTCTTTTGTTTTTACCACAGTACATTAAAGAACTTAAAGGCTCGGTAATGATGCATTCACTTGAGAAATACATATTTCTACAAATGCTAAGTGAACATATTTTTCTAACTCCCACTTTTTTTGCGATATGCATTAAGTGCCTCTAAATAAAATAATTCTTCTCTCTAATGCACAATACGGGCCCAGTAGGCTCTAACATTTATTTATGATGCATAGCTTCTCTATAAACCTCTTCTTAATGTCCTGGATGGATACTGTCCAAATATTGTTAGCTTGCCTATTAAGGCTTCGGGTAATTTATGGTGAGTAAAATTTTTCATGCCGTTTAACAGAATCCATCTCCTGCTGTCTACACAAGACCAAAAAAAATCCTATTATAATAAAAAAAAACATTACAAGTTTCATGCCTTATTAGGAAGGAATGAAATTTAGTGTTAGGAAAGTAAATACTGTAAGTGAGGCAGTGAGGCACCTTGAGAATATCATAGAGATGTTTTCCTATTTACAATATTAGAGCGATTCTACTGCAGGTGATAAATGACCCAGATTACAGCGAAGATGTTCTACAAATGAAACCGACTCTTAAAATGGATAATGTAATAATAAAGTGTTTCAGGAGGTTGAGCTTTATGTTTTCACCATTATGTCTATCACAGAACATCAAACTTAACACATCAACTCAAAAGGAAGGAGGTATTAGTGGACCTTTATTAGTTAACATCCCCCAAATTTAGTTTTTATCTCTATTATTCCATTTATCTAAAGTCGTCTTGCACCGGTTTGATCTGGCATTTGTTTCTCATTAGATCAAAAGTTTCTTTCAAAAATGAGATACTGCTACTTTGTCCTTTGTTATTGTTTATGTAAAATTTATTGAGTTTGAGTTTATTTGATTTGAAAAACTGCCTTAAAGCACAACATTTTCCCTTCTAGCTTCCCGTTCAATCTTTGCATTAAATAATTGACAAAAAAAAACTTATTTAAATGAAGATTAAGAATATAAAACCCACAACTTTTCAAATCTTGAAAAGTTTTGGTTTTTCATGTCTGTGTCTTTAAATCCAAATTTCTACTACATTATTGAATTGGCTAATTTGTTTGTTTCCTGTTGTTTTATACCAATGCGTCAGCTCATATCCTCCAAAAAGAGGCAAATGTACACATCAGCTGTTATACATGACAAAATATTTAAAAGAAAAAAGTTTTTAATAATTATGTTGTTTTACAACAATGTTGTTTTGAGCCACATATTAAAGCTGCAAAAGAGCGAGAGAGAGCAAGGCTTAGCTGTACTATAGTCGTCTGTTAACGTTTGTCTGGCATCGGAAAATGTTGGATTAAAAAAAATGTATCCGCCGAATCCAACTTTTATATCTTAAAAGCTGATAAATATTGCCAGACCACCCAAAATTAAGGAAATCTGGACTGATTTTTTTATGTACCTGTACTTGAGTTACAGTTCTCATAGGGAAACTAGAAATAGCAAAAAAAAATCTGCAGATTTAAGATCAGAAAACGGCCTCAAATTTTGTTTTTGGCACATCTTTACAAGACAAAAAAATGTTTGTAGAAGAAAGGAAAATAGCTTTACCCAACAATTAAGCATTTTTTTTATTACCAATCATGTAAAAAAAAAAAAAAATTCAGAATGAATTGTTAAAGATACTAAAGAAAACAGATGTTTGTATAATCTTTTTTTGTTTGAAGGATGAAGATATTAATATTATGGCATACCTAAAAGGGCTACAGAAGCTATTTGTTTTTATTATCATCTACATTTTATCACCAACCAACTTGTATTTAAATTACAAGTTGGCGATAACTTAGCATTTGCCGAAATATGTATTTACAACTTATTGTTCCTTCTGTTCCTATTAGCCTCCTTAGCCTAAAGGACTGAACTGGGAAGCTCAATACAGATTCTATGTTAGGAATAATATTTCATATGATACCACAAAATTTGATGCAAACGAAGAGTATTGATCTATCACCACATTAGCAACTCCCTCCCTGCTCAACAGAAGAGCAGCTTAGAAAAATATGCTTCATCAAATATCTGGCTTCAAGCTAAGTCAGAAAAAAACCCATCTTAATGGATTGTTTTAGTATCAAACTTCGGTTCAACTTTTTCAAACAATTCAATCAACAACGGCTTTGTTTTTTTCTTTGTTTTTTATTGTCGCGCCGAGCCACATATTTTACACATTCCACGCCGTTTATCTCCATAAAACTCACTCGCCCTCCCACACAAGCCGATCCAACGGGATCCGCAAGTATTTTGAATTTGCGACTACATTTTTATGTTTTGCTTCGGTACACTTGAAGCTCTCTGGATGTGGAGAGAGACACAATGGCTGCGAGAGGGGAAAAAAAAACATCCACCCACGGATCCTCCTACGCTGGTAGATATCTTACATCAGTATATGATGTGCAGTGCATTTCAGGAGCTATTTTATGACAGGCTGCCATTTATTTCTCAGCTGTCAACTTGTCATGTCTACTGTACCTTCATTTCAGGTGGCGATATCCTGTATTTTCAAGAAATCTTCAAACCCCTCCCTTCTTAAAAACCCAGCAAGTTTACAGCTCCACTAAATTGTTGTCGGTTCGGTATAAATATGCTCTTTCTGCAAGAAATTCTGCTGATCATCAGCTTTAGTTTTCGCCTCTGTATGAAGATAATGAAGCGGTCACACTTCTGTTATTAACTTAATTGCTGTCATTCTAGTTAAAATCAATCAATTCAGCTGTTTTTGATGCAGCACACCTCAAAAACAAACATTAAAAAAGCTATTTTTAATGCATATTAATGTCGGTTACCATTGTCTAATCATTATGTTTAGATGAAGCACTGTGCCTTTTAAGACAATATCTATTTGTTCCCTGCAGTCACACTAATGCCAACCAAGCAAGGTAGCGCTCTGCACTGTGCAGAGAGCAAATTGACCCCTGACCTGTCCGTGCCAGAAAGCGCAGCCTTCCAGTGTTCCTAAATCAATACGGCTGCTCAGCGCCAGCAGCATCCCTCGGATTTGCTCCCTGTGGGTTGACCCTCCGCCCAACTGGAGCGGAGGATGAAATGAACAAGTCCTGCTGTGGTAGTGCAGCTTATGCTGAATGCAGGAAAACACTGAGAACCTGAACGCCGAGGCTGGTTTTGCAAACAAAGTGAGGACTCGTCCGAGCATTATGCACAGCTCCCTAACTAGCTGTCCTGAAGAATCCAGAGGATGAAGTCGCTCACCGTCCATTCTTAGACAAAGCGAACTCCACTCCCTCCCTTTGAAAAGGCATCAGGCGTTGCAGAAGCTTGGGAGGAAGTCCTGACAGTTGCTGCGACCATCTTGTGTCACAGTCAGATTTCTGTGGGTCACTCTCATCCATTACTGGCAGTAGATTTAAAATCTAGAAGACACAAGCAGACTAATTTCAATGTCAGACAAAGTTAACCTGAGTAATTACATAATGCAGTTTTTAAATCATGATTTCATTTATTAAAGATGGAAAAAAAATATTTCCAAACTAACATGTAACTAACAGATGAGATTTAATATCTTGTTACATCAGATATTAAATCTGATTAATCACATTTTGGTATCGCTGAGTATGATTTCACTACCAGGTTTTGATGTGAACTTAAATCAAATTGTTATTCTTAGGCACAGCTAAAGACATTATAGCAACTATTTCAAAATATTCAACAGTACAAGTCTTCAATTATCACAATAAATTTCTGACTAATTTATATTATAATCATTTCAGGACTGGGCTACTGCAGGAACCAACATAAATCTCTCTTCACACAAAATCTAAACTATTCTTTTTACTGTTGAGTCATGTCAAATGTGATCAGGATTTAGACAAAATGCACAGGCCAAAATCAGATCTACATATTGAAATTAGAAATTAGGTCTGTAATAAAAATATATCACTTCAGGACCCAGCAGCTGATTTTTCACGACTCAAAAGGGGCACCCGACCCCACGATTGGGAACCAACCAGCGTTCTATTCAGAGTTTGAGCATTAACTATGGTTTGTTAACGTTAATAAATGCATAGTAAATAAAATACCAACTTAGAAGTCACGCAATATTTTTTTTTTTTACAGTTACAGATTTTGTAAAGAATACAGCATGTTTTTGTTTACATATATATATTCAGTTCTGCAAGTCAAGCCGAGCTCTAAAAGATTTCTAAAGGGTGGTTTACAAGCAATTCTTCGATTACATAACTTACCAGGCTTAAGACAACATTATTGGCTTTCTCGATTAAAAAGTAAAACAAAACGTTGCAGTAAATGTGTGGACTCAAGCGAAACAGTTTCGCGGTAGCTTCAACTCACACTCCGTTTACGTCACTGCCGTCGTAAAGTATCTTCTTACGACACAGCTCAACTGAAAACTGTAAGCAACTTCCATTCACTTTTTAAAAAAATTCGAAACAAGTGACGTTATTAGAAAAAAAAAAGATACGTCCACTCCACGCTTGCTACCATACTGTAAGTGAGGGAAAAAAAGAAAGCAAAACTTGTTTTACGGCAAGACGTGACATATTTTGAACAACGTGCGTGTGCAGCGTGAGGAACTGACGCACAGGCAGCTTGCTGGCCGCTGGATCCTCCTTTACTCCGCCACAAACAGTAGCTACTTCACCATCGGTAGGGAACAACGGCTGCTTCACCGAGTGTAAACCAAAGCGGGTAAGGCAACATTAAAAGATACCTACAGCATCCTGCCACACACTTTAGTTGTTAATAATGATATATTTATATCATTATAAAGTCCTGAAACCGGAGCTGGTTAGCAAGAAGCAGGTCTAGTGTGTGCTGTGTGACACCTCAGGGCGCCGGTGTTTGGCCGTTAGCACGCCGCGGTGCCAGGTAAGGATCGTTAGCTTAGCCCCGACATCCACCAACGCCAAAATGGTGCACGCTGTATATGAAAGAAACACCTCGAAACTAAAATTGCACACGTGTCCAAAACGGTGATGAACTATATTGACATTCCTTCTGGAAAACCAAACTGCAGTTATGAAATAATATATTATATTTCAGCAACTTTTAGGCCTGCTTCGACTCTGTCTCCCTCCTTAGTTGCTGCATTGCTGTTTGAGTCCGTTTCAGAAATATGGCTGTACTTAACCTTTTTAGCTGCTTGGACAGATGCTACGTTCCCCGAAATGTTGTCACACACCTATACAGGGAAAGAAAACCTCATACAAATCTGTGTTTCTTTTAACTTGTTCAGGACAGAGAGAAAATGTAATTGTCATGGGATTTAATGGAGGTTGGTGGTGTTGAAATTGCTGTTTTGGATCAGCCTTTATGTGTAGCATAACAGCAGTAATTGACTACTTAATTAGAAAGTGAGCATTAACAACTTGTTTTTTGAACAGGTGAAGGAATCAGAAATATAACCTAGAGGGACGACCAAATACAAATAGGGTGTAGGCATTGGCCAATAAAAATAAACAAAAATGATTTAATGCATTAAATATTAAGTTTTGTGTGTTGTACTGTAATGGTGATCTTTGTTGTTTTGGTTTGAATACGTAAAATATTTGGTGGGGGAGGGGGATTGGGACGCACCTTCTTTCAGCCATCTGACTGGTAGTGTGCAGCAACAGTTCAGGGAGGAGTGTTGTTGAACTATTCTTAGAAACCATAACCTTTTAGAAACAGAGATTCTCAAATTATAAACAAAGATTCTAGTTTTTAAGCATAAAAACCATTACTATTGCTTATCTGTTATTATTTTCGGGAATAGCGCCTGAATAGCAACCTTTGGTTTCCCCCAGTGTATTATTTTCCTGGCAGGCAACCAGGCTTTAATTCTGCCCCCATCAGGCTTAGCATTGTTTATCTTCCAATAGCACTTAATTATCAAGTGATATTTTCAAATTTCCTGTCAACTTTAAAAAAAATGTAACTCAAAAACATGACGGGATGCTGGATGAATGACTGCCCAAGCGCCCAACCACCGGGCTTAGCAAGTTTTCTGGGGGGAAACCTTGCAGCCACAGACCTATAGAAGCTTATTGCTCACATTTGAATTTAGAAGTGAACCAGAGTTTGTGGAGTTAGTCGTATCTGTAAGTCTTAAAAAAATAAAAGACAGATTAGTACAGCTTCATTACAGACATCATTTTAATGTTGGCCAGTAAAAGGTGGCTTAAAGTGAATCTTTATCCTCTTCATGGGCCATAAATCAAAAATCCAATAACCCAAATTTATACTTGCTTAAAAAGGAAGCTATAATTGCTATCAAGCAGATGCACCAACCCTGATAATTATTGCCTCATTGAGTTTGCAGAAATTGACAGAGACGGCTATAAGAGCCCAAGAGTTGCCACCAATGAGGCTAAGCGTCATGATGGGATCATTTTTATTGCACCACCAGCACTGTATATAGCATTCACTGAAGATATTTTACCACAAGTGGCATCAATATAAGCAATTATTCCACCCATGTTGAGTGCACTATTAAAATGTGCTAAATCATAGCTCAAATGGCCTCCTGTGATTGTGTGCAATCTGTAGAACAGCCCCTGCTAAAGCTTGAAATAAATGCTAATAATCGCTTGCCCCAACAGCTTTGCCCCGTGGCCGCCCAACCCGTTGCTGCCGCGGCTGGGTTGACCACTCATTCCGCAGGTTAGAGCGAATTTACCGCCGATGACATTATCACATATTGAGGTTGAGGTTGCCGTGTAATAGCTTTCACCAAAGATGTGGCCCCTGATGACTAAATTATTCATCGCCTCCCTTGGAGGAAGGGGGGGGATATCTCCTGGCTCTAATATTTGGTTGTGTGAGGGGAGCTAGGCCCATTAAATAATTCATCCGCCTGTCCATAAATTGTTTGTCCAATTGCTGACCTTTTCACGGGATTAAGAAAGCCCAATAATAAATTCTTCCGAGACCTGGCATAACGAAAGGTACAATTACGAGGCAGGGTTGGATCGGATCGTTTGTCGCAGCCTGGATGTCGGTTGCTAAGTGACAGCAGGAACTTTTTCCGCCCACTGTGTTTCGCCGTTAAAGTCGGCGTGGCTGAAAGGGACGAAAACAATCACATCATGGCAGTCTAGACTTGGACCTGTTTGTGACTCGCCACGTCTTTTGACAGCTTGTCAGTAAGTCACCGACGAGAACGCTTAGGGAAGTGGAGCTGCTTTCGCCGCTGCGCATATTTGTTTTTTCCCACACAATAAGCAATCGGCTTTCTTTTAATTTTCCTATATTTAAATGTAGATTTAGAGGAAATGTGGGGGTGTTGCATTTCAGGTGTTGGCTGTCTGAGTGTGGAAAAGCAGGGTGCCAGCTTTAATGGGAAGGTAGCCCACGGAACAGCTCGGCCGCGCAGCAGCCAACGCCTCCCCATCGACTCTCCACCTGGTCGTGGCGCACCTAGCTGGCTCACTACATCTCCTTGTCCTTTTTGCTTTCCCGTTGCCTCTTTTTCTCCGCCTGCCTCTCTCTCCTCCCACCCTGACGGTTTCTCCCCTTTTCTTCCTCTAAGTCTCCTTCAATCCATCCCATGTCCCCGGCTGGCCTCGCCTCCACCTCCTCTCTCTGCCTCCCACCCCCATCTTAAAGCAGAGTAGCTAATGAAGAGCCCCATTTAGGTAGCGACTTTGGTTCAGTCGGCGCTCCGTATCTCCGGCCGGCCCTCGGCTACAGCGACTGGCTGCTGGCGCTCTGACATCACACGGGCCAGCTGTTGATTTGGCTCTGTCTCCAAGGCTGGCTGGCTTGATGGGTTGTGGCAGGTAGACTTGTGCTCTTCCTCCCTCCCTCCGTCCCTCCCTGCTCTCTCTCTTTGTGACGCC
Organism: Poecilia reticulata; assembly: GCF_904066995.2. Classification (NCBI taxonomy): domain Eukaryota; kingdom Metazoa; phylum Chordata; class Actinopteri; order Cyprinodontiformes; family Poeciliidae; genus Poecilia; species Poecilia reticulata. Next base: position 10,425,312 of record NC_088831.1, read on the forward strand.
CACTCCTCCCCTCGTTGTCTCCCACTACACTCTCCTCTCCTCCGTCTTCTGCTCGCACTCAGTCGAGCAGGAGTGCAGGAGGCAGCAGGCGGCTGGGAGGCGACTCCAGCCTCCTCTCCAGCAGATTGCGCCTCCCGTACGATGGAAACTAAACGGTTGCACGGCAGACGGGATGGAGGGCAGAGCTGCCGGGCACGCAGGTATGACCTGCCAGGCTCAGATATTGACCTTGCATGCTTTACTTGACGCAAACATTTCTGTGTCATCCTTCTTCTTGCCAACTTCCAAGTTTTTGCCAAAAATTTATTTTGATCGGCTGTATAAGTTGCTGGTTTGTGCAGAGTGAAGCATTGGTGTTGTGGTGTTTTGTTTTTTTTATTCACTCTGGCGCATTGAAATTTCTTGGCTAGTTTGCAAGCGGGTGCATCTGCTTTCCATTAGCAGGATAATTAACCAAGATCAGCAAATAAGAGGCTTCGCTCTGCATTGTTCCGCAGCCAAGCTCATCCTCGTGTCTCTCCTGGTTTTCCCATGTTTGTTCTGCAGGTGTTGTCTGCAAATTGACTTTTAATGACTCTCTCTTCTCGTCTCCGAAGAGCTCTGTGGGGTTAAAAACTGCTAGACTTGCATGTCAGGTTTTTTTTTTCTGTTTATTGTTTCTGCTCTAATTGCCCAGATTGATATTCCCTGGAAGCTCTGTTATGGGATAGATAATGGATTACCTACATGCTCTGCTGTGGATTTAATTTATTAGGGCTGCCTGCACCTTTGCTGCAAGATGCAACCTGAAGGCAGAGCGAGCAGCACAATTAGGGGCTCATTTGGGCCCGTTTCCCCCACAACCCCTATTACGAACAAGTTTCCCTTTGGCTGAGTCGCTCTGAAACTGAAGAGAGCCGAGTATGAAAGTGATACCATTTCCCCAGCTCTACCCTAATCGTTTCTCCCCAGTTGGCGCTTTTCCTTTGCGTTGCAATTAGCAGAAATGGTCGGAAAATGGGAGATTAGTTACTCAGTTAGGCAAAACGCCGAAATCAATTTTATTGCAGCGCCACGTCTGCAAACCAGCATTAGGAAGCTAATTAACTGTTTATTTGAGCCCTGATTTTATTAGTCTTGGTCCGCGTCATGCAATCTGCAGAAGCCACGTTACTCTGAAAATTTTTTTTTTTTTTTGTTGTTGTGGTTTTTGATATACACCCTGTGAAGCGGTCAGAGATCAGAGCTGGTCAGTTTTCACTCAAGCTGTTCTAATTGGTGAATATTTGGTTAAATGCATCAAAATGAAGAAAATCTGCCTGTTTTTTGTTTATGAATGATTCAGGAAACTTGTATTTTGAACTTTTTGAGTTGAATAGAAATCAGAAAACAGTTGGGGACTTAATTTGGTTTAATGTACTTTTTTTCTATTATTCAGAACTGCTGCCTTTATCAAAGGATATTTTTCCTATTTATTTTATGCTTTAATACAAAAGAGTCCTGATCAAACCTCAAAGAAATCCTGAAATCAGTATCAGCTAGAGGAACTCCTGATTGGGGCATCTGCACTTTTAAAGGGGCAGTCTATGAAAAATGTAAGGTTTTTCTTTGTTGAATTTCTGGTGGTTGAATGTAAAGTTTGTTTAAAAAGTCGCTTGTTGTTTCTCATACCAATCTACTGAATCAATCTCCTCCTGTTGAGTTATTTTCCTCCCTTTTTTCTCTCTCTCTTCTTTATCACGCCCGACTGTTTTGCTCACAAAGGTTAAGGCTCACTCCTTTCTACCCTCCTGTTCTTTCTTTTATCAACTCACCTTTTCGCTCTCCACTGAGAATAGAATCAGGGCAGATAGAGGAAGGGTATCGAGGGTCCTCCAGCTCAAGCGGAGCTGGTTATCGCCTCCGATCCACGCATAGCTGAGCAGAAAAGAGCAGGGAGAAGCGGAGGTGTGGGAGGGAAAGGTCAGCTCTTAGAGGAGAGAGAGAGATGTGCAGTGGGGAAGGAAAATAAGTAGTGGAGTGTGCAAGAGGCTCTTGAGCTCTTCAGAGTGATGGAGAAATTTCTCACTAGTTTTGTAGTTGAACAGAAGAGCCCTGGTGTTTGATTAATTTAGCTCAGCTGATGGCTGCACTCGCACCAAATTACAAACCAAATTTGACCCCGACGCTGCACGGCGGCCAGACCCACCGCTCCTTGGGCATGATTTATCTCCTTTCAGATTGCAATTAATCATTTTTATATTGGCCGCATCGTGCATATTTGCATTTCAATGCGGCCACGAATGCGCGTTTAACTGGATAGCAGAGTTTTTGACGCATCTCGCTGTTGCGCAAGGCTGCCGGCGTGACACCGAGCGGTGCCTCTTTAAGGGTGCTGCACTCTGCGGTGATTTTAATACCAACGAGCCACTCCCTGTCAGCCCCAGCACAATGCCAGACGGCGCTGTGGCAGACAGCGCGCCTCCGCTACAAGTTCACCTCCGCGTGAGATTGTGAGTAGGCTTTTGCAGCGCGAGAGCTTGTTGGGAGCTGTTGATCTCCTGTCAAACGGGGGGAGATGCTTCCCTGCTTCCTTGTCTTGTGTGTCAAAAATTTTTTTTTTTAAACAAGGGGATTGGGGTACATTATTAAACACACACACACACACACACACACACACACACACACACACACACACACACACAAAGAGGCTCAGTGTGAAGTCCTGCAGCCATCCGGCTAAGCCTAGGCTGCACCGTCTGCTCAGAAAACCTGGAGCGCCGGCAGTCAGACTTGACCGCGCCGCTGTCGGAAGGACTTTCACACTCTTAAGTGATGTAGGACGGCGCAGTAACGCAGGAAAAAAGGTTTCAACATATTTCCATTTCAGACACAGCTGACATTACTTCACATTGCAACGCAAGAGTGCATACAGTTTCCCACTCTAGGTAGTTTTTAGGAAGTGCTAGGTGCTTTCCAATGATGGAGCACCTACAAAGGGGGTGGGGCTCTTTATTCTGGCGTAGTTTTGGGAGGAGGGGGGTTTGCATAAAGATCAGGAACATGCCGAGATGGAGATCGGCCACGCAGACGGAGGCCAAGAAAGGAGAATATAAATGTAGGGATTCTGATGATGAGCTGGAACAATTCATTTATTCATTCGCTTCTGGGGTTTATTAGACTACGATGTATTGTAAACGGCAATAAAATAGATTTGATTTGTTTCACCCTTAATCTGATGTTTGTGACAGATCCACCACTTTTAATCAGAAGTAAGCAAAACTGGGTCAATATGAATCATTTTTTAGCGTGTAACTATCAGTCCAATAAGTAAAACTGGGCAGATATTAGTGACCAATGTTTACTTCCATCTTGTTGCTGTTGGTGTTTTGGGTTGGAAGGGGGTTGGTCACATGTTCAAGTCACGTGATGCCGATGCAGCACAGGATTATGGGAGTGTTTAGTTAGAGCAGAAAAGCAATGCAGGTGGTGTAATTTTCAGATCGGTTCATTCCTATTAAATCGGATTATTCCCATTTACACATTAAAAGACGTCCCTTATGCTTGAGTTTTTTTAATTAATTTTGCTTCAGTGTTCATGTTGGTTTGTGTTTGGGTTGTGAATGATGGTAGGTTATGTTTTTGATGCACTTAACCAATAGAGAGAGGGAAGTGGGGAAGTGGGAGGGGTCAGTGATCACGGCTAAGCAGATTCTGATCTCTGTTGGTACGTTTCTAGTCATAACGTCAAACTTTTGTAACACAAATGTTGAGCAGTGTTAATAAATTACATATTTGACAATTGACTAAAGGTGGAAACTGCAAAAGTTTCCTGTTCATTTATTGCATCTAATTAAATTCTTGTCGTTTTGTTTGCAAACAATGTTTACATCAGTCCTGTTTTTCTGAGTTTAACAGTAAAAATCAAGTAAAGTTTAGAGACGTATTTAATAGATTGATTGCTGGTAAAAATGTAGTAAACCCTCCGTTTTTTAATCTTAATTTCCTTCCTATCACAGAACCTGGAGAATTGTTTTTCCTTTCGTCTTTTATTCCCTACAACAAATCCGTATCGTCCAGAACAACCTGATTGGTGCGTCTCCACTCATTCTGTTGGTCCCAGATGTCTGCCTCCCTCTGCCAGCGCATTGTTGGATGTGAAAAGGAAGAGATATTGTCTGCTAGACAAAATGAAATTTATGTGCCACCCACTGGCAGTAATGTTATCTTTACCCATTGCTTTCTGAATGTCTGCATGCTTGGTTTTTCCAAGGTTGGCAGGGGGGGCCTTCTCCTGTTGCCTCGGCAGCGCTCCCCAATCTCTGTGCTCATCCATTATTTATGGTGCGGCGGCACGCACAGGCCCAGAAATAAACACTCGCCACCACTTTTCCCTTTTCCTCCCGCCTCCGACACGCGAATCCTCCAGAGCTGCTGACACCCTGACCGCTGTCAGTCCGCCTGAACTCGGTGACAGCGCTGCGGCTGACCTCTGACTCCAGCACCCCGACACTAACCCCTCCCTTCCCTCCCTCGTCGTTCTCGGTTGCAGGTCGGCAGGGGTCATGAGGGTGTCGGAGGCCCCGCTCGCTGTGCAGAGCAGCTGAAGCAGACATGGGCAAAGAAGTCTTGGAGGGCATCGGAAGGCTCGGCAACAGCTGCATCCACCACTGGCTACACAACAAGTAGGTGTGCTCCTTATTTCACTCATACAAGACCAGTCAGTTAGTTAGGATGACCTCACTAAAATTAGTTTATTTTTAGAAGAAAGCTCATCTTCATACCTTGACTCAAATGTCTTTAAAAGCTATTTTTGAGGGAAATGCTAACCCAAACCAACCTTTAAAAGTAAATGTCACAGCATTTTTGTTCAGTTTGACGAGGCACACCCACGGCTGATTCTGCCTCCCCCTTTAGAACCAATAAAGTCACTTAAACAGAACCTGCCAGACAACATGAAGTAGTCTAAAAGATCTCAAAAAGCAACACAGATACTACCATATTCTCAAGAATTTCAGGAACTGTCCAGAACTGACATCTATGAGTCTGTAAAACCACAGAATTATTCACAATTAGTCCTAAAATCTCACAAAAGGCCCATTGAGAAGGTCACAAAAAAAAACCTAATCGACATCTAAAACACTTCAGGCCTCATTTGCATCATTTGAGGCCAGTAATCAGGATTCACCAATAGGAAAGTGAGATAGCCTTGATCAGATTTTGACCAAAATGAACACAGAAGTCTGTCTCTCTGTCTGTGGCAGTTGTGTGATAGTCCTTAGCTGCCCTGCTGCTTCAGAACCTGAACAAATTCATCTAATTTCCATAAAACCACGAACAATGCCCACCAACCAGTTTGTGATCAGAGCGCTTGAGTTAAACCAGTGATCTGAGATGAAATACGCATATTGGTGTCATCATCACTGTGTGTGAGTGACGGCATTTAATTATTGAGACACTGTTCACATTAATAATAATAAAAGAAGGCCGCCTTCTCCTCTGCATCAGCAGTTTAGACCATTCATGTAAACTCCAGCAGCGCATCAAGTGAGATATTGGAGAACTTTTTACGCAATATGGCAGAAATGTAAGGCTGATAGGGTTCTGGCATGCTGCATTATGTGAAGTCACTCAAATCAGTAAAAGCACCTCGTCATTTCATCACATGAATAACAGCCGACAACAAATTGAGAAAGTGCTGCTGCCTTATTTTATGCACCTTGTCTCTGTTGGTGTGACTAAAAGAATTACTAAATGAAAAATAGGACTTTTGTCTAAGTATTAGAAACAAACAAGCAGCCTTCTTTTTTTTTAAGTTTGCAGTGCTCCTTTACCACCTTGTTGTCCTACTGCTATCTGCAGAAAAACACAGCTCTGTCAGAAACAACCAATCAGAGCCAGGAGGCAGGTCTTCACACTTTAGTACACTCAGGCTAGTTAACATGGCCACCAGTGATGATGGATAAATACTTTTCCTGTAGCAATAAGTTGTTCCTGAGGTTGATTGGCAGCTCTAAGACCCTCCTCCTGTTTCTGATCAGTTGTTTTTTTGTCACTGTCAGGAAATTGTGATAGTTTGAGCAGATATCTAGAAAGATATCATGATCGAAGGTTTTCGATCATGATTCACTGCAGCTTTGAATCATGATCGAAAACCTTATAAAATTGTTCCAACCCATCACTGCTTGTTGGCACAAGGAGAAGTGTTTAAAAGATTTGTTTTAGGACTAACATTGCGTGTCCAGAGGAGGTTTAAAAGTGAAATATCACCAAAAGCCTATTGCAAAGTAGAACAGACAGTTATGCAATTCTTGAGTGCACTCTACGCTTTCTAAAGGACAAATAAAAAATGGCAGGCGGTTGACTATATAAAGTGTTCTAAGGTAAGTATGACGAATCAAACTACTTCAGATCAAGCACATCATGTACTCTTGACACACTCGATTGGCTCAAATCTAAGAATGATCCACACAGGCAGCGGGTTCATCATCCATAATGCATCATTACAGAGCTGCAGGAGCCCATAAATGTGTATACTTTCATGTTTAAAAGAAATCATGGCGAAGTCTCCTTTCAGTCCTCACTCATGAGAGATCAGCTCGCCGCTCGCTAAATTCCTTAATGCAACGCTGCGGACCAGATAATGATCCGTATTACTTATGCAGTCAGAACATCAGGGATTCTAAACAGGCCTGCACTGCAATTACCACAGCCGGGAGAGACGAGACGGCGAAATGCGAATACATCAAACACCTGAAGCCAAATTTAGTGTAATGCTCTTCTCCCCTGATAAAACGCGTTCGGAGAAATGAAGTATTCGGCGAGGGACAAAATGGCAATCCATCACGAGCCCTGCTCTCAAAAATATCTGTCCAGTGTTGCAAATTTTCAACTCCAGAGACTTCACTCATCAAAGTGTCAATGGCAGACTCTAAATATTCAGCAACGCGTGCCACGCTCTAGAGTATTGAGCTGTTTTTTTGTTTCTTTCTTCAGAATGTAAAAATAATGTAAAGCAGCAAGCCGGCGCTGCTTTTGTCAAAACCTCTGACAGGTCATTGAATTTCAACATCTGACTCTGGAGCGCCGCGGCAAATTTCAGCTAACCTCTTAGCCTCTGGTGGCACCGGGTTAGCATTGCGCGCGCGTTGGCAGAGGCGCTCCAGAGAGCCCTCGGAAGAAGTCAATTACACTGACATAGAGGAATTGGATACCGCCTCTGTGAAGGCGGGCAGTCCCACTCGCCAGCTCAGCTCTTTTGGGGGGGAAGAGATAAAACAATCAAGTCCTATCCAGCCGCTTTGCTGCTCAGCCATCAGATAGGGAAATGACTCTGATCAGTGACACCCAAATGGGTTAAGGGTCCTTCTGATTGGTTGAAGGCCGGATGACACACACACTCAGCAGGATCACGTACGCATCAAAGCGCAACGTAAGCGCTTTCATGTGTGAATTGGGTTCTAATGTGCAAAGTGACTCTGAAGAGCACCATTTCTAATTAACCTATTAATCATAGCTCTCATGTACCAGATGTCTGCCCTCCCCTTTTGTGCATCTGTGTGTATGTTCTCCCCTGCATGGGGCCGGCACTAAAAGAGCAGATCAGCAGGATGAGCTCACACCAGGACTTCAACAAAAGGGGAAGGTCGTGGTGTTGCACGGAGGAATCAAATGCGAGTCCGAGAACGGCGCAAGGCGTTTTCTGCTGGCTAATCAGCGGCCATGTTGTTCTTTTTGGAAACCCTGCTGAGTTTAAAGCTCGACGTCTTCTACTGGCGAAATATCAGAGCAGCTGACGGAATTACTTGAAATTATTTAAGTAGTTCCTAATTGTTATGACAGACACTATTAGTACATTTAGAAGATATGATGAGCTAGGGGAAATTTTTACATAAAAGTAAAACAAAAATATAGAATTATCATTTTTCTTGTTGCAATTGTTGCTAGGCATTGTGGCAGGAATGGTAGCATTAGAAGCTTTAATTTATCAATTTAATATTTTCCTTTTATTCATTTTAATGCTAATGGCTTTAGCAAGAACATATATATATATATATATATATATATATATATATATATTTTTTTTTTTGTAATTTACTCATTCTTTACTATTCAGAAGATGGATGACTTTTTTATTAATTTTTTTGGTTTGGTACATTCAATGATGCAAAAATACAAACGTTTAAATGTAATTCTTGTTTAAGTGCTTATTCCACAAAATGCTATATATGTTTTAAAGCAATAATAGGCTAGTGTCCTGAAATATGTTGGTCTATATATTTATTCAACCAGGCTGCGGTCGGTTCCCTCAAACCTGCTAGCTGTTGCTTTTGAACAGCGTTACCTTAATAAGATGGCTAGGTGGCGCTCCTTTTATTTTCCATAGAAAATTTCAATCGCTTCTGTATTTTTTATTTTTTTGTCTTCTCAACAAGATTTTGAAAACTAACTACTTAGAGCCATTTTTGCTTTGTAAAAGGAAAATCCTTTTCAAAAGAGCTGATTTCCAAATGCCTCGCTAACACACACCAGCATCCAAATCAATTTTCTCACACAGGGAAACTGTCCGCCTGCGGCGTGTCGTCCAGTCATGTCCATTGTCTGAAGCTGAACAGCTGCAAAGCCGTGAGCCTGTGAAGAATAAGTAGTGACTGATGACCACAGACTGTGCTGGTGACATCAGCGGCCTCCCTCTTCTTTGTTCTTCCCTCTGCAGCGGCGACCTTGTTGTTAGAAACTTTCTTGCTTGTCAAAAGCAGGCGTCGCTAATTTAGTCTGGATTCCATTCAGGGGGAAAACCATTAATAACACCGATAACACTTTTGTTAATCCAGCAATGAAAACTCAAGCTGGAGGTCAAATCAAAAGCCTCTTGTGTGGCAGAGATGTGTTAAACATTACTCCGGCAGAACTGCAGCTCTGTTTTTTTTTGGGTTTTTTTTAAGATGCTACTAGAACAGCAGCGTAAACACCCATAAGTAAATGGGAACAAACATGTGGACCGACGGAGAACAGATGTTTCCACTGTGGGGCTGATTTCATATGAATAATTTAATTTATCACTTCATAGTCTGCCGCTATGGCATCAAATTAATTGACACATTTTCTTTCTGCAGAGCCTGATGCTGAGGGGAAACTTGCACCGATTCAGTTTTTACCAGCTGATGCAGAAGTGTGAATTTCAAATTTTTCTTTTGGTGAACTGTAACAAATTGACAGTTAAAAAAAACAACTTTTGCTGCAGGTTCGTTGGCAAAAATAAAATTAATGAAATAACAAAATGATCCCTATTTATGCATTCGATGTCTCGTACATGTATCTCAATTTCACTAAACTCGAAGCAAAACATGTTAAAGTGTGATAAGTGAATAAAATGGGACCAGGCTGTTTGGATACATTTCATGATAAAAAATTAAAAGTTACATTTCTGAGTAGTTTCCATTTTGATGAAGAAAAATAGTGCTGTTTTTTTTTTTTTTTTTCATTATTTAAACGAGCATTTATTATTTCCTGAGTTTCTTTGTAATTGAGACTGCTCACTGTAAACTATAAAAGAAAAGTTGGTTCAGCAAAAGATGAATGCTGCACCGGTCAGGTGGACAATAATCAAAATATTTTCCATCTCAGCTCTCGCTGATGAAGTTTAAATGTTGAAATAATTGGCTAATTTTTGGACCATCGATCACTTATCTGTTGGATTTGTTGTTGCTTTTAATTGTAGAAATTAAACACAAGAGTCTGAATGTGTTTCTGAACCAACCAAAACTGGAATTGGCTGGTCAGTCCACCTGATCGGTGCATCTCCGTTAGAAAGTTCACTGCATTTTAAAAACATTTTTGTTCATCATATTGAAGGTTGGCAAACTCTAGCGTATACTGTTTTGTGCTAACAACAATTAGCTTAAACAAATATTACCGGTTCAAGGGGAAACTACCTTTAACAGCGTCTTGTTCCCGTCTCCTAGGTTCCCAGTATTCGCCAGCATCTCCCAGTAAGACTTTGCAATGAGAATGTCCGATATTGCGGATGCTGAAACAATGAAGGTTCCTGAGGACACCGCGTCACCCGCCAGAGACAACGCCGCCAAGCCCGAGGTTCGCGACCAGAGCCATGGCAGCCAGGAAGGACATGGCGGCAACAACAAGAAGGACATTCAGGTAATGAGCTACGCCGGAGCCGAGCGAGGCGCCGGGAAAGCACGGTGGCCGGCGCCTTCGTACATGACATGATTGAGCACTAGTGTGAAAGCAGATGTCACTTTGAGAAAGTCTCCCAGCAGCCGGGGACACATGACAGCCTCGGCAAACATTTTGACTCCTTCTCCGCGCTCATTTCCATGAAAACTCAGGAGCTGTCAACGTCAAAACCCTCCACTTCCCCCCTCACCGCCCGGGGGGATCTCCTGTCACCTGCGGCATTCAAGCTTTTCCCCGGCGAAGAAAGTGGGGGGGGAAAAAAATAATCATTTCTGAAAATTGTAATCTTTGACAATCTGAGATAATAACGAGGGCCTCGACTCTGCCTTTCTTAACTGCTAAGGTCAGTCGGTGACATTCAATGACGTGCACCTGCTGCGAATCAATTGTGAAAGATCAGGACACTAAAGGAATGATCTATTGGGGATTCAGGACAGCTGAGATCACTTTCAGTAAAACTGCTAATTAATTAGGTGTATGTCACTGGAACACTGTGCACTGGGACTTCATGAAATTTGCACTTGTTAATTTGATTTCCCAAATTAAAACCGGAGCCGACTGAGTTGGACAACTAAATCCCCTCCCCGACACAAAAAAAAATCCCCCTGTAAAACGACGTGAAATCCCTCTTAAGTGTTTTCAAAGAGCCAAAATACACTAAAGGCAAAAACAATCGTCTCTCTCTGGCTACAGCCTAAAAATAGGATTCAGGCCAATCTGGCCTTGTGGTTGGAGACGGCGGGGAGAGCGAGAGAGAGTCAGGCAGGCAGATAATCGGGAGCTCAAATCCTGGCTTATCTACCAACTTCCTGCTTCTTTGTAACCCTGAGGAACAGAATGACACCAGCATGTGGGGGAGCAGCAGGAGAGAGCGGAGGGGAAGGCAGATGGGCGGAGAGGTTGTGAGGCGGGGAGGGGAATTACAGGAGGACGGCGAAAAGGCGTCTGTAGTATTATGGCAAAACAAAGCTAGGATGTTAAAGTGGGGGAAATTGTTCATTTTCCAGTTAATTTGATTAATTGCAGGGAAATGTCGCAGAGGTGGCAGGATTAACTAGTTGTTTTCTAGCAAGGAAGTCCAAACATTCACATTTTGTAGCATTAAAACCACAAACTGGAATATATTTTTTGGCTGTTTTTATGCGATAGACTAACTCAAATAAGTGAATAGTAATAATATAGCACACTCTGACCAGATGATCCCAAGACTATTTGGGCTACCACACTAATGGAGTGATTTGGATCAACCATATTGACGTGTTGGAATAATCCAAAAATAAGTTGATTTGGAAATATTTGGGAAGAAGTGAAAAAAAAGATGAAAATGTTCTTTTCCTTCCATTTTACAGTTATACAGGTTTCTGATTATAATATTAATTAGAGATGTACGATATTCTTGGACCGACATCGGTAACATATCGGCATCGGTCTGATAAATAAACTGGGTCGATTGAACAACCCATATTTACTTTATATATTGTCAGTCTGTTTATTTTTTTCCCAAAGTGTCAAAATAGTACCGAAATATATACAATATCACATATCAGCCATCACAATATCACGTTTTTATATGGCTGCAGCCTTAATATTAATATATTGTAATTGTCCAATTGAAAATATTTTGGGGGAAAAATCTCCGTTTGTAGGTGTTGAAATATCCAGCACACTTCCTTTTTATTCATCTTTTGTTTTTTAACCACATACTTTACAACTATGGTTTGTGGATGTAACTTGATAGAAAGCGTAAGAAACCCCAGCGGTCTGCTCGTGTCTGACCTCTCCAGCAGCTCGTGAACCAGTTCCCGTTTCTTTGCACAGCTGCGTCGGTTTAACCGCCTCAGGCTTTCACAGTGGGAGAAATATAGGAGCAATTCAAACAAGGAGATGGTTGTAGGAAGGTAGCACTGGAGGTACATCGGAATGACTTTGTCGCCATCTGCCCCGAGCTGTCCTGCTCCGTCCTTCGCGGCGGGGCAGGTGGCCGGGCGCGCGCCCCACTTTTGCTGACTTCAGCCTTTTCCCTCTTCCCCCCCCCCCCCCCCCCCCCATTCCTTTATTTCCTGCCGGCATTGTTCATTCCCCTCCGGCCCCACACCGCTCAATTAGCCGGTGTAGCGGTGCGCTCACAGTCCCAGCCCGCTCCCCTGCCCTCCCTTGCATCCGTATCACCTGATATAGAGCGGGGCGCGGCAGGTCACAGGCGAACAGCAGCCCATTTCAATTTTTTATAGGTGTTATTTGCCCCTCGAGCTCGTCGATGGAGAGGAGGAGGGGTTGTCCTTTTTGATTTTTTTTTTTTTTTTTTTTTAGAGGACAAGTGGGAGGACAGAGGAGTGTGTGTGTAAGGATCCATGTTGGGATTAGGAAGCAGAGGCCCTCTCTCTGCCTTCCACTCTCCTGCGTGCCGCTGAGTCGCCTTCTGTTTTCTCAGAGACGCACACAGAGAGGCAGCAGCGCATAAAGCTGTCTCGCACACCGATGGGTGGCCTGTGTTGCATCTCATCCCAAACGGGAGCGTTTGCTTCGCATGGCAGCTGCGCACAAACACTGATCCAAATGTCTCGCAGCCAAACACCTGAAGGGAGTTTAGTGTCTTCAAATATTACCTCACCCGCCAAAGAAAGAGGAAATGTGCTTTACGGCTCTGACTATTACTTTAGTTATCGATTATTCTGACTAATCAAATAAATAAAAAAAACTGGCACAAATGGCCTTCAAGGTTTCCCTGGGAAAACCTGGTGTTTGGGTGCTAGGGCAGTCATTCATCCAGCACCCCGTTGTATTTTTGAGTTAAAGTTTTTAGTTAACAGGAAATTTGAAAATTTCACTTGATAATTATGTTATTGAAAGATTGGAAGATGAATATGTAAACACTAATAAAGTCTTTAAAATGCAAACATTTTAAAACGACTTTTAAAAAAAAACAACAAAAAAAACAGCCATGCTAAGCTTTTGTGGAGGCACAAGTAAAGCCTGGTGGCCTGCCAGGCTTATAATACACTGGGGGAAACCCTGGGCCTTTATTCTCCAGTTAAAGGCCCAGCAAAGAAGTTGATAATTATTTCAATTACTTGATTTTTCAGCCCTAATGTGCATTTATTTTCTTTCTTTCTTCAAAAACAAGTGAAAAAAAACAAACACAGCGCATCACCTTGAACGCCATCTCCATTTTGAAATGTGGTGGTGGCAGCATCATGCAGTACGGACACAGAATCTGATCGCTTTAAAATGTTGGGGCAAATTTTCTTTTGCACTTAGAGATGTAATATTTCAAAGATAATTTAAATTTTAATTTCACAGATAAGTGTCACTTAATTTAGTTTTTTCGCGCTCTTAATGTCTTTGTTCTTGACAGAGGCATAAAAAAAGCATTACATCCCTTCGTTTTTTGCCTGTCAAAATTGTTTAAGTCACTCGAAGCCTTTTTGTGGAAATCTGGGGCATTCATGTATAATTCAGAAATCCTTCACTTCCTGAAGTAACAGCCCCTCCGTTCGCCTTCAAACTTTGTGTGGTTTGTGTTTTATTGTGTGTTTTTTGTGCACTTGTTTCCCCCCCCCATCTCTCACCTCTGGACAGCCAGTGAAGTACTCCAAGGTATGACTCGCTTGAACCGTGCATGTTGTAGGATGCTTCATCCTGTCTCATGTGCGTTTGGATGGCGTTCATTTTCTCCACGTTTGAAGCCGTACACCTGTTTCCTGTCAAGACGTCTGTGTGTGCTGCCGCAGATGCCTGGAGATCCTTTGCACAGCTATATGTTGAGATGCACAGGGAGATTAGTTTGGACGCTTTTTTGAGCTCGCCTCTTTGATTTCTCCCTTGAAATTCAATTTTCTTTTTCAATTTTGGCAGCTCATGGATCAGTCAAAACATTCGCTCGCTGAAAAGTGCGTTTTGCTTGCAGCTGTGGACCATCGTTCGTCATTGATCCGCAATATTGATGCATTTGTGTGTGCATGGTTTCTAACTGTGCCCACCTACCTGCATCCTTCCCCCCATTAGTCCAGTACCAGGCTAAAGCTGGTGCGGAGCCTGGCAGTGTGCGAAGAATCCTTTCCTCTCCCTATTCCTGAACCTTCTGCTGCACCTCAGGTAAACATTTTCCTCAATATCTATATTCTATATAGATGTTGCTATAGATGTTGTTCCGAGCATTTGTTTGGGAGGGTTTTGATTTTACCAGTCATACAGTATCTCTGGTACTCATCACTACTCGTATATTTTTTTTCACAACCTCATACTCAAACCCAATATGTGGCATGGGTAAACCCAGCTAATTTGAATCGTATCCAGTGACGTTTGAATTTCAGCTTGGAAAGTCTGTCAAGGATTCTCATTTCGTCCATAAAACCCTTGAAAAATCTGTCTCCAGATATTTCTTGGCTCAGCTTAGACACGTCATCTGATGTGTCTTGTTCAGTGATGGTTGGGTTTCAAGATTCCTTGCCTTGCCCACGTCTCTGAGCTCTGAACATCTTGTACTTCTAGCTATCCAGGTAGGTTGCAGTTCTGGACTACGACAGAACTGGGAAATAATGGCTTCCTGGTTGCTTCATGCTTGAGTCACTTCAATTTCTTGACTTCTTATTCCTCAACACGATTCTTACCACTCTGTTGACCATTTTCAACCAAAACTTTTGATGGTTCTGTGATTATGCACCAATATCTGAGTAATTTCAGACGTTATGCATCCCTCTAAGAGACTTTTGGTCATTTTTGACTTTTCATAATTTTGACTAAAAGAAAAGAACCTCCACACCTTGATTCAGAGTGTTGACTTCCTTAACACTTGGCCTGAATTTAGAAAATATGCCCAAGTTGATTTTGAATACCCAAAGGTTTTTAAAAAGCTGATGGTCTTTGTGGTAATAGGTTTAAGCATTGTGGTTACTAAGGTCCTGATCAGCTAGGCTTTATTTTGCAAAAATTACAGTCAAAATGATCAAACCGTAACCAATGGGAAAGATCTGATGACTCTAGACCAGAGATGGCGCTGGATTGTGCTGCTACTTGTCAGATCTTCACATTAACAAGTTAATACCCTGCAATTTCTGAGCCTTATTTTTATCATTAATTTATTTGCATACAAATGTTAGTACTTGAAAACTTAGCCTGTTTAGTCTGTTTTTATCAAACTCTAGAGTCGGGTTTATTTGGGGAGGTAATTGAATTCAAATGAAGATCTAAGAAGTAAACTGGTCTGCATACAAACCTCGGTCTCGGGTTGCTGAAGTGAATTCTGGTGCGGCTCGAATGCATGTTTAACTGCAAGTAGACCGGAGATCGCTCCAAAAGCAGGAAGTGGACAGTAGCACAGGGCATTCTGGGTAAATGCAACCAAAACAAACACTAACTAGCGCTAGCATGAAAATATCTTATGGTCTTTTACCAAGGACAAAAGAAAAACCTGCAACTGCAAAAATCTGAAGCCAGTCCATTTTTGTTTTTTTGTGAAGAAGGAAGTTGCGCTCATTTGTTGTTCTGATGTTTTTGTTTCATTTCCTTCAGTAGTTCTTGATGCAGCGCCACCACAGGCGTGGGGGGAAAAGATTTTTCAATGAGTTTGGATTCTTTGACGCAGCGCAGTGCAAAAGAGAACCGCACCACCTGAAAGTGGGACAAATGTTGCAATTTTGATCACCAATCAAACCAAACACCCAAAATGCTGAAATGAAATCAAAAGGTGCTCAAATAAATTGAGTTTTAAAGGTGTCCACAGGTCAGTCAGATCATTGGAAGTTCTTACACCTTACAGATATTTTATTATAAACCCCAGCCTACGTCAAAAGTGCTGACCTTGGATCATGAATTTATTTCGGCTCATTAAAACCGGCCAGATAGACCTCTGACGCTTGATTAGCAGCCTTTGTCTGACAGCTATGATTAAATACCCGTCTGCGGCCACTTTATGAAACCATAGCATCATCAAAACTAAAGAGCGTCGGGCTCCAGCGGCTCGCCTCGCCGGCCGTTACCCCTCCAAATCGATGCCACATTTACGCCGTTTCTCCAGGCGAAGTTCAGCCTCCCCCCACCTTGCCGCCGATCAAACTTCTCCCATTACACGCCGCTCTGCACAACTCCCCGCACACACATTTCCACACAGGTGAGTCCCGTCCCGTGGTGTCTCAAAGCAGCAGCGCAGCGCGCCCCGTGACCGGAGGGCGCGGCGGTATTCCCGCTACAGTCTCGCGTCGTCTGCACTCACACGACGTCCTGTATTACTGCCATCAATCATGTCGGGGAAATTACAATTTCCGCACGTCAGCTACAGAGAGCTGTGGAGCGCTTTAATTGAACACTCCTTATATTCCCCTCACCCCTCCTCCACCCGTTTCTGTTATTGGTCGAAACTCCTTCTGCGGCAAACTAACCTAGAGGGTTGAGGTAACGCAATAAAGGAGGAGAGAGAGAAATATTAGTGGAGTACAAATCCAGCTCCGTGAGCGCTGATTCTCTATCAGTCTTCTAAGATCTTCACATCTGAAGGTTTTCCATTGTTCACCACTTCACATTACTGTCTCCTCCGTCAAGTAGGAGCTAACAAAGGGCTTACAGGCTGTCCGAGTCCTGAGAAACCTGGTTGTCAGCTCCGATCCCTGAACCATAGTAGTCGGCTGTGGGAGGAACAGGGGGGCTTCTGAATGCTTGCCATACCTTTTTTGTTTCAGACTTGACAGCATGCTCATTACACACTCGCAGGACCATCATTTTCCCGCTGTTTTTCCCTTTATCTCGAGGTAAAATGGATGTCAGGAAACAAATGAGGCAGCTCGCAACAGCTGCACATCAGCCTGGCGGTTTCCACGCCGATGCGGAGGGTGGCATTAAGTAGCAAACATCAGCGCTTCTCGCCTGGAGAGAGAGAGAATGAGAGGAGGGGAAGGGGAGAAAAAAAATCCTCTGCTTTGACGAGCGCGCACAAACTTGCTGTCACTTCCAAAGCTCTCCAAGTCTCACACAGGCAATTAGTCAGTCACATCGCTCATTTGCATATTACATTTTCATATACGTTCTGCAGCATCTCATTATCTTGCTGCGCAGCTGTTACAGGGATCAAACTCCTGACCTTTTTTTTTCTTTTCTGTTATGATCTGCTCTCCCACCACTAGGTTCATTCACTTTTTTTTTCCTTTTCCTTTACGCCACACACGCAGCCTCCCAGAGACTCTCTGATGTTAACTTCCCAGACTTGTGCTTAATCCACTTACAGTGCAGCGGGAACCTCTCAGCTTTTTTCCCTTTCAGCTTTTGTCAAAGTGCCTGAAAAGCAAATCAGATACAGCTCCGAATCGAAAAGCAAGCGTGCGGCAAAGAGGAGCCCGTCTCGAGTCAAACTGAGGCCATCTTTTGCAGAAAAAGATTTTCCTCCCGATTCTCTGAATTTTTTCGCAGGATTACGGCTAACCCCCCCTCCCCGTCGTTCTGTCGGATTTTCTGGACTGAAATCTGCAGCGTTTAATTTTAGGCTCCAGATTCATGTATTATTCAGGTGATTTTAATAAAAACAAGCTAATCTGAAGATTAATTGCCATAGCAATTTGGAATGCGCGGACGCAGGCGCATTATCGCTTGTTTCAGTGATAAACCAGGAGTTTGAGTGTCTCGCCGAGGCTTCTGTAGCACATGCCGTCGTCTAATTAACCCAGAACCGGAGGCAAGATCACGCTCTTATTGAATGCCTCCTTTTCAAATTAAGGCCTTGTCTGTCATACAGAGCAGACCTTGGGGGTCACGTTTTGCGTTTGACGCTCTTGGAAAAACGTTGACACCGCTGCACTCTCAGTTTGGGAGGTATTTTTAGTTTATCCGAGTGTTTAAATCAAAGCCATGCTTTCACACAAAGAGCTGACCTTGTAAAACGGACGTCGGCAGGAATTTAATTTCTTTCTTCCCCCAGCAGGATGGACTCCTCCCCCCTCCGGCCTTTGAAAACGAGGAGCGCGGCGCGAAAGACCAAGCCGAGAAAGAAGCCGGCTGCGACAAGGTGGACAAACCGGAGAAGGCGCCGAGAAAAATGCTCTCAAGAGGTAAAGAATGAAAAGAAACCAGAACTTGAACGTCTTTCTTTGGAAGATTATGTCTTCCTTTCACACCAATCTGAAGTTTTAGCGTTTAAGGGCAAAAATAAGTTTAAAAAAAATTGAGAAACTGGCCCACAGCATTACTCCTCCTCCTCCGTACTTAGCTCTGTGCTTTTCCATGTAAATACCCACAGATGAACAAGTTTCACTGAAAAATCATTTATTTTAATGTCTTATTTTAAAGCCATTTAAAAAAAAAAAAAAAGTTCCTTTCTTAAAACTATTGCTTTTAAAAATGACTCAGATTAATTACACGTTTATTAACAAAGCTACATTTGATATGTGATACAGTTCAACTTGTGACAGAAGCACACTTTATCGTGCTGCAGCTTTTTATACCAAAACTGCTTTATTAATGAGAAATGGTTAATAAACTTTTAATTTTCCTCCTGGTTTCAATTTACATAAAATTGACAGATGAAGATTTAAAGTAACACATTCCATTTTCCATCACTTTTAAAGAAAGTCTTTAGTTTAAAATATGTAAATATTTCCATACATGATAAAAATTTAAACCTTCATTTAAAATTATGTCTATTTTGTAATATACTGTGACGCACATAAAACACACATGCACAGTAACATTTATACAATCATAAATACACAAACACACACATCTCTTAAAAGAAATTATTTGTATATTATATTTTCAGTACTTTAATGTTTTGTGGTAGTGAGTTCCATTCGTTAAAAATCACTGTTCATCGACTTCAACTAGTTTTGCTAACAAGAAATGTTTTTCTAGTAACTTTTAAACACTTATTGATGCTTGTATCGTTCAACTTGTCCGAATTGTGCAGAATTTGCACATCTGTAAAGATGCAGGTGGGAACTGGTGCACATCTGGTTTTACATTCCCACTACCTGATAAAGACGCGCCACGACTGAACTCAGGAAAACAGTTTCCATTAACGCCTTTGATTTCCTTACATCGCCGCCACCTGGGACCTCATTTATAAACATTGCTCACTTGGAAAAAAGAGCCAAAAATAATCCATGCGCTTTACTTCCTGTCCAGAATTGGATGCCATACGTAGATATAAGTTTTTTTGCTATTGATAAGATTCAGTGGCATTGAGACCAAGCCGAGAGCCTTAATGATACTAATCACAATCTGTGTCACTCTGGCAAATTACAGCCTTCTAATAATTATATCCTTTTGCCTCGTCACCGGGGGTAACACCAGTCCTAAACATTTCTTTTTAGCTCTCTGTCCCTCCAGTTTGTCCAAAAGCTCGTCTCCTCTTTTTTTTTTAAGCGATATCTCATTATGGACTGATAATTGGTGCTATTCAGTTAATTGCCAAAAAGCTCAAGGTGCGAAGCAATTATATGGATTCCCACAGGCGCGGAAAGGTGTCTGCTTCCCTCTGTGGAGCAACACCGCTGATGAGGCAGCCTCCAATTATAGAAAGCAGACGCCCACAGACGGGAACGAGCTCTGTCGTCCCTTAACTCCCTCCGATGGGTCCCGCCGAGGCATGTTCCTTCACTGGGAACGTCGCTTTCTTAAACGGCTGTTCTGACAGCGTTCGACTCCAAGAAGCAGCCCTCCTTTTTTTCTTTTTTCCCCCCCTGAAAAGTTTTTGCTCTGGAGTTAATCCCGTTTTAGCCAAAGATGTCTCATTAGTAGTGGAAGTTAACACTTATTAGAAACTAATTTAGAGAAATGATGTACGTTGTGTCCTTCCTGGTTAGATTCTAGTCAGGACTACACTGACTCCACCGGCATAGACCTCCACGAGTTCCTCGTCAACACGCTGAAGAGCAACCCCAGGTAAGAAGCGGCAGAATCTCTTCCCCCGCATTAAGGAGTTCATCTGTAGTGTCTAATGATCCGCTTACAGAAGCATTTAAAATCCTAATTGTCTCCAGTGAAGTCAATTCACTTTGCTGCGATTGCAGCAGTGAGTGAATTCCCCTTGGCTATAACTTAATGTTCCTCTTCGTACTTTTAACAAAGCATCATGGGAGCCATAAATCCAAGCAGAATCCACTTTACAGGAGACTTTGTAACCCAGAAGTTCAACATGGCAATTTATTAAATAATAAATTTAATATTTTAAGGAGAGATGTGACAATTTAGAGCTGATGGCGTAGAAGCTAATATTTAATTATATTAAAAAAGGTCTGAATTGGATCATAAATTAATTTAAGCTAAACAAACTGTTTAGCTGTTTTATGTTTTAGATTGAATTGGATCACATTTTATTTTTGGGTAGCAGATTTAAAGGGGCTGAATTAAAATGTAGGTAAGGCCCACATATGGATGTAATGGTCCAGTGGTTTCTGTTGTAATTATTTTAAAATTTGTGTTTGTCTGTTAGATAAAATGCCTGAAAAATGTAAAGCGGTTGAAGAGATTATGGATTTTTGTGTAAAGCAAATATTTAAATGGACCGTAAATGATGCATTTCATTGTAACTTCAAAATGGTAAAACTGGAAATTGTACTTTACTGGATTTCCAAACGTTATTTGGGATATAACTATTGAATTGGAATTTATTTGGATTAAATTGAAAGTATAAAAGTCGATTCCAAATTGTGCAGCATTTAGTTAGTATTTAATTTATTTATTATAGATGCCTTTTAGGTGTTGGACTGAATGTTTTTAGTGTTTATCTTTTGGTCAAATTAGTTTTACAAACTCAATAATTTTGTCACGCATAGATGGATTATATAACATTTTCTGTGCCGTTTCTATTTGTTTAGAAATTTAATAGTATTGAAAGTTTACATAATGCATTGTGTCCTCTTCCTCTCAGGGATCGAATCATGCTACTAAAGTTGGAACAGGACATCTTGGATTTCATCAGCAATAATGAGTAAGATATAACTTCTTTGTTTTATTATTATTTAACAACAAATGCACTGAACAGGCTTTTCCAGGCTGACTCAGCAGGAGTCCTTTGAAAGATTTTTCTCTTCAAACTAAAACACATGAGAGAAATAAAAGCTTGAGGTTCTTTGATGGAGGTGGAAGTTTTGAATAAATCAGAAAATCAAGGAAGAACAACATTGTCTCCCTGACCTTAATCTGGGTTTTATTCAACTCAGAAAAGTTCTAGCTTTTTATTTTTAGTCTATAAATGCATCAATAGAGGGAGTTCCTAATTCAGTTCAGTTTATCACACCATTTCAGAATGGAATAAGTCATCTCATGGCATCATAGTTATGTAAAAATGTGCAAATTCTGACCAATTGATTGGTCAATGTTGATCTTTTTTCTTTATCTTTTAGCTGATAATTTAATTTGCTTCATTGCACCGATTAATCAACCGATTTGTCGCCTTATCTCACATGAATATGTCCTCTTAATCCAAACTACAATTATCACAGCATGTCTTCTTGCCTGGCAGAAAATGTGATGCAGCAGTTTGTTAAATCTGTTTTTTGGAGTAAATAAGAGGGTTGTTTGGTTCCATTTTCATTATTAATCTAAAACCAAATGGCTGTCGAGCTTAAAGTGATGCATTCAGGACCTCAAACCTGACTCTGAACGTTGGGAGAAAAATCTGAAGCCAGAACTGGCCCAAGAATAACAATTGGTGCAGTTAAAGTAAACCAATCTTCCATTGGTTGCTGCCACGATTATTTTGAATGTTTCCAGAACCTGAAAGCTTCCAGTCGTATCTTTTCTGTAACGATAACCTCGGCTTGTTTTCCCCGTTTCTGCTTGTAGCACCCAGAAGAGAAAGTTCCCCCCCATGACGTCTTACCACCGGATGCTGCTGCATCGCGTAGCTGCCTACTTTGGCATGGATCACAACGTGGACCCCAGCGGAAAGTCAGTGGTGATCAACAAAACCATCAACACTAGAATGTAAGCTGGATGTTTTTTTATTATTATTTCCTACTTGACGTTACGTTAGTAATGCACCACTTTTAGGCAGTTCTAGTTCATCTTTTTTCCAACCAGCTGGCAGAGAACTTCCTCCTCTGCAGCTCGGTTAGCATATGTAGCTGTCAACATCTGTAATAAATTAAGCTGCCACTAAAACTCCTGTGAATTCACCCGCCAACAGACCCGATCAGAAATTCTCGGAGCACATCAAGGATGACAGGGCGGACGATTTTCAGAAACGCTACATTCTCAAACGAGACAACGCCAGCTTTGATCGCGACGACAGCACGGTAGGCTTTCTTTTTCTCTTTTTTTTTTCTTTTCTTTTTAATATGTATATATATTTTCTTCTTCTTCTTCACCAAGCTGTCACTTTCATTTCTGACATGTTGGGGAAGAGTGGGACAATCTGGCATCTGTGACTGCTAAAGAATCTGCGCGTGTGTGTGTGTGTGTGTGTGTGTGTGTGTGTGTGTGTGTGTGTGTGTGTGTGTGTGTGTGTGTGTGTGTGTGTGTGTGTGTGTGTGTGTGTGTGTGTGTGTGTGTGTGTGTGTCCTTGCCAGATCCGAATGCGTTTGAAAGCTGACAAGAGGAGCAAATCGATGGAGGAGAGGGAGGAGGAGTACCAGCGAGCCAGAGAAAGGATTTTTGCACATGATGTGAGAGCTGTTGGTGTAGGCGGGTGGAGAGTGAAGGGGTGGGGGGGGGTTGTGCATGTTTCACAAATCTTTGTGTCATATCTATTCATGTGCAAATTCAGTGGATTTCTTGCCACCAATTACCATCGCTGCCTTTATGAATTTATACACGAAGATGCTCTGATTTGGACTAAGGCTGAAACAATTAATAATCGTCAACTAATTTAGTAATTGATTAATCGTTAACTGGAGTATATAGTCTCTCAAAACGGCAATATAACTGTTCCAAAAATATGTACATTTTGCATTTAAGATATAAAAAAAAAAAAACTTTCCATGTAAATATGTGCTATCTAGAAGAATTTTAAGCTTCACCGGGTTCAAATTCTGCATAAAAAATTAAATAAACTAAATGCACCCTTTGCTACAAATGATCAAGTGTCCACTAAAGGAATCATGTTATTGAATTTTAGGCAATAAAATGTTTATTATTGTGTATTTTAATGTATTTTAGTAATCGATTAATCTATTGACTGTTCTGATGATTAACATTCTAAATATCTTTCATTTAATCACTTAGGACTTTTTATGCAACATTAGAATAACATTCTAGTGCAAATCAATTGTTTCCTTTTTTTTTACAGTAACATAGCATTACTTTAATAATCTTGTCCCAGCTCAGGCTCACATCTTAAATACTAAATCTTTATATTTTATGTACAGTTTTTGTTTCATATCTGCAGAGTTTGATGATCTTTCAACAAATGGTATTTTTTAGGGCCTATACTCCGGTTTACGATTAATCAATTACAAATTAGGTGACGATTAATCACGATTAATAGTTTCAACCCCAGGACTCAGAATCCACATTTATAGATTTATAGAACTGATTGTATAGATTTGTATGTTATTATGTGCTTAAATATTTCCTGTCGCCCACAGGGAGAACACTTCCTACTAGACAGAAGGTAATCTCCATCCTGAAATGATTTTGATTCGTTTTCTCAGTTTTTTCAACTGGAGTCACGTTGGAACGTTCTTTTTCAGCGCACAGGAGGAACACGCGTGCATGAGCACTCAGCAGAGGCGTCAAATGTTCAGGTTAGGTCCAGAAGCATCGTCCAACCAAAATTAAACGTATATTAATCTATTGTTTCTGAAGTTATTCCCCTCTGCTTCCAGGTTACGAGCCGGCCATTCCGGCGCCAGCCGCCAGAGTAGCTCTGAGACGGAGACGCTGCCGCGGCACAGCGAGCCGCGGCCGTGGAGCAGCACCGACAGCTCCGACAGCTCCAACCGGCTCGCCCCGCGGCCCGCCATCACCAAGGCCAGCAGCTTCAGCGGCATCTCACCGGGCCTGGTGAGAGGAGACAGCACGGCCAGCAGCAAGAGCACCGGCAAGCTTTCCAAAACAGGCAAGGGAAACGGGGGCAGCGTCCTCAGGACGTCCTTAAATCAGAGAAATTCCTCTCAAACTGGAGGTAGATTTATTCAAAGTAAAAAAAAAAAAAAAAGAAATACGGCAGCAGAGATCATATCAGAACAAATGTTTGTTTCTGCTGTTGTCAAAACTCGTTCCCACTTCAACCTGGTGATAGAAAAGACTGAGGGGGAAAAGTGTCGCAGCAGCAGAATAAAACGCTAACCGTGATGATTTGCTGCATTATTTACAAGTGGAAGCATGTTGGAGAGATAAATTTAAGGCAGCAAGTGCTTACCCCTACAGTACTATCCATCTGTAACTTTATTGGCTTAGAGCAGACGCTCCGCATCGTGGGTTTATTTAGTTATCACAGTTTTTGGCCTCTGCTCTCCCTGACATCGTTTCTGTTGATTTCTTATTTTTGCTGAAATTTATTTTTTTTTTGCTGTTGAAGTTGTTTACGAAGCAACTGGACTCGCTCACATCCAGGGAGGAAAATTAAAGCAGACACATCGCCTCTGTTCAGCTGTCACCTTAGCTTAAAGTCGCAGTTTCCAATATTTATCGAGAAAACGGGAAGTTCACGTCATGTTCGGTGTGTTTAATGCAACAGATGTATACGTGTGTTGCTGCTCAAATCTGGCCCTCTAGACTCCAGACGCCAAATTATATTAATGAATCCCTCGAGTTTTTATAATTATTTAAATTAAAGCAAAATCATCAGCAATTTTTTTTGTGCTCATCCATAGAGTTTATTGCAAATTTTCAGCAAAAATGGTCAAAAACTTTGGGTTTAAGTGATGCTGACTCCCACCTGCAGGTGGCAGTATTTCTTACTTTTACTCCACTGCTGCCTCAGCACTATGAAATGTCAAGTTATATTGCATTATTGATGTGACATAAAACAAAAAGTCACACAACGTCATGGATAAGCGCAAACATTGAACATTTTTCTAAATTGGCAGCACAAAATTTTTATTTTAGAAACAATCGCGAAATCCAGGAGGGACTGATAAATGTAAAAAGATATAATCTAATTTCAAGAAATGCTTAATAACAGTTTAATTGGTTTTATCCCTGCATTCTTCTATAACATTAAGAACATCGATGATCTTAATGTGACGCAAAATGAAAATGAGTTTGACACGCCTGATCTAGCACATAAAATCCTAAAAACAATCTATGACTTAAATCGTTAAAGCTTATTATAGAAAAAGATTCATCATGGATCATCAACAGTCGCCTTAAGAAGTGAGGATGCATTATTAGCGTCAGGCGTTCATTAGCAGCCAGCTAATGGTTTGGTCATTAGCTGATTGTTTCTAATTCCCCTCATCAGGTTCTGAATCCTGCAGCAGCGTCGGCTCCTCCTCCAGCTCTCTCTCTCGCCCCCACCTACCCCTCCAAATCCCCGCCGCCTCGCGCTCCGTCGTCCCCGGCAACCCCCTGCCCCACCGTGCCATCGACGCCAGAGTCCCCGGACATCCCGAGGCGTCGAAGAGCGGCCCGTCCCAGCTGCTGGCGTCCGCCGGCGACGCGAGCGGCTACTACATGCTGCCGCTGGACGCCGCGGGGATTCCACCTGGCAGCATCCTGATCAACCCGCACACAGGTGAGGGCGAGCGACCCCCGACGCGCGGTTTTGTAACTACTTCCAGTTTTCCTAATGTAAATTCACGACTCCCGGGTGGGCAGATTTCCAGCCTGGCCTGTGGCTGCACTCAGATTCTGTCAAATTAGTCGACAAAATTCACTCTGATCTGGACACAGGAGCAGATGGCACAGATCTGTGAATATGCATCACGATTCTGAACTTTGCACCAACAGCAGGCTGGGCTGGACCAGGTCCGGAGTTCTGCAGCGGGATTTGTTTGGTCTGATTTATTAACGTGGGTTCATCTCGACAGGCAAGCCTTTCATGCACCCGGACGGCAGCACTGTAGTTTATAACCCGCCTGCAGGCAGGATCCCACAGCAGGGGAAAACGCCGCTGCAGCCCATCCCTGCGGTGTCGCAGCAGCCGGCCAATCACGTTCACTCACAGGTCGGTGGCGTTAGCTTAATTTCTTTCTTAAAATAACTAACTCACCACTTCCTCCTTCGTCCACTTTGACATCCTGTCCCTGTGTCTGTCTTCAGCCAGTCTATCCTCCTCTTCAGCCGTCCTCTGAGCCTGTCCACAACCCAACGGTTTCTTATCCTCTTCATTCTCCTCTTCCTCCTTCTCAGTTCCTGCCCGTCTGTCCTAACCAACAATACACTGTGGTACAGAACTTCTTCCTTCTTCCATTTTTTTAAAATCCTTTCCTTCCTGCTCCATCCCCTGTCAAACCTGGATCACAGAGAGTTGGTTTCACTCAGTTCACTTCCACTAGATATGAATAAAACAACAATAAATGCATAAAAGGGCGCAGAATTAAAATTCGGGTCAGGATTGGTTCGGCAGAAGAAGAGTTTCCAGCTCTACTGTGACCCAGGTCTTCATTTTTTTTATCTGTGCTTTTTGAAACTGAAAGAATAAAGGAAACATTGTACAATTCAGCCAACTACCAACAAACTCCAGTTTTTTTGATTGATTTGTAATAGATGTTTCCCTGTATGTCTAAAGGAGACAATAAGTCAAGGATTATGAATGAAAGCTGATTTTCAAATAAAAGCTTCATTTTAAATTATTTTTTTGTAGTGACAGGGCCGGATTTCAAAGGATATGGGTTCCTGGGCTGGAAACCATTTTGGTGCCCTTTTCACATAATAAAGATTCTGTAACTAATGTAAATTACAGTATGAACTGATGATACCAACTGACGATTTTAAGTTTAATACATCCTGTGTTATGTAATAAGTATTATTTACATTCCTAAAAATCCCAACATGTTATTACAACTCTTCTGAAATTACCTGCGACTCAAAAACATGAAAAAATAAAAATCTATGTGGACGCCCACAAAAAATGGATGCCCTGGGCTACTGCCAATAAGTCCAGCTGCAGTGAAATCCATTCATTTTTAAAAGGACATTTCAGTGTGAAGTTATGCTACCTGAATAACAGCTGAATGTATTTTAAGACGCCGTTACTTCGGGGAGCCACCGAGGTGTGAAGGTGCATCTGGCCGGATGGATCCCCTCTCCACATATGTGGATCATGCATCCACTTAACCTCATTTCTGACCTGGTTTTAGCGAAAGCCGTGCCTCTGTGGCTAATTATGCCTGTGGAAACTTCCATTAATATTTAATTCATCACCAGATGTTGGCTCTGAATAATCCATGACTTGAAAACATGACTTTTCCAACAACATGTCAGAAGTGACCTGGACTTGGTTGCTGTGGCGATACGAATCAGGGACGGATTTAATCTTTTAGGCTTAATTCATGCAGTTTGTTGCCTAAATAAAGAGTCATTCTAAAGCTGGAATGAATGATTAATTGATTAATGAAATAATTAACTAATTTAGTAATCGATCATCATCTGGAAGTGAGGAGACTCATTAAAAAAGGCAATTTGCTCAAAGAACAACATGCTTGACGCACTAATTAAGCAAAAAACTATTAAATTTTTTATATATATATATATATATATATATATATATATAAATACATTTTGCATTTAAGAAAAAATCCCTTTTATATTTTCTGTAAATATAGTTCAACCAAAACTAGTTTCAGCTTCACCTGGTTAAGATTCAGTAAAGGAATGCTGTTATTACCTGAAATATTTTTTTTAATTGATAGAATAATCGATTTTCTAAAGCCTCTAACGTGACATCGTCTCTGCAGCCCGACGTCCTCAGTGCCCAGTTTGGTCACATGACGCTGTCGCAGCAGCCATCGAGCGACGGCGGCGGCATGTCGGCACCAGACGGCCGCCACTTCCCCTCGCCCTACACCCACCCATCGGCCGTGGTGCTGCAGGGAGCTCCACCGCCGCAGGTCAGCGGCTACATGGTGGCAGGACCATCAGGGGGCCACCCTGGGGTATTGCAGGGTCAGCACGTCCCGACGGCGCCGGTGCCCAACCACACGTACTCCAATGCGGGCCCCGCCCCTTTTCCCGTGCTAAATCAGCCCCTCCTCCAGCAACACGCCTACATCCAGCAGCCGGTGCAACAGGTACGGCGTTTTGGTTCATTTCTTCTACTACTCCTGTCTGTGGTGAACTGAGTTGAAGTTGTATTTTACTCGTCTTCGGCAGATGTCCGCGTGTTACTGCTCACCAGCTCACCATCCTCAGTGCTCCAACCAGCAGCAGCAGCAGCCGCCGCCGCAGTATCGACCTTCGCTCAACCCACTGACCTATAACTGCCCTCAGAGCCAAAACCTGCCCCAGCAGCAAGGTAAAGCCACTTCCACACGTTTTCACCACTCCTGTTACATTTACCAAATGAAAACTGCAACGCGTTTCTTTGAGGTTTTTTTTTTTTTTATATATAGTCATTGACCAACACAAAGTAGTGCATCTTTATTTATACACATTGTTCTTTTAAAAGTAGTTCTACCTCAGTCAGATTGAACAGAGACAAACTGCTGACATCAGGTTTTAAAGCTGCCACAGATTCACAGCAGGTGCTTGAAATTCAATTATGTGTTTTCAAGGTTTGGAAAGTGCTTGATTTGTGCATAAAGTGATTGATATTCAAACTGTGCAGTTTTCTGATAAAGTTCAAACTTCAGCTGGAAACAGATTTTTCAGACATAATTTTCTTTCTCACTGTCTGAAGTTGAATCAGACTGAGCTTTTCTTGTTTTAGGTTAGTTAGAATCACCAAAATTATTTCAATTTACTAAATACTAAAAATCTTATTTTTTTTGTAACATTAGATGACATTTATTTTTTGTTTAATTAGTGTTTTGTTTAGGGTGTGTGTTAGAGAAACATTTCAAAAATGTTATATTATAGTTTGCTGCAGAATGTAGAT
Source organism: Poecilia reticulata (assembly GCF_904066995.2). Lineage (NCBI taxonomy): Eukaryota > Metazoa > Chordata > Actinopteri > Cyprinodontiformes > Poeciliidae > Poecilia > Poecilia reticulata. The sequence continues at coordinate 10,454,374 of NC_088831.1, forward strand.
TATTAATAACAGCAATACATTTTTCTTTTAGTGTGCGCTGGAAAAGTTTGAAAACTTGCATTAAAAATTCTTGAATTTTACTGAGGGAAAAATGTCTGAACCCTGAATTTAGGCCTGAACTTTGACTAGGCCAGCTCAGTCTGATGTCCTCCTGTATTTTGCACGATGCTGAGTGTCTGCAGCTCCTTCGTGTCACGATTCTGCTCTACTTTCTGATCTGTCGCAAAAAATTCCATGTTAAAGTTGGTGGTTGAGATGTGAGAAAGTTTTTCCGGTATAAAAATCCCTTTTTCTTTTTTTTTAAAGGTTTTTCTCCCCTCCCTCCCAGGTGCACAGACTTCTAAAAACGATCTCTTTGATTTCACACCGGGGTTTCAGGATGAGACCAAAGCTCCAAATTGTTCAAACACGGCTTTGAATTAGTGTCGCAGATCTGAAGACGAATCAAAGGAGGTTTTAATGAATAAGAATCGCCGTCTCCTTTGCTTCATGCTGCTAGGAGAAAAGGCTGAGCCTCGTCCGCTCAGGAGACCTGAACCGCGCTCCGTTTCTTCACAGGAGCGCCGCTGTCCGACAGCTCCGCTGAAGGACAAACATTACTCGCTTCTTCTTTTGTTTGTTTTTTACAGCTTCACATGCATCCCCACCGGTTTATTCCCCTCCTGTTTTTTTTTTTGGTTTTTTTTCTCCCTTCACCACAGGAGCTTGGATTGTTAGCTCCCATTTTGCCTTTCTCTCACGCTGCTGCACATATGTCTCTGTAAGTGGCTGCGGCACTATTCTGTCATCTGCAAGGGGCCGCAAATATGGCTTCCCTGCTGGGGAGCCGGGGAATAGGCAGCGGACAAATGAAACTGACCTACAAAGGCGAATACGGCAATTATTTTTCACGGAGGCAGTGGAATGATTTTTTTTTTAAAACACACGCAGGAGGATCCTTTTTGCTCTGTTTTTGCATTAATTAAAGAGGAAACGAATATATAAGCGTAAAGGTTGAACAGGAGGTTGATACATGGAGAATTCTCAGGCGGTTTGGCCATCGCCATTTTCGCTTAATTGCATCAGTCAGTCACCAGCTCTGTGGCTTCTGTCACGGTCATTTCCTGCAGCGCATTTGTGTCATTTTTAGACTTCCCTCCGAGGTGAAGGCGCAGGTTAGTGTCTCTCTCGCGGAAGCCGGTTCAGTCAAAGTAAAAAGATTTGTCGCTCCTCAAACAAAAAGCAAGATGGCCGGAGACCTGGGAGGCGGGATGCGGGGCCGGGACGCTGTCTGAGAGACCTCTATGAATCTCACAGTGAACCGGTCTCTTTTTCAGCCCCTCGCAGCTCACTTTCACCAAGCCTCGTTACCGCGACGACATCAGTCAAGGAAAGGGCTCTCTTCGACTGATTTCAGCTGCTCATTACCTCTGTTTTTATGAGAATATATATATTTATTTTTTTTAAAGGGGCAAAAGCCAACCCTCATCTGCTGCCTGGTGGATTGGAATAATTCGAGGTGCGTTTCATACAGCGGTCATTTTATGCTCGGTTTGGGGGAACTGAAGGTGTATAAAAATAGTCCCGGCCGCCTGGCTCCTTGCGCAGCTCTTTCATTGTCTAGCTGTACTTTTCTCCCAGAGCGCCAGCCTCGTAAAGACACCTTCACAAAAGGACGCCCTCCCCTTTTGTCACCTGGATTAGGCTGTATGTAGGGCACAGGGGGAAAGTAGTAATTCTAGACGCCTTTTATTATTTATTTTTTCTTTTAGTCACCTTGACATTTAAGTGTCTCGTTTTTACCCCGAACCTCTCTGACTTTGCAGCATCTTTGTGCGAGCCGCTCCAAATAAGTTTTGTTGAAATGAGACGTCTGGTTGAAGTGAAGAGTTTTCTTTTCTTCTTTATTATTCCCTGTCGAGGATTGGCTCGATTACTCACTTTGCAGGCTCGAGCTACCCCCGGCTAAATCAAATATATCGACTTCCTGCAAACCTGTTCAGCAGAAACGGCTCCACTTCTCCTGTTGTTCTCACTCTCCAGTAACCTTAATGTTCTTTTGTTTGGGTTTTTATATGCTAATCTGTCTTAAAAGCCGAATATGTGGCCTTTTTGTGTTTGTATCTTGCTAAAAAGTTACTTTTTTCACTTTAAAACCACAAGCTTTACTGAATTTAATGAGAAATCTTCACATGGTGGTGGCAGCGTCATGCTCTTCCTGCTAGAGGCTGGAGAAGACTTCCAACAACTCTAAACATACTGTATTTGTCGTGTTAGAATGGCCTAATCAAAGTAGGACATTCTCGATTAAAGTCCAGGTCTGAATCTCATTAAGAATCAAATGAAAAGTGGGAAATTTGTTTTAATAAAATCCATTGGAAATGTGAAAAAAATCCAGAGGAATAAATAGTTGTCTCCGGTTTTAGCGTCGTTGGGTCACAGCGTTTGTGTTTGTCGTTTCGCCATCAGTGCACCAAGCCATGATGCCAAACCCGCCGTCCAGCTACCAGACCGTAGTGGGCGTGCAGCCGACTCCCAGCCTCGCTCTCCCTGGCAACCAGCAAAGCAATATGGCCAACCAGATGCAAGGCATGATGGTCCAGTACCCTCCAATCCAGTCTTATCAGGTACTCTGCTGATTAATTTCCCTTCTTTCTCTTTCATGTTGCAACGCAGAAACTGAAGAGGCGTCCGTCTAAATTGGTGTTGACTTTGAAGCAGTGAAGGTTGATCTAATTTTTTTTTATTTCCTTGCTCTGTGCAGCAGGTTTCTGTTCCGCAGCAGACGTACCAGCAGCCAGTGTTTGTGTCCTGCCAGCCGGGACAGGGGGCGGTGGCTGTGTCCGGCATGCAGCCCTGCTACGGCCTGCTCCCCACCAACCAGCACACCACCATGAGGTATTACCAAAAAAAAAAACACCAGTAGATCGATGATTTAACAAGAAAACTAGCTTTTATTTTGTCTAAACACTTAATTTAAGTTTAAATTAGTAATAAAACTCACATTTGGTGGTGTATTTTTTTGTGTTAATGTTCTCCATCCCCAAAAAGCAATTTAAAAGTGCTGAAAGGTGTTTTTTACACTCCTGAAAGACCTAACAAGTCTGAGTGAATCCCCAAAGCGCTTCAGAGCTATAAGGTCGTTTCCGTTCACAACGAGGGAGGGAAAAAAATGAAGTTATCACCACAATCCTCCTGGAGAACGGCGTCTGTGGGTAGCTGGAAGAGCGTCAGCTGCTTCCTGCGAAAGCAAAACGCGTAATTAGTTCCTACCTCTGCGCTCCCAATCAATCACCGATCTGCGGGGACGACCAAGCGAGCTCGGCCGTGTTCGCAGGCGAACAAGGAGGTCATTTTCTCCCTCGCCGTCCCAGCTGTGAAAACGAGGCTGCGTTTGTAGGCCAGTCAGCAAGGAGATGATTTATGCAGCAGCAGCGCCGGTTCGGCTCGCTTGTTTTCCCACGGGGGCCGACTGTCCACCTGCAGCCGGATTCCTCGTCAGCTGGAGACCAGTCCCTCCAGGCGGCTCGCTTGCAGAGCGGGGAGCCACTTTTTCCAGATGGAAAACTCAGCTGCAGCGCTCGGCTCTCACACCTCCTGGAGACAAACCTTATGTTTAGGAATTTCTTTGTTTCCAGCCGCTGAAAAAACCAGCCGCTTGATCTACGGTTCGCTTCGCACGAAGGGATTGGTATGACGGAGAGTTAGAGCCGTGCTAAGAAAGTAAACTATTATGAGAATAAATTCAGAATGTTATAGTAATACAAGAATAAAGTCAAATTGATATGAGAATAAGGTCAATAATTTGAGAATAAAGTTGTAATATGACTTTATTCTCATATTTTGACATTGTTTATTTACACTCATAATTTTATTGATTTGATATATTTTTTTATACTCTGTCGTAGTCTGGACTCTTGCTTATTGAGAAACGATTGCTTCTTGTAGGTGTGAACTCCATTGAAGTTTTAAGCTTTATCTAAACTCTAACGTTTTCCCGTGACGTACTTATTTCTGCAGTTTGACTCTATGAAGCTTACCGGTGGTTTCCTGCTCTTCCTCCACTGCTGTTGCTAAAACGACAGGCAGACTACAATTCTAAAAAAGAAATCTATTTCAATGGTAGTGAAGACAGATTAGAATCCAGCTGAATTTGAGGCTAGGCTAGGTGTTAGCATTTTATTTTCTATTCTACTATGTAGCATCTCTGGATTCATTTCCGTCTTGTTTTCCAGCTCCACCGTGAGTTTCCTGCCCGCTCCAATGATGGAGCCGCTGCAGTTTCCTCAGAGCTCGTCTCCCTGCGTCTCCCAGCAGCACCCGGGCCAGCAGTACGCAGGTAGCTGCGCCTTCAAACCCCTCGCCCGTTTTTACAGTAGGATCACGAAGTGAAAGCGAGAATATTCTCATCTTCTGACACGAGCCACCCTGGAGATTCCCCATCACTGCCAGAGCTTCCAACACACTTCCCCGCCTCCTCTCCATTTCTTAGTGTCAATAACCTGCAAAATGCATTCCTGCACAGCCACCGGTCTGCATCCAGTAATGAAATAATCCTTCCTGGCCTGGCTCTGGCTTTTGTTTGTGCGGCAACGCATAATTAGATTTCCTCTCTGGCGTTTTTAAAATGAAAAAGAGCGGCGATCTGCAGGTGCACCTTCCTTCCTCCGCCAAAAAAAAGTCTTGCTGACATCAAGACACAGTGAAAAACTGAGAGCAACAAATGTCTCCTCAGAGGGGGAAGTGAGATGTGATGTGATGTCGTTAAGAGTTGGTTTCAATTAAAGCTGCAGAAATCTATTTGTTCCCATCAGGACGAAATGATTCTACAGTTACAGAAAACATGTTTTGTTTTTTTTTGTTTGTTTGTTTTTTTTGGGGGTGGGGGGCGCGAAGGAGGTTCATACAACGCATTAAAAACATATTTCCAAACTGTTAAATTCGTCAAAAATAGCAAGATAATCCAAAAAATTTCTGTAATATTTCTTAAAATAGCAAAACCATATACCCAGAATCTAATACAATGTACATTTTTACATTATTTTATTTTTACACCATCCATCCATCCATTTTCTTTCACCCTTGTCCCTCAGTGGGGTCGGGAGGGTTGCTGGTGCCCATCTCCAGCTAACGTTCCGGGCGAGAGGCGGGGTACACCCTGGACAGGTCGCCAGTCTGTCGCAGGGCAACACAATTTTTACACCATATTCAATGTTAATAGAAAATGTTTTTTTGCATTCTCTTGTTTTAACGACACATTACTGCCACCTTGTGGCATATTTGTGTAATTGCACCTTGTTTGATCCTAAACCATCAGGCTTTTAGTCACTCTTATTTAGAAAATTGCTTACACAGTAGCTTTCATTACAAAAATAGCTCAAAATGTGCTTTAATGTTGTGTGTTTTTATGCTTTATCTGTCTTTTTTTTTTTGCCCAGGCTCCTCTCTAATGACCTTTATTATTCATGTCTGATTATTATGGAGGCTCAGAGGAGGGAGCCGTCTTTTCCAGCCCGTCAGTAATGAGGTCAGGCGAAGGTCTCGCTGCGGCCTCACCTGCAGCGTGACCAGTAAACACTTTTAATTGGCTGGGCTGCTCAGAATCGGCAGATTACTGTCCCACATATCCGTTGTTCTTGTTACTGTCAGAGGGAATAATTTCATAAATCAACAACGGGCAAAGTTTGCCAAACGGCTTCCGCCCCGAGTGAGCCAAAGGTAAACAGACATTAATTATACCGAAATGTATGCAATCATTTGATTTAATGCGCTGCGTTAACATCCAATTAGATAATTGAAGTGCTTTAATTCTTGAATGGAAACTTTTTTTTCTTATTTACTGATCAGGTGTGCATGAATAACGATCAGATGTGTGTTTCTGTTGATCCCGTCCTCCTAACGTGGCATCTGCTGATCTGTGTGCATCCAGGGTTGTTGCCAGCGGCGCCCGGCGGCGGCATGGTGATGCTGCAAATGGCCGCTCCTCCCTGCCAGCAGCCCCGGGCCCCGTCCCCCTGCCAGAGGAAGCAGTCCAGCCACAAACACTCCGAGCAGCAGCAGCGTGGCCGCAGGCCTGCAGACGTCCCCCACACTCCCGATAACACCCAGGTACAAACACTGCACGGAAAAAAAAAAATGTTCTTGGAGTTTTGACGACCTCCAATTCTGATTCTGCAGTTTTCCAACCATTCCCGATTAGCACGCTCGCGCAGCTTTGGGGACAAACCCCGCCGTACGTCTGCGAGTGGCGGTGTCGAGAAAGCAATTTAAAAGCTAATTTAGTTGGGTTGTGACAGTGATTTGAGAATTGTCGCCCTGAGCCAGACTTGGTCTCTCCCCGCCGCGGCAGGCGGGTTAAATGTCGCCGCAAATAGGCTGCGCAAATGAAGCCGGCGCCGCCGAAAACCTGAAAACGAGGAGAAAATAGTCCTTAGCGCCGGGGTGTAATGGTACATTAGTGGGACTAATGTGGATGAAATGGTACATTAAAGCAGCCACTTGAACATCACAATGACTTTGGAGAAGTAGTTGGAGGAGTAGTAGTTGTTTTTTTTTTTGTTTGTTTTTTTTAATGAAAGTGTTTGTGTTTGTCTGCTTTCTGTTCCTGCGCCGCCGGCGGGTTGGCTGTAGAGCAGCCTGCCTTCGTCTCCGGCGCTCACCCCCTCGCCCTGCCAGCCGCCCCACATCAAGGCCCTCTCGTCAGGCATCTCCCCCATCCCCATCCTGTCCCACCACCCGCAGCTCCCTACAGCCTTCATCCACACTGGACAAGGTCCGAACCGCTACTCTCTGATCCACTCACATGATTTCTGCTCAGAACTGGCCCAACGTGGGTTCACCTCTCTTCCAGGTGAGGCGCATTACTCTCTCCTGGGTCAGCCTCTGCAGTACAAGCCCTCCATCAGGCCTCCGCTGCTGCACACTGCCCACATGGTAGCCAAACACCAGGTAAAATCATCTGCTTACAAGGAGAAACTCCTTAAATCCGTCATTTTTTAATTCCAACAATTTTCTTTCTCCGCTTCTTCAGGGTCCTCTGGGAGTTTGGCGTAGCGGTCATGGGAGGAAGTCCAGCAGAAAGCCTCTATCTTCAGACCTCAGTGTATGTAGAGAGGAGATTTCAGATGGAACAGCTTCATTTTTTAAAGTAAATTCATCTTTAATTGCAGGAAAACGTCTTTAAAATCCCTGCTGTTGTGCACGGTGGAGGATGTGTGATGTTGTGACCCAGGAACATTAAACTGAAATGATCACAAGTCCTCCACCGAACATAAGAATGGGCAAAATTTATCCTTTTGAAATCCAGATTTTTAAACCTGGATTACAAATTAGAAATTAAAATTAAGAAAAACATTGCTCACTTCTAATTTCTTGGATTCGTACCAACACATTCTCATGAGTTGGAATAATTTATTGAATATTTTACTCTAGTAAATCTGGGCTGTATATCTAACAGCATCTTTTAGCTGCTTCACAAAAAATTTCCCCAACAAGCAGCGTTTATTTCCTGACGGGAGCCATCGGGCCGATAAAAAACCAGCTGCTTTGAAGCCAATTTAGCAGATTAAGTGAAAGTAGCATCACTTTTCTTGTTGTCAGATTATGCTTGCCGTGCTCCTCCGTTGTGGAAAAAGCGTCTGTCGGTGGATGGATGTAAGCAGAATAATTTACAGACGAGGCAGAAATCACACCTGCCAGAGGAACCTGCAGCAGCGGCAGTATTTTCCCTGACAGAAAATGTGCTGATTTCAATCATTCAGCTGTATTATTATTGTTGAGGGGTTTTTTGCTGAAATTTCTCCTGTCAACAAAAAAATTACTTCTGTTTGATTTTTTTTTTTTTTTTTAATGCAAGAATAAAAATCTTGACTCTGTTTTCTCTAAAAATGTCAGCAGTTTATCGAAGCCTCAACGGTCCAGCTCCGATTTTCTCTTCATCCATGATGGTTGTTTTATTTACCAGCTGTGTGTGTGTGTGTGTATGTGTGTGTCTGCAGTGAGCAGCAGTCAGAGCCTGGAAATGACGCATCCTCCAGCGGGGATCGGCTGCACAGACTCCTTCTGGAGGCTCTGTGGAGCAGCGGCAGATCGATCCAGCGGCTCAATGCGAGCGGCGGCGCTCCCGGTGGACATCCGGCCTCATCACACCTCGCCTTTGCCAAAACAAAGAAAAACAAAACGCGCCACCTTAAAAACCCTGGCACCGGATTCAAAGGGTGGGAGCGGCGCGACTCGGACGACGCCGGCCGTCCGCCGCTTGGGTCTTGAGTGCAACTTTAAGGCGCCAACATGAACCTCTGCTGCCTCAGTTCTGGACCGTCTCTCAGACCCGGTCCAAATCAAAGTATCAGATGTTTGACTTGTGAACATTCACATTTATTTTTGTTTGTTTCATAGCTTTTTTGTTTCTTTCTGGCAGACGGATTTGTACAGAGTTCAACAAATCTGCCTTTCTGTTCTAAAACGTTTTTCTTAGAGGATTTATTTGCCAGCTCGTGTGCCTCTTGTGATAGCAGGTATAGGACTGTGACAGCTCCACGTAGACCAAGGCACACTCACAAATTATTTGTTTTTGCCCACTTTTTTTTTAAATAAAAGGATTGAATTTTGTTAAAGGTTACAAAACTAGCTTTTATCTTCAGTTGGATACCTGACGCTCTCCCCAGTAACATCTGTACAATGTGAAAACACTGAATAATAGAGACTACCTGAATTATTTAAAGAACCGTCGAACACAGTGAATGTTGCATTTGCACTGAAGTAATCAAAGTGAAAGATTTGATTCGTATCAAAGCCTGGGTTTCTTTTTTTTTCTTTTATGATCCTCCCTCCCATACCTGTTTGTTGCACTCGCCAGGCCACTTTGTTTTATATGATTAAATTAAAATTGTTTAAATGCACAATTAAAATGCAAACAGTGTGTCACTCTTGTCTTAATTTGTGAAACAAGAGTTTTTCATACTTTTTTTTCTGGTTTTGACTTCAATAAATGTTTGCACCACACATATTGACACTTAAGTCAATATGTTTAAGTAGCTGCTTAAACTTTTTTTTCCCTTAGTGTGTGGAGATTTGTATCTGCTTAGCAACTTTATTTGGTTTTGCTGAGGAAAAAAAACTAAATGAGCCGAACTGCTGTTTAAACCCGCCCGTTCGGATTTGGGTAAACAGAGACACCTAGTGGACAAATGGCGCTACTGTACCAGCAAACGGAGCCACCTAGTGGACCGAGAATGTTCCTACAGCTTCCCACTGTTTTCACTCGAGAGTGAAAATGAAACTGAACGGCTTCTTTAGTTGTGAGTGGTTATAGCAACGCAAAGCGTGGCTGGAGAAAAGGCGGTAAGAGCGGTCTGCGATGTTTACTGGGCTCCATGGCTACAGTCATGGCGGACAGCAGAAGGACGGTGGTCGTATCCGGTGTGCCCGCGGTGCTGCAGTTCAGCAGGATGGTCGACAAGTTGATTATCCACTTTCAGAGCCGCAGGAGAAGTCACGGAGGGGACGTGGAAGTCGTGAAATACCCCACTAACATGGGCGGAGTAGCCTTCGTAACTTTTGACAAAGCTGAAGGTAAAGTAGCTGCTGTTTGTGGAGGGAAATCTTTTTACATGCACGCTGGAGGGGAAAAACCATTCTTAAGAGACTAGTTCTGTATTTTGATTATCGGGTTGACCACTTAGGCCTTTCCTCTGAAATTCACACTTCACCCCGGAACTGTTCAAAGTATAAAATAAAAGACTTCTCGTTTTCTTCAGGCGTCGTGCGTCAGTGTTGCCGCCATCTTCAAAAAACTGCTCTGTTGTGATAATGAGACGTTAACAGCTGCAGGATATTCTTCAGTATTAGGAACGTGAAGAATGAGTTCTACAAACAATTGGGGGTTTTATATAGACAGTGTTTCCCTGCCCAGAGCAGCAGTATGTGGGTGCTTTCTTTGAGTTTTATATCCTGAAAAAACATCTATTAAACCCTTATTCTGTTTGTAGGAACGTTTAAAAATGCCTTAGGTTGGGATGGGCATGGAAAATGCAATACATTACCTAGACAGATGTGATGTAGACTAGTGTTTTTCTACTCGGGACTTATTGTCCTGCATGATTTAGGTGCTGCACTAACCTTACTTAAATAAATGCTGCTTCTGCATCACTTTATGTGCTGAGGAGGTAGTGTTAACATTTGATTCAGGTGTGCTGGAGCAGGGTAATATCTAAAAGTGAAGGAATAAGGTTGAAAACTTGGTACACCCCTGAACAAGCATGTAACAACAGTGGAGAGAAAAAGTCCCCTTTAACAGAAATAAATCTCCAGCAGGACCAGGATCAATTTGAGCATCCATCTGCCACAACCAACTGGGGATTTGAGAATACATATTCACACTCATGAAGAATCAGGAGTACTTTTTGTTAGAGAAAAGTAAGAAGTCAATGGTGGCTTTATCCAAGAGAGGAAAAATATAAGACTTACAGTTATTGGGGGTTGAGGGTTTGGTGGAGTCAGGATTCATCAGATCATGAAGCATCATATTTTTTGGAGACTTTAACAGATTGGTTAAAACTCTTGGCAGATGCAAAGCGGGTGGTGAGAAAGGAGCAGCAAATCATGATGGACGAGGAGTTTACTCAAGACTACACTCTCACTGTGTTTCCCTTCAGCACTGATGTATGCATGGTTTGGTTTTACTTGGCATCAATTTCAAAATGAAAATGTATTTCATGTTTTATCCCCAACACACGAGATTCTGATTCTGACGTGTTTTTCTGCCGCAGGTGTTTCTGTATGTGGCTGGAGCTACGGTGGACCTCTCAGTTTTCGGCAGCGATCAGGCCTCTCTGATCAAAAGTCTGCAATCAGCTCACAGATCAATCCGCTTCCAAGCGTCACCCCAGCAGAGGAAGGCCTCCATAGAGGGTCCCTTCTCTGCCGTCAGTGCCCTGAAAGAGGACCTCATCCGCAGGGCCAGTCATCTCAGACCCTCATCCCAAACCGCAGTCGGCAAACCCAGAGCTAGCTCTCCTCATCCTAGACTAGCATCTGAGAATAGCCCAACTAGCTGCAAAAGCACAGAAGATAACAGGGAAGCAGCAAACTCCAGCAGCTTATCAAAGTCACCTCACCACACCAGAGAAGCAAGAGAAGTCCAAAGCCTGATCTCAAAAGTAGAAACTCCAAAAGCTTCCTTGAGGCAGAAAGTATCTAATGAGAGTTTGGCTGGAGGGAGCTTCAGACCAGCGGTTGGGGAGGAAATAAGTACACGACTCGTCTCCTCATCAGGGCTCGCATGGTTCCCTATGGAGGAGACATTCACTAAACAGCAAAGAAATTATAGGAGTCCACAACAACCCGGCAGGTCGGACAAGATTCCTGCCATCCAGAGCGAAACTAATTATATGAAGGAAGCCGGCAGCCCGATGAGGAACAGTAAGTTCCCTCAGAATGACCTGAGAAAAGGTTCAACTCCCTCAACAAGCAACACAGGGACTTCTGAGGACATTTTGGTTGACTTACACACATTCAGATACATAGAAAAATTTTGCAAGACAGAGTTAGACAGGTGCTTGAAGGATGTTGACATGATTACTAAGGAAGTAGAAGGAGCTGGAGTAATGCAAATATTGCTGAGTGTGAAGCAACCCTCTGGGGCCTCGTCAAGAACCCTCAAAGACGCTTTGGAAAACCTGGAGAATACGATCAGCTTTTGGCAGTCTCAACTGAGAGTTCACGTGATCGTTTACAACAAATCTGCGTTTTTTGACAAGCAGAAACTGATTGAGATCTGCAACCATGTGAACTACTGGTATAATAACGTTCTATATTTGTTGGAGAATTCCTGCATTAAAGTGATCGGCCCTTCAGCAAACATCCTCCTGTTCAGTAAGGAGCTGGAGGACAAGATGGATAAATACACTGCTGTGAAGCCTATTATAGGCAAAAGCAGGAGATAAAAATCACATAGGAGACCACAAGGTGGAGCTGTTGGGACTGACAAAACCTTTTCTTGCACTGAAATTAGCGCGTACATTCCTGTTTTTACAACAAATGTGCCCAAACAAAAGAAAACTTTTGTTTTACTTAATTTTAGTTTTCTGTAATCTGTTTTGCATAAATTATTTCTCTATTATAGTAGACAGACTTCTAATTAAAACCTTAAAGGTGACCGATGACAAGCTGCCTGATGTAATTAGATCACTACAGCTTCTTTCAATAAACTCAGGCAGTATTTTGATTGGTCTGTCGCCAACAATAAAACACTGACATCTGAGGTTGTAATGTGATTAATTAAGAAACATTTCGGGGTATGTAATCATCAGTGGACAGCAGGGGGCAGTGTAGCACACCACCACCCACATGGTGAACGACCCCCTTCTCTGGGTGCCACGGCTCAACCCAACCAAGCAGTTTTTTTTTGGAGGCTGGGTTTTGGCAAGCAGGGTGCCGATTGGAAGACAAATGATGTCAGATGGATGTCCTATCATACCCCCATCTCTGCTTACACACACAGATCTCCGCAGCCCATCTGATGAGAGGGGACGCTCAGCAAAGCGACGTCGTGTTGAGGCTGCTTTCATTATTTCAGGGTGCTATTATTCAGATGGGTCTGCTCGGCAGCAGGGATAATTGATTCATTATGTTAAAATAAGCCACGCCGCCGTAATGAACACACACAAACACGATTCTCCCCCCCCCAGACAGACTCACTCTGACCGGTTACCATAGGAACCCGAGAGGGGAGGCTGCGGATCTGCAGCGCCGGGCGTCGTTAAGGGATGCTCTTGAACACAATGGAGGCATCCATAAGGGCGGCAGAGTTACATCTCCAGGAGAAGAACCCTTCATCAAAGAGTTGAGCCGTCTCTCAGCTCCCAAACGTCTCTGGCGTCCCTTTGGAAGCACGGCTTGAACTATTTTTTTATTATCTGGTGGAGTACTAAGGAGGGTCAACAAGGAGGAAGCATTCACCTCAAATGTCCCCTGACACTTGCTTCCCCCCCCCCCCCCCTCTCCTCATTATACACAGTGTAATTATCCTGCACCATTCTTGAATGTATTTAGGATGCATGACTTTCATGATGGAGGTCAAAAACACCATCAGGCCCCCAAAAAGTGAGGCACAAGTGATTCTCAAGGATGCTTTTCACCAAGGCTGAGTTCTCCTGGGGATCGAACCTATAATTGGACTGGAGATGCATTCCTGAACCTGCGCACCTCTGGGTCTATCGCTGTCTGACGGTTCCCATTAGGAAGTTGGTCAGCCAAAGGAAATACATGCAAAGTGGGCATAAATTAGATTTTTAGATTTGTGTGAAGGGTGCTAGAGAGGGATATCAGATCATTTTAGAGCATCCAACACATTTTGAAATCAGACAAAGACAACCAGAGTAAATAGAATAAGTAGTTTTCAAATTATGTTTTTACTTATTAATACAAAACAACCATATAAACCAACTTGTTGAAGAAGTGTCAGAGTCTTACTTTGCTGCTGAATTTGTAGCCTAATACTCATTCGTTGTTGTTTGACTAGGCCACTCCAAACCTTTAGTTTGTTTTTGATAGATATTCAAAGGGGGTGCATTACCAATCTTGGAGACATTCTCCATCAGGGCTGTTTGTTAGAGAGCAGAAATCCTGAAAGACACCCAGATTGTGAAGCAATAAAACTGACCCAAACCATCACACTACCACCACCATGCTGAACACTTGGTATGCTTATGTCTTATTTTGTAATGCTATTGGTTTTACACCCACCAAGAAGTTCAAATTTTGCCTAATCCTTCCACAGATTATGTCCTGAAGAACCTGTGGACCATCAAGCTCCTTTTGCTAACTATGATATGGTTTGTTGTCTTTAGTTTGGTTTTTGTGTGGTTCCTTTTGCCCATTTCCTGCTGGCAGATAGGTTCTGCGATTTTTTTCAAATGATTCTATGGTTCTGGAACTAATCAGGTCAGGACAAGACTTGGAATTAAATTCATCTTTTGTGTTTCAATTCATTAATGATTTAAGAAGGAAGTAGTTGGTTTGGGTAACTTTCACAACCTTTATATTATAAAAGCAGAACAGAAAGAAGAAAAGAAAATGCAGTCAAACTACAGCAGTAACAAACAGCCTCAAGGACACAATGGTCTAGTGTGTCTTAGCCATTCATGACCCGATTGGTACCTTTACCATCTGACTAGTGTTGTGTTCAGGCACATACATCTTAGAGGTCAGAGGTGAGACAGGGAAGCAGTAACCCTCTGCATCCTTCCTTCCCCACAGTGATGAATGAGACTGCCGGTGATGGATAACCTTCTGCCAGCAGTGTGTGCATGCACATTGCAGTCGCAAATTAAGTCTTAATGATTCTCTTTACAGATCATCACCCTGTCGGGGAGGAGGAAAGTAGAGAAAGATATGAGTTGTAACCTCCCACATGCAGCTCTGCTCTGTGTAAATGTTTCCTTGGGTATTAGAGAGTTTTGATGGAAGACCACAGCTGGTGAAATTGAGGGCAACAGACCAAGAAAATGGTTTTTGTGTGGTAGAAAGGGTGAATGATATTTAATTTGTCACGATATATGACCCAAGAATCGCACAATGTTATTGAAACCTTTTAACCAAACCTCTACTGATCGTTCTTGAGTTTTCATTTGAAAGGACATATATTTCTTTCAACATTTTTTAGAATAATACTGTGTAAATTCAATATTTTGATTGTAAAGTATGGATAATGTTCTCACAGAGGATAAGTAAAATGCTTTAAAAAGCTCAGATATGTAGCCTGTTGTGTTTATTTAAAACATACACAACTTACAACCTGAAAACAGAGCAAAAAAAATAATTCTGTTTGAATATAAATCAAGTCATCAGGTCAATGCAAACAGTCAAACAACCTTTTCCAAAAAAGCCTAATTTAGGGCCAAATATGTAAAATATTCAAGCGGAATACTCCTTGACATGCTATTGGCTGTTGGTGCTTTGAAAGTAGCCAATCCAGGAGCACCATTTATTGTCCTACTTGTTGATTGGCTGAACCGACAAGAGCGGAGGAGACAACTAGCTTCTGTGGTCATGCTAACATAGTTTCTACTGTTCGTATTAATGGAAATGTATGTACTATATATTGGTATTTAAACAATTGAAATAGGCAGTTATAAGTATTTTAGATGAGTTATCAAGTATTCTATGATTTTGGCTATTTATGGGCGCTAAACTTGTCGAAAACTAGAGGTCCACTGCAGTAAGGCAACAAAATGGCTAAGAACTAAAGAAAGCTAGTCATGTGGGAATTGAATAATTTTGATCTTAGAGTCGTCCCTAAAAGTGTAATTTTGCGTTTAATTTTGAAATACCACCTTTAATATTGGTTGTAGCTCTCGAACTAGCATTCCCAAGCTAGCATTCCCAAACTACCATCTATTAATGCTAAGCTAATCATGTCTTTTACTGTAATGTCAATTGTTACTGTCTGACGGACATATTTTGAAAAAACCCCAGAATTTTTCCCTCTATTTTAAACTTTATTTTTATGGATATATGGTTTGCAACACTGGAAGCCAGAAACTAAGCATGAACAATAAAGATAAATGCCTGAACTTCAAGGAGAGAATTGACACAACGCATATAAATCTGATTACCATGCAATACAATCTGGCATCTGCCTGCTCCTCTTTAAGCTCCTCCTGATTGGGCCTGATGAGCTGCAGCTGTGGGAACACACCTGCCTGTCACACCCTGAAGTGAGAGAAGGTGAGGAGAAACACACAAACACCACACCACAACCTTCACATAGCTCTGTGAATACAACAGTAGCCACATATTTGAACAGTTAGCTGTAGTCGCTAAACAGAAACTAAACTAAAAGATACACAGATTGCAAACATGGGGATGTTATTATCTTCCTTCATCACAGTTATAATGTTTTGTTAGTGTTTTATTTGTGAATACTGTAATAAACAGGCAATGTGGAATTATATGTTCTTATTTCATGCATAAATTTATCATCAGGTGTTTTTGCATATAAATATTTAAGTCAGTCAGCTAATATGTAGCTTCTTCTTATAGTATATTTGTTTACATATTTAAACATGTTTTGGAAATTCTCAGCTTCTTGTATCTTAGCGTTTTCTGAGAATTAGTTCATCAATGTTTACATATCTAAATTTTTTGGTATTTTTAGTCTTAAACTGGTATTAGTTTTCCGTTTCAGACTCCAGTTCTGGTTTTAATCTGCTCTCAGAAGTGTAAAATCCCCAATTTCTGTGTTGTTAAATATTAAACTTTTTCTTTCTTTAGTGCAACATTTATCCTGGACTTTTTAACTCATAAGGTTAGATCTTAAACTTTGTGGCAACTTGCTTCAGTCACCCGGGTTTCTTTGCTAATTACTGCCTCTTGTAATCGGTCCACCCACCTTTGCGTGCGATGCCTTCATGGTTTTGAATGTTTGTCACAAACAAAAATGTTCTGTGTTGCACTGAAGCAAAATTATTGCCCGTGATCTCCTCTGCATTCCTTCCTGGCATCTGAACTCCCCCATCTGCTCAGCCTCGCTCAGCCATTCCAGGAAGCTTCAGTATAATTACGAGTCTCTCCTCTGACCATTTTGAGACGCTTACAGTTAGTGGGGTGTGAAGAAGATGCGTGATTGCTTGTTAAACCTTGACACTGCGGACTGCAGTGCTCAACACACAGACGCAACATGAGAGATACTCAATTTAGAGCAATAATTTTACACTCACTTCAGGACAGGACACCAGAAACTCACACTGCCAAGTTGTTGGTTGGTATTTAAAAACGATGAAAAGTAACTCCCTTCAGGAACCAATGACTGTGAAGCACTTTAAAGCACATTAAAACCTAACGTAAGAAAAGCTTAACTAGCCTTTCTTTATTCTTGCATTTGATTATTACAAGGCTGAAACAATTAATTGTGTTGACTTGGTTATTGACGTAATCATCAATTAATTTAGTAATCGGTTAACTGGAGTATAGAGACTCATAGAAAAGTGAGTTTGTTAGAACTGATATAAAGTAAAAATATATATAAATTTAGCAATTAAGTTAAATAAATATGTTCTACCCAAAACTTCTTATGTGGCACAGATTTAGCTTCACCATATTCAAATTTTCTGATTTTTCTTTTTAATCTGTGATTAAACACCCTTTTCAATCCTATTATTAATCAGTTAATCCAAAAATAGTATACATTTCTATAAGTATAAATATTCAGTTTCCCCTTGGGATCAATGCAGTAAATTATATTCTAATATTTCAGCTACAATTGTAACACATGTGCAGTGAAGAAGTTACTAAATCACCAAAATTTGAAGCCAGCTTGACCTCAAAATGACTCCAACTGAGGAGCAAACTTGTTTCTCTTCAGTTTGTCTTGATATGTTTCAGAATATTTTGTGCTGCTCTGTGGGAAAGCTTCTCATCTCCCAGCTCTATTTGCTGATAAAAAATAGCAAATGTCCCAGAGAGGCGCATTTTCCAGGTGGGAGCATGGTATGATTTGTGGGTGGTTAGATTGTTGAAGGCACTCTGCCTTATTTTAAAGCGTACATGGATGTGTCCAGAAGATCCAAAACAGTCCCCAAATAGACCAGATAATTCAGATTTATGTGAAAGCACCTGTGTGATTTAATGGCCGTGACATTTTTAAAATTGAAGCCACCACAGGACTGGCACCAGTGGCTCCATCTTGTATTATGTCTATCACTCATGCTGCGCTGAGCACGATAGGCCCTGGGAGTGATGATAAAAAAATGTGACATTATGAAGGGTCACAGCTTGTAATTGTGATGGTGAATCAAATTATAATGCATTAAAAGACGAATTAAGCCCAAAAGAACAAAAAGAAGAGAGGTGTTTCCATTAGTAACAGCGGAAATAAGCGTCCAGGAAAACTCCTTTTATAATTAAAAGATTTACATAACTATCCAACGAGGAGATTACATAAATGGATCCCTGTATAATTCATTAGTGTGAATTCCTCAGCTTCTTCCATCCGCACAGCCTTATCTAACATTTTCAGGTTGGAAGAGGTCAATTTGTAAAGGAAGACGGGACAGGTGTAGGAGAGAAACAGATAAGCTAACAGAAAAGATGTGGCTATAGTGCATCGACGGCCCACTGAGCCAAGGAAGGAGAAGGATGTTTGGATATGGGCATGAATGAAGCTTTGTAAAATCAAAATCTACCTCAGAAATACATTCAAAGAGATCCATCCATCTAAATGCATACTTTATCTTTGCAGGATTACAAGGGAGTTAGTCATATTACGGTAAAACTACTATAAACGTCTAAATGTATAGATATGCATTTCCTATTTGTTTCAAACTCTAATGGATTGTAGCCTTTTGTGGAAGAGAGCATCTTTGTGACTTCCTGGATGAATTTTGGTTGCACTCTTGGAGTAATTTTTGTTGATCAGCCACTTCTAGGAAGGTTCACATCTGTTCCATGTTTGTTTTTTCTTCTATTTTTGGATTATATCTCCCAATATGCTTAGGAGTCCTAAAGCCTTAAAAGAGACCGACGGATGTCAGTGACTTTTTTTCTCCTCTGTTCTTGGACTTCTGAGATCTTTTAGCATACATCAAGAATTCAGACAATTTCTATTTATTAAATGGTTTAAAATTTGACAGATGATGAGTGAAATTGACTAGAAAGCTTCGTAATTAATCACATCTCTTTTGAAGCTTGTTAAAATTTGTTTGATTTGAAGCATTTTTTTTTAGCAGAAATGGTTACTCTTTGACACACCTTTAGTCCCAAACTGCCAAATGCATCTTCCACCTATATTTACCAATAAGCAAGAATTAAAAAGTACCTTCATATCCTGCTTACATCAGCTGAAAAATGCTGCAAGTAAGTTTTTATTTTTAAAGAAAAACAGACGATATATCAAACTTGTTGCATCGTAACTCCTAGTTACGATGCAACAAGATATCAGTTGCATCATATCAAACTTGTTGCATCGTAACTCCGAGTTACGATGCAACAAGATATCAGTGTTATGTATGCATGCAGACTTAGCAGAAATATCTATATTCCCACACAGTGTTAAGATGTAAAGCATGTTTTTTGTGTGTATTCATGTGTAGAAATGTAGTTACTTTTGCCCATCTCTGCAGAAAATCAAAACATCTTGCCATTCATTCAAAAACTACTTAGACAAAATGTCTCCTCATCTCAAAACCATTAGAAACCCCAAACCCCCAAGCGGCAAACCTCATTCATGCTACCTAACCTTAAACAGAGAGAGAGCACACTGATTTGATTAGGCCTACTCCAGTTTTTAAAGTCTCCTGGAAATGTCAGCAAAATCATCAAAGCGTCCGTATGCTTTATAAAGCTAACATCAAAGGCATTCCCTGCATACTGCGTCCTCCATATTATTGGCTCACGGCTAAAACGTCTACATCTGCACAACATTATTAGTTTTATGGGGCTGTTGTAAGTGAAGACAGACTGAAAACAGCAGAGACAAGTGACATTTCCCCCTCGCAGCTCCACCCACAGCCCACCAACTCTCTGCTGCATTTGCAAATATAATCGGATGTTCTCTGTATTATATCACACCCTTAATGTGTGTTTACTCTCCCAGCCCCTCATTTTAAATCACATGTTTGGTTTTCTCCCCTTTGTTTACTCACAAAGGCCCACATTTTTCCAATTCTTACTTGCGTAACTTTTGGAAATTCTTCCAAATTTACAATTTGGCACTACTTTGTGTTTATTTGTGGCATAAAATCCCCCAAAATACATTAAATCTTGAAGGTGCAATGTGACGAATGATGAAGAAGTTAAAAAATCTCTTACCTTTCCGTATTTCACCACTATTTCCCACAATAATAAAGAATAAAACACTCATTCAAGTAATTGTAAATTGCATTTTGGGGGTGATTTATTTCCCAGATGTTGCAGAAATACAAAAGACTCAAACCCCCCCATGCAGCTACAAACCACTGGACTCAGAAAAGCCGTGAACGTTGAGGCTTATCAGTGCGTTCCTAAATGCCACATTATGCCATCAATCGTCCTGGACCAAAAAATGGGTCGCCCAACAAAATAATGACCTGAAGCACTCTAGCAGAACAGCCGCAGAATGGATGTGGAAAAAAGACGATTCACATTCGTCACTGACCGGGTGAGAGTGGAGACCTGAATGCGGCATTGAAATGCCGCGCCTGCAGCTGAAAACAGCCACTTCCTGCCTGATGCTTCTCCAGGCTTTCTCTGCTGGCCGAGTTCTGCAAACAAAGCAAAGAAAAGGCAACAAATGTTCCCTGAAGCAGAGCATAGAGCAATTTAAAGTTGTTATAAAACGCTACATAATGATGCAAACATTGAAATATTAGCTTATAAAATGAAAATAGTGGTATTATGACACTCTTGCGCTACTTTCCAGCTACACCACCGTTCTAATCAATGTACCAGAGTGAGTGCGCTGTTATAATTTACAAACCAAACTGCCTATCATATTGATCTCATCTGGCACATCCTCATTAAAACAATGTGATGCTACGCAGCGCTGTGTCCTCATGTCTTACCTTGGTTTCATGTCTTGACTACACCTCCACCCACCCGCTTCGTTCACAGCAGGCTGCGCCGTCCTCAGGGCGCCTCAGCAGATCAAAGAAACGTTGGCCTGAACCCCTGCCTGGAGAAAACCTCTAAATCCCACCAACAACATCCCTGTGCCTCAAAGTAAACCCACAACATATCCTTTTTTCAACAACGAGGAAGCCCCACAAGGGCTTTCCTGCTATGTGTAGCAAATCACAACCATAGCTGCTTATTCTGTTCTTCAAAATTAATTTGGAGAGTTTCCATATTCATAGAGAGACACTCACCCTCACAGATGTCGACTAAATAACACCTCCCTTTACACCCATCCTCCTCCTCAGCCACCCTTATTTGGACATCCTCACAATTTGACTGTCCTCACTTGACCCTGACGATGTCTGCTGCTGATTTGAGGAGGCAGAAAAGCAGATAAGTTCCAGATTCTCCAGAGTGTCACCATAGTAATAAAGGAAAGGAGCATCTGTGAGATAAAAGAAAGCTTTACATTGAGTAGTTTGAACATTATGACAACCCTGACCCATCTATGGACTCTAGGCCTTCACCAGACCTTTAAAGGTCTGTTTAGATACCTGACTCCAAACTTAAGGGTTGTTGAAGTTGATAGGATCTCTCTGGACACCCAACAGATGCTTTTATGACTGTAGTGGCTAACTCAAACACCATACTTCTTGCGATCGTTGAGGTTTATTTGATTATTTTAACAGAGGTCGCTTCCATCAAGTATTAACACTTTTACTGAACTGGAAGGTGAAATTAATAAAAAATGGTTTTGCATCAAACTTCACCCATAGGCTTATCTTCAGATGATCCGATTGGTCAAGTTCGGATGTTTGTGTACCAACTTTTGAAGCTTTTGAAATCAAACATGTCTTAGCATTGGTTCCCAGACCTGTAGGTGGGACACTTTGCTTGTTTTGATATGACCATGATCGTCTTTTGCTACAGGAGAAATATGCTTATTTTTGACTCCATACATGTTTGATTGTGTGATTGAGGATAATGGATTGCTTGACCGTCAGTTGAGGAAGCAGCCTAACCGAGAGAGTTTCCGACTGTCATTTGCAGCTGCTTATATTATTGAACTTATATGTGGTTTGAAATGATGGACATTTAACAGCATTGACTGAACAGCAATCATCCAAAACCCCTTTGAACTCTGTGGATATTGAGCTGTCTATTTCTTGCTTGAAAGATTCCCACCTTTAATTTGTACATAATTACACACCTACAGAAGAAAAATGGATCATGTGACGATCAGTCCGCCAAACATGTAATCACTAAGCTGCATCAGTGGTGTAGCAGCTTCATAACAATGGAAGCCCTATTTATACCAATATTTCTGAAGAGATAGAGAGTTCACTCTTCCATGAAAGTTTTACACCAGTAAAAGGAATTTCTAATCATGCAGTAACATAATATAGTCCTAATTCAATGTTAAAGAAGCTTTATGTTTGTGGAAAATACTGTAGAGGTAAGCTTATAAAGAAAGATTAGGAATTTCTTAAGTGGGTTTCATTTCCATGTGGTATAAACTGAGATTAGTTGGTTAAATCCTAACAAGTAAAACTGTGACTACATGGAGAAATGTAAATTATTTTGGCGATATTGTTAAGACAAATTGTATAGTTGATGCCCTAATGCATCAGAGTAGCAATACTGCATAAAACTAGAGCAGAAATAGGAGGTATTGAGTGTTTGTAAATTACAGTTTTTGTTTAACACAGAGATCTTTTAAATCCATGAGTAGGTTTCCAGATTATGCGTCTCAGACAACATTTCTCATGACTTCCTGTTTCTCACTGGATAGACTAATATATAAATCTTCATTTTGTGAACTCCAAGGTGAGTTGAGGACTTTACTGTCACTGCTTTTCTCTTTTATGTTTTGCTCTTCAAACTTGTAACAACTTCAAAATTTGGCATCTTTTGGCTTCATTCTCTGTTGCCTTAAGCTCACTTTTTTGCCATTGTTCACTTTTGCATATTTCTCAGCTTCAGGGTTAGAAATTAAAATTCATGAACCCAATATGAAACATTATGAAATATGCCCTTCAAAGATTTTTAACACTTCTGTACAGGTCTCAATAAACGTGGAAGGCATTGTAGAAACCTGGGGTTAAGTAGATAAAGTCTGTCTAGAGCGGAGCCTTGAATATTAACATGTTATTGTGTTTCCGGCTGTCATCTGCCACTTACATATAGGTCCGCTACATATGGGCCAGAGAGATGGCCTGGTTGTTGTCTATATATAGCTGGAAGTCATTTTTGGAGCGCCACACTAGCTTCTTTTCAGATGTTTTCTTCTCTAAATGTGTCACTTCTTTATTGAATTGATACTCTCTAACCTGATTACACAGCCTGTGTTTAGTTCACCGAGAGCTGATTTTACCCATGTATAATTTTTGCTTCTTTCACGCAGATTCAAACTGAACTTCTTTGCATAATCGATATTAATATTCTTTCTTGGACAAGAAGTAATTGTCTTTGTACGTAATGTAATTTGAAGCGAAACTCCCTCAAGGAAATTGGACACACACAACCACGGTTATGCATTTAGCAATAAAATTAACAGCTTCGCGTGATTAACAGCTGAGAACGTTCAATAGAGACGCCTCAGGGCACATCATGTCATCTTATAGCCGTGTAAAATCCCATCCGAACCTCACAGACATGTCAACGTTGCGATCTCTCAATGGTAATTAACATTTAATGCCTTTTAATGAGACTGATATGGATGCGGCATCTTTTTATCTACTATTTGAGATCTGGAGGCAAATATCCGTCTCTGCCCCACATACAGAGTCTCTCATTTCTCATTACAGGGATAAGTAGCTTGACAGTGTCAGTGGCTGTTTGCTAGCTGTCACTCTCCGCCTCACACACCCTAACTTATGCAGGCTCATCTCTGGATGGCTCTGTCACACGATCCAAGTCATGGGAAAAGCTGCGGTGGGTCTTGCACAATTAAAAAAAAGCCACATCCTCGCGCAGCAGTCGTACATTTCCGAGGATCACAAGGAAGGAAGAAACCACCGGTTCGGTTTGCAGACAAGGTGGCAGCAATCTGCAGTTAAGAGGTTCATTTTGACAGAAATCTGGGGGTAAAATGATTAGCTACCTATATCTGTCGGCACAAAGGAAGGAAAGTCTAAAAGGGGACAGTGTAGTTTGTAGAACAGGCGGCTGAAGAATATTTTAGTGAAGCTATCTTGCCAAAGTTTATGTTTCTCTGGATATAAGGCCTTACTGTGATGGCAACATTTTGGTTGAGGGTAAAAACCTGGAGGCAGTTCTTCCCCCTGTGGAACAGAAAGCTGTATTAAAACTTCACCAAACCTCCAGACATTCCCTAAAAGCAAACCCAATGAGGACCTTTGTGCCTTGATGGGTTTGATATGTAGAGATGTATCAAGGTATGCCCAGTGAGTAGCCCAGCCCAGGTTAGGGTTAACCTTGAAGCAACTGTTGCAACAAGGGCGATCCTTTGTAAGACAAAATGTCCAGGAAAGAGAACCCGTGGGACCAAGAAGATATTTATAGAGAGCTCCCTTGACTGTACAAGAAAGATGGTCAGCTTGAACCAGAGGTGACGATGGAGAACCCAAAGGCAAGACCAGTCAAGGGCAAACAATAGGACTAGATGTTTTGTATTCTCTCTATCTTTCTCTAGATATTATTGGATATCGTTTTGCATTGCTACTGTTTAGATGGAGGGAAACCTCATCCCTTTTCACAAAATAGTTCTAACATGAAGCAACAAAGACGAGCATCTCTGACTTGATAAATTACTGACCACGCAGAAATCAAGGCAGATTTGTGGCACCAGAGAAAATGTTGGGTAGAATCTATAGAGCGTTCTGCATAAAGTTTGTGTTTATCTCCTTTTCTAAAAGGTTAAATACATTTGTATCATTACTGAAGTTATGAGTTTGACCCTTATAACTGCAGTGTCCTTGTACCTAAATCTCACCGGCCAGCTGGTTGCACAGACCATCGGTTATCGCTTCAAACCCTCAAGCCATGAAGCTCGCTAACTCTTATTGCCGTTATGAAGTTGTGACTATAGAGGCATAAGCCCTTATCTATTCCACAATATGTTGCTTGAGGTTTGTTACATCATTAGATTTAAAGCTTGATCATCTCCTTGGAACCATCCAATCGATAGTGTAGAAAGTGGTGTGTACTAGGCCAGATTGTTTCTGCTTGAAAACACAAAGCAACTGGATAGAAGAAGCTTTTATATCTAACATAGTGTGTAGTAATTGGTCTATGAAGTAGCAGCAAATTCCCTAGATGAGGTCAGTATGGAACAAAAAGCACATCAGTGCTCTAATGTGGAGTTAAAAGAAAGCTAATTTTCCTCCAGAGGGCTACAAGCTAGCTAAGATATTGGCTGGAAATTGTGTGTGTCTGCGTGCGTGTGTATTTAAATAAGAATGGTTGTAGTCAACAAAATTATTTATTTCAGTTGAATGATCTGATAAACTCAAATATTCATTCGTTGTGTCATGCATTTGACAGACACAATTATTTTCCCGTCAAGTACTTTATGCTAATGAACACATCATTTTATGCACCATTAATCCACGAACTTGAACACAAAAACACACACAGGACCCAAACTTCCCTGAAGGAACAGGTCATTCCTGGAATGATTCATCCTCCACACTGTAACAAACACACATGAACTGAGCACATTCACTGCCTCATTACATCAGTGTGTGTATCCATGCCTGATCAGACATAATGACTGAAGGGAGACACTCGACAGATTTCCTGTACTCTCTGTGTGGATGTGTGTGTGAGACTTGCCCTGGCTGCCCTTCACCACACTCAGCAGAGGATATTAAGCTAATTGCTTATTAAAAGAAGATGTCATGTGTTAGTAAGCCAAAAATGGGGGAGGATAGGTAGTCAAAGCTTGTTAGGATTAGGACGTTCCAGTCTGTGACCACAGAAATCCCAGAAAGAAGCAATGACTGTTGTTTTGTTTTTATATGTCTTCGAACTTTATCTGGAGAACTGGAAAGTCCAGTTAGCCATTCTACCTGTATGATGAAACATTTTGACTCCAGTGCTTCATACTTTGTTTTTATATGATGTAACGTTTGGTGATAGCAGATGACTCAGCCTTTTGACCCAAATGTGAACTCCTGTGAAAGATTCAACATTGGAAGTATAACAGAAGAACTGAAGCATGAGTGAATTAGCTTTATGAAAATGCACAAATTTTTGAAAAAACTTTTTCGATTAAAATGTCACATGATCAACACCTGGATATTAGTACTCGTAGAAAAGAATAAGAAGACAACAGGAAGTGGTTGGAGGATGATGGCACAGCATTTTGTTTTTAAAGACTTATTGCTTGAATGAACTTATTCATGTGTGATTTTAATTATTTCTCATTTAATGGAAACACAGTAATTGTGAAATTGTGTTTTTTCAACTTTAGTGGATTGTCAACAAACTTTTGCGTAGATTAGTAATTAGTATTACCAACATCAGTAAGGTATCTTCTCTATACCGGCAAAAACCAGTTGGATGTACGCGGGAACTAAACGAGGAGCAAGACTACAGTCGGTCCAAGGATTTGGATTCTTTCTCTTGTGATTGCAAGGAATAAATTTCAATTTATGATTTGGTAGTTTGCATGGCAAAATGAACCTCATTGTGAAAATGCAGATGATTTTTCACACAAGCTCATCAACACTCGCATTCGCTTGTCAGTAAGGGTCAGTCGCAGCTCAGCTGGTGTGAAATAACATCTTGTCCTAAAGTTGGAACACTTTCAGACCGAGACCCCATGCTGCTGTCAACTGGAGAGCACAGCTCAATGCTGAGAGCTAAGATTACTGAGAGAGGGCAATGAAAATTAAGGGAAATTTTATTTTACACAGATATTATAGAAATTTTTATAAGCTTACCACAAAAATCAGAGCTGTGAGCCAATCTGAATTGGATTTTTGGGGATGCTGTCAGCATTTTCCCTCATATTTACCTTCTGACTTCCATTTTTACAAGGACTAGCATCATAGTTCCGAAATCACATTGACATCTATTGCCTTTTCTCCCTGAACTCTTCAAAGTGTGCCCTTAATTTCCCAGTCGTGGTGACTAAAACACAGGAGAAACCCGAAGTAAACCAAAACGGGAGAACTTGTGCTGTGTGCCCCAGCGGTAAATGTCAGCGCTCCGCTGATTGGATGCACGGAGACATGAGATAACTGTGGGGCAGCGCCCTGTCTGGGGTAGAGACGGCCCAGTCCCAGTGACCTACACCCAACGCACACCTCCAGCACTCCTGACCTGCTGGCGAAAACCAAACTCACCCCAAATTGTCTTCCTTGTTATCCCTCCCAATGAAAGCGCCAAATCCATAAGACTGATACTCACTGGTGCGTGAGCCAAATCTGGAGCACTCCTGGTATCAGGTAATAGTAGATGGCAGCCTGGGCTTATTAAATGGAAACTACAGTATCGCTTCTCTCAGATATCCACTGAATGATACCTCAGATGATTTATAGCAGGTAAAACAATATTGTGCTCATTTAATGGCTGCAGCTATTGTTTTTACAAAGTAGGGCTACAAGAGATAAGCTTCAACAAATCACTGTGTGGACAGGCTTGTGCAGTAAAACATTAACAACAGAAACCGCTTGATTTCATAATCTACAACCTTTCGTTTGTTTTAGATTTTATTGTTGCTTTAATTAAAAAATGCTCTGCGTTAATATTGTTTCTGATGTGGAGTTTGAAGAGTGAAAGTACACTTAATGATCTTATCGCATACATTCAGAGCTAATGGAAACGTGTCAGGAAAGTGTGTGCGTTACAAACTGCCAGTTATTTTATTAGAATAGTATGAAAAAAAATTTTTAACACAATGATTGATCTGAACTAGTTTTACACCAGACAAAGCATTACATTTAGCTAAAAACACAAGTTGCTTTGGTTGAGTTTTATTTGGCGGTATCAGAATATTTGGGGCTAAAAATAAATGCACACCACATTTTTCAGATTTTCTTTGTGAAAAACTTGAGCTATTTAATAAAATCCTAGTAAATATGTTGAATTTTGCAGCTTTGATATGACAAAATGTTCAGTGAATCTTCTGTAAGTAACATAGTAACGTTTACATTAGCCAGTTTATGCAAAAAAGGCCTGAAGACATAAAAGTCTCTGTTGTCCTTATGAAAATCTGCAAAATCTGCTGGACATTGGCAGCCGCACGTGACCAGAAACAGGTGGCACCCTCATTTCTATTTTGGTTGTACAGTATTTGGACAAGCGCTTTTGTCAGCCACTAACAAAGGAACCTAGTTTGTTCAACTCCATGTCCTACATCTGTTTCTAATGTCAAGTGTCACATTGAATGCATAAAACAAGCTTTTAAATTGTAGATTTTAAAGCCAAGCAGGTAAAAATCTCTGCAGAATTTGAATGAGGTCAAATGCATATGGTACGGAGCCGGCAGCCAAGAAGCGCAGTGACGGTGTGTAAAGTCCCCCTCCTCTCCGCTTCCCTCGTCCCTTCTCTCCTGGCAGTGTTGTGGCCTGGAGGCAAAGCTCCCACACAACAGACGGGACTCCCACTTCACAGCCTGCAGGGTGGAGCTGTCTCACTGCATAGACTGCTGCCAGCAACACGGCGAGTCAAATCACTGTCGCAGAGGGGAGTGCCGATGCAGAACGCCGCTGTTTTTCCCATTTCTGTGGAAATTAGCGATGATTTTGTGTTTAGGAAACAATAGCCTGAAGGCAGGGAGATCAGCAGGGTTCCTGTTCACACTTGGGGAAAAGACAATGAAATGCGCGTGGAGTCTCATTTGGAATAGGTTTAACACAGTCTTTTTTGGGGGTTTTTTCCCCCTAATTGTTCTCTGGCTATGCTACGATGAGTACATGCATTACTCATGGATAATGAGGGAAATCCTTAGAAATGTGACATCCAATGGAGATTAGTAACACCTGCAGTAGGTTCACTGGGTTTGTTGTGTGTTTGTATCAGAGAGCATCTGAACAGTTTTCTTAATAGTAAATTGCATAAAATGAATAAACATTACTGCTAGGCTTTCAAAAATTTCATTTGGACTTGTTTTTTTATTCATCCATCCATCCATCCATCCATTTTCTTTACACCCTTGTCCTTTAGTGGGGTCGGGAGGGTGCTGGTTTCTATCTCCAGCTAACGTTCCGGGCGAGAGGCGGGGTCACCCTGGACAGGTCGCCAGTCTGTCACAGGACTTGGTTTTTCAAATGTGGCATATTTTCTATACAATTCAACCAAAAACAAATATCTCAATTAGGGGGAAAGTCTTCCTTAAGGCTCTTGATTTGGTCATCTTTGTTCGCTAAGCCTCAGAAAGGTTTTCCAAATCCACAGATTGGGAGGCAGTCTCTTGTCTTTCACAAGACTCTGCAGACATTTTTTTCTGATTTAGTTCTGACCAAAACATACTGGACAACTCTTTAGCTTCGGTTTCCTAAAGGTTTGGGTTCAAATTGGGATCCAATTTCCTTGACAGAAAAAAAGAAAAAACTGTTTCATTCCCAGATCACCATGCTACTGCTACCATGTTTCACTATGGGTATTATGTAATGGGTATGGGTAATTTCACTTGAAGTCCAAAATTTTCTTCCTGTTTTGTCTCTCCCACTCTAACATTGAATTATACCAACCAGTCCACTCGAAATGCCATTGTAGTCTGTGTGACGTAAATTTCTCAATCTATATCTGCCCACTTGGGTCCGCTAGGACTCTCCAGGGACGTTTTCCTGAAGCTCAAATTTTGGTGACCATGGTAACAGTCTGCCAATATTGAAAAAGATGCATTTGGTTCCAAACACAGTTGATTAGAACAACAAGAAATCAGATCCTAAGCAAAATAAAATAAACCTTTTGGGGGTCTTTTGTTGACATTTTGTTGTTTTTACCTTTTGAACCTCATAAGCATGGGTGAAAGTAGGGGGGTACGGTAGGGTACTGTGTACCCCTAAAAGATTTAGCGGGGGTACGTAGTACCTGCATGAGAGAGGAGCTGCAGTCAGCTGTAAAAAATCAATGGGTTCACTGTGCAGCCACTAGTGCACCCACAAATCAGCCGTGACTGATTAGTTTTTCAAGAACAATCTAAAACAGACTTAATCAGTTAATAAATAACTTTTTTCCCATTTCATAATGTTTCTGAACTGTTCGTGCTTTGCTAGAGCAGGGGTGCAATACATCGATCGTGGGAGGTTTTTAGTCGATCTCGGCGGTAGGTGAGAAACTGAACATTGCCAGGACGCTGAGACCCGCACGTCCTTCTCTGGCTCCTTATCAAAACGTTCGTAATTTTATTAAAGAAAAACAACAAAAAAATCTACAAAACGTGTTCAAATTAATGACACAACAATAATAATCTCATTGATTATTGTTTTAACAAGGTGTTGCGCAATTCTGTGCTTTTCGGTTCCATTACCAAAATAACGAGCAGAGCAGGAGTTTAAAATTAACTAGGTGACTCAACTACAGCTGTTTTCAGGGGAGGCTTATTAATGATTGCAAAATAAATATGAAGCCTGAAAACATGATATTGTAACGGACTGAATGTTATGTTTTTAACGTAATCTCTGGTCGGCTCGTGGAGTGCAGAAGGTTGCCATGGCAATCACACAGAGACAAAGAGTAAAAATGTGCAAGTGGTTTAGAGTTGATCATCTGTTCGGGTTGTTTTACCTTTGTTTACCTTTGCCTTAGTGCATCACAGCCGCTGTAGTTTCTGAACGTTCAATAAACGACAAACTTGGACTAATTATCTTGTTAGTCTGCGAGTATAGTCATTCACAACAAACATCAAACACGGTAAATATGTTTCATTAAGTATTTAACAAACAAATGGCTTCTACCGCGATAATTATGTGAAATAAAATTGTCTAATATAAAAAAAATAGTTTGGTGCTGTCGGGCGCAGAGTCTGAGAGGCTTTTCCTTTATCAAACAATTTTTTTAATATTGTGGAAATATTGATGTTGATGAGACTTAATGATAACCTTTTTCAATCTTTATATCTCCACTCCACTCAAATGACAGTGAAATAAAATCCAGTCCAACATCTGGTTTGAGGTGATTCCTCTGGAACCTGTTGGAGGAAAAACATCCCAACTTCAGAAGATGAGCTTTAACCTAACAGAGCTCTGTGGTTCCTCCTATCAGCATGAGAGTCAGGATGAGGAGGCACCATGTTAGGAAGAGAAGTGGAAGCTGCAGGATCTTCAGAACAAACAGGTCATGACGCTGGGCTACTGATTATCCCTCTGTCGGTCAGAGGATCAATAGAACCGATTTAAAAGTGTAGAGAAAAGTCGAGCTCATTCCACTTCCCCATGCTGGAGATTTTAGTTATTTTAGTTTAGCTAAAATAA
This sequence comes from Poecilia reticulata, assembly GCF_904066995.2. Taxonomy (NCBI): domain Eukaryota; kingdom Metazoa; phylum Chordata; class Actinopteri; order Cyprinodontiformes; family Poeciliidae; genus Poecilia; species Poecilia reticulata. The sequence goes on from NC_088831.1 coordinate 10,485,333, forward strand.
ATGGTTACATGCCAGACATGGAAAACTAGGATCACTCCTTGCCATGATGTTCAGAATTTAGGTCTCATGGCATCTCAAAATTCATCAGGACAGAAACTCCAAAGCACATAAAGAAAAGAAGCACACACACTTATTTATTTATTTATTGTCATAGTACCCCCAAGAATTTAAAACTACTTTCACCCCTGCTCATAAGGAGCCACCTCTCTGAAGACCTGCCAATCTGTGGACTGAAAACAGTCCTGGAGCGCACAGTCTGCATCCCTGGGCCACACAGTGACTCTCTTCTTCCTTGACCTAATCCGTGTCATCAGCGGACGATATGCTGGCGCCAGCAGGATGGACAAGTGGTCGGAGAGGCCAAGATGGGCGCGAGGAAGAGCTCTGTACGCACCGTGAATGTTGGTGTAAACACAATACAGAGTGTAAGAAGGATGACATGCCGGTAAAACTGAGTAGAGTGTCCATCAGTTTCACATGGTTAAAGTCCCCTGCAACCACGTAAAATGCCTCCAAGTGCTTCATCTGCAGTGAGCTAATGGTGTCATACAGCCTCTTTGATGCTTCGTTGCCGTTAGCACCCGGCAGAGTGTAAACAATGGTGACAAACACTGCAGAAAACTCCGGAGGCAGATAGTATGGTTGACAGCTTTTAACCAGTCCACAGTTGGTACACCAACCTTCACTTAATTACATACATTGTCCTCCTCCCTGTGTTTTTCCTGACCGTTGGTCTGCTTGGAATAACTGAATAACTGCTGTAAAGTTTGTTTTAATACAAACTTCAGTAGTTTTCTAGTTGTTCTGCTGAGGTAGTGACATCAATTTTTGACATCATGCAAATTGATGTCACAAAGAGAATTGATGACATCACAAAGGATCATAGAAGTGGGAAAGCAAGTAAAAGGATTGTCACCTAACAAGAGAGTTAGTGCGAAAGTTCTACAAGGTAAGAGACACATATTGAGCAGTTTTTGAATTTATCTAGAGAAAGACTAACAATGAGTCAGAGTAGCCCGGCGTCTTCTTTTAATGAGATTACACAGCAGACTTTAGCTGTAGAAACCCGGAAGCTTCAAGACATCTTGAATGAAGTAAAAATGATGTCTACAGAGACACAGACACTGCTCAACGCAAACCAGGAGCTGAAGATTCAAGTTCAGACTTTGGAAAAAGCTGTACTTGAAAAAGACACGCTGATTAGGCAAAAAGATGAGGATTTAGAAAATCTGATCAAAGAAAACCAAATTTTAAAGGAAAATAACAGCACCCTTGAGAAGAAAAACATTGTGTTGGAGAAGAAAAACACAGTGCTAGAGAAGGAAAAAACCACTCTACAGCAGAAAAGCACCGTCCTGGAGAAGGAAACAATCTCCTTCACGTTGATGAGCAGTGTCCAGGAGCAGGAGATCACTGCCCTGGGGGAGAAATGCACTGTCCTGGATCAGAAAAACACCTCCCTGGAGCAGAAAAAGACATTCCTAGAGAAGGAAAAGACCACCCTGGAGCAGAAAAGCACCGCCCTGGAGCAGGAGAACATTGCCCTGGAGACGAAAAACAGCGATTTGGAGAAGAAAAACACTATTTTGGAGAAAAAAACCAACACCCTGGAGAAGGAGAACACCGCCCTTAAACTGGAAAACACCGCTCTGGCACATAGAAATACCACCGTGGAGCAGTACTGTACCATCTTGAAGCAGGAGAATGCTTCATATGAGTGGATAAATGCTAACCTGGAAATGAAGAACACCAGCCTTGATCACAAATGGAAAATCCTGGAGGAGAAAAAAATCATCTGGGAGGAGAAAAACGGCTCCCTGCAGTATCAGAACACAACCCTGAAGAAGAAAAGCACTGCTCTGGAGCTGGATAAAACCACCCTGGAGCAAAAAATTGAATTCCTAGAGAAGGAAAAGACCACACTGGAACAGGAGAACGCCGGCCTGAAGCTGAAGCTGGAAAGCACCGCTCTGGAGCAGGATAACTCTACCTTGAACCTGATCAACGCCGCCCTGGAGCAGGAGAACACTGCCTTGGAGCAGGAGAACACCGGCCTGGAGCAGGAGAACACTGCCTTGAAGCTGAAAAGCACCACTCTAGAGCAGAAAATCACTGTGTTGGAGCAAATAAACACTGCCTTGGAACAGATAAACACAGCCTTGGAGCAGAAAAGCACCACCCTTGTGCAGAAAAGCACCGTCCTGGAGCAGAACAACACCGTCCTGGAGCAGAACAACACCGTCTTGGAGCAGAACAACACTGTCTTGGAGCAGACCAAAACTGAACTGGAGGAGGGTTACACATCCCTGCAGGAGGAAAACGACATCCGCAGCCAGATAAACACCATCTTGGAAAAGCAAAACAAAGACCTGAAGCTAAATCGCATTGTCCTGCAGTTGACAAGCACCGCCTACGTTCAAGAAAACAAAATGTTGCAGCGTGAAGTGGAACAGCTGAACGAAAGACTGGGGGTCTTGGAGGAGCAACTATCTGAAGAGGAAACTGACGAAGACAGCCAGTCTGTTTCAGGCCAGTCAGCAGGAGGAGGAGTATTCAGACGTGTGGTCAGAGGCTTCACCAATACACTTCTGAAAATGTGCAGAACAACCTGAGGTACTGGGTTCAAGCAGGGTACTTATAAATAGAGAAGTGTAATCTCGTCGTGGGTTCCATTGGCCTCCCGGTTCCTGTTCTGCCGCCAGCAGGTACTTGCTCAACTGCTAGTGTCGTAGGTCCCACTGACCTCCAAGCCAGGCTCAGGAGATTGGCTGGGAGATCGACAGAACCTGCGACAATGCTCAGGAGGTCGGTCAGGACTTGACACATCCCCAGCATCCCCAAGGTTCCCACTCTGTCGCCAACACCCACCAAGGTACAAGCTCTGCTGCCAGCGTCCTCCAAGGCTGCTGTTCGCCGGCATCCTCCTCAGATTCTTTTGGTGTTTCTTAGCTGTTTCCATTTAATTCTGCCTTGTTTTCCACATCTGTTCTTCATTGGTGATTCTAATTATGTTTATTTCTTGTTTCTAGTTTTCCTTTGTTCTTGTTTAATTAGGTTCCTTTAGTCTCCTTACTCCTTTGTGTTTGTATTTTGGTTGTTTCCCCTTGTGTAATCTTCCCCCCTTTCCTTTGCCACTTTCTTTATCCCTTCACAGTCTGCTTCCACTCCCTCCACTCACACCTGCTCATCAGCCCAGGTCCTGCACAGTGGTGCACTTGATAGCACTGTTGCCTTGCAGCAAGAAGGTCCTGGCTTCAATTCCCAGCATGGAGTTCACATGTTCTCCCAATGCATGCATAGGTTCTCTCCGGGTACTCCGGCTTCCTCCCAAAGTCCAAAAGCATGACTGTTGGGTTAATTGGTTTCTGTACCCATCCTTAGGTATGGATGTGTGCGTGCATGGTTGTTTTGTCCTGCCTCTGTGTTGCTGGCGACCTGTCCAGGGTGTAACCCGCCTTCTGCTAGAGATAGGCACCAGCACCTCTCCTGACCCCACTGGGACAATGCAAGAAAATGGATCGATGGATCATCCACCCAAGGTCTTTTCTGAAGCTCACAACCTCCAGTATTTAAGCACCTCGTTGCCGGTTCGTCTAGTCACTTTTCTCATTTCCTGGTTTCCTTGTGATCTACCTGTGTCTCCAATTTGTCTTTTTTTTGCACTTATTTTGTTCCCTGGATTTTTTTTTTCATGTTTGTAAGTTTGATTATTCGTTTTTCCATTAAATATTCTTAAATTAACTACGTCTCTCACCTGGTGCAATTGGGTCCACTTATAATCAGGGGTGAAAGTAAGGGGGTACGGGATTTAGCGGGGGAAGCAGCACCTGCAAGAGAGGTGAACGGCTGTCTGCTGTAAAACATCAATGGGTTCACTGTGCAGCCGTGAGTTCACCCACTAATCAGCCGTTACTGATTAGTTTTTCAAGAACAATTTAAAACACGACTTAATCAGTTAATGACTATCTTCTTTCTCATTTCATATTGTTTCTGAACTGTTCGTGCTTTGCCAGAGCAGCGGTGCAACACGTTGATCGCGGAAGGTTTTGAGTCGATCTCGGCACGACAGACTGAACGCAGCCAGGAGGCTGAGACCAGCACGTCCTCTGGCTCTTTATGAAACTTTATGAAAGAACAACAAACAAAATCAACTAAACATGTTCAAATTAAGGACCCAATGAACAATCTCAGTAATTATTGTTTCAACAAGATGTTGCGCAATTCTGTGCGTTTCGGTTCCATTATCTAAATAAATAGCAAAGCAGGAGTTTAAAATTAACTAATCAACCACCTCTGTGTTCAAGAGAGGTTTATTAATGATCGCAAAATAAATATCAAGCCTGCAAACCTATCGTAACGGACTGAATGTTGTATTTTTAACGTAATCTCTGGTCGGCTTGTGGAGCGCAGGAGGTTGCCATGGCAACGAGTGTGTTTAAATGACAGAGAGAGACGGAGAGTAAAAAGAGTTGATCACCTGTTCAGGTTGTTTTATCTTTGCTGTGTAGTTTCTGAACATTCAATAAACGACAAACTTGGACTAATTACCTTGTTCTTTGTGACTAACAAACATCAAACATGGTATATATGTTTCATGAAGTATTTAACAAACAAATGGCTTCTTCCGCAATAATTATGTGAAATTAAATTAATTCTCTAATATAAAAAATAGTTTGGTGCGGTCGAGCTCAGAGTCTGAGCTTTTTCAACCTTTATAGCTCCACTGTTGACAATGAGAAGCTAACATTCACAAATGACAGTGAAATAAAATCCAGTCCAACATCTGGTTTGAGGTGATTCCTCTGGAAACTGTTTGAGGAAAAATATTCCAAATTAAGAAGATGTGCTTTTAACTTAACAGAGCTCTGTGGTTCCTCCTATCAGTATGAGAGTCAGGGTGAGGAGGCGCCATGTTAGGAAGAGAAGTAGAAGCTACAGGATCTTCGGAACAAACAGGTCATGATGTTAGGCTACTGATTATCCCTCTGTCTGGACACAGGATCAATAGAACCAGTTTAAAAGCTAAAATGAATGGTTATATGCCAGACATGGAAAACTGGGATGCACTCCATGCCATGATGTTCAGAGTTTAGGTCTCATGGCATAAGAGACCTAAATTGCAGCCAGTGGGTTGAAGGAATTACAGCTTTATTTTGTAACAATTCAAGAGCTACCCAGCTTTTATCACGCAAAAAAATTCATCAGCACAAAAACTCCAAAGCACACGAAGCAATATATATATATATATATATATATATATATATATATATATATTTGTCATAGTACCCCCAAGAATTTAAAACTACTTTCACCCCTGCTCATAAATTTTTGTTTCTCACATTTTCAGCTCCTCATTTTCTGTGTATAGGGAAAACACATACAAATCTCGGTCATTTTGACCCGAGGACAACAGGAGGGTTAAGCGTTTTGATTATTGCTCTGACTATAGATATGACCAAAGTTAGGTAAGAAACTATTGGATTGGAGCCATTTGTTGACTTCTGAAGACCAACCAACATCCACTTTGTTTGAATTATCGAATGAAATGGCAAAGGGTGGGAAAGTTTGTGAGTTTTCTAATCAACCACAACTTCAAAATCCAATATGGGCACTCAGTAAACATGACAGCTGCAGTAATAAACTGTTTAGTTGGACCTGATGTCTCTTCCTGTCAAACAATGTTATTTGCACCACAGTTTGTAGAATTTTGCACGTAGCCCACTTACAGTAACTTTTATATATAATTTCTGAACTATTTATTGTGTGTTACAGTCTTTGTATTAAAATCTACATTTTAATTTTTTTTCAGTTCCTGAGTTTTTTTCTTTTTTTTGTGATAACAAAATAATACATGTAAAATTGAATGTTTACATCATATTACAGTGTTATTCCCTCATCAAAAACATACCTGGAGTGTTGCCTTGATTCTTTCATGCATTTTTGATAAATCATTAAATCTCCATGGAAACCATTCAGTTGTGAAAAAGGTCCGGTTGGATATAGCCCCGCCTACAAGATGTAGCTCCTCCTCAGAGCTTCAGTTTCTAAGCTTTTGAGGTTCTGCCTTACAGAGGAACCCTCCCCTACTCAGCTCCTTCAGACTAGCTAGCAGCAGTTAGCGAACACTTGGTGAAAACTGCGCATTTGCTGAATGCTGCCTCCTGATTCTTTGTGAAACGCTGGTAAAATGTTAAAATGTTAGAGAAGCGATGTTGTGACGACTTCTTAAGGTAGGAGTTTCAGAAAGTGCATTAAATCGGTCGTATTTGATAAATACAACATTTTTATAACAATTGAAATTAACAGTTACTTGATTAACCCTCTGATGCATAAGTCTGTCCTTTTTGACCCGGTAAGGTAATCTTTTTGCAATATCTTTGTAATGAAAAGTTTTCATCACTTTATATTCCAGGTATTCATCAAGAAACATGTTACGGATATAATGCAATTCAAATTTTTAATTTACCTTGTATACATTTTAAGAAATATCAAGTGGAGGGAAGTAACAAAGTACAAGTACTTCGTTACTGTACTTAAGTACAGTTTTCATGTATCTGTACTTTACTTAAGTAGATTTAATAATGGATACTTTCTACTTTTACTCCACTACATTTTACAGTAAGTATCTGTACTTTCTACTTCACTACATTTCTACAAAACTGTCGCATTACTCGTTACATCCAAGTCGCATTGTGCTTTTTTTTTTGTTAAAATGTGAAGTTCAGGGATTTAAGGTGGCGCCTTAAAATCCAATCAATAACGTGACTTACGTGTCTGTTGTCATGTAAGTCACGTTTACTCGCACGCGGAGCACCAGACATGCGCAGTGGTTTCCTCTGAGCGGGAGGAGGTGTCTCTAATCGTCAGTAATATAATAGCGCTGCATAAATCGATATGGCGACATGTAAAATCAGCAGCGCTTCGCTTTCACAGACGGTGGGACTTCGTCCAACTTTTAGCGTCACTTGGAAGGAAAGCTTAAAGAAAGGTAAGATCCGTGGACGTGATGCTAGCAAAGCTAGCTGTACAGAGACACATATGTTGCATCTGCGATGAAAAAAAGTTGTCACTCATGCGCTGAATTATTGTGTGGAGGTGTTGATTGAGGTGTCGCAAATATGGGACAACGCTGTGACCGAAGTGCAATGTAGTGGTACGATATTCAGGAACGATCCGATTCTTCTGGACGGATCTTTACTGATTACATTTATTTCAGCTCTAAGTATTTAATATCTAGTTTTTTTATGGGAATGTGGATCTTTCAGATCAATTTGAGGAGCAATTTTGATAGGTAAAAGTTAATTTTTTTGTGTCACATAGCGCAGGGTGCTGGTCTTGACTTGGTCTTGGGTTGGTGGTCTTGACTACAACTCTGCTATGTGGCTCCTCGGTTGCATGTCCTCCCACACCCACCTTCTTTCCATCCCCTTTCTTTAAAAATAAAAGCCACTAGTGGCAAAAAAAAAGTGAAGTTCATGCTATGTTAGGACAGGAGACTAGATGTTTCCATCTCTGAAATTATGATACATTGAATCACATATCTAAATCTAAACCATGTTACAGAGAGTAAACACAATAAAAACATGCTTTATCTGTGGCATTGTTCATTAAAATGGCACATTTCTGATGTATTAAAATGAAATACGATCGGTTCACTTAATGATATTAGCGATTAGGTAATCCATTCAGCAAGTTCTTTTACTTTTAATACTTAAGTATTCTTAAAAGCCAGTACTTTTTTACTTTTACTTAAGTACAAATGTTAATGTTGTAGTTTTACTTTTACTTGAGTACATTTTTGTCTGTGTATTTGTACATTTACTTAAGTAAAATTTTTGAGTACTTTCTCCACCACTGGAAATAGCATGTTTTATGTTACTACCCCATTCTTCCGTAAGTGGGTCAAAAATGACCCACATTCATTTCCTATGGAATTTAATAGGAATCTTTGTTTCTTACCAACTGTGACTGTCAGGAAAACATTTTTTGTGAACCAAACACACTGAGACCTAAGTGTCACCCCTGAATAATATTATTTTACACAGCAAGAACTCTTACATATAAGTATTATCTTTATTTTTTTTATCTAAAATGTGTTTGTGTGTGTCAATCATGAGTGCTGTGACAGCGTTATGGTCACAAATCAACATGTTAGCCTTCTTCAAAGTTAGCCAACACTAGTTATCTAACCAACTAGCCAACATTACCACCTATACTTTATTGAGCATGTGTATTATGTGTGTGTGTCTCTGTGTGTGTCTGACACCCTGGATGAGAAAACCAAGAGGGAGAGTGTGTTGAATGACATGCAAAACCTGTTGATCAATGTGTTCAAGGTTCTTTCTTTTATCGTTTCAATAAATAAAATAAAAATTCATAGCTATAGAAATAAATGCATAAATAAATGAGCCAGAAAAGTATAGAGTGCCTCCTCTGGGTTGGGGAGGATGTCCTGTCCCAAGTGGAGGAGTTCAAGTATCTCAAGATCTTGTTCACCAATAAGGGAAAAATGGAGCAGGAGATCGACAGGCAGATTGATGCAGCGTCTGCAGTGAAGCGGGTGCTGTACCGATCTGTACCGGTCTGTCGAGGTGAAGAGAGAGCTGAGCTAAAAAGCGAAGCTCTTGATTTACCGGTTGATCTAAGTTCCTACCCTCATCTATGGTCATGAGCATTGGGTCATGACCGAAAGAACGAGGTCATGGATACAAGCGGCCAAAATTAGTTTTCCTTGTAAGGTGTCTGGGCTCTCCCTTAGAGATAGGGTGAGAATGTCAGATATCCAGGAGAGACTCAGAGTAGAGCCGCTGCTCCTTCACGTTGAGAGGAGCCAGTTGAAGTGGCTCAGGCATCTGGTCAGGATGCCTCCTGGATGCCTCTCTGGTGAGGTGTTCCGGGTACGTCCCACCAGGAGGAGGCCCTGGGGAAGACCCAAGACATGCTGACGATGTTTCTCAGCTCATGGGGAATGCCATGGGTTCCCCCAGGAGACCTGGAACAAGTGGCTGGGGAGTTCAAACTGAGCCTCCTTACTTAGGCTGCTGACTCCACAACCTGACCCCGGATGGATGGATGGATGGATGGATGGATGGATGGATGGATGGATGGATGGATGGATGGATGGATGGATGGATGGATGGATGGATGGATGGATGGATGGATGGATGGATGGATGGATGGATGGATGGATGGATGGATGGATGGATGGATGGATGGATGGATGGATGGATGGATGGATGGATGGATGGATGGATGGATGGATGGATGGATGGATGGATGGATACTCACATGCATGATACACATAGCATAATAGAATAGAGACAGTAATGTTAGCTAGCTTGGTTAGCTAGCTAGTTTCAAGAAACATGCTCTTTTGCACCCTCCCCCATGCCCACACACACGCCCACACACACACCCACACACACATAATGGATGTTAACATTGTCCATTATCAGTGGTGGGAAGTAACTGTACTTAAGTACAGTTTTCGTGTATCTGTACTTTACTTAAGTAGATTTAATAATGGGGACTTTCTACTTTTACTCCACTACATTTTACAGTAAGTATCTGTACTTTCTACTTCACTACATTTCTACAAAAGTGTCGCGTTACTCGTTACATCCAAGTCGCGTTGCTCTTTTCTTCCGTTAAAATATGAAGTTCAGTGTCTTAAGGTGGCGCCGTAAAATCAGAGCAATAACGTGACTTACTGTGTGTTTGTCTATAATATAATAGCGCTGCATAAATTGATATGGCGACATGTAAAATCAGCAGCGCTTCGCTTTCACAGACGGTGGGACTTCGTCCAACTTTTAGCTCACTTGGAAGGAAAGGTTAAAGAAAGGTAAGATCTGTGCTAGCAAAGCTAGCTGTACTGAGACACATGTTGCATCTGATGAAAAAAAGTTGTCACTCATGCGCTGAATTATTGTGTGGAGGTGTTGACTGAGGTGTCGCACATATGGGACAACGCTGTGACCAAAGTCTGCAATATAGTGATATGACATTCAGGAACGATCCGATTCTTCTGGACGGATCTTTACTAAGTCCTAAGGACTGAAGCCTCACTGAGAGCCGTTCTTTGTTCTTGTGTACACTGCGGTACACAGTGTGCGGTAGACATTCACTTAATCGCTGAATAAGTAAAAGTTGAATGTTGGACAGTGTTCATAGTTGAACGTTATTTACCGTTAATTGCGATGTTTAAGTTGTGGTTTCTGACATATGCAATATGGGCAACCGCCCAGGGCGTTATTTTTCTAGGAATAGCAGGAGACATCTGCGGATTGTAGCACAGCGATGAAAACAAAACAGAATGAAGTGAGTTTTAATTGATACTGGTTAAATATATTTCAGCTCTAAGTATTTAACATCTAGGTGTTTTTATGGGAATGTGGATCTTTCAGATCAATCTGAAAACCAATTTTGATAGGTAAACTTAATGTTATTGTGTCATTTAGCGCAGGGCGCTGGTCTTGGTCTCGGGTTCGGTGGTCTTGACTACAACTCTGCTACATGGCTCCTTGGTTGCATGTCCTCCACTCCGCCCGCACCTTCTTTGCATCCCCTTTCAGTTAGATTTCTTTCTAAATAAATGTGACTAATGAAGTTCATGCTATGTTAGGACAGGAGACAAAATGTTTCCATCCCTGAAATTATGATTCATAGAATCCCATATCTAAGACTAAACTGTTACAGAGAATAAACACAATAAGAACATGTTTAATCTGTGGTAGTGTTCATTAAAATGGCACATTTCTGATGTATTAAAATTAAATGCGATCGGCACACTTTATGATATTAGCGATTAGGTAATGCATTCAGCGAGTACTTTTACTTTTAATACTTAAGTATTTTTAAAAGCCAGTACTTTTTTACTTTTACTTAAGTAAAATGTTAATGTGGTACTTTGACTTTTACTTAAGTACATTTTTGACTGTGTATTTGTACTTTTACTTAAGTAAATTTTTTGAGTACTTTCTCCACCACTGTCCATTATTGACATTTCATCACTGTTGTTGTAAAATTGCTGCTGTTCTAATTTTGTTTTAAAAATGTTCTACAAATTGTTCTAAAAATGCTTAAAAAGTGAAAAATGAAAATATTTCAAACATGAAATAACTCTTGTGTGAAATAAAACACAGTAGAAAGTATTATACAAAACATTATTTTGAATCAAAATGACAAAAGTAGCATAAAAACACATTGATTGTAACCCGGGTCAAAAAGGACCCCCTCTCGGAAGACTGTATAGTGAGTCACTCTCGCATCAGAGGGTTAAGCTATGTAATGGCTCTAATGCTGCTCTTTTGAGAACTGTAATCACTTGGAGTACTCCAGGCCTGCGGGGGGCGCTAAGCATTTCTCAAAGTGCACTCACATCTGGACGCACTTTAATGTGAACTATCTAATGTTACAGCAACCACACTGAACATTTCATGACTATATAAAAGATGACATTTTCTATTATATTCCATATTTTAATTAGATATTTTATTATATTGTGTGATCCAAATGGGGGCGCTCTCTCGGCGGACTGCAGTGTGGAGGCAGCTGGCTGGAGGAGGAGGAGGAAGAGGAGGAGGAGGACAGCCGCTGCTATTGGCTCCTGCCTCCTTATAAATACAGCCAAATGGCATTTACCGGCACAGAGCAAGGCGGAGACAGCAGAGAAGAGAGGGACAGCAGTACTGGGAGTCACCCACTCTACGTCTGAACAGTCAGGACTGGACGCGTTTTTGGACCTGGTCGATCAATGAAGGAGAGACGGCCGTGTCAGAAGTCCTCTCTGAAATCCGGCATGGATCCCAGTCAGAGTGCGAAGTGTAAGATCGTGGTGGTGGGGGACAGCCAGTGTGGGAAGACCGCGCTGCTTCACGTGTTCGCCAAGGACTGCTTCCCTGAGGTGAGACCCGCAGCAGCATGCGTGACCCCCGTTTAACACCGCACACAGAGGGCAAACTTGGCGCATTGTGTGTTGCATGCATCTGTAGTTTTAGTTTGACTTTAAAACATTGGTGTAAGTGAAGCGCGCTGGTTTTCTTTGAAGTCTAAATCCCAGCAGGCGTCCTCTCTCAAACACCCACTCTGCGTGTTTCTTCCCCCACTCTAGAGCTACGTCCCCACGGTGTTTGAAAACTACACGGCCAGTTTTGAGATCGAAACGCAGCGGATCGAGCTCAGCTTGTGGGACACGTCAGGTAACCAGCATCTGCTCTCTGTTTTGTCTCTGAGGACATGTCCCAACATGCCGGGGGACTTGAGCCCTGCTGTGTCTGTCCACCCACCCAAACGCCTGCGTGGATTAGCGGGAAGTGGTGTGGGGGTGTTTCCAGTAGACATGGAGTGGTAACCGGCATCAAAAGTATTTTATTTTTAAAAATATAATGTACAGTTTCAAAACGCATTCTCAGTGAGTGACTCAGGTTTTCTTATGGAGTGAAGAAAAAAACACTCCTGCCCCACTTGTTGCTGCCCACTGCTGGCCAGCTGGCTGAAGGAAGGCTAGAACACATTCAGTTTCCATAAAAGGGGATAAAGATGACATTAGTTTTTGATTCATTTAAAAACAGTTGCATATTGTTTCATTTGGGGGTGTCAACCATTCTTAATTATATTATGTGGCGCCCCATTTCTAATGTTGCCCTGAGCAGCTGCCACTGAGACTTAGAAGCTGAACTGTGGGTGACATAATCCAGTGGTTAGCTAGCTTTGTACTACAACTAAATAAGATTATTGATATTATTTTGTTTTTGTTTTGCTGGTAAATGGTTACAGCGTTTCTTTAAAAACACAAAAATCTCTCCATTGGGTCCGGAGTTGGGCCTTCCTTACCTTTTGCTGCACACTGCTGGTGAGCTTCCTGAAAGAAGGCGTTGGAGGAAAAATCTGACTGCTTGGTAATATTTGCATCCATCACTCTTATTAGGCTAATGCAGAGTAGCTATCTTAGCTAAATAACCCACGAACATCTGCTTCCTTGTACGAAAATAAAAATTATTTATGACTGAAATAAGGCCTATTAGCAGGAGTAAGAATAATTATTGCCCTTTTGTTTTCCTAAATAGATTAATTTATAAATTTTATACCAGCTATTATTTTAAAGATCCATGTTTATTTTAATTTTATACTGTAAAACATGAAAGTTTTTTGCTTAAAATATTTATCTGCTCACATGGAAGAGTCATGCATTGTTTATGAAAAATTAAATTATGCTGTGACCCAGTTGTTTCAGTTTTACAAAGTCTTTTTAGTTTATAAACTAAATCCTTGAGTAACACTGTCATGTTTTACGATATTGACACAAATTTTAAACGTTAAAAAAATAAACTTGATCAAATTGCTTTATTTTAAAACAGATGAGCAATAATTATGCTATTGCTGCTAAGGTATTGTAGCTGAGATTAGCAAGGTAATGAGGATGATTATTTGTTCACTGTATACCTTGACTTAAGAAAACATTTTATGATATTTACAGTGGCTAAACTGCTAATCTTCCTAAAGAAGTGTAGTTTCCATATCTTGGTTGTTTGGAGATGCAGCTACATTGGCGTCCTTGTGAGCAAATTGAAAGTGTAGCAACTGTGCTTCAGCCAGCTGACTGGTAGTGTGCAGCATCCCAAGGGAAATGTGGATCTACTCTCTGCCTCATTCATCTGAGAGATGATGGGAATGCTGTGACGTCTGAATGGTTTAGTGGTTTTGAAACCTCTGCACTTTGATTCCAGAATCAGGAGGTGTTTGCACAGCGTCAGATTAGAAACCTTCATACCAACCTCACCTTTTATCTACCGGGAAACATCTGTGACTGTTTAATTCAGGGGAAATTTCTGGAAGATTCCCAGCTGAGCCACACTAAATCATAAACTTAGAAACACAAACCGAACAAGCCTCAAATTCATACATCTGGTGAACACACTCTGGAAATTCCTCCCACACTTCCCGTTTTTTTTTGTCTTTTTTTTTCATTCGAGTTGCACAATACATCCTCTCCACCCCTCAATCATCCTTTTTTATTCTCATGTATAGTTGAACTTTAAGCGTGTAAACAAAATGTTCTTTGCATCCATCGATGCGCTATCGGAGAAAACGGGCAAAGCGGGGAGGTGTGATTGAGGGCGTATGTTGAAAACGTCCAAGCATTTGGTCTGTGTGGGAGTGCTGGGCGGGGACAAGCAGACAGCCAGCTGTTGCGGGTCTCTGGGCCTGGAATTCCAAAGCGGCGTCTGAATAACGTTAGAGAATTCAACTTGAAATGTTTTCATTTCCTGGAAAGAGGCAGAACCTGAAAAACACAGATAGACCCTGACTGTGTACATCTGGGAAGCAAAAGCAGCATCTCAAAGTCGACTTTCTTGCTTTTCTGCCTGTTGCTTTATTAGAGACAAAAAATGAGAGACTTTAATTTTTGGATGAGAAGCCAGGAAATCAAGCTTGTGTGTGTGCTGTGGAAGTAAAAAGGGTGAAGAAATGAGATCCATCCAGAGCAAGAGTTTTGGTTTATTACACTGTTGGCCGGCTGCCCCGAGTCATTTCTCTTTTTCTCTCTGCTTCATAAAACAGAAAGGAGTGAAGGAGGAAGGAGGGGGTATGTTTCCTATTAGATCAGTAGGGTTCAGATTGAGCAAGATACCTCTACCCTGCCTCCCCTACATTCAGCCCTAGCCCCCACCCAACACCCAACGCTTGCACTTCCAGTGACCGATTGGAGCTTTCAGCTTGACTGGTCCCTCTGTAGAGACACCCATCGGCCACAGCCAATCCAATCGATCTCTTATCTCCTTAGGTGTGCTGGGAAGGGAGGATGGGGGCGTGTTGGTGTGGTGCAGCCCCCTAAACCCCCGATCGCGCTCTCCGACAAAGCCCAGCATGCAGACACGAGGACAAAGTCGTATAAACACACCTCCACATGCGAAGACGCTCTTTGTTCTGTGAGTGGCTTAATGAGCTGCCTGGAGTGTGTTTTAGTGTGAGTGTTTGAAAAGGGAGGGTGATGGGCGTAATTTGGGTCATTAAGGTAAATTCCTGCCAGTTGCGCAGCTTTCCATTTGCCCCCCTTTGCGCCCCAACCTCTTCCTTAACACACCCACCCAGCTTGTCTGAGCTAGCTTTGGCTTTCCACTCCCAGGGTGAGGTCTGTAGGGTTTCGGCGGACGCTTTGATGCTTCTCATTTCTTTCAGCGGCTGAGGAAGTGGTTTACATTGTCTGTCTGTCTGCCAGTGGGTCTGAATGAGCAGCAGAGGTGTTTGAGAGGATGAAATAGACGGTGGGGGGAAACCTGGGAGGCCTGGCACCTGCATGCCTGAGGTCTGACTTCAGTTTATGAAGGAGAAATGATCAAAGGTAGCATCCCAGAACAATCTGCACCTCCCATAAAGAGCGACAATTACCCTTGACTGCACAATGTTTGGGTTAGAAAGTTTATGAAAATGACAACTTGACACACCTTGGAACAATTTGAGAATCAGAGCAGGTGGCTACGATTACAGTTTGTGATGCACCAATCAAACAGCCAATCAAAAGTTTTACTTTATTGAATGTAGTGAAAGTAAAGTTTAGGATCAATCAGAAAGGTCAGCTATATGTTTGCAACAACTTGGGTGTTTCCTGCTAGCCTTCCTGTTACCTCCTGAAAGTCTAGTTCTCTCTTGCAGCCTGAATGAACTGTAACATGTTACTGAAAAAACACTTCACCGATGCTGAAATAAATAAATTAAAGTAATTTGATCAAGCTGGTTCCAGTTTCTGTATTTCCATCAGGGTGGCTGCACAATATGGCTGCTAAATATGGTAATAACAACGTCTATTACAATAAACGTAAATGTTTTTCTTAATCTCTTCTTGTTTCCATCATTATACCACTTTCTGTTTGAAATAACCTTGCAGACAAGAGGGATTGGATACAAAGAAAACCTCAGTTAAACATGGAGTCTGGTAAGAAAATTGCTGTCAGACTCAGAAGCCCAATTGGAGCATCTTTGATCATTTTTGTTTGAATTTCTTGCGATGTCGCCAGTGTTGCAATATGATAAACAAACTCATTGCTTAGCTCCGTTTCCTCTGAAATCACTAGTAGGCTGGTCTGTTTTGCCATTTGCTGAGAGTAATCAGGGTGTTTGCTTTGAAAGCAGCTGCTTGTTTCATTTGGCGACGACAAACTGACTGAACATTTTATAGTTGCAGGCGGCAAAACCCAAAGAACCAGCTTCAAAATGTGTTTACATTACTACAGTTACTACTCATGAACAGTTTTTGTGTGGAAAGTGTCAAAATAATTGACTGAAAGTTAATGTCCGTTGTATTTTTTTTTTTTATCTAGTGGTTGTGTGTCCCCTTTCTAAAGCCGCCCTGGGCATCCGCCCACATGCCCAATCTCACAAATCATATCAAGTCATGTGACTTATTAATTATAAGACGACGTTGAGGGAAGCAGCTTTATGTTGTATTTAACACACTGTCAATTACCAAATTGTTTCGGCGCTAATCCCAACCTAAGGAGGTTTAATTTGAATGAATGTTGGCGCAAAAATCAGGAAATGAATCAGAATTTGTGTATTAGAGAAGCTATAAAGTATCTTTTAAGTTTAGAGGAATCAGATGAACACAACACTGTTCATGCTGTCATGTCATCAAATCAAACAGAGTCTATTTGTAGCGTTTGGTGCATCTGTTGTCCGGATAGCTTAGTGTGGGACCGTTTCTTACCCCTGTTAAGCTCCTCGCTGCACGCTGCCACCTCCTTTCCTCCCGCCGGCCAGCGTTGGTTCGCCTCACATTTCTGGGCTCAGCGAATTGGAGCCACATGTCTGGCATTCCTGAGACTAAAGGTTTCTACTTCCTCCTCTACAAAGGCGGCTATTGTACCCGGCCAGTGAAAGAGAAGTGCCATGGATCACTAAAAGCCCCACCTCGTTTCCAAGGAGGAGGGGGAAATTGAATCATGGTGGAATCTGGCTGACCGGTGATGTGATGGGGGGATAGTGTGTCAGCTGAAACGCGGGGATCCTGGGAGAGATTACTCCACTTCCTGTCTGCTAATGTCACGGAAAGATTCTCTGTGTGATGTTACACCTTGACATTAAAATCTGTCAGGTCTTTGGATTCTTGGCTCTCGGTGTCTGTGAATCCTGCCAGTGCAGTAATAAGAAACACAGGACTGCCTTGCAGGCTCTTCCTTCTTTTCCTACTTCTTTCTGGAAAGCATTTGTCATGAAACATTCACATGTTGTTTTTTGTTTGTTTGTTTTGCAGAATTTGAACCAGGTGAAACTAAAACTTGAATTCTGAGTAAAACATACTTAAGTCTTTCTTAGTTACGCAAAATGTATATATTTTGTAAATTTTTGTCTTAATTACAGCTGTGAGTTTGTTCTTTCAACAAAAACATTTTTTTGATCCAGGTAGTGCTTAATTGATTACTAAATTAATTGACAATTATTTCAATATTTGATTAATCTGAGTCTTAATCTTAAAAAGCCCAAAGAGAAATTAAACCTAAACATACCATCACTATCGTAATGTACGGTGGTGGCAGCATCATGCAGTGTGGATTTTTTTTGTTCAGCTCAAACAGTGAAGCTGGTTAGATTTGATGTGAACTGGAAGAGAACATATTGGCTGAGAAAACGGAAACAAGACAAAATGTTCCAGGGGTGCACATACTTCTGGAAAGCACCAAGTGAACTAAACTTACTGAAAGATGCATTAAAATCCCCAAATGCTGCTTTTAGACGCCTGAATACACAGTGCTATGCATTAGAACCATACCTGCTCACACTGAGCACCTCAATGACTGCATTTACGGCGGCAGATGTCTCCGTAACCACAGCAACCGCACAAGGTACTGGCTGAGGTTACTCCAGTTTAATTTGCTTCTTGTCCTTGGTCGTGTTAGTTAGCGAGGAGCTACATGTGCGCGCTGCAGCAATGCGAGTCAGGCCGCTGTTTGTTGTTTCCACAGGTGGCCCCACAGGGCTCAGCGCCTTTTTCCAATCACCATCCTGTCAGTTCTGCACAGCTATGTTAGCTATGCGCTAAAACAGCAGACCTGCTGCCAGACTTCCAGCCTGTCGGATGCATCTGGCTTGTTTCACATCTGTACGTGAGATAAAGCAAAAATGTAATCTGAAAGATGAGTATTTAAAAGAAAAACCTCATCCTGAACATGCGAGTTTGGATATTGCATGAAGAGACTCTGGTTTGCTTTGCAACATTAGGTGGAGCCTCTTGTCCCCACCGCTGTGGAAAACAGTCGGCTCCTAATGAGGACCACAGTGGAAGTTTGGCCACCTAGCATCTGTTTTCTCTTGTGTGGTTAGTTGTGCACAACAGGATTGCGTTGCTGTGAGGAAAACGTGTGGAAAAGGACCGAATGGGGGGGCGGTTAGGGTCCTCGTCACCCTTCCAGATTTAGAGCTCCTGTGGGAGAACAATGACAGGAGCTAATTACGCTGCAACGGTCACCAGGTTGTGGTGCGTGTCATCAGTGGGATTGCCTCTTATCTTCCCGGCTGGCAGAAAGATGACCTCAAACTAGTTTATGATGCGGCGCTGCATACTTCAGCATTCCACATGTTTTTCCACTCATGTTGTGCTGCACTTAAAACGTTTTAATAGAGTAATCTGGAGTTTAACGTGCAGGCATATTCACAGAAACCCGCTTGGATGTCTCAGGACCTCACGCTCTGCACCCGGCGGCTTCAATATGCACCTCCTTTATGTGGCCTGATGAGAAATATTCAAATCGTTGTAAAATGTCAGCCGACTCCAAAGCTTACCCTTTGGTTGGAAGGTCTTTATTTTTCCACTGATTTGTCCGAGACTGAGAGAAAAAAGACTCAATGCAGTCTGGTTCTGATTGTTAGTGATGTCAGTGATGGCTGATGGGTTCTAGTTGGGACAATTTAGGTTTCTCATGAAGAAAAATGGAAAATAAAGACTGTTTTTTTTTCTTTAGTACCCAATTGCTGCTAAAAAAATACAGAACTTTGTGAATTTGAATCCATAATGTGAATTAGCAAATGTTTGCTAATAAGTGTGGACCTGTGGAAAGAAAATTAGCTTTAAATTTAAAAATCTCAACCACATTGTCTGCTTTTGGAGTTTATGAATGTCTTCATTTAACATTACAAACACAAGATAACAAATTTTTTAAATCTTGTATATCCCCACTGACCTGCTGGTAAAACTGTTAGCCGTTAGCTTGTTGTTCTTACTCCCGTTTCTAGCTTTTATAAACAGTAATTTTGTCAAATATAAACTGAAGTGTTTTGTGTTTGCATAACTGGTGCAGAATAACTTTTTTATCCTGGAATTTTTATTTCTACTTTTTGCCATCGTTGATGCATTTTAGCATCTGTAGTGTTCAAACTGTTTGTTAGCAAACAGGCTAATGCTTCATTTGACAATCTGACTCCAGAACCAGAGTATTACTACTTCATTGATTACATAATAACTTTATTTATTGTGAATGTTGTTCAGAAGCTAGCACAAAGGAGTTTAGGTGAAATGTTAAATATCTGTTTTGGATGCATTTGCTAATTTTCAGGTTAGTGTTGACAAAAAAGTTAGCAAGCCTAGATGGATTTTTGTTGATTTTATTTCTTGTTGTTTTGTTTTTCATCCTCGGGCTTATTGCATTCGTAATATTAAAAGGGCTAAAACACTCAAGTTTTAGCCCTTTTAAACTCTGTTCTTTAGAAAGGTCCTGTAAAGACATGCATAAATAAATCCGTGTCAAGTCCAGGTTATACACAAGAAGTACAAGCAGAAACAGAATATCCGTGTTTTTGCACACATCAGCTTTATTTGAAAGCGTTGTTTGAAACGGTGTCTCCCCTTATCCCACCGTTTGGATTGGGGACTGTATCACTGGCAGAATGCAGAAGTTTGTTTGTCTGCATTTGATGGAGCATTCCTGCCCTTTCCTCACAGCAATATTCAGGAAAAAAAAAAGATCCCAGGGGAATCTTGAGTTACCAAAAACAAAATTCCCAGGATTCTTGGCAGCTCGGTGCCTGTGGTCATCTCTTGTTGTCATGTGATCTTGACCCACCTTAACTTCTCTGCCGTCCCTCCTCCCGTCCTCGCTCTTCCTCTCCAGAAATGTTTCAGTCTGTCTGAGCGATGGGCGTCTCCTTACACATGGTTTTAATTTAACAAAGACATTTCCTCACTCCAAACTTCTCAGTTTCTATACCTCTTTTTTTTTTCTTTTCATCTGGTACTCAGCACATTTTTCTACTAATGCACTATTTGTTTTCCTCCTTGTTGCTATGGATTATGGCTGAATTGCAATTATGACATAGTGTCAAGGTTTTATGCAGAGATTTTGCCCCGTTTGTACACATTTCTGCAGATTTTGTTAAAGCATTTAAATGTTTTAAGAAGACAACATCTAAACTAATCATAATCTAAAGAATATTTGACAAATGACTAATCAGATTGGTCCTTGTGTTTCAGGATCTCCGTACTATGACAACGTGAGGCCCCTGTCCTACCCAGACTCGGACGCAGTCCTCATCTGTTTCGACATCAGCCGTCCCGAAACCCTCGACAGCGTATTAAAAAAGGTACGCCGCCGC
The DNA here is from genome assembly GCF_904066995.2 of Poecilia reticulata. Taxonomy (NCBI): domain Eukaryota; kingdom Metazoa; phylum Chordata; class Actinopteri; order Cyprinodontiformes; family Poeciliidae; genus Poecilia; species Poecilia reticulata. The sequence continues at coordinate 10,505,916 of NC_088831.1, forward strand.
TTTCCGGACTCAAAAACTTAACCTGAATAGTCTGGGTGTAATAAACTGGTATTACGATGAGGCTCAACAAAACCAAAAGTCTGCATTCACAAGGCATTACTTCACATCATGAGATCAGATGTGGCTACAAATAAAGACAAGGTGAAGTCTCTCAAGAGACTCAAGTGTTGCTTAAACACCAGCAGCTCTGAAGAGGTTGCTTGGTGGTCAACCTCTGACTCTTTTCCCTGCTGACTACCATGTGTCGTCTGGTCCGATCTTCTGGAAAGCAACTTTGTCCATTCTGGTCTGGCGCAAAGCCAGTCACATTTTTCTAAAATTGTTAACATTACACGACAAAACCGAGACACAGCTTGATGCTTCCCAGTCATCTGTGCGCTTCCACTCATGGCAAGCTCATTTTGAATAATTGAGGTCACGCGTCAAGGTCCGCCAGTGTTCCACGTCTTGTTTATTTGGCTTAAAGTAAGAATGTGGAATGTAATCCCCCCCCGAGGGGATGAAAACCGAAAAGCAAAACCTCAGTTCTCAGTGCTAATTTAGGGTATAAAAATGCAGATTAAAATCTCTTATCTCAACATAAAATAACTTTTTTTTAAAAATAAAAACATTTGGGACTTGTTTGTCAGATGTTGTACCTCAAGATTTCAGCATTTAGTCAAGTGATGATTGCGTTGTGTAAAACAACTTCCTCTTCACGTGTTAATGAACTCGATCCTCTGACCCTCTAGTCAGTCGGCCCTGAGGCACATTAGCCCCAGATTACGACCCAAACCGATCAGAGCATTTATTGTTCAGGAGGAAACGTGGGGATTATTTGTAGCTAGTTCCTAGGTTCAAAGCATTGGGGGCTCCAGGAAGTGTCGGTTTTAACCTTCGTACCAGAGAGACCAGGTGACTGTGGGGCTTGAACTCGTGGGATTTCTAGTCAGGACATTCTGGCCTGCATGAGCAGAAGCGTTTTTATATTAAAGTTGACCACAGTTGTGGTTAAATCACAAGTTTTAAACTTGAGACTACAGAGGAAATCAGTCAAGTGATCTGGGGGGAGATTGGTTAAAATACTCTGTGATCTCAAAGTGTTTGTCTTCTGCAGTGGAAAGGGGAGATCCAGGAATTTTGTCCCAACACGAAGATGCTGTTAGTTGGCTGCAAGTCGGACCTGCGCACCGACCTTGGCACCCTAGTAGAACTGTCCAACCATCGACAAACCCCAGTTTCCTATGACCAGGTATTCAGCGTTTTATTATCTTTCCTACTCCTGCACTAGATGAAAACGATACAGGAGTTTTTACCAGCCTTTCTGCCGTATTTGATTGTTAAATATTAATAATACTATAATTAGAGGTGATGTCACGCAGTGTGAGAGAGATGGTCTCTGTTACACAGCTCTGCAGTTTGACAGAATATTACTCATTTCAATAGACAGACAAAATGATTTCAGAATTGACACTACTAGCATTTAGCATGGTTAGCATTGCTAGCATGTAGCTTAGCTTTCACATTCTGGGAGAGATCATGCTGAAACCTTTTGTCTTCCCAGGGCTCCAACATGGCCAAACAGATCTCGGCACCTTACATCGAGTGTTCGGCCCAGCAGTCGGAAAACAGCGTCAGGGACATTTTCCACGTAGCCACGCTGGCCTGCATCAACAAGAACAGCAAAAACGCCAAACGAAGCAAGACTGTGCGCGCCAACAAGAGGATTTCACACATGCCCAGTCGGCCTGACCTGGCAGCCGTCTCCACGGATCTCCGGAAGGACAAAGCCAAAAGTTGCTCAGTCATGTGACTTGTCAGACTGCGGTGGGAGGGGGGTATCAGACTAAAGAAAACGAGGACAGCGCATTAGTACAAGCAGGGAGCTTAGGGGCAAAGCCCTGTCCTGCATGCTAAAAAACCCTTATTTGTCTGGAAAGGGTTTTTTTTTATAAGCTTCAATTCGTTTAAGTGTTACTGGAATATTCTGCTCCAATGAGAACTCGTTGCATAATTGCGTCCCAGTCGATGTACCCCCACCTCAGATACCACCAGTCCCACCAGAGGAGGAAGCTATCAGTCAGCTGGCTATCAGTTCTGGGAGGAGACCCGCTTCCTCTGAGGACAGAGCGGATGCAGTCAAGGCTTTCCTCACCAACAGGAAATGAGCAGCAGGAGTGATGTCATTAAGAGACCATCACATTTAAAGGGTTTTAGAACATGCAATCTTTTGACTGGGAGCCAAAGCTACGGCAAGCTGTGGCCTATGAAGATAAAAAAAAAAAGAAAAAAAAGTGCAGGTTCAAAGACTTATTTAAGGCTTTCAACTCATCACTGTGGTTTGGAACTGATTCACTTTTACCTCTGCTCCTGTTACTGTCTGTGTGTGTGCAGAGGAGTCCCTGTTTCTGATACTGTTGTTGGTTAAATGTGAAGTTGTTGGTGTGCAACTGCATCTTTGTTTCTACTGATTCTGTTGGTTTCATCCTCACTCTTCCGATGGTTGTATTCAGTCGCCTCAACCAACAGTTTCTGAAGTAAGACAGAAGGTTTTAAACCTTTGAACCATAGGTTCACCACTATGTAGCAAGAGAAAACTGAAAGTATTGTGCAAAAATCTCAACTTCCTGGAGTTTAGCTTAACCCACAGGTTCTACATGTTCAAAACTTTGGAATTGCTAATGGGTTCAAAGTGTTCATAACCAGCAAATCTCAAACTGTAAAATCCAAATAGGAATTTCTGTGTGGATTTTATTCAAGGATTAAATTTGTAAGCAGTAAAATTTTCTTAGCCTTTTAGTCATTGAGCTAATGTGTTTTAACTCACTCATTAGCTAGTGTAGGCTAAATGACAACATGGCTGCTGCAGCTAACAGTCTGCCGAGTTGGTTAGCATCTTATTTCAGATTGTTTTCCCAGTATAATCTACTTGACCATTGCTCAAAATTTAAATATTCTTGTCTGTATATTTGAATCTAGAACTGCATTAGCTCATTTGATTTTACTCCAAACTCAAATTCAGACAAAAAACTACAAGCCAAAATGGAGGAAGGAGTTGTAGCCATGAAGATGTGTTGAACCGCTGGTCCAAAAATATAAATGTGAACCCAACAATTCTTGAGTGGTAAAAGTTCATTAGCATGTAATTACCTAATTAGCTAGTTAGCTAACTTGTTAGCTACAATTGAATTTCAGCAAACTGTACATGTGCCTGAGGGATTCCTTTAAATGGCATAATGCAAATAATGGCTCCTGATTACAACTGATAGGATTTTGGAGTGTTAGCTGTTAGCTAGCATCTGCCAACGTTCATCAATTAGCCACTGTGAGTTAAGTTTTTTTTTTTTTTTTTTTTAAATATATTTTGCAATATGTTTCACTTGCAACTAGGAAGGCTAGACTGTTTCCAGGCAGTAACAACCTGTTAGCCTTTAAGCTAATTAGCTAGTTGGCTAACTAGTCCATTTCAGCAGTTCTCCACTGCAAGTGTACAGCCAAATCTGTCGAAATGTTAGCTGCCTAGCTAACATTTCTTAGCTGGTATCATTTCCTACTTGAACATGACTCAAATAATTTGATAATTTGTACTTTTTTTGTTTGGATGGTCTGAAATATTTGCTGTAAATCATTGTTAAAGGCATTGATTCACGTTTAATTGAAGTCACTGCCATAAAAATGAGCTTTTTCTCATCAGTGCTGTCTCATTCTGCAGTATCTTGCCCAAACTCTTATCCTCATGTTCCAACCTGTCCTATCTGTGTACGCTCATGTTTTCTTGAATGTTGTCACCTTCAAAATGTCTTTTACCAATGTTGTTGCCACGATATTTATTGAATTATATATTTTCCCTTTTAGAATAAATAAAATGAATTAAAATGCTCTCTGTTCTGTTTATTTGGAAGTAGCTGAAATGGTAATGGACTTCTAGATTGGTGTTTTAATATCAACAGATGTATGTAAAGTACATAGATTTTTCTTGTGTATGTACATAGTAGAAAGTGTTGCGGAATGGAAAAAAAAGTTATTTGTATTCAGTGGATTTGACATCGAGAGAGACAAGCCTGTCTTTTTTTATTGTTCTGTTTATTTCAGAGGATTTCATTTAGAACAAGCTGTTTAAAAATTCTCGGTTTTGTAAGCTGAAAGAAAACTAAACGCCAAGCTTTGACTTGAATTCATGGCAAAGCTAGATTGGCTGTAAATCAGATGGCATAACAAATCTGAAGCAAAGTACTTGAATTGGTTTATGCAGCGCTGTATTTTGCTCGTCAGTGTTGACATAAACCTCTTCAGAGTGACAACTGTTTCTTTTCAGAAAAACAAGCTGAAATTGAGTCCTTGACAGTCGAGACGTCACCGTGAAAAGCAGGTTTTGTCGCTGCTGCTCGGAACAAATAGTTCTCTGTGAGTGAGACTGAATAGTCTTGTCTACTTATAAGGCTAAAGTATCACTAGACGCAGACGGTTTTGTACGAGTCCTGGTAAATTCCCGGGGGCTACCAAGCATGGAAACCGCTTTTGCTGACGCAGCAATCCTATAAATCACTCGGTGACTTCATCACATGCATAAGGAGTGAGATGCATTGGCTTGTCAGTGGCAGGAAAACGGGTCTGTCAGGTGAAAAATAAACGTGGGTAATAAGACGCACAATTCTTCACCTTATGAAGCATTTTTCCAAGTAATTTGCACTAGGTTGAGATTCTAGTCAAGTTGGCAAAGTTTTCCCTAGTTTTCAAAGTGATGTCATTCCACTGAACTGACCTTGGTACAGCTTAAAGAAAAAGTTTTATTGTGAAAAATATGCCTTCAAATCAAAACTCCGATATTTTTTTGACTGAAATGACGCCTATTAGCATAAACTTGTTGAAAGGTAATAAAGTATACTTTTCACAGCTATAAAGTGTGGGTTAGAGTGAAGTAGAAACATCTGGCAGAGGGCCCAGTTCAAGGGCTCTTCAACTCACACCTCCAGGGGAGTTTGCCTCATCTACCAAGGGAGTTTGGAGACATGGAGTCTGTATGGCCAGGACTACAGACCCACGCAGTAGAAGAAATACTTTCTGGATATCCTTAAGTTGCTCCCATATTCTCGGTGAAGGAGGCAGAGTCTGAAAATTCTGGGAATGGGAGTCCATTAGCAAACCAAGGTACTCCCCAATGGCAGAGTGTAAGAAATGAACAGGATTTGACTGGAGAGGAGGTGTATTGGCTAACTCTCCAGTGACATATGAAGGACTGTGTGTGAGCCACTACCTGGAATTGTCAGAGTGTCTTCTAGTGTCTCAACCTCCCTGGGTGCTGGAAGAGGCTCCAATTGATTGCTTTATTTCAATGCAGAATAAGTTTGGTTGTCTATCCTACAAGTGTTTCGTAAATCTGAAGGTTTACTACTGGATTATCTGAGGCATTTGCGGTTCCAAGGTTATTGTAAGGATTATTAAGTTCTTGCATAACCAATGAACTCTAGGAAAAACATTGGAGTTGCATGTCAGTCAGTGTCTGGATTGCCCTTGGGTGTGTACAGTTCATGAATGTCCAGGATGATAGTCATTCTTTTAGTATCTTCAGTCCATGACCTTCAGTGTGGCATAAAGCAAGTTCGAAGTGATCAGGATGGGAAATTGAAGAAAAGAGCAGCTGCGTACGTCATTTGGGCCTCCTGGACTCCACAGTTTGAAATTTTCTTGCCACATTCCACTGGGATTCAATTAGCTATTTTAACATTTTGCTCAAAATTGTATGTGTCAAAATGTTTTCCATTTTGGTAAGAAAGGATCACATTTTTCGACCAACTCATGCAGATGATTTGTTTTCCTATCTTTCCTAAAGAAATGTTTTTATCCTACACATCTATACATAGACATTTTGTGATTCTTGCAAAGGAAAATAGCCATGCAGCAATAAAGTCTTCAGTTTGCCCTGACTTTATTAGTCTTTAACCTGATCCAGATAATGTAACAAGTAAGGAATGCTCCTAAAACACAGTTCCTGAGCACAGCACTAATCCCACAAACTCCCCACGGGTGAACGGGGCTGGCAGAAAATCAGCGTATATCAAGTCCACCCTGTCCGGTCCTCTATATGTCCCATAATTCATCGTTTTGCTCAGACATTTTGTATACATATGAGAGGGGGTGAAATGAGCTAATGCTTTGTCTGCAGATGTGCTGTGGGTAATTTCAACTGTTCTCCTAAGGTTGTCCTTTAATGCATTGCAGGTGTTTGGTGTGTTTTTCAGCAGATGACAGTGTTGGAAGGCAGGTTTAACTAGATATGCTTCTTTGCCGTTGCAAGAAAAGCTATATAAAAAATGTAGACCTTTTTATTGTAATATTTTCAACTTTGTCACTGAATCAGTCGAGGCGCCATGATGGAAGTCAGAAGTGAGGGAGGTGAGTATTGAACAGAGCAACTGAAAGTGTTTTCCAAAGTTGTTTTTGCCAGTTTATTTATGGCATCTACTTTTTCGAATTGAAATAATTTGTCTGTGAACGTAACACACCTGGTTGGGGCTCATAGACGGCGGTATTTACCAAAGTTGGAAACTGCTAGTTTAGAAACCGACCCATTTCTGCTCCCTCCTGACGTGTTTGTCAAATTACAGACTTTGCCTGAATTTACACCACATGATTTATGTCACTGTGTCATAAACAGCGTTTCCCCTTACACGAGAGCAGCCTTAAAAAGACGAGATGCTAACCAGTTATTTCCATTTATGCTAGGCTGCATGACGGTGCGGCCTTGTCTCCATGGTTACGGTTAGAGGCATGGTGCGATTCTTCTTCATGATGCGATATTTGATATCTTTCTGATCATACTTACATATAAACTGTATGAATGTCAATCTTTTTACCTTGTAATAAAAAGCATTAGATTACACCGAGGGCTGCCAGTCACTATGATTGACTGCTGCTGTCCATTATCTCTCCAAAAATAAAATGACAAGTTTGGTTTGCATCCTTGTCTGTTTATGGAGCCGACTGCGCAGAATCTATGACTATTTTTAAAGTGAAATCAGCTAAATAGAAGCATTAAGTTACATATATCTGATTTTAGACTTCCTTTAAATCGTTTGTTTTGACATCCGGGAGAGCATGACGTCACGTGCAAAGGGTATTTGACATAAACTGGTCATCAGGATCAAGTTAAAAAGTCACCGCAACAAAAACTCATTCAGCTCCAACAGACTTTTGTAAAGATGTAATTAAATCCTCCCTCATTGCTCATTGCTGACAGCCTTGGAGAAAAGGACAGGTCTCATTAACCTTTGACCTTCAAAACCTAATTAGCTCACATCTAGAGTCAGCAGCTTGGGATTTACTATCAAGCTATTTATAGTTGTTTTAATTTTTAAAGCTAACTATTGTTATCCACGGTAGATTGAACAGGACTGTTAAAAGCTTGGGAAATTGTTTTACAGAGTTTACAAACGTATTGTTCTCCTAATTCACATTTATGCGCCGATTTGTGTAAGTTTAATACACAAAATCCCAATAAAATACATTAAAGTTGAAACTGTAACTCTTATGCAACACTCTTGTTTCTTCCGCCATAGCAATCATCTGCCTGGATAAATTTATTACAGCGTCACAGAGCTGCTGGAACGGCTGTGCACTTTCGGTGTTGTTTAATTTAAACTCCAAGTGTGAAACCGGGTGTTGCAGTCATGACTCAGAGATGAACACAGCGGTGACATTTATGCGTGAGAAATGTGACAAGAAGCCACTCCCATTTGGGACTCATGGAAAGGTTGAGTTTTCATGGAGCTGCAGCCTTTGGCAGCTCATCCCCATAATGCAGAAATGATTTGAAGGGAATCTCGTTTTTATTTTTCTTTGTTTTCACCTGCCTGCCTGTAATCTGACAAGTGGATGCTTTAGAGTGTGGCTGGAAGGCTCTTAACTTTATTTTTTTTTACTATAAACTGTTAAAATCACAAGTTTTAGTCATTTGGAAGCCTTATTTAACAGCATTTGAAACAATTTTTGTTTTTTGATGAATAGTTTTAATATTAAGCCAAAGATTTTCTACTACAAAGCAGAATAAATTTTCTAATCTGTCAGTGGTAACCGGCTTACAGAGGGAAGGCGTTATCTGTCACCATCGTTCCAGGGCAACAAAGTTGCTTTTTTCATCTTGTTTAAGAAATAAATTTCTTTTTAAATGAACCGTTAAGGCAGAACCAGCAACTCCATGTAGCCCGAATGACAATCTATCAACAGCATATTGCTTTTTATGTGCGCAATCCACTCTCCGATATTAGACCGGGTGAAGCAGAGGTCGAGGTGGAAGTGAGTTCAGCTCAATGAATCAGAAGATTCTCACACTTTTTAGGGAGCAGAGTCTAAATCTGGCGACCTCCTCCTTCCCTTCCTTCCTTCCTTCCCCCCAATCTTCCTGCATGACCAGCTGGGACGGACATAAACTGGGAGTGTAAGATCAATAGGTCTAAGCTGGTGGCTCATTGTTTCCTCCTCTATCCTCCTGCCTCAGACAATCAGTCATGCTCAGCTGTAACATACAGACAGACTCAATGTGAAACAATAGAGGGTTTTTTTCCTCGTCTTTGGGGAAAAAAACAGCGTTGGACTGAAGCCGAAGGTCTTGAGAAAAGAGGATGAAGATAGTGGACGGCTTGGTTTTAATTCATTTTGAATATAAAAGAGGATAAATGCAAAACAAAGAACAGAGAAGAGATTAAAAACTGTAGCATTACCACCATTTGATATGATGGCATTCTGCCCAGGGTGGCCTGGCCTTGGGGGCATCACATGGCCAAAAAAGTTAAATATCTAGATAGATAATGCTACACTGAACAGAAATTTGCTTGAAAATCTTGAGAACTAGCGCTAACTCTTACTCAGATACTATGCCATTTTTCAAGAAATGAGAACTTCACCTAAACTGGCACGATGATGCAAAATAAAACTCGGTTACCACTGGCAACAGCTTTGATTTTCTGATTTTCTTTGGATCAAAACTAATCTTTGAAACAGTTTTCTACACTATTTTGGATGCCAAATTAGGTAGGCTCTTCCGGACCATCTTTCATGACGAGTAAATAAATGTTTACATGCAGGATCAGCTGAGAGAGCCCGACTTTGAATCCTCACAAACACTGCAGATGTAGGGCAGGCTAATGCGGATAGCATGAGTTATTTTAACCCTTTCTTGGTCAATCTGGCGGTCGATTCTTTAGCTTGACCTCGAATCAACTGGATGCTCCAACAGTGATCCCCAACACATCCAAGCTAGTTTTGGACTGGATAAAGTCGTTGTGAGGAAGGGAAGGCAGTCTATTCCACCTAGTTTGGGAACATTGTGTTGTCTAAAAGTAATTGTCTGAAAAGTGGAAATCTTAAGATTTGAGTAGCTCTGGCTGACAGTTCTTCCTTTTTCTTCTTCCATCTTGCAGTTATTAATACTTTCCATCCTGAACCTTTCATGGCTGAATGAAGCTGGAATCTGAACATCAATAAGATTTTTCTCATACAGAACTTTGTAGACTATTCTAGGTCATTAAGCCTTCTATTTTTTTGTTTTTGGGGGTGGGGGGTTAATTCAGTAAGGCTTGGCTCCTTCCACTGCCATCAGCTCATATTTCAGCAAAACCGTAAACTTGTTGGTCCGGTGCCTCACTCCATTGGGTATTGTGTTTGGAGCGGGAGTGTGAGAGCAGAAAAAAGCGCTTTTCATTTCACTCCTTAGTGGAATGTTTCTGTGGTGAAAGTTCCTGACTCATGTTTTAATGGGTGCAGAGTTAGCCAACGAGATGAAGAGTGCCAGGCTTTCTGCTCTTGCAGCTTTGGCTTTACTATTGCAATCATTTTGAGTTTCTTTTACATTTCAGGGAAGCGAGATTCCTTTAGTTTGTTGGTTATTTCCACTTTCCGCTCTCTTTCTGTTCTGGTTTGCCATATGGCCTTTCCAGACCCCCGACCTCCAGCATTTCTCCTCTACTTTCCATCTGCTCCCTGCCTTGCTCTTGTTGGTTTGGGGCCTAATGTTGACTGATTTGGCATATGTTTTAACATGTCAGGAGAGTCCCAGTCGCCTGCTTCAGCTACATCTGCTTAATAGCAGCCACATTGTGTGATGGTCTTCGGGAAACATGGATGAGTTCATTTTTGTGGTCCGTCGACGGTAAATAAGCTTGTCAGTTACCCTCCAACAGATGTGGCTGGAACCAAAAGAAGAGTTTATTTATACTTTCTGGTTGTGAATAAATCTAATGCTTACAATTACAAGGAGATTTTTTATTCCTGTGTTTGACTTGTGCAGTGCGCTAAAGCAAAATATGACAGTTAATTGAAAGACGTAATATATGTTAGGCTGACGTGGACAAGTTGTAAGAAAAACATCTCTTTCTCATGACAGAAATATATAAACATGTGAATATTTTTCATGATTTTTGACACATTGAGGAGTGATAACTCCAGTTGGAGCTACAGAAATGCAAATGTCTATTAAAACATATATTAAAAAGGCTAAACTATCCCATTATAGGAACATTTAGCCCAATTACGTAAAAAACAAAAAAACTTTTAACCATGGTGATGGACAGATCGAGGACACCCTGTAGGAATAATCTCCTTTGATAACAATAATAATTACTAAAATAGGCCAACTTGGTAGGATAAAAAAAACACCTTTTGAGAATGATAGTATTTTTTCCAAATCAGTTTCTTTCACTAAAAAGCTCATAAAACTTCAACAAAAACTGCAGGTGTGTGTCTGTGTCTGGTGAATGTTTTGGTTAAAACATGTTTGTTCTTCATTCAGTGGGTAGAAAATCCAGAATTTTTATTCAAGTGAGAGTAGAAATACTTCTTAATAAAATTATGCAGGTAAAAGTAAAAAGTATTTATTTTTCTTTTTAAAAAAGTTACTCAAGTAAATGTAATTGAGTAAATGTAACTAGTTACTACCAGGGGTGAAAGTAGTTTTAACCTCCTGACTACCAGTAGTTCATTTTTGTCCTCTGTAGAGGACATTTCTAAACTTGAATATCTCCCATCCCCTGCATTCTACTGAATTAATTCCTTTTGGTATCTGGAGAGGACATGTAGGGCTTTTCAATGATACCACATGTGAAGGGGTGGGACTTCTGTAGGTACCTTTTTCTAATTCATAAAAATGGCATTTATCAATAATAACACATTTTATGGGAAGAGACAAAGTAAGTGCATAAAACCTTTTATTACCTTACAAAGACTGTGGGTTTTAGCACACCCGTTGCCATCGCAACCTCCTGCGCTCCACAAGCCGACCAGAGATCACGTTAAAAACATAACATTCAGTCCGTTACAATATCAGGATTTCAGGCTTGATATTTATTTTGCGATTATTAATAAGCCTCCCTGAACACAGCGGTGGTTGATAATTTTAAACTCCTGCTCTGCTCGTTATTTTGGTAATGGAACCGAAACGCACAGAATTGCGCAACACCTTGTTGAAACAATAATTACTGAGATTATTATTGTTGTGTCATTAATTTGAGCACATTTTGTTGATTTTTTTGTTGTTCCTTAAAAAAGTTATGAACGTTTTGATAAGCGAGCCAGAGGAGGACGTGCTGCTCTCAGCGTCCTGGCGGCGTTCAGTTTGTCACCTAACGCCCAGATCGACTCGAAACCTTCCACGATCGACATATTGCACCGCTGAACAGTTCAGAAACGATATGAAATGGGATAAAAGTTATTTATTAACTGATTAAGTTGTGTTTTAGATTGTTCTTGAAAAACTAATCAGTCACGGCTGATTAGTGAACTCACGGCTGCACAGTGAACCCGTTGATTTTTTTTTTACAGCAGACAGCCGCTCCTCTGTCTTGCAGGTACTATGTACCCCAGCTAAATCTTTTAGGGGTACGCCGTACCCCCTTACTTTTACCCCTGGTTACTACACAACTCTGTAGTCTATTAGTGTTCAAATGTCCTGAAGCAGTGAAAGGCTCAGGTGTTGCCTTAATTAGGCTGATGAGCTTCACCTGTGGAGCTGCTGGGTGACGAAAAGCAGAGTTTAGAGCAGTGGTTCTTCGACACACAAAATACTTTGCGGTATTCTGAGTCAGTAATGCAATTATATTAGCTGTGTAACCACCCCCACACTACTGGAGGCAGTAGCAACCCCGAAAAGATGCGACTGAGGAGCAGATTTAGACTAGAGAATTTGGTAAAAAAAACTGTGAGCTTTGCTGAAGTAATTAAAGACAAAAGTTCAAATCCATGCTGAGAGTGGAACTACTTCAATCAGGGCTCCACCACAGCACTGATTGGCTAAGCAATGTTACGTGATCCTCTGGAGCAAGTGATGGCAAAGCGGGGAGCGTCATCACGACTTTACACAAGTGTGTCTTTACCTCCGCGGCAGAAGCTCCGCCGAACCCCTGAGACCGCCTCATCGAACCCAGGTTAAGAACCACTGGTCCACACTCCACACCAGCTGGTGGCAGTAATGCACCGTTTTTTTGGTCAACAGCCATAAAACAACAAAGAAGAAGAATAGGATGGAGGAAAGCACTTCGACCGTCCACCGAGAGATCCCTGAACTGGAAACCGCAGTCTTTGCTCTGCACTCGGTGGGTAATTTAACGGAGCTGTTTATTTATGGGAGAACTTTTCTGCCATAATTCGAGAGCACACTTTTTCATTCAGCATGAAAACGATACTTCATTAACCAGACTACTAACACACAAAAAAATCACAATCAAAGCTGTCATAACTTTATTACCATGTGAAAATAAGTAAGAAATAATCCAAACAGTTTTAATGTATTAATTTCTTTTCTTTCTTTCCTTAAGGCTTAGACGGGATGGAAAGCCCATGTTTTGCTTTTGTATTTTGCACATAAGTTTGTGATTCCAAAGAAAAAGATATTAAAACTTCAAATATCTCACAAATGAGATGTTAACATACATGGAAAAACCTTATAAAATCTTATATTGTAGCAGGAAGAACTGACTTTTACGTTAATAAGAGGTAACGCAAAAATCACCGTGTCCTCTAGGGGGCTCTGTACACTTCAAACAAAATGTTATATAAGGCTATGAAATTAATATTAAAATGCAACTATATTTTTCCAATTAGATGAAGTCTTGGTGGACTGGAACGTTGACTTCATCTGGATCAGAGAGCCTTCGCTAACCATGAATGTTAAGGTGAGTTGTTGTGTTTCTTTACTGTTAGCAATCTAGCTCTATATGTTACCGTAAAATATGAAAGAAAGTAATTCTTGAGTTGCCAATAAAACATTTGAATCAATAGTCTGTCGACTTTGGTGTAGAAAAAACTGAAGATATCAAGATGTTAACAATTAACTAACCAATAGCCGCTAACAGTGCTACAATTGGCCTCCGCTTTAGAGCTTCAAGGGCTTTAAATTAAAATGCTGCTTTCAAGTGGGCCAATTTTGCCAACTCTGTCGCTATGGGTAGTTGGGTATCTGCTGTTAGAGGAGATAATGGATGTAAAAGCACATAATGTTCGCTATTCTTAACTAGCAGAGTGCTGCTGTTTTCCTCTGACTCATCCTTAAGTACTCACAGGATGCCCAGTCCTAGAAGAAAAGTCACTCCCAGCTGCAGTACAAACATGTGATATTTTTCTTTTTTCTTGAATTTACTTGGTTGTTGTATTAAACTTAACTAAAAATAACTTAAAATGCATTTAGATTCCTGAAACTTGTATCAGTTTGGGCAGAGCTTTTGTTTTTCCTCGAATAGTGTGGAAAATCTTCCTGCCTCAGTTTTGTGAATCTCTCATGATGACGGTAAGACTTAAGAAAACCATACGGTGGCATCTAAACATGTAGCAATGACTGAATGGCCAATTGGAGAAACTAAAAGATGCAAATTTGGCACAGCAGGACCAATTTGTGGTGTTTGACTCACCACCGCTTTCCTCTCGTCTGACCGTCTTTTAACAGCAGTTTCTCCTCCAGGCTTTACCCTCATTAACCTCAGTCATCACTGCTTCCTTTCAGCCAGCCCCAGACTTGGGTCTGGCACACACACTTGGGTCACAGCTAATCCAAATTCCACCCAATCTTAGTGAAATCTACACAGCAGAGCCCACTGAATGCAAAACACGAGAGAAACTAGAGCATCGGAAAAAATGTTTCTCTTTATGTGCGTTTGTGTGAGAAGGAGACACAAAATGCGGCTCCCCCTCCTGCTGAGTGTGTTTACTTCACCAGTAACAAAAAAGCACCCAGGACTCCCACCTGCCCTGATTATCATGAATCAGCTCTGGATGAGCCTGCCATCCCTCCCACCGTGGCATTGATGCTGCGATGAGCCAAAGACTCTTATCACTTACCAGCCGCCGCCGTCGCGCATTTGTTTTGCTAAACCATAACTTAATTTGCATGGAAATTAATTAAAAGATAGTACTTTGAACCGTTTGCATTGTTGTCCTCCAAAGAGTTGGATTTTCCTCCAGAGGAATGGAAGTTATTTGGAAATGTAAGGAATTTCTCAGTTTTTTTCAAGTTTGGATAAGAAGGGAAAAGGAAAACGGTCTAAAATCGTGCTCGAGTCTTTCTGATTCCTGTTTACCAAAACTTCCTTCCATCTGTTGGTCCATCCATCACTATTATTTTCTATTTATTAACCAATTTATTGACCTTTCTTATCTCTCTGTTGATCTATCCATTAGTTTTTCCATAGATTCAGTAATCATTAATCAATTCATTAATTTCAAAATTTGTTGTTTTTGTTGATCATGTTGGATTAAAAAAACTGAGTTAATGATTTTATCACAGCATTGTCTTATAAATGCACATTTATAAGGTTCCTCACACCTAATAATTACCTCCTTAACCAAACTTTCATTTGGTGCCTCTCCTGTTTCAAGCAATTAAACTGCAATTACAACCCTGGAGTGCCTGGCTGCTAATGGACTGTGATGCGTTCAGAGAAATGAGCTCAGCAGAGAGTCTTCCAAAGATTGATTGTGTGTGAAGGTGGAGGAGCAAAGAAGTGAAGGATAAATCTTTTTTAATCAAAACTGAGCAGACTCAGAAATATATATTAGCATAATTTCACTGGCGTGTTACTAATAAATCTTAATATTCTCACTTTGTCTTATTTTACATTGATTTTGTGAGATTGTGTGAAAATTTGGAAACTTTTTATTTAAATTTGCGATTTCCTTATTTCAAAAATAATTAAAACTCTACTAACTTCAGTAAGTCTGTGGTGACAGGTGAAACTGTCTTTTTACTGCGATCAAAGGTTTAGTTTCCATCGGACAAAAAATCAAAATGGCGATTGAAAAATTCTAATTTAAGCAAAAATAAAAACCCATGTAGCCAAATTTTGACCTTTCATTGAACTCTGAGCCACCACCAAAGAAGAAAAGTCAGCTGTTGACATCACTGCCAAGAGACGATCATGTATGATTTTAGCTGCAAGAAATAATGACTAATGTAGTTAGGTTGTTTTATGACGGTAATAACTTATTATAGTAATTACTGCTTACAATGGTCAAATACACAATTATTGTCATTCCAGTAGATTTAAAAGCTTAGAAAAAGTCAAATCACCATGAAATAATAAATGTTTTACCTTCATAATGTTGCAGCTCTGATGCCGTAACATCAACATTTATCCACAATACTGGAGCAGAAAGGAAACCAGTTGAAAGTTTTGACTTGTTTCCGCGTCTGCTTTACTCAGTCAACCCTAATAATTATTATTATATTGTTTAGAGCTTCTTTGTAATCAGATCGTGCTGCCAGTGTTTGAAAGATGGAGCAGCTTTGATTATATTATTCCTTAATAATAACAGTGGATTTTTCCACATGTTTTCATCTGTATTTGTTCTGCAATAAACATTTAACTAATGAATCTCCTTCTTTGGTGAGACAGAGAACATGCACAAAGAGCAAAGCAGAGTTGATGTGTAAATATTGGATGACATCATCGCATTTGCCTTCATTTTAGTCTTGATGAAAAGAGTGACAGTTGTGAGATTGGCTTTTTTTGATGTGAGATTGACTCAAAAAGAATAAAAACAATAGAAAATGTACCAATGTTCAACAGATTTTTCTGTTTAAAAAGGATACGGGAAAGAAAAATATTTAATTCTTATTTGCATCACTATTTAGCCAGACAAAATATTTTAAAAGGTTCTAACACTAGATAAGAACACCTTTAAATAATCTAATCTGTAATCATGGATTGTAGGGATAAGGATTTAGCACACTATTTGATTAAATGAAGAATAACTGTTTTCTTTATCATTGGAGATGATGGCGAATAAAATGTAATTGAACATCTGGAGCAAACAGCTGTCTCAGACTCACTACTTAAACTAAATAAAGGTCATTGTTGGTGGCAAGATGCAGACAAAAATCTTAAAAATCCCCCATTTTTCCAGTGTAAAGATGAGAGTTGGGTTCATCAGGTTGTGCAGACTTGTCTTATCAGCTGCATGCAGCCTGCATGCTCTTTACCTATCAGTCATCTCCGAGCAATGCCACAGATCGAGGACGGATCACAGATGGAAGACGGCACAGCAGCACTATTATTAGAAGCCTCCTCGGAAACATTCACTAGAGAGCAGCCAGCAGCGTGCTGAGTTCAGAGTGCATGTTTTACCTTAGCTTCCCCCAGACCCGATAAAATCAGTCTGCTGTGAAAGGATTTATTCATTTCAAGGTGAAATCACAAGAATGCTGCACTCCTTCCTGAGTGCGAGCGTACGCCTCAGTCGATGTACAGAGACAAAAGTGTAAAAGCCACTGGGAGGGGAAAGAAACAAGGTTCTTCTTTTAAGTGGCGACACAAAGGAGTGAAGCCGCCGCAGCAGCAGCGAGAAAAGATTTCTTTACTTTAAAGCCAGTCGAATGGCTTTACAGCTTTTAAAACGTAATTTATTTTATGAGCAGAAATCCTTGCCATTAAATTGTAGAAATATACAGGAGAAAACTGAGTTTGCTTAGAAACCTTCGTCTTTATTTATGAGGGAACGAAGTTCTAAAACTGTGAAAATGCGAGTCTGAGTCCCGCCTAACGCAGGAATCCTACACAGCTGCCAGTTTTCGCCCTAAAGGGCTCTGCAGCCAAAAGCAATTAAATCTCAATGAGGTTACGAACAACTCAAAGTCCCAACGAGGTGGGGGCCCAAAAAGTGAAACTAAATTGAACGAGAGGGGGAGACTTACCCCCACTGCCAATCTCCCGGGATTTCCCCAACCATCTGGAAAATTTTAAAATCCTTCAGCTGACATCATTTTATCAAGTTTTTCCTCTAAAACAAAAACTAAAAAAGATCTTCCACAAACACTGAATGGCAACTGAAAAGTACATTTCAGGTTTGAAAGCTTACATTTGGGCATTTAATCTTAAATTTTTCGGAATTTGATGCCAAGCTGAGTCTTAAGACAGAAATGCAGGGGAAGGAGAATGCCATTTCCAGCTCTTGTGTCACTCTACACAGAATTTGCCTAAATTCCTACATTTCTTGCGACTGCACTCATTAAAATTTAAGTAGTTATTTCTCTGTTCCATTTGTGGCTGCCAGCATTTTAATGGTGTTATATTGTCACACAGTAAAAAGGCCCCTGAAGAGCTCCTTGGTCTAGTGCCAGTGAAGTAGAAACGCATGAACATAAAGTAACCTGCTTTTATTAGCAAATAATCATGCGGTTGAAGTGCTCTGGCAGGGCATAATGCAAAGAAACTAGTGGAGCAAGCAATAAGTTACTTACTGACTGGTTAAGTTGACTTTAATTTGTAGCCAGTATGAATTTACTTGGAAAATTATCATTGGAAAAACCCATCAGCATTTGTAAAATTAGCATTTTGGACAGAGGAAGAAAGGGTGGTGGATCTGAAAATGGATGCTACATGCAAAGATGCATCAACAAGAATATCACTTTTGAATATCTGTCGTAAGCGCTTTGTATGAAAGGACACAGAACTTATGGGCTGTAACTTTGAAAACTAAGCTAACAACATCGAATTGCTATTGTCGAGTACCTACGTCATCCAATGCAGCTGGGGGTCAGGAAGTAAATGCAGCTCGTTTACGACTGTTGATCCAGATTCAACATGGCTAAAGTTTGTGTCGTTTACGGTTGTTCTAACCGCTCTAATAGAGAGAAAGATAAACGTTATTTTTGCGTTTTGAAGGTAGTTGGTCACAAGGGAGTTCATTTTAAAACACTTACCAAAAAAAGAGGAGAAAAGTGGATCAACAATCTACAGCTAAAAAAAGGAGATGCAGATAACAATGCCAGAGTTAGCAGCGCCACTTTTTAACAGAAAAGATCACATCGTTTAAATTGTATTTTCTGATATTTTATTGGAGAGTTAGAAAGACAAGCATTCATATGAGCCATGTTTTTAATGGGGTTTCTGTAGATCGCTGCAAAGCTAAATAAATCATTTAAAAGTAGATCCAAGGACATGGTAATAACATGGGTTAGCTTAATGTTAGCCTTAGTGATAGCATCGTTATCATAAACTGATTACTTAAAATAGCACAATTCTCTACTCACCAGGGCAGAAACAAGTCGACAGCCATCTAATGCTTCTTTGGACCATAAATCGTTGACCCAACCTGACACTAAATAATTTTGAAAGCTTTCTTCTGGCTCGTCGTATAAAATGAGGTCTGAAGCTCCAGATAGTTAGTTATGTCGATCGCCTCGATGACGGGTAAATACTCAAGATTATATGACAAGTCTTTTCTTACTGAGACAATATGGATCATAGATATCCGTTTATTTTTTCTAGATAAATAGTTTGCTCCTGCCCATTTGGAGCTTTAACTACTCGCTGTGATCCATTTTGCTCCTCTTTGACCCGGAGAAATCTACTTCCGGATCTCCATCTGAATTTCGCGCGTCATCTGGGTTACATGTCTGCAACCCAACACTAGTCTTTGGTTTTGTCTTTTAAAACTCTTTTGTAAAATCTAGCAGTTTTGTTTGCTCACATGTTTAAAATATTCCCTCAGAATACAAAAGGTTCGCTGACGCCTTTTGTTTTTGTATCTAGGCAACACAAAAGCTTGTGGCTGTAGACGGAGAGCAATACCTTGGGCATTGTTTACTAAAATGATTGATTCACTGAAATGGGTTTTCCTGCGTTATTCAAAGGCTTTTCCTTTTTGTCCGTATCGATGAGACATCGACAGATAAATGACAAAGACTTAATAACCAGCGATATTCAACATTCAAAAAAAGAAATATTTTCCCATGAGATCCATCAAGGACAAATTTGTATTGCTTCACTATTCTTTGTGCACAGAAAAAAACCAACCTTTTCACAGGTCCAACTGCATGAAACGCTAAAAAGCTGCACCTCTAGATAATTAATAATGGATCAAAGTGTACCATGTAACCCGGCAGCCATCCATGTTGGCTCTACATTGATCTCTGCTGACATTGTGTACAAGAGGAGCACTGACTCATGACCTTGAGGTTGGGATCAAACAAAATAAAATCTCTTTCAGCTGCTCACTCTGTTGTGTTGGACACGGATGGATGGATTTTAATGGTTACATTTCACCTGTAATTGATTCATGTCAACAACACAGAGTCCGACAAACAGGTGAAGATAAAACCAAGAGGTCACATTGGATGGCAAGGCAAATTAATTGGTTTAGGAGCATTAAGACACAGGAAAGGGTTGCATTAATTGAAATATCACAGTAAAAGATGAGACATCTGCACGGAATCCCATTGAAAATCTAATGGTTACTCCATCAAATATGGATTTCTGAACTCTTCCTAAGTTGAAGCGTTAGTATTGTTCTTTCTAAATAAATATGAACTTGTTTGAAGTATGAAATCATTGCATCTGTTTCCTTATTTTGACCATTTCTCATTTTCTGCAAATACTAAATTTTTGCTTTGAATTTCGGAGACATGTTGTCAGTAGTTCACAGAATAAAAGAACAATGTTTATCTTACTCAAACATATTCCTATAAAAAGTAAAATCATAGAAACTAATCTTAATTTTTTCCGGAGCTGTATTGATAACTAAGTTCTGCAAAAATAAACTGATAAAAGTCTAGGATGAACATTGTTTTCCATCTTTATCTAACAAAAACTAAGCGATTTAAAGCATAGAAGTTAAATTTAATATTTACGTCTGCTCCTGGTAAAACTGGGCAATCATGAAATATATTTAAGACTTAATTAAACTCATGGCTCTATTTGCAAAACGTACGCTTTTACAAGAAGTTAATTTATGGATTCAATGACTGCTGGAATGTATTTTAACAAGAAAAGCTCATCAGCATAAGTATGGTAGAATATGTAATATAAAGTAATACAAAAACCCATGAAGGGATTCAATAAAAGTGGGCCGAGATTAAAGCCTTGAGGAACTCCACATTTGGTTACTCAGATTTTTATCTGTCAGCAGGTTCAGAGCTGGTTTGGTGATGTTTCTATTCAAGGTGAACTTTTCCCCTCTAAAGGTTTGAAGCGTTTGGTTGGTCATAGTCCAGCAATTATTAATTTATTACATTCATACGTTTTGAGAATAACATTTGATCTTGTGTCTGTAGGGAAATATAGTTTGTAACCAAATATTGAGCCCCGAAAGTTTCCAAGTAGCATTAAATTTGAACTCATTAAAACACTGTTCTTGGACTCTCTTCTCACTACTTCATAAAAAAAAAAATGTTTCAGTTTAGGTAAAAGGTACATGTTGGGTGGTTGTTTCAAAATACTGCTCCAATATTTCCCCCCATAAAGTGAGCAGTTAACATTTTCCAAAAGAAGAAGGAATACTAATCATATTGATGAGAAATAAAAACAAAGGAGGGCTAATTTATGCTGAAATATTGAGCCACCACTTTTAATCTCAGATTTTTACTGTAATTTAATATTTTATTATTTTTTGAACCCATGCTGAGGCTGTTCCTACTCAGCGGTGGAAAACAAGCTTCTCTCTTAATGGATTTCAGAATAATCTAAAGCATTTCTTAGCTGCTTTCCACTCGAGTCTCTTTAGAGAACGAAGTAGAGATTACAGGAATCGCTGCGGTTGCTTTCTCCGATCAAATCCCTCAGCCTCTCCCATATTATATGACAGCACTTTGACCACATCCTGGTCATTTCTAATAGAAAAAACTAACTATAAATAAGATGAATTGTCATATAGCATGATCCTATTAGGGAATTATGCTGCAGAGTTGTGAACTGAGCTGGAACAGCTGGATGCAGGAAGTCCTGTTCCGCTCCTCTCTTTCCGTACGTCTTTCCTCTCAGCTTGGCGTGACGCTGCTGGGGTTCAAAAGAGAAGCAGAGGAAGAGGAAGAAGTAAGGAAATACTGGGAGCAAGAGGAGGGCTGAGCTCTCTAAACATCCTGGAAACCAGTTTCCTTTCAGGATTCAGTTGACATCTGCCTTGCAGTCTCAGATTTCAAGATATTTAATGCACCTTGGGATGCATTAAAGCACTTTCCTCACTGAGGGTGAACAATGCTTTTTATTAGTGGTTATATCTCTGTTTATTTAAAAAAAAGAAGAAATAATGAAACCCAGAGTATATACCCCAGTTGGATCATGAAGTATTGATCAGGTGGGTTGAGTCTGAAGATAAAAGAATAATGCTATATGCTTAGATTTGACAGGCAGAACGCCGATCAATATTAGCTTTTCATTTCTTCTCTTTTTCATCTTTTTTACAGTGAGAATTGAAGCATCTGTTTGAAAGGTAATGACTAGAACAGAGTTTAAAAACTCCTGGGATAAACGCAGCATTATACGATTTCAACAATATAATTTTTTTAAATTTGGCAAATAATTTGAGCAACAAGTTACATTTTCACAATACTAGGTTGGTTTAGAAATCTGTTTCTTTTCTCAGTTGATTAAATCATAATTTAAAGCAACATTGTTATTCACTCTGTTTTTTTTGGGTGACATAAATGCAGAATTGAATAAGATTTGTTAGCTTATTTACTTCAAGACTCCAAACAAAAACAGTTTGATTTGTGCAGACACAAATCAACCTTTTATAAAAAATTATTTAACGCTGTCACTTGATTTAAAACAGTAAAAAAAATAAATTATGGTATAATGTTACCAGTATACGACAGATTTGTAGAGTCAAGCTAGGAAAAGAAAAAAAGAAAATTGAGAGTAAATTACAAAAATAGTCATAGCATTACAAGAATAAAGTCAAAATAATATAAAAATAAAGTTGCAGTATAACAAGAATAAAGTCATAATATTTTGTGAATAGTCTAGTAATATTTCAACTTTATTCTCGTAACACTATGATTTTATTTTCGTAATTTTATTTTCTTTAATACTCCATTGTACCAGAAAATGTTGAAGCATGCCTTTTTTATTTGAAGATGACTTTAGGATAATCAAGTTAAATCCAACTTAAGCATTTCCTTGTGATCAGGTATAGCACAAACAAGATGGCAGCTGCCTTACGTAAAATTTTAATTCATCTCCTGGTTAGGAAGCCTCCTTGTCAGCTTGGATGCTTTGATATCAGTCCAGCTTGATGCGTTGGTTATTATCTCCTGTGTTTTCTTTCTGCTGGCTTCCCACTCGCTCTGAAAGCCGGGGGACGGCATCGGGAGTCTATTTAGAGGCTTGCAGCAAGCACAGCGGCAGTCAGATGCTTCTTTCAAGTGATTCCCGATGGAATGGCAGCGTGCAAACTCGCTGACATGTTGGGAAAAGTGTGCTATAGCAGGGATGAATAAGCGAAACGTCACAAGTTTGGCTTGAGTTCATGCGTTTCATGTGTTTATGAAGTTATGTGAAGCTGCTTCTTATTTCATTGCTTTTATTTGCATCATCTACACCCAGCTTTTATAGGTTAGGTATACTGAGCTAAGAATAACCCAGTATTGTTCTTACTGTTCATAAATTACGCCGCTGCCTTAATGTTGACTGCCAGAGGTCATTCTGATGGAATCAGCAGCTATGAAGCGATGCAATAAGCCGGAGCCTGCTTTGGACTGCTGACCAGAATTGTTCTTACTCAGCACATAAAATATAATACTCTGTTCTCACAACCATGAAAGAAAATCAATGTTAATATCGCATGCGCTTTAAACAGCTGCTTACTTCACAGTTCAGCTGCACAAGGCAGTGAAGTTTGTCGTAATTTCAGTTGAACTATTCAGGATGCAAACTTTGTTGTCTTTCTCCTGGTGTGATATTTTTATGCAGTCTTCTTAAATACTTTTTAGTAAAAGCACTTCATAACTTTTCAGAGATTTAAAAAAAAATCTCTATTTTACAGCTCTATTGAATCCCAAACAATCCAAATATGTCAATATTTTTATTCTCAAATCTTCTGCATACATGTTGCAGTAATGTCAGTGGCGCTTGTATAATGAAGAGCAACAATAAAGGCCTACAGATAGTCAGAATGTGTATTTGAGGAAGAATCCCATATAACTAGAGCAAACTGGCTGATTTAAGCCTGAAATCCTTAACACAAGTGACTCACTGACAGTAGCACAAAATGCAAAAATCACTGCGAGTTGCTGCCGCTTCACTTTTTCGAGTGTAAGACAATTTTTCCACGCTGGTAGAGACCCAGAAATGTCACATCTGGGACGGGGTTTATAGACGACTTATCTTTTCAAATACCGAGGCTGAAGACTTCAGTGGTTGGTTTCTTTTTTTTCCTTTTTCTTCCACTACAATATAGATTTGCTTGTCACATTGTGTAAACATGACGTGCTCCTCTCCGCGAACAGAGACAGCGATGCACACGCAGTCTTGTTTGCACTCTGCACACGTGGAAACACACACATGCACACTTTGCCCTCTGGTTGTTGCAGGCAATGTCACTGGAAGGACCCGAGGTGTTTGTGTACGTGTTTGTGTGTGTGTGAGAAGATGAACTGTTTTTCTTCACGTGACACTGGATGACAGTGAAAAACATGTTTGGAGCCGCATATTCTGATGCATTTATGTTTGTGTGAATAACCAGGGCAAGGAAGGATGTTGGGGCCCATTTTTAGACTGTAGATGTCAAGGTTGTGCAAAATGGAAAGAGCACTTGGAAGCAAATGTAGAAACATAAATTGACAATTTATTTTCTCACACGATCCACCTTTCAAAAGAAAATCACCAGAAATGGTTTAAACCCTCAGAGCCCTAAGTTTCAAATCTCCACCTGGATATTTTCATTTATTTTCTTTAAATGTTCTGTGAGTAAATATATATTTGCCAATTTCTCCATAACAACGGGAACTTTCAATATCTAGAAGTTATTTTCACAATTTACCATCTATTAAAAGAGTGTTTCATCAGATTAAACCGAAGAAAAACATGCTCCCTGCAACGGCGCCAGTGAAATTACCGTAATAACCCGATATTGGCTGCAAAGCGCAACGTCTTCCCTTTCAGAAACCGTTGGAATTTTTCAGAATTTTTCAGACAGTGCAAAGTGTGGCGAACTTACGGTACTGCAAATTTGGCTTGTAAAACTGCATCGTCGCCGATACGTTTTTCTAGATCTTCCCACAACCTGGAAGGGGTGAATATTAATGCAATAGTTGCTGTTCTAGAAAACAAAATGGCGAACACTTTTTGTAAGCTCTTTAAAAACTATGACACAAACATTTGTCCTTGACAACTCAGAAATTCACTTTGGAGATCAATGAAGACAATAACAAACTTGTCATTTAATATAATATCCAAATTCAACATGATTTTCTGGCTTCACTCTCTTTCTGTTCATGATAAAAGCAAACAGACTGACGCTTCTGGCTCTTTGTGGTTTTGTTATTTACTTCCAGGCTGTCAAAAAGGAAATCAGCTTTTCTTGTTCCAGGCAAAGAGTAGTGGCTTAACAAAGGAAAGCTGCATATCTCTCAAATGCAGAATTGTCTGGATTAAATCGGAGAGCAGGGTTTGCCTCTGTGAGTGTGTGTGCATGTGTGTGTGTGTGTGTGTGTGTCAGCCTTTAAGCACCTTTATGGATCCTGACATAGAGCATGTCAGCTAATGTAACTGAGCCAGCAGATTGGCTGAGTCACCGGTGGAACAGGTGCTGTGGAGGAGTGGATCGTTTTACATTACGATGGTTTTTACTTCCAGAGTTTAGACATCTGCAGCTCTTTATTAATGCTCTGCTCTGCTTTATGTAAACCCAATACGTCAATGAAACACAGGTCTTTTAATTGGCTTACAAGAGTTTTTACGGGGAAATAGTTTTCAGGAAATTTTGCAAATAAGAAAAAACTGGAGTGACCTTTTCCGGTAGTTAACACTGCGAGTTTTCTGTGGTGTATCCATTGCAGCTTTGCACTTCTGAGTGAAAGTTTTAACTATTTGTCCTTGCAAAAATATCTCAAGCACAATCAGATTGAATGGAAAGTGTTCAGTGTTCGGTGTTTGGGCACTAGGGCAGTCATTCATCCAGCGGCCTGTCGTGTTTTTGAGTTAAAAAATGTTTAAAGTTGACAGGAAATTTGAAAATATCACTTGATAACTGATAACTTGATAACCTCAGAAGTTGCCCTCAGAAGTCATTTCTAACACATATTTCTGGGTGTTATTAAAACACCAGCTATAAAGTATTAAAAAAAATCAAACATTTCTTAAAAATAAGCAATGCTTAGCAATGCATAAGCAAACATATTTGAAAAAAATATGTGGTTCGACATTTTAAGAGAGCAAAAACTTTATTTTTTTGGATCAGGAATGTAGAAAAATGCCAAATATGATGCCAGAGTTAGCTTAGCTTGCATTAGCTTAGCCTAGCTTAACTGTACTAGTCGAATGTTTGGTGGCTCTTTTGTAAGATTTATGCAGATGTTTGTTTGTTTTTACATCAATACCAGAGTTAAGTAAATGTTTTTTTATATAAATTATCTTTTTTTAAACTCTTAAGGCAAGAATTTATTAGCCTTTTATGTGAAATACAGCATTTATTTTCTTCCCAGACACGACTCAACGAAGTGTGAATTAACACCTTTTGCAAAGTGATATTGCTGTACTACTAGTTGCCTGTGAGCTATCTGAATGTAACCATCAGAAAAATAAGCAGCTGCCCTCTGGTGACCCATAAAGCAGTGACTGGGAAGCTGCGAAGGTGCCAGATGTGGACAGGTGTTGCCATGGCTGTTTATTTCCCCCCTGAGCAGGTGGTTGAAGGCAGCGCGGTGACAGGCCCCAGTAGGGGCCGATACTGTTGATGCGAGTGGACAGAGTGTCACTGCAAGGCACTGTGGTCTCTACAGCCTGCTGTCACATCCTGTGACACTCACGCTGCAAAGCAGAGATGTCTTTGAGAGATTGTGAAAACAACATGCATAGCATAGCAGTATTTCCTCCCAGTGAAGCTAGCGCAAAGTTAGCAGAAGGATGATTGATTATTTATTTTTTACAATGCAGTATTCACAACCATAAATGTATTTAGAGGCATTTAATCGGATAGAGAAACACAAAATAGTGCTGAATCATGAGATGTAAGGAAATGGTTTTCATCACTACCAAAATTTGAGAAATGTGCCAAATTATTTTAGTTAGCCTCCTCAATTCATTGTAGAACACCCTTTAGTATTTTGGGCATGTGTTCTTCTAGTTTATTGTGTCTACTAAATTATATTTTGCCCACTTTTTTCTGCAGAATTGTTCAGTTTCAGTCTGACTGAATGTAGAGCAAGAGGACTCTTTACTATTTAAATGACTTCTGAGGGCAACGTCTAACACTTATTTCTGGGTGTGAAGATTAAGGTGAGCTCAGAGTTTCACACAACA
Source organism: Poecilia reticulata (assembly GCF_904066995.2). NCBI lineage: Eukaryota > Metazoa > Chordata > Actinopteri > Cyprinodontiformes > Poeciliidae > Poecilia > Poecilia reticulata. The sequence goes on from NC_088831.1 coordinate 10,532,609, forward strand.
CTGTAAAAATGTCCAGGAAGTCGAAACATAATCTTTTTTTATTTAAAATATTTTTTTTTACATTCTTTGAAATTTCTGCACATTTGTTAGTTGCTATCTAGTTCCTTTCAAAAAATTACAGTACTGTTTACTGAGCTGCTTTTTAGCCCCGTGTGGCTTTTAAGCAATAAGACTGAATATGTACAAAATGACACTGAATATTCATGACTGACTGGATTCATATGTGCATAAAAACCCGCGACAATGGCTTTCACTCATATGTCGTATAATGCTTTTAATTTACCATGTCTTCTTCGATTTCTATGTCTGTGGATAAGAAAATGGCAAAGTCGCCTTGAGCGATTGATTGCTTTTTGGCTTCCCACTGATTTAATGAAACATGAGTTGTGTTTCTCTCTCTCTCAGACTCCTTTGTTTCCGCCCCTTTAAGGAGAAGTGTCGCAGGGAGCCAGAGATTAAATGAACAGTGGCATATTCCCCCAGGAAGCTGAAAATGATATCTCACTGAACCGCTCTGCAGACTCTGTAAAAGCCCGATAGGGCTTCTTTTTCTCTCTTTAAATTAATTTCATCAGTTCAGATATAATTTAGGGAAACATGCTGGTTTATTGCACCACAAGAACCTGAAGCAATCCCTTTTATGTTATTGGTTTATAAATTAATTAATGGCGTTTCATTTGCATTGGTAAGGTAAATTTGCTGCTCCATTGTCACTCTATGCAGGAGTTTCACAAAGGCCTCAGGGTGTCACCATAGCACTGTCAACAAAATAGCTGCAGCCACTGTGTTAAGCGACATCTCAAAAAATCAAACTCACAATGACAAACTCTGAGTCGACATGTTAGATATTGAACCAATCTGCACTAATTAGGTAGTTTGTAGCAATGAATCCCAGTGTTCATGCCACTACCAGTCAGCGGTTTCTATAGGAGTGTGTCAAGCAGGTGTGTTTAAGAAAGACAGTCTCTGGTCGCTGTCATCACTAATCAACACATTATGGTTTAATGTCAGCGATGCCTGAAGCTATTTGAGGCACTGCAATATGAGGAAGAGGCCAAGGAGCAATGCACAGCGCTAATGAGGTCTGACTGAGAAAACCCATTTGGCAAGTGATAATGAACAAAACTGTAATAATCAAAGATGAAGGAACATCATTTTCATAAAAAAAAGAAACTGTTGTTGAACAAGATGCAAATGGATAGAAATGTAACTAATTTGCTTCAAACAAATGAACTCTTTCTGTCAATCTACAAGAAACTTAAAGCAGTAGAGTGATTTAAGGATCTCGACATCATACACATCTAGGCAGACGTTGCCTGAGTGGAGAGACTCATCAGTGAACGCCTGGTGTTTGAGCCTTGGCTCAAAAATCAATGCAAAAAAAACAATGCAGTCTTCTCCAGTTGGATTAACCACCTGCAATATCACAAATGTTTAAAATGTGAGCCAGGCATCAAGTGAAATTTTGAACCTGATGATTCATTGCGTCATAGTCAGTAATTTATCACTGGAACTGCTGGCAAAATAACAGGAGTTGGTGTATGAGGTTAAGGGATCGGGCTATCTCTAGTCCAATCTCTAGAGCTATCTCTCATCCTAGGGCTAATTCTAATCCCCAGGGCTATCTCTAGTCCAATTCCTAGGGTTAATCCCAATCCATGGGGCTATGTCTAGTTCTAGTGCTAATCTAAATCCCGAGAGATATCTCTTGCCCAATCCCTAGGGCTAATTCCAATCCCTAGGACTAGCTCTAGCCCAATCCCTAGGGCTAATCCCAAATCCTAGAACAATTGGGATTAGTAAATAACCCCACTGCGGGATTAATAAAGGAATATTTTAATATCCTAAGTTTTGGGATTCTGAATACCTTCTCTCTGAAACATAAAAAACACATAAAAACATTTTAAATGAGAAATACAACATTTCTCCCAACACAGGCTAGCCCAGTAGGTGCTGAAATGGAGACTTAGGAATGGATTTGTTGTCGTCCTTATAGTTGAAATGAGGTCATCCACCCAAGGCATCAATCAGCTTCTGCTGTGATATAAGCTTGCCATACCCTTTAAAAGAGAGGAGGAAAAAAATAAATAAGAGCTCAGCAGCATGGAGAGGTCATTACTGTCTTGTGCAAGGTCACCAAAATGCCACTGGGTAATTGAGTGAAGCCCGTCTGGAAAAGGAGCTTCACCTCCATCTGTCAAGGGGACAGTGACTCAGAGCTATTTTGTATCTGTGCTGGGTTTAGTTGGCAGGGAACAGTCCTACTTTTCTCACCCCTTATTTTGGGCGCTCAGCAAAAACACGCATGCCAACAGCGGGGCGACACAAATGGAAGTTATCTGCTGTGAGGGACGGTGCGACCAGATGCAGCTGCTTCTCTCACTTACCCTCGTTGCCCTGCCAGGCTACAAAGGAAAGCACTCTCGCAGGAATCACAGCGCCTTCGCTGTCGCACTAAGTGCATCTGCAGGAAAATGAATTCACGTTATTTGGTCGTTACCTGAAGGCAGGGAACTGCTGATGGCAGGTCTTTCTACTCTGGTGGAGCCTTTCAATTCCATCAGTGCCTTGTCACAGCCAATCCAGCTGCTACTTCTGATAGCTTTCTTTCATTTCTGTCTCTGCGCATCGGTTTGTTTTCAAAAAGCCGTTGGCTCTCGACTGTCTTGTTAGTCCCGTGCGTCCTTGACCCTCATTTCCAGCTGCTGATGCGTTGTGTACGCATGTGAACAAACTACTAGGGGTGACTTTGTGCTTTCAGAGTAAAAGGTTAGTTGGTTTTTTATTAGCTTTACTGAGCTCTGGAAGAAAGCAGCTGAGTTCTGGTTGGCTCGGAACAACTTCAGAGGATGAAGGAGCGGCGGAGTGAATTCCTACATTTGTGGCAACAATCATTCAAGGTTTCTCAGATAATTGCACAGATTCGTCACATCGAGAAGCTTGGGTTGCTTTACTCAGAGGAGGGGAGGTTTTCACTGTCTCTAATAAAGCAAACGTCTCCAGAGGGAAGAAAAAGAGAAAATGTCTGGTTTCTGTTTAGTTTTCTTTCTGCCAGTTGGAGGAAAATCTTAGCATTTGCTAAATTATTTTGAGACAGGACAGCTGATATCAATCACTTTTATTTAATTTTTACGAAGTACACAATTTTAAATTTGTTTAAGGCAGGCAAAAAAGTCAAAAGGTCCCATTTAAAATGAATACAGTTGTGGACAAAATTATTCAAACCCCAATTAGGCTTATTGGCTAAATATACAAACATTGTTTTATTATGTTAGGTGACAATTGCTATAAGCTTCAAATGTTTTATTAATTTCTTTAAACCTTTTAGGGGGACATGCTAATTTCTTTTGGATCATTAATCTGCTCGTTAACCTGTGTGCCTTTTTAGGCTTAAGGTCACAGACTGACGGTCAGACGTTTTCCTTCAGGCTGTTTTGACAGAAAACATGATTTATGTTTCCTTCCTTGTCTGATTTATGATGTTGTTTTTCTAAATGCTGTATGCACACATGCACAAATATTTATTCTTTTAGTTTTAATGCTCTGAATGACTTTGCTGGTCAATGTTTTCTCCATGAAAACATTCGAAACTGCTTTTAAAGAATATACTCTTAAGTAATTTTTGCCTAATATTAAAGTTGGTGGTGTCACCTAAATCAGGGGCGTCAAAACTCATTTTTGTTTTGGGCCAAATCAAGATCATGAATCCTCTTAAAGGGCCGGTTGTTCCAGAATGTATTGATCAAATCTGTTCACAAACTATTAAAATATTAATGAATCCTTAAAATTAAATAATATTATTGAACATCTTTTCAGTCCCTCCAGGATTTTGGGATTTTTTTTTTGCAATAAAAATCAAAGTGTTTGTGGGACTAATTTGGAAATATTTGTGCTTATTTATGACGATAAATGCAACTTTTTATATAGATCATGACTATAATCCGACATTAGTTGAGGCTGAGGCAGCTGTTTATTACAAGTAAGAAAGTTTTTGACAATTTTTACTTCCAATTATGTATTAGCATAAAAAAATTGTTAATTTTGCATTAATTTCCACAATGATTCTCAAGTAACTGAAGGGACTGATTGATGTAATTTGGCAATAAGCAGATAAAAACTGCAGTGATTTGATTGAAAACATAATATTTAAGCACACTTGAGTTTGTCACATTAATGAATGACAAAAAAGTAAAGCAGACCAGATTTGACTTGTATCTTAAAAGCATTTCACTGGATATTTTGAACAGTTTGAAAAGCTGGCTGCCTTGCAGAAAGCTTTGCCTCACATGTGGATAATAAAGGAAACCTGAAGGCTTGTGTTGCGTTTTTGTCCTTCACCCTCTCCACCCTTCAGCACCCAGAGCCCGGCCCGGCCTAAAGGCTTTGTAATGTGCTGTCAGAACCTATTCATCTTTGTCAAGACGCCCCCCGTTCCTGCAGCATCAGCGCACATAAAGACGGCCGGGTTTGGTTCTGTTCGACTTGATTTCCTCCATCTTTCTTCTTGAATTGTTTTGTCTTGCATATTTTTCATTTATATTGAAATATTTGTTGATTTCTTTGATGATGCCAAGATCCAGAAGGTGTTTTTTAAAAATAAAAGTAGCTTTTATGATATAAATATTCCATAAAACATCTTTAAAGATCCAATAAAAAATATTCTTGAGTTAAGAAACTGCAATCTCAAACGTAAGCTTGTAGTGAGTGAAATTCAACAAATGTATATCAGAAATCCTGTTTATCTTTACTATCTATATATATTTTCTCAATTTCTAGAAAACATCTGTTGCAGCCAGTTTCTAAATCTACATCACAAACCTCCCAGAAAATCTAAAAATGCCATTGGAGGTTAACCTTTGACCTACTTCCTTTTTGCAACCAAATAGGTCTGCGTTCCCAACGCCAACAAAAGAAACCAGGATACAAAGCAGGACTGTCTGTAGAGCATATCACTGAATGAAGAGATGGATATTTAATCTCAGCTTTTGTTCAAACACAAAACTCTCAAAGAGGAGAAAAACCTGGATTTGTTTGGGGGGGGGACTCCAAATGAGATTTTACGTGACACAGCAATGCGTCACTGAAACGGAAGGGAAGACATAAAATTAAACTTTAATTAAACTATAAGGATTTCAATGGGTTAATTTATAAGTTAGCAGCTCTTACAGGGAAGAGGTTGTTTACCTTCCTCACCCTTCAAGGATTTTTGCTTCCCTTGGGAATTGAAAAAAGCCCAACAAACCTTCAGGTCACCGTGGTTCAATCGTCTCTATTCACTTAGTTGCTCCTTTTATTGCAGATATGAAACAATAAAGTGCGATTAAGCAGTTCACTGTATCTCTTAACCGAATGTTGAGAGTTCTGCACTTTCCTGCTTTTCTATGATAAAATAGATTTTATCAGGGCGATGACTGCATCCACCTTGAGATTACGATCAGCTGGCGCCTTTTCATGGTAACGATTTGGATCTTCCTGTCCAATTTGGACTCAGCTATGAGATTTTTGCAGCTTGAGAGAAAGCAGAGGATGGAAGAGATTGGTGAGGAAAGATTAAAGGTATTGATTGGCAGATAGGCAGTGGTGAGGTGGCGATTGATTGAGCAAACAGCCGATTTCTGACCGAGAGGTAGATTGACCAGTGGATCAATAGCTGTAATCCATTGAGAGATATAAGATATTTAAATTACGACTTCAAATTTTTCTTTTTTATAGATGTGTCTGTGTTTGAAGTCCATAAATATTTTGAAAACTTTTTCTTATTGTTTGGGATCGTTTATATTTTTTAACAAAGGCACAAAAACTGAGAGAAAATCATCTGTAGATGTAAAAATCACTGTAAAAAAATACATTTAACACAGTGTCTAACCTAAATCTTTGTTCTTGCAAACATAAACTCATCCCTCAACCTTGATTGTTTCCTTTTGTTTTGTGTTGCTAAATCTTTTTCTTCTTCTATTTAATTTTACAACTTTCACCCACTTCTGATATACGAGGATCTTGGTGGAGTAAGAATCCTCTCCAGGTGCTTATATTTTGTGAAACTAGAGCTACATTTGACATATTCCAGGAAGAAATTTGCTTTATTTTAAGGAAACTGTTTCAGCAAACCATTAGTTCTGCAGAGAGGATCATATCTGCAGACCCCACACATCCTGGACATAAACTGTTTAGACTTTTTGCCTTCATAGCGCCATTTGGCAAAACCAAAAAGTAGAAGTCATATACTCTGAAACAAATATGTATGTATATGTTTGAGTAAAATGAACATTGTTCTTTTATTCTTTGAACTACTGACAGCATGTCTCTGAAATTCCAAGCTAAAATGTTATTTATTTGGTCAAAATAACGAAAAAGGTGCAGTGCTTTCAGGCCTCAATTAATGCAAAGAAAACAAGTTTATATTTAGAAACAACAATACTAATGTTTTAACTCAGGAAGAGTTCAGAAATCAATATTTGGTGGAAAATCTCTTTATTTTTTTCAGAGCTATATTTGTTGTGGTTTTTCATTTTAGAAATGCTCCAAAGTGTCAGAGGCAGCTAACTGCTTTAAAACACAGTGAAAAGGTCAATAGTAATTTATTTATGTTCGCTGGTTTTGAGTTTTATAGATTTTGTTTTACCTGTAAAAGATGAAAACATGTTTCAGCAATGGAGAGGAGCTGTTACAGATGCAGATTGTTTTTATTGGCTCTCCTTCCTTTTACCTGTACACCTTTATTTTATTTGGTGATTGGGACACAGTGCCTATGGATTATTCTGACCTTTGAAATGGTGGGTGAATCAATACGGTAAAGGATAGAGTGCATCTCCGTTTGTATTAATTAGCCTAGGGAAAAAACACCTCTACGTTAGCTTTATGTGGACTTACCAGAACATTTCTGAATCGCATGCAATCCATGGTCAAACCAGACGACCTTTCTTACCTCTGCATGGCTAACAGCTGCAGGGATTTTAAATGGAAGCATGCTTTGCTGACAGTAACATGACCAGATCAGGGATAACCCACCAAATTAGGTCAGTCCTGGTCGGATCATCGCCCACGTCTGATTGAACGAGGCCAGCGCGCTCACCTTGTCCGGCGCAAACGGTATAGAAACGATTTTGTTCGCTACGCCGGCACCCAGCCAGGAAACAAAACCAGGCGACACCAGAGGGGAAGAGCTGCAGGTTTTATGGAAAACACCAAACTCAGTCAAGTGTGGCCGTGTTTTGGTTTGTAGAGCAAGCCATCAGACAAATTTAAAAAAAAAGATACATAATTAGATTTAATCATTCTGGTGAAAAAATGTTTTGTGAAGGAAATTTTTAAATATTTTTTAACAAAACTCTTCATTTTAATTGCTCTAAGATGGAGAAAGATCCTTACAAAAGTCAAGTTTGCACATAAATGCCGTTACCTAAATGCTTTTTGTTTAAACAGAAATGTGCAATTAATGACTGCTTATGCAAAAATAATATATACTATTTATAAATAATTATTCTCACTGTGGAGAATATTTCTGCTTTTAAAAGTAGCAGAAAAACATCAAACCAGTTATTTAATCAGTCTGCTTTGGTAACTAGCCTGCAGCTGGATGCTGAACAGCTACATCTCCTAACCTGATAATTAGTTTTAAGCTGTTTATTTCTCTTGCCTAACATGGTTACTGATAAAGAAGATCTTTCATGTCAGGTTTGAAAGAAGAGTAAAATTAAAGAGAAAATCTAAATATATTTCTGTCTTACCATGCTTTATATTTACAACAAAATGAATAAAATGTATATCCATTGGATGTTTCCTTCGCCTTGAAATTGCAAAGACGTTTTTTAAGCTGCAACCGTGTCCGTTGAGACAAATCTTGCCCTTTTGGTTCTGTATTTTGGTCGGCGGCATCAAGCCAAATCTGCCCTGGGCTTCCTGATGTGTGTGTAAGTCACAGAAATACCTCCACATGTCTGTTCAGATAATCTGCTTTCTTGCTTAAGGATGGTGGGCACATTTACTGGGAGGGTCATCCAAAATGTTAATAGTTTTAACACTACCAGCTTGGTGTGAGTGGACATTTGTGGTAGGGAATCCTCAGATGTTATACATCGATAAAATCTGGATGCTAACATGCTAGCCACGTTATTTAGCATAAAATAATGAGAAGCTGCCTCTTGACCAACGTGGTCTGTCTGTTACGCCATTGATCAATCCATTTTCTGCCGCTTATCCGGGGTCCCTCTCCCCAGCCACTTCTTCCAGCTCCTCCAGGAACCCCAAGGCGTTCCCAGGCCAGCCGAGAGACATAGTCCTTCCAGCGTGTCCTGGGTCTTCGCCGAGGCCTCCTCCCGGTGGGACGTGCCCGAAACACCTCACCAGGGAGGCGTCCAAGAGGCATCCTTACCAGATGCCCAAGCCACCTCAACTGGCTCCTCTTGATGTGGAGGAGCAGCGGCTCTACTCTGAGTCCCTCCCGGATGACCAAGCTTCTCACCCTCTCTCTAAGGGAGAGCCCAGCCACCCTGCGGAGGAAACCCATTTCGGCCGCTTGTATCCATGATCTCGTTCTTTCGGTCATGACCCAAAGCTCATGACCATAGATGAGGGTGGGAACGTAGATTGACCGGTAAATCAAGGTAAATGTCTGTTACGCCTTTTTATAAAACATTCATTAGCTTAATATTTCAAAAGGTTTGACATTACATAATGCAGATTAATTGCATTATCTATTTTGACCTAAAAAAAGCTGAATCGCGAATGAAAAGATGCTAGTTTGTGTGGGCTAACACACACTAGCACATGCTAGTGCTAGTTTGTGCTAGCATGTGTTACCACCACAAACACATGCTAGTTTGTGTTAGCCCACACAAACTAGCATGTCTTAATTATAAAATTAAATCAAAATGTTTTGTTTTACTAGCAAAAACTTGTAATGTTTTAGCTTGTAATGTAAAAAAATAAAGTCCAAGAGGTGTGAAAACTTTAGCAAGATAGCGTTTATTGTTAAAGTAGGTCACAAAGCCAAAGAGGCAGCTTCATGAACAAATCGATACCAGTTAGGCTTCATACTATCAACCTGCCTTGAGCTGCCTGTTGTTTCCTCCAGAAAATGGTTTTTATTGGAGAACTTTAAGTGAGATTCATGTTTCATTCCACAGCGGCATTGTCCACTGAGATTAGCCAACACATTACCTTCAGGCTTTGAGTGTAAAAAAAAAAAACCCTCTTAGATCTGACACTCCCTATAATTTTCTCCAGTTTTCCAGAGGAAAAATGGAAAATGAAAGCACAGGTTAGCGGGGCATTACGAGCCGTGGCATCGCAATCTCTGCACCACACAGCTGTCACTGCGCCACCGCCGCCACGTGTCATTCGGCCGGAGGCTGTGGGAAACTGGGAGGAGATCATCTTGTTGCATCTGGCTGAAACAATGGCACACATTCTTCTTTTGACAGACACTTTTCTGTGTCCATGTTTCCAAGATGTCTCTTTATTTTCACTTAGCAGGGGGTGCAGATTTCTAATTCCACTCCTTTATTCCCTGACACGTTATTATGCAAATATATGCTAATTAGATTCGGCCCCTTGTATATTTTCCAGGTTATCTACTTTTTTTCGGCCAGTTCCAGTCCATATCTGAACACAACATATTTCTGTGTAATAGAATATGATGCTATTTATGTTTTTTTCTCAGTATGACTAAGACAGACGTGGATTAAGTTTGCTCAATTAGAAATGCATTTTCTTCTGTGCAAATTAATCTCTCTTGTGGGAGTAAATGTTTAAGGTATTTAATAACATGACTAAATATTGTCTTATTTGATTGACATTATAAAAACATGCATTAAAAATTTATTATTAATTCATAAGAATGAATAATTTTTTCTGTATAGTTTTTTTTTTAACTGCCGTATTTAGAGCATGAAATAACTGAAATATAATTTTAGTTACATTTGAAGAACCTTATTGTCTTATCTTAATTTTTAGATGAATATTTGGTTTCTAAAAAGGTTTAAAAACAGTTTTTTTTAACTACAAATTATTTGGTGTAATAAGAAATATTTAGTAAAATATTTTGGGTAACCAAGTAACATTTCAAGACAAAATATTAGTTTGAATAAATTAAAAAGTAACATAATCAAATATTCTCTAATCATTTTCTAGCATTTCTTATCATCTTCAAGTTTTGGATAATAAGGTTCTATTGTAACTATTCCACCTAAAAAATATATAAGAAATACCTGTAAAAATCAAAAATGTTTTTTATACTGATATTTTAATGTAATGGAAAACAAGTTATTGTTTTCTGTTGCTAATTCAAAAGGTGTGGTTTTGCAGCTCAAGTTTTCTTTGATATTAAAATGTGTTTGATTTGAAACATCGAAGTAATAAAGCAAGAAAAACATGAAAACATCAGAGTATTAAAATTTTTTTAGGTTTTCAGAGAGCTGTCCTTGACTAAGCTGCACATTCTGCAGCTGCAAACTTTGGCAACGTTTTGCCTGAACTCAGAAATGTCACTCTAACTTCCCTCTGGAGGCTCAGAAGTGATGAATGTTGACTCGTACACAAAAATGTCCTTCCAGGGCTGCCATATGAACTTACAAGATGACACAGATTTTAATGGCACAAATATTTTTATAGGTTCACTCCAGTAATCTGTCAGCAGATAGGAGTGATGTAGGTGTTTTTTAAATGTTAAACCTAATCCTGGAAAAGGCAAATATTCCCTTACAAAGCAAAATAAGTTATAAACGACCTTCTCTTTTTGCTTCCCTGACCTCAGAGTTTCATCTGGTAAGACAAAAAAAAAGCTTGTTTTTGCTTTTTTACTTTGACTGTAGTTCATTTTCTATTTTTATGGTGGCCTAATAATTGGTTTACTGTTATTTATGTTACATATATTGCCTTTTTTTTTTTAGAGAGGAGTTTAAATTCAAGATTTATATTGATTGCAAACAATTCCTCTTAAGAATTGTTTACATTTCCGTTAATCATAGGTTTCCCCCAGAAAACGTACTAAGGCCAGCGGCTTGTCGTGTTTTTGAGTTAAAAAATGTTTAAAGTTGACAGGAATTTTGAAATTATCAGTTGATAATTATGTGTTATTGGAATATTGGAAGATTAATATCTAAACACCAAATAAAAAGTCTTAAAAATGCAAACATTTAAAATGAACTTTAATAAATAAGCAATGCTTAGCCTGGTGGGGCACAAGTAAAACCTGATGGCCCGCCAGGCTTATAATACACTGGGGAAACCCTGTAAAACCAAATAAAATAGAAGTTTGATGGTTTGCAAAGACATTTTAGAAGCTAAGCTACTTGTTCTGAGACATTACAAAAGCCTTCAACCCAGCTTATGTACCGTATTTTCCACACTATAAGGCGCACCTAAAAACCTTCAATTTCCTCAAAAGCCGACAGTGCGCCTTATAATCCGGTGCGTCTTATATATGGACCAATATTGAGCCACAACAGGTCTAGCAACTACGGTAAGCAGCCGCCAACTTCATTTTAGGCCCATAGAAGAAGAAGCGCGCGGTGCATGCTAGGATAGTTATCAGAACGCTGGTTTGTAATCTATTAATAAAGTTTGACTGACCTATCTAAGTACCGACCGTCTAGGCCAGTGGTTCTTAACCTTTTTTGAGGTACCAAACCCATCAGATTCATATGTGCATTCACTGAACCCTTCTGTAGTGATAAATTTAATTTTATTTTTTCCAAATTCCAAAGTTGAGCTGACTGTCCAGGATCGACCCAAGGTATTTAAAATTTGCCACAGTTTCAACAGGTTGGCCATCGAGAGAAACTGGAACCACTTTAAGGTCTTGTTTAGGTTATTTAATTAGCTCTACATTCTTAAGAGAATGAAAAATTAATAATAAGACTTTGCGGTATTCTGATTTAGTAATGTAATTATATTAATTGTGTTACCACCCCCACGCCACTAGAGGCAGTAGCAACCCCAAAAAGATGCAACTATAGAGCAGATTTAGAAGTGCACCGAAGGCTACAGAATTTGGTAAAAACTGTGAGCTTTGCTGAAGTGAATAAAGACACAAGTTCAAATCCATGCTGAGAGTGGAGCTCCTTCAATCAGTGCTCCTCCGCAGCACAAGCAATGTAACGTGATCCTCTGCAGCAAGTGATGGCAAAGCGGGGCGTCATCACAACTTTACACAAGTGTGTCTTTACCTCCGCGGAGGAGGCTCCACCGAACCCCTGAGACCGACTCATCGGACGACGACGATGACGACGAAACTGAAACTGTTGACTTTAACATTAAATATACCTTTCTCAACAGGTGAGGGTGCACTTTTTCCGTATATAATCAGACATTTAAGCAACTTGAAACCATTCCTCCCTCCCTGGCACCTCCAGACCCGGGCCCCCATCCGGCCCGGCTCAGGGGGCAGCCCCCCCACCCCTATAGCTCCGCCCCTGCGGTGCGCCTTATATACACTCCTGATCAAAATCTTAAGACCAGTTAAAAAACTGCAGGAATTTGCATTTTGCACTATTGGATCTTAAGAAGGTTCTAAGTAGAGCTTCACAATGTTAAAAGAAGAAATCAGCGTAAGAGACAAAAACTTTTGAGCAGGGAATTAATTGAAAACTGCATTTACACTCAAACATGATTTTTTTCAGCTGATCAAAAGTTTAAGACCATAGCTCAAAAAAAAACTGAAAACCCCCCAAAACAGAAATCAAAGTGTCAAAAAAAAGGACTCAGTAAAGAGCAGCTCCACCATTCTTGTTGATGACTTCAAACAATGGTTTAGGCTTGATGCCAGTGTTTCCAGGAGGCTAGTGGGAACGTTGCTCCAAGTGTTGAAGATGGCTTCACGAAGGGCATCCACTGTCTGGAACTGATGTCCATTTTTGTAAACTTCCCTTGCCATCCATCCCCAAATGTTCTCAATTGGGTTTAGATCCGGGGAACATGCAGGATGGTCCAAAAGAATGATGTTATTCTCTTGGAAGAACTCCTTTGTCAGGCGGGCATTGTGAACTGCAGCATTGTCCTGTTGAAAAACCCAATCATTACCACACAGACGAGGGCCCTCAGTCATGAGGGATGCCCGCTGCAACATCTCCACATAGCCAGCTGCTGTTTGACGCCCCTGCACAACCTAAAGCTCCATTGTTCCATTGAAGGAAAACGCACCCCAAATCATGATGGCGCCCCACCACTGTGTCGTGTAGAAAACATCTCAGGTGGGATCTCCTCGTCATGCCAGTAACGTTGGAAGCCGTCAGGACCATCAAGGTAAAAAGATTTTCTCATCAGAGAAGACAACTTTCTTCCACCTTTCAATGTCCCATGTGTGGTGAACCCTTACAAAGTCCAAACGGGCAATTTTGTGGCGTTGAAGAAGACGTGGCCTTTGAAGACGTTTTTTGTTTCTGAAGCCCTTCTCTCGCAGATGCCGTCTGATGGTTATTGGGCTGCAGTCAACAGCAGTAATGGCCTTAATTTGGGTAGAGGATCGTCCCGTGTCTTGACGGACAGCCAATCGGATCCTGCTTCTCAGAGCTGGTGAAATTTTTTTGGGTCTACCACTTGACTTTTTTGTTCCATAACCCTCAGGATCATTTAAAAAATGCAAAATGACTGTCTTACTGGGTCCAACCTCAGCAGCGATGGCACGTTGTGAAAGGCCTTGCTTATGCAGCTCAACAATCCTACCACGTTCAAAGTCAGTGAGCTTTTTTTGCTTTTGCCATCAGGAGGTCTTGACAGTGTAAAGACTTGACAGAAAATGACATGGAATCTGGATTTTTTTCACATCTTTTGGCTTTTAAAGACTATGGTCTTAAACTTTTGATCAGCTGAAAAAATCATGATTGAGTGTAAATGCAGTTTTCAGAAAATTCCCCGCTCAAAATTTCTTGTCTCTTGCACTGATTTTTTCCTTTAACATTGTGAAGCTCTACTTAGAACCTTCTTAAGATCCAATAGTGCAAAATGCAAATTCTTGCAATTTTTTGACTGGTCTTAAGATTTTGATCAGGAGTGTATGAAAAAAGTTTTAAAATAGGCCATTCATTGAAGGTGCTCCTTATAGTGCGGAAAATCCGGTAATGTTGAAATTGATTGCAAATAATTTTAAAAAGTCTGCGACAGACTGGCGACCTGTCCATGGTGACCCCGCGTCTCGCCCGGAACGTTAGCTGGAGAGACACCAGCACCCCTCCCAACCCCACTGGGACAAGGGTGTAAAGAAAATGGATGGATGGATAATTAAAAAAAGTTTTAGAAGAACATTTAAGTAGTTTTAGCTGGTTTTCTTTAGTGTTTTCTCCTTATTTAATAGTAAGGATTTGTCTCAGTGGTGCTGGTTTTTTTTCTAGGCTATAAAGTTTCTTCGGATGAGCAGGCAATTAAGAGGAGAAAGCAAAGGAAAAATTGTCTCTCCCAGAAAGCATGCTGATTTTTTTTTTTATCTCTTGCTGGTATTGTGAGGAGTGGATGTGTAATTATATGTTTATTTATAGTTGCTGTTCCAGGACCAACAGCAATGAGAATAATTTCCAAAGAAGAATGCTTTTGGAGCATATTGCTCTCATGATGTGTGAAATGATGGGGACTCCACGTGTTGGAGTGTTCTCTTCTAACAATGTGGTAATTATCTGCCTCATAATTACATCTCTCCTGAATTTAAAAAAAGTTGCAGTTTTTCCAGCTCTGACGTCGGTCTGATCAAATGGAGACTAAATGTTAGACTTGGCCACCAATCGCCAGCAGAGTATCGGATGGTGCTGCGGCCCGATTCCCGGGGCGTTCTGCAGAATTTAATGCGTTCAGCGCATCAGCACGCTCCCTCTCACACACACACACACATCAACTGCTACCTCATTAGAGGCTGCAGCCCTGAGGCTGGCGGCTGGGGAAAGGCCTAATTGCACAGCTCAGCAGCACCAACAGCGCTGGGAGCGTTTTGGAAAAGACATCAACAAATGAGCATCAGGTGCAAACACCTACACTGGTTTTCTGTCATTTCTGACCCTCCCTGGGACTGCTGTTGACTCCGTGGTTAGCAGATGGTAAATTTGAGGTGTTTCTTTAAAAAGTATAGTTTATATCTCCTCACTTTGCATAAATTCTGATTAGTTGGTCCCAGAGGCTAAAGCTAACGGCTAGTCCGAGAATTGCCACAACCAAAGTGAACTCCAGTCTCAAAATTGTTATCACCTCATATGAAATGTTTTTTCTAAATTTTTAAACCATCATCACGTTGGGAAGTTATTTCGATGGAAGTCAATAATTACTTACACAAGAAAATGAAAGTAGAAGGTTGTATCGGTGTGTTCATGCAAACATTTCTGGTTATGGTGATAAACAGGTTTAGATAGCATAAAAAATCATACTGACTGATTATCTCCTGCCATTGCTCTTGTAAATAATCTATAGGTGTGTTTCCATTGATCATGTAATTGTGTAAATTGGAACTACAGCAGTTGGTTCTCTGACTGTATAAATTTGTGTTTTTCACAAAACTGCAACAGAAACACATTTTTCGCATCACATGTGTCATGTGATCAACAACTGGTTGTTACTACTGGCAGAAATGACAAAGAAGATGACAGGAAGTATTAGAGTAAGTATTAATGACTTACTGTACAAACAAACTGATTAGCATACGTGAGGGTTCTTGCATAAACCAGCCAGAGAGACGCTGAATGGAATCCAAAAATAATTTATTTAATAAATAAATAAATTAATATTAAGGATGAACAAAACAAACAGTTACCATTCAGGTCTGTGTGACAGTAGGGTCAGCTGTCACAGCATATGATACTTATTGCTAAAAGTTTGTTTATTTCAATACAGAGACAAAAAAGTAACCAACTGGATTTAGCCACGAGTAGCAAAAAGTACAACCAAGACTGAAGGTATGTTCCATTTGTACTTGCAAGTTACATTTCAGAGTACGTTTTATTTTTACCAACCTCAATGGCAAAGTAAAATACTTTTGTTTGCACTCAAAATGGCTGTAAAAAAAAGTCTTTTGTTTTTGCATTGTGGCAGCCTCCAATCTTCTCCACCTGGGCTAAAAGATAAATCTCCAAAATCAACAAAAAACAAATTAAGGAAGAGTTTAGCATTGTCTTTGTTTTGTCCCAGGTTGAGAGGATGCATGGCTTTGTAAACATAAAAATCTAGTAAGAATGGTCTCTTGGATAACCCAAATGTGTGTGATGTGGTGAGGTGTGAGTAAAATCTCCACACAGTGGATGGAAAACAGACCCCTAATAGCCTTCAGATTGCCACTAGTCGGGACTGGAGAGCTGTTAACGGTGCGCTTGTGGTTAAAAATGTGTGAGATGTGAGGTTGGTTTTTCTGACAGAGGTTAAAATGGCAAAAGAAAATTGCTGATTCCCGGCCAAGAGTCTGTACGAGCTGACAGGGCAGCAATAAAAAGACCTCAACTGACTCGTGGTTTTGTCTGGAGGTCTCTCACAGTAAACCCGACTCTGCTGTCCAGGGAGCCAGGCTTCACAGACCCAATCAGCACCAGACACTGGACCATTATTTTACACCAGACTCCATATGAAAGAACAGAGAAGTTACATTTACTTGAGTAAGTTCTTTGAAAAAAATTACTTTTATAAGTGTCTTTATTACGCTGTACTTTTTACTTGAGTAATTTTATCATGAAGTATTTCTACTCTTACTTGAGTAAAATTTCTGTATTTTCTTCCCACTGAATGAAAAACAAACATGTTTAAACCTAAAATTCACCAGACACAGCTCCAGTTTTTGTTAAAGTTTCATAAGTTTTTTATAGATTTGAAAAAATTTTCTTTTGCCTGATTTTGTTATTTTTTTGTTGCTTATATAAATTATTGTCATTTTCATCCTTAAAATACCAAAATTTCCACTTCCTTTCACTTCAAAATTACACATTTCCTTGTTTGTCGAGCTCATAAAATTCCAATAAAACACCTTTGTGATAAAGGTTTTATTCACCCACCAGAAAAGCTAGTCTGCCTCCAAACGTCTCTTCCTTAAGGCCCAGCTGGCTGGCACACATTGATTGAACTACATCCTCTCTCCTCCTGATCTGGTTAGTAAAAGGTGGACCATGAACCAACACAGTTTTCACATTTGGTTGTTTGGATGACGGGACTTTTTATGGCAAAACCAACTTGACAAATCTCACCTTAAACTCTTAAGTGTCTACCTTCAAATTAGCCCACAGCCTGAGGTAAAGAGATGATTTTCCAGCTCCTTATGGCTGCTGGCACACATCTATCCCAGTGTGTGTGTGTGTGTGTGTGTGTGTGTGTGTGTGTGTGTGTGTGTGTGTGTGTGTGTGTGTGTGTGTGTGTGTGTGTGTGTGTGTGTGTGTGTGTGTGTGTGTGTGTGTGAGAGATGTACGTCCCACAGGGGCTCCATCCAGGGTGCATGCTTTAACAAATGATCCTGTGGGAGTCTTACTGACAGCCAAGTTCTCCACTCACACATTTTGCTACCATGTGAGTGAACCATTTTGGTTTGGGGTGAGCTCCAAATGCATATCCTGTTAGCTGAGACAAAGTGTCAATCAGCCTCTCTGGGTCAGTTAAAGGCTTCTGTCGACGCCAGCAACTAACTAGCTTTGCTTGTCCTTCAGCGGCCCTGACAGCAAACAGGAGGGATGTTTCTGTTTCTGTTTTGTTTGTCAGGATTATTTCTTCATTATTATAGTTTCCCATTATTATAGTTTCACAGTAAGTCAAATGTGGCAGTAATATACCTACACTTAAAAGTTTACTAGTGTTACAAAAAAGCATATTTAGTATGACTTTTTTTAAAATGACCTTTCTGTTTGAATATAATGGCACTTAAGTAAAAAGGGATGAAAATGCTTCCTGTTTTCTGGTTAAACTATTAAGATAAGAAATTTTAAAAAGGGAAAAGCTGCAGTTCAGATGTTATCCTCATCGATATTGAATAATAATTTGCTGCCATCTTGTGGCGAGATTTGACTTTAACTTTATTTATTCATTATCACTAGCGTTTGTAATCAGATTTATGCTGAACTCCGGGATTACAGAAACAAATATAACTGTAAGATAACAGTAAATAGTAACATGTAATGTTTTTTTATTTGCATGCAATGTGCCTATTTAATTTTATTTTTAGGATTTTGTTTTTGTATACTTTTTGGATAGTCTATAACCGAAGGATTATAAAAAGAATCGATTTACAGTTAAGAGTTGAATTGAACACAAGATATTTTAGACAAGAAAAGAAAAGAATATAGAGCTGTTTCTTAATTTGTTAAATTTGACATGCTATCTTCCCCTTTTTATTGGGGAAGACGGCATATAAATGTAGCTTACTTTTAGACTTAAACTAAAGGTACTTTTCACCTTTGTAAAGACAAAAAAAATTAGATATAATTTGCTGAAGATTTAAGTGTGTAGCTTGAAAAAAAATCTGACGTCTCTTTTTCTCCAGAAGGGGTTGATTAAATAATTTTTCGGTTAGTACATTTTGTCCAAAAGAAACATGTTTTTGAAAAGTATCTATACACTCGTCCACGTTGTGTTCATGTGCCATTCACAATATGGCGACAACGTTGACGCATGAACCCCGTCACGCGCTCTTTGACTACCACTGTTTTGGTTACACAAACGTAAGCTGGTTTTGACCCTCGGCAGCTTCCGTCGTTGTTTTGTGAAGGCAGTCGGGCAAGTTGATAGGGAAACCTAACAAGTATGTACTCCTTTAACCGCGTTTAGTTTGCATAACTAACGTTATGAAGTGTTTGTTGTATATAAAGAGTTTTTCTTTTGATGTTTCCAGCATAAAAACAGGTAACTGACAGAACAAATTAGCAACCTGTCAGCTAACCGCAGCTAACAGCTAGCCGTGTCGGTCTTAGCTACTTCTCTTGGCTGTTTTTCGAGGCTGACTGATTTTCTTTTAAAATATTAAAACAGTCTTAAATATGTTCGTGATAAAATTCAAAGTAAGTAGTGGCATTATGTTTGCTGTTGACCTGTCTTTTGGCTAACAGACTCTTATTGCATCAGACCTCGCTATGGTTGCTAGTTAGCCATGTTAGCACGTTGAAGGTGATGGCAATCTCATCCCATCTGAAGGTCTGTTTTATGTTGTTTATGTATTTTTTGTTAACTGTATAATAGGTTGAAAGGTGAAGGCGGCGAGCCAGAATGTCAAGCAATGTAAGTAACTTATTTACATCTTAATTATGTCTTAAATATCTTAACTGGATTACAGAGTTATGAGTGATATCAAGAGATCTGCAAAGAATAAAATAAAAAGATTAAATATATTTGAAATAATTCCTGGACATAGCAGCGTGTATACTTGGGAAAATATTTCAGATTATTTGCCTTTAGATGTTGTTGCTGTATTGCAGGTGCTGTGTGGTCGAAGCAGGTTGATCCTGTCTCAGACCGCCGGCCGACATGCTTTGACTTCTCTCAGGGTTGGAAGAAGCAGGACGTTCTCAGCCGCCAGCTCTGATGAGCCGTACATCACCGTGTCACCCACACACTCAGGTGAGACATGGCGAGTCAAATAGGATGTGGGTCCGGGAGTTGGTTTCTAAGCTGAACAGTTCTGTCTGTGATTGCAGGCCCCAGGACTGTGTGGCCAGATGAGAGCATGGGACCATTTGGACCTCAGGACCAGCGATTTCAGCTGCCGGGTAACGTCGGGTTTGACTCCCACCTGGAAGGCATGGGGAACCAAAAGAAGGCTCCGGTTCACAAGACGGTGCCTGACGTTCTCACGACTCCAAACAGCACGGACAGACACCAGTTTATTCTGGCGCAGTTCGTCAACGAGTTTCATGTGAGTAGTTTAGTAATCGTTGTGCCTCTTGCACTGACAACACAGTCAGGGTGGTCTGTGACTAAAAAGGTAGTTATGCTAACCCTACAGCTTTACTCAAACCTACATTTTTGCTTCCTGGTTTGTTTAATTTGTTTGTTGTGTGCTTGCCATTTGCTCAATAAAGTTTTTTGTGCAAAAAAACGTTATTGAGAGGAAATGTAACTCCTCTTTAAACAGTTTTCACCCCTTCACAGTAAGAGCGTGAATATAAATGTCTAACTATTTGTAGAAATTTTAAGTCGATAACCACAACTTAAACTCAGATGTCGAACTTTATTCAACTGGACATTTATTTAACGGCTAAGGAAATTAACGCTTTAGAATTTATTTTCAAAATTTAAATTGGAGGAAGTTAAGTTTGCTAAATGTCTTCAAACTTAGCAAAATGCTGAAGTGCTAAGCGAAAAGTTAGCTCTGCTATTAGCAATTAGAAAAAATGTGCCAACCGCTGTTAAATATGGTGCTTCATGTAAAGAGTAAACATCAGAAATAATTAGCATAATAAGTATTATGTAAAATTATTGTAGTTCTGTTTTTCCTCCATCTACAAACTTTACTTTAGTTAAAAGTTTTCACATCTACAAAAGGAGATTTGACTGCAGTAAAAGGCGATGTTACAAAGAATTGACTCGGTAGGTCTGAATAAAGGTACAAGCCACACTTTTAATACTTTTATTTGTGAAAAAACATAAAAATCCATTAGCTGTAACTTTACAGACATGAATGTCTTTACATTCAGCTCTGATATTTTGTACAATTTGTTTGTTTTCAGGAAAAATTGGGCCCTGAAAACATAAGAGTCCACAAAGCCGAGCAGTACTTCAACCAGACAGATACTGACTGCTCTGTGAGCTCCTGCCCTGAGCTGCTAAAGAAAGGTAAGAGAACATTAAGCCTGTCACAACAAGCAATAAATCAATTAATCGCATGATAGTTTTTGGTTACAGAGACTTCATAATCCTGTTTCATCATTTATTTTGGATATTTAAAATGTTTTCCAGTTCCAGTGTTAAATATTCTTCAGAAATTAAAGTCTGAGGGGCTGTACTTGAATCAATTATTACTATATTTGTTTAAAATGGTCTCAAAATTATAATGTAATCATTTATTTTGACAGGCCTACAGCTGCCTTTGAATTTCAGTAACTAATCCGTCTGTCTCAGAACTGGAGCTGATGTTCCCCTCGGCACCAACGGCCTCCATCACGGTCGTGACGGTAACCCAGAGAAGTGGTTGTCAAGACGACGGAGCAGCAGAACCAGACAAAGACCTGCTGCTTCATAAAGTGAGTCTTTGTTTCGCTTTGTTTTGGGAAAACGAGGAAGTGACTGTGGACTGAGAATATGTTGTCACTGCAGTTTGTGAGCGGGGCGAAGGAGATGTGTTTCGCCTTGTGGACGGCGGGATACTGGGCCGACTTTATCAACCCGACAACAGGAGAAGCTGTAAGTACTGAAGCACACATATCATAAAAATGTTAGGCAAAACAAAAGCGCTGAAGCTCGGTTTTAATTGTTTCAGCAACATGAGTTCTGTTCATCCTTTCATCCATAAACTAGTTTTTCCACCATTTCAGCCACGTTTTTAAACTTGAATCTGAAGGAAGAAATAATACAAACAGAAGAAAAAGATCCAGCTGAGTTGAAAACATGGTTGGATTATAATAAATTATTAAATGAAGGAATAACTGAGTTCATGGTATTTTCTGGTAATCATATCTATAATAATGTAATGTAAATGGAGTTGAAATTGATTTAGTGTATGAGACTAAATTTGTAGGGATTGTTCTAGTCAATAAACCAAATTGGAAACCTTCTATTGAATATATTAGAAATAAAGTTGCAAAAACTATTGTAATATGGAAATCTGGAGAAATGCAAGTAAAACAACCATTGATATATTAAAGTTGCAAAAACAAAAGCTATTAGGCTTATCAATAAAGTGTGAAGTTGTGAACCGACTAACTTTTTACTCAAAGTAATACTTTAAAGATATTGTACATATAAAATGTATAAAGGATTGAACAAAAGTTTTCCTTCTGGAATTCAGAAATAATTTTAGTTGAGAGAGAATAAATCTAATTTGAGTCAGGTAAAGTCTAGATGTTTCAGTTTTTGGCATGAAACTGTTCATGTATATATGTTGATAATTTACTAAAATGAACTGACTATAATCTTCTAAATGCGTTCTCCCACAGTTCTTTGCGTCTCCATTGGCTGCGTCGGCTCTGCGGCCGGAGGAGCAGCTCAGACATTTGGGTTTTCACATCGAAGTATCGGGCTCCTGCACCGTCATTCGCCACATCCTCAGGGGAACGCCTTTGTTTGTGGGGACTGTTTTCACCGACGCACCTGCTAACAGCGATGCTGTAACGAGACTTCAAGGACTATCGAATGGATTTGAAGAAGAAGAGTAGGCTTGTTTTTAAAATTAAACACCAGGAGATTTGCACAAGAATGCCTCAAATCGTGGTGTGAGATGTTTTGATTTTGGCTCGGTTGTGTGATAAAACTCTGTAAGGACATGTCGGTGTTACGACTCCACACCCTTCACTACATCCGGGGCGAACCCGCGCTCAAAACGTCAACTTTGAACAAATGTTCAATTTGTAGAAAGTGTTGATATTTTTAGAGAATATTTGTATTTATGAAATTACCAGATGAGGAACGACGACAAGCCTCGAAACGACATGAACACGTTCGCCGGAACGACATCGGGTCGTAATGCACTGCTAATAAAATGTTTTCCTTTCAGGCTGGACTCACTTTATTTCCAGGAAGCAACTATTTAATCCACTGCTGGTTTTATAAGTTTACTCACAGAGAAATGAGTCAAATTTTTTACCAAAATGCATAAAAACATGAAATAAGCATTTAAGAGTTTCGGAATAATGCTTCCACCGCTGTTCTTTTCTTCCTGCACGGTGATTTTAGTGCATCAAAACGTCAAATATGCTCATGTTTTCAGTCACCAATATAAAATCTTATTTAGTTCTGGCTTCCTCATATCTGTTGATCAATATGATTTGTAAATTGGTAAAATGAGGCATGTGAGTGAAGATGATCTTTTCCTAAATTGTTCTGGAATTAGATTAAAGTTGAACGACTTTAATGGTTCAAGATTTTACTCAGAAGCTCCGTTTTGATTTCTGATAATACATGTTGCCTTGGAAAATAATTCAAAACCCTTTCAATCATTTTTTAATTACATTTAGTTGTTTTACAAAAACACTCTGAGTCATGTTTTAGAGATTTCATGCTATGAACAAAAGTAGAAAATCATAAAACTTTCTTGCTCCTGCCTGAAAAGTTCAGAAAGCAAATGTATTCCACACTTTACTCAAATTTAATTTATAAATAAAAAACACCAAAGTACCAATTTACCTGAAACATTTAAACAATATTTTGTGTTGATCTATCAGAAAATCCCGTAGAGCTTCTCCACTGGGTAAAACAACATCCAGATCACATTTACAGTTTATTTCATAAAAAAAAAAACCTGCATAGAAAATAAATAACGGTTAAAAAAAGCACTATATAGTCGTTTGTAAGCTTGATAAACTCCTAGTTTAAAGGAAGTTTTGTGCGTTAAACAATTTGACTCCTTAAATGTGTCCAGCAGCTGCTGGCAGTGATGATGGTGATGTAACGTAATGCAGCGGGGCGCAGGCTGCGGCCCGCGCCGACCAGGGGCCCGGCCGAGGAGAACACGGCACCGCTGTCGTTTGTCGGCACCAGCACGTTGCAGATGTTCCCGTGGCAACAAGACGTGCACACCTGCAGCAGGTGAGGATAGAGTTGGGTCATCCACAAAGCTGTAACTGGTAACCAGAGTTACATTTACTTGTATAACTTATTTTGAAAATAATGTACTTTTAGGAGTATTTTTGCTATGTTGTACTTTGAGTTATTTTATGACGTATTTCTGCTCTCTCGAGTCAAATTTCTAGATTCTCTGCTCACTTAATGAAAAACAAACATGTTTTAGCTAAAAATTCACCAGACTCAGACACACACCTGCAGTTTTTACAGTTTTTTTTATTCAAAGAAACTGATTTGAAAGAATTTCTCTTACCTGAATTTTTTTTTTTTTTTTTTTGTCATTTTCATTCTTAAAATACAAAAATTTCCACTTTACTTTATATTTCAGTCGGGCTGATGTAATTTTTTAATATTAAATGTTAATTTGATCAGCTACTCAGCAGTTTTTACCAAATATTTTTTACTCTCAAGTAATTTCTTCGACAGCTACTTTTTACTTTTACTTTAGTAAAAATATATTGAAGTAGTTTTACTTAAGTACATTTTTGGGTTCTCTGCCTGTAACTGGGTCTGTATTTCACCTGGAAGCCGTTGTGGGTGATGTTGACGCAGCCGGCGAAGCGGCAGTGCTCCCATGTTGCGCAGCGCTTCGTCACAGAAACACTGTCGCCATGGTTATCCATCATGTGAAGCGTGTAGCAATAACTCGTATCTGGAAGAAAACTCTTCTGATTATTACAAGTAATATTTAATAAATACAGCAAATAAACTATTAGTTTAGCTGGTCAGCTTCAGGTTAACTTCCTGTTGGTTTATTTTACGAATATTAAAAGAAGAAGCTGATTTACCTTTTGGACAGTAAACATCTGGAGCCCAGCGGTTGCAGTCGTAGTTATCTGCAGCGTCCTGACATGTGAAACATTTGAAACCACCTGGATGTGGTGTGGCTGCAGAGGACAGGCAGACAAAATCTATTTATCAGGAAGAAAAAAATACTGCATTTTATACTTGCATTCATATTGAAAAAAACTATTTTAGTACTATAATAGAAATATTTAAAGCCCTGAATGACTGAAGATGGTTGGTAAGGTGGATTTTATTTAGGGGTATCGTGGTAAAATTAGCTGAAAAGAAATAAAAGCAACACTTAAACTGTTGTAGTTTTGAAAAAGGAATTTAAGTACTTTAAGAAGTTGCATTTCAGCTCTTCTGCGGTTTCTGCAACACTCCTGGTGCTAATTTAAACTTGATTATGCAGACTGTACACAACCATTTTTATACTGAAAAATGAGCTAAAATCAGTCATGAACTTGGTCATAATGTGGGATTTGAAACGTGTAACTTTAAAAAAAAAAAATTAAACTTAAAACAATTTATTTCTTGCAATTAACAGATTTTTAGTTCCAAAAGATGTTAGCAAGTTAAAAAAAATGTTTTCAAGATAAGTAACATCACAATGCTGCACAAACTGAACTGTAAGATTTACCACATGAGCTAAAAAAAACCACCTAAGCAAAATAAAGTTATAATTGTTAAGAGTCTCTTAGTAAATAGGAAGCTTGGATAAGTGATGTAACTGCAGCCAATCAGCAGGATTCAACGCCGCGGTCGTACTGGAAGGATGCAGTTGAATTATGTCCTTCATGGTGAAATCCCGTGACTCTGCGGTTTCTGTCCACTCAGAAACTGATACCAGCATCAGGATCCAGGCCACAGCTGGCCAGGCGTCCATCATGGGTCTGCATCAACGCTGCACGTCGTGTCAAACGCTAAAACAGAGAAACGTGTCACTAAGCAGCAGCCACACGAGTTCAATGCCTTGATTATATTAGCCTTGGTTGCTAAATGATGGATTTCCATCCATATTGTGACAAAACCTTTAAATATTTGTTTTAGATTTTCATAAAATGCTACATTTAGTAAGATCTGATCCAAAACAAGGCTTTGTGAGGATAATAAAGGGAATTTAGAGATGTATTGCAAAACATTTACTGAAAAATTAATATGCCTGATTAAAACACCATATTAATTAATTTACCTCTGGGATCAGTGAAATATTTTTTAATTTGAATAATTCAACCTCTTGTGTTAGCAGTATGTATTTACAATTCAGTGGTATGTTTTAAAAAGTAAATTCACAAATGTACAACATGAAATAAATGCATTAATTAAAATTTTAAAACAGTTATCCCTTCTGGTGCTATAATAAAATAACAGCTTATGACACACAGCTGTAAGCAAAAGAATATAGAAAAAAACAGTAAATTTAGTTCCAGAGTGTATTCTCATTTCAAACAACTGCTGAGATTTAAATTAGGTACAACTTTATCTAATTTAAAAACTCTTCTCCACGCAGAAAAAAGGATAGAGTAATACGATTCAGATATTTTTACTGCAATAGACCCTCTACTGGTTTCCACCATGAACTGACTGGTTGAAAACATTTTTAAAAATATACCTGAAAAATATTGGGGGGAAAACTACCAGATAAATATGTTCATTTTTAATTTTTTTTCACATTAACATTTAAAACTACTAAATACAGTAAATATGTTCATTTTTAGTTTTTTTCCACAGTGACATTTAAAAGAATTGCAGTTTTCTTTCAGCTTTAGCCAAAGCGGCTCTCCAAGGATCCTCTGAGATGTCAGTCACTGAATTAAACACCAGCTGACCTGGTTTTCCCCCTTTTACTCAGATTAGCAGATTTGTGTAAGATCAGCTCTGAGCTCAGATGCCTCTAACTCCACTTTGTTCTTTATCCCCAGGCTCTATGCCAGGCTGGGTGGTTATAAATGCTTGTTTTCTTTGCATTAAACATGCTCCAGTAAGACTGATCCATGCTTTAGCTGAACGCTGTTCTATCCTGCACACGTTTATTCATATCTGATCCACTTTAACCACCGATGTGCTCATTTTAAAGCCAAATAAACAAATTATGCAATAAGGATAATATTTCTTGCATAATAATTACATCCTAAAACATAAACGGCAGCACAACTGGATCTGAAAATCTGTAATTCTGTCACCAACGACATTAAACGGTAGTTTTTTGTTTTTTTTAAACTTCCTTGACATCTGCTAAAGGATGTTTACACAAACTTTTCACAATAAAATATAAATATTCAACAAACAAAATTCTACTTTTTAATACAAAAATATGCAAAAAAAATGTACAGAAGAGGAGAGAAGTAAAGATTAAACTAAATGCCAAGTGTATTGGCACTTCATGTCAACATACAAGCTAATATTAGCATGCTAGCTAGCTCCATTTCAGAAAATTTTTTTTTTTTTTTATTCTTGTTCTTTGATTTTTGTAGAATATTGTAGAAAATAAGTTTCTTAGTTTAGTTCAGCATTGTTTTTTTTAATAAGCTAATGCTAACATAATGGTAATGCTAACCCAATAAAGCAACCAGACCCACCATGTTGTTTGCTGCCAGGACCGGACACACAGCCTACAATTAAACTGCTTTATTTTAGTAATATTTTATTAGGCTCTAGCTGCTCTCTTATCATCACATCCTCCTGTAATCACTCCTGCTTTTCCACATGTACCAAACCAAAAGCATGCTTGGCTGCAGAGTAGCTTCACCTCTGTCCTTTTAAAGTTGAACCCTAGAAACTGGGATTAATTAAATGATTATTTGAAAGTTTTATTTGAGGTCTCCTGCTCTAAGTGCTTCCATTCATTCATCACGCTCTTCAGGCCACAGTGTTACAGTACAGCTCATAATGAGATGCTTTACTGCTGAAGATTAGGTCTCCAGCTTTGAGCGCCGTGGAAATCTGGTTTAAGTTGAAGCGAACAGAGCAGAAGATCAATAATATCGACCAAGAATCAACCGCTGAATGAAGTGATGAATCTTTACATCTGAGAATAAAGATGTGTGTAAATGCAGAGTTAGTAAAGCCAAGCTGTCGCCTTTAAGTCAAATTATAATGTGATTTGCTGCATTTATCTTCAAACATGAATGTTGCAATGTTTTTTTATAAGGAGTTAACAGCTTTTGTACTAAAATATAATTATTAAAATTCCACCGATTCACACTTAGCGGACAATCTGTGTCTTACAAAAGTATCCATCCAGACTGTTTTCGCGCTTTCTTACGTCAATAACCACAAAGTTCTGCTTCACAGGGATTTTAGACAAATCCTGTTTGACACTACAAGATTTGAGATGTTAGAATGGTCTAGTCAAAGTCCAGACTTAAATCCAATAAGGAATTTATGACAAGATGAAAAGTGTTGATCTGAGGTGTCCTCCATCTGGTCTAATTTAAGTTTGGAGAAACAGGTAAGTCTCTAAATGTGCAAAAAGCCGTAAGCCTTGACACTGGGAAAAAAATGTTGGAAAACGTGTATCTGTTCTCCAATTTTTGGTTAAAATGTTACAAAATCTGGAGGAATTTTAGGGGTTTAAAGTGGAAGTTGGACTCTGAAATTTGTGTATTAATTTGTAATATAATCAAATGTTTAAGCTTGTAGAGGAATGTGTTGAAAATGAGATTAATATGTGGAGCAGGAGATGTTTAATAAAAAAAGGACTGACTAAATACCCAGAGGATATGATGTCCCTGTATGTTTTAGGACAAATGTTAATGAATTTTCTTTCTACTGAAAGTTTTGTGATCTTTACACAACAAAATAGAATAGATACTAGATACAATTTTACATTTATTTTAGTGATTTTTTTTTACAAAAATGTACAATTTATTTCTCCATTTGACCCTTTCATTTTGTTTGTAAAATCATTTAAATAATCTAGAAGTAGATGCAAAAAAGATTCCTAGATCAAATGTTGGTTAAAAATAATTGTAATTCCTTAATTTTACATGGTATTTAAAACTGTAACCTCCATCAAGAAACACATTTTTGTCCTTTTGTGGTTTTTATTTGCAACATTTAACTACTCCTGAGGAAGAATCGGTGCAGATTTCCATTCTTCCTTTGGCTTTTTAACAATAAATAATAATTTTGCGTGTATTTAGTTAAAGGATTGAGACGCAAATGCCCGTCTTCCTGCTTCACTGACCCAGTACAGCCAGTCAACACGGTCCATCGCTGAAGCTGACACCGACCCGCGTGTCAAGTGTGAATGAACAAATTCGTTAGATGAAGGCTCGGTGATTTGTGTCAGGAGTAAACTCCATCAAAACCTCGACCACCGGGTCTGGCTTTGAAGCGAGGCGGCTTTGCTCTGCAGACCAGACACACATGGCACGAGCTTAACACTCCACCCATACTGCTGCTTTTGTTTGCTGTTTGATCTCAGCTCAGCATCCAGAAGAAAAAAGTTTAGCGCATCGAGCTAATTCTTGTGCAAAAAAAAAAACACACAGAAGTGAGATTTGTTGCCTCGGCTGCTTTATGTGGGCATTGCTGACTCATTTCTCGACTGCAACACTTTTTATGGGATCCTCAGGAGGCTCTGTGCCTCATAAAATGTTCCACATCTTAATGAAATAGTAACAGCAAACCAGTGGGTGAATCATATCCTGTTGGAAACTGGATCAGTAAACGGTAAGGTAGCCTCAGCTGAAGGGTTATGAGAACGGGAACAAAAGCTCCTGGAAGAGCCTGGCTCGAACGCATGCTGGGAATGTCTGGGTCACAATGTTTCTAACTGGTTTCCATTTCAAGAAAGAAAAGCATCCCCACACCATGATGCTGCTACCACCATGCATCACTGTGGGAATGGAGAGTTTATGACGGAAAGGCTTTGTTTACGTGTATAAGAGTAATTATTTGTAATCACTTTTATCAAGTTTTATCACCTAAAATCTCAGAAAAATACTCTGCAACACCAAAGAGGATGTGAACAATCCTCTTAAACCACATCCTTACATCCTTTACACATTTGTGTAAAGTCGTCTTGACTTTACACAAACCCGCTGTTACTAATTTGCGGGGAAAAGTTGAAAATTGGCCGTTTTTTTTCCTGTTTTCTTACGTTTTTTAACTAACTTCACGATTGAACGTAACTTACCTCCACTAGTCTATTTAAACAACATCAAAAAAATGAATGCGGATTGTGAATATCTAAAATAAACGCACTCCATTCAATGTTGACAATAGCAGCAGCGCTCGTTTCAAATCACTCTGCGTCCTAACCCATCGCAGATCGGATTTACGCGAAGTTTATCGTAAAAGCACGACTTTTACAGTGCCTGATGGTTTAGAACAGGGACAAACTAGATTTGGAGATGAAACTTACCAGCTTCAGTTCCTCTGAACCTACAGCAGATTCAACGGGACGGAGATGGGGGATAGAAACTGCCGCTCCGTGTGGATGTTGGAGCTCTTTGGGTTGGGAGGGCTGCGGCGTCACGGAAACGTAGAAGATGTTAACTCCCCCCTGTCAAGGGGAGCTAATGCTGCTGCTTTGTCTGTTTTTTCGCTGCGTTTTTAGCGAAATGAGGCGAAAAGCGCCTCTTTATGTCCTTAGTGCAGCAGTATTATATTTGTATAGACGGAAACTGATAACTGCGGCCACGGGCGAATGTTAATAGGGGCCCATAATGACAAATGAATGGATGCTGTTTTTAAAGAGAAAAAGGTATATTTACAAAAAAGAAAAAAAGTCTTTCATGCAGCCGTACAATATAAAAACAATTACAAAAAAAAATACAAATGTGTAAACACTATTTAGAAATATTTTACTTTTTAAAGTAAATTTCTGCATCTTTTCTATTGTTTATACATACAATTAGACACATGCAACAAATACATCACCATTATAACCTAATACAATAATTTATAATATGAAAAAAGTTTAATTTTGTTTAAATATCAAAACAGTATTTTTATTGTATTTTGTTAAAAGTATAATTTTCAATTACATAATGGGACAGGATTTGAAGGAAGGTGAATTGTATATTTTTTCCAGCGTCTTTGTCTGTTCCCCCAAAATAAAATTACTTTTCAAGAAATAACAAAAGTTCATGATGTGGAAACATATCTAAGATATGGATATCTTAAACAAGAGTTTCTCTGTTTCAAAATAAAGCTTCACGTCATCTGTTAAAGCAAATAGAAGAAGACACACCCTGTGTTGCTCGCTTATTCACATTCCTTGGCTGAAAGACACGAAGTCATGTTCAGCTCCCATCAGATAAATGTGAAGGAGTGCATGTCTGAAAGGGGCCATACAAGAAGTCATCAGTGACAGGCTGCAGCCCTCTGACCCCACTGGATATGTGATCCTTCGCAGGAAAGACAAGGAAGAAGACTGCAAGGTCCTTCAAGTCAAGTCAGACAGAGGAATGTCAGTGGGGTGACCACACAGATGTGCATTAATATACAGACATATGGTCTGACCTGGGCGGAAACACTTTAACTATGCTGCAAACATGATACACAAACAAAAACCTACTGAGAAGATTTCAGCTATGAAATTTAAAAATCTAACTGCAACCGCTGCAGAATATTTGAGCTAAAAGGGCTTGTTAAACCTGATTTAAGGAGAAAAATGTTTGTTTTTTGTGGTTTACATGACTTTGCTTAAAGTTTGTCCACTTTTTTCACATTCTAATCCCAAACTTCAATGTATTTTGTCAGGATTTTATGTGACAGACCAACACAAAATGATTCAGAACTTTTAAGTGGAAGGATAAATGTTTTTTTTGTTTTGTTTTGTTAACAGTTTTCTGTAAGATGTGGCATACTTTTGTATTCAAGTCAATGGAACCAGTTCTTTTGAAATTACAGAAACTGTAGAAGAAAAGAATCTCCACAGTATAAAGCTGTTGATCAAATGATTTTAACACAAAAATGCTTTTTATTTTAACTCAGGTTGTGTGTTTGGGTTTGTCTTATCTCTGGCTTGTACAATGATTGATTTTGTGATGTTGCTTCTCATTAAGTTTCTTGAATGCAATTGATTTGAGGGAATTAATTAGGCTGACAAATCTACAAACATACGTCACAATTAGTTCAGGTTCTTAAAAATAAAAATTTTAACTTTGAAGTCTTATTGTTATGTTTGTGTCTTTATATCTCATAATTCCAATTTTAAAAATCAAAGCTACTGGTTTCACTGTCAGGATTATGACTGACATAAAAAAATTATGTTTATAATTATATTTTGAAGGTTAAGACTTTCCGTGCAGCGTCATAAAAGTCGCCTGAAAGTGTTTATGTATTTTTTTTATGTTCAAAATCGTCTAATCGTAATTTTCTGTTGAATTCAACACATGGCCTGTAGAGGGAAGCAGCTCCCGTTCCCTGCCCAACATCGACCGCAAATCTCCCAAGAACAAAGCAGAAGAAGGTCGCCATCTTTGAAATTCGCAGCAGGTTTGTTGCAGCGCAATATTTGAATTAAGTCTGGCTTAATTTACATAACAGTGAAATAAGCTGCATGGAAAACCGAAATATGCACCAAGCGAGGATGCTTGGTGCTAACTCTCCTCAGCCGGGGAGGCGAGGGACGGACTCCCCGGCCTCGTCGGAGCCGACGCCGGCGAACAAAGGCAGCCCGGCCCCGCCGCAGCAACAGTCTCCCGCGGCCGAGCAGAGCGAAGGAGCCGCGGAGGAAACGGGGGAAGGCCCGTCGAAAATGACTCTGGATATAGCAAGTTTTCGGAAGCCCGGAGAGAAGACGTTCACCCAGCGCTCCCGCCTCTTTGTCGGCAGCCTACCGCTGGATATCACGGAGGAGGAGTTCAGAAACCTGTTCGCTAAATATGGGAACATTAACGAGGTGTTCGTTAACAGGGAGCGGGGATTTGGATTTGTTTGCTTGGTATGTTCATAGCTGCACCTAGGTGTTTCAGTTTGCCTTTGTTTTTAATAAGTATTTTTGTTTAAGTTAATGTGTATGTGTTTTTCAGCCTTTTATTGGTTATTGGGATTAGTAGCGTTTGATATCAAAATACCATGAGAATATTATCTAGTATGAATTTACTTCCCACAAGTTTGACCCGGAAGTAATCCGCACCATCTTAGTAGGCAAGCGCATGCGCCATACATAGCAGACACATAAGTTTCCACGAACAAAAGATGTCAAAATAATGTTTTGATGGGAACCAGGCCAGAGCTAGCTCTAAGCTTGTGGCTTGTTTGTTGCTGTCATAGCAACTCCATCGCAACTGCCTGCCAAAATGGCTGCCAGTTACGAAGTTCACAGAAGAGTGACGTCACATGGGAACTGTGTATTTTAGATATTATTAAACATTCGTTTTTTGGTTAACGCATATTATTTAGTTAAGTTGTTGTTAAATGTGTAACTCTTAAAATGATAACATTTATTATATGTATTATTTTTACAAAATATTTTGGAGTTTTAATCAAGATTTTTAAATGTTGAAACCATATATAATTTTAATTTAATAATTTATTTGTGTTGGTCTTCCACAATAATTTGAAAATAAATTATGTATTATGTATAAGTAGCAGGCATTTATTAAAGTGAAGTTACTCGTAAAAACAAACTTTTCTTGTTTTAAAAATATTCTAAAACTGTTAGACATTATTTTTGGTTTTAGTTAAAAAAAAAGTCTGTTATAAATAGTTGATTGCAGCTTTAAAAAGTTAAGTTGGAGGTTCAGTTTGAGGGGCTTGTTATCGGTTACCCTGATTGATAATCCACCTTTGTTTTGCAGGAAACCCGAACTCTAGCGGAGATCGCTAAAGTCGAGCTGGACGGGTCGGTTCTGAACAACAGAGCACTAAAGGTCCGCTTTGCGACGCACGGAGCTGCACTCAAAGTCCGCAATCTGTTGCCAGTAGTGACAAATGAACTCCTTGAAGATGTAGGTTAGAGGTGAAACTGAACACTAAATAAGAGCGGACCTCTATGCCACCATAGTTGATTAAACAAGAAACGCCAAAAACCTGTGTGTATCCTCAGGCGTTTTCTCAGTTTGGACCTGTGGAGCGGGCCGTCGTTGTGACGGACGACCGCGGCCGTTCCACTGGGAGAGGCATCGTTGAGTTTGCAAGCAAAGTCGCCGCCCGTAAAGCCCTGGAGCGCTGCAACGAGGGAGCGATGCTGCTGACGACGTAAGCGTCAACAGACTGAAAACTCTTTATATCTCTATCAGTTTCAGATTCTCACAGCGTATAAATGGACGAACTTTAGAGAAATAAAACGCAGGATTCGTACGGGTGCTTGAATATCGATTAGGTGTTTTAAAGGTTTGGAAACAGCTCAGTTTTGAAATAAAAGTACAAGCTAATGTTTGATTAAAAGCTTAAATCTGGAAAACTCTGTTTGCAGTTGAAACCAGATATTTTCCTGCCTCTAAAACGGCATGAAAGTGCCGTTTTTAGCACTTTAGAAGTTAAATTGAATCCGATTTAACTTCTGTTAAATCGGATTTAACAGAAGTTAAATCCGATTTAACTTCTGTCTGAAGTTAAATTGGATTCAACTTTTCTTGCTTTAGGTCAGTTAGAATCACCAAAATTATTTATTTTTGCAAAATGTGAAGAAACTTGGCAAGAACATTTTTTAGAACCTTATTTTGTGCCTTTCTTTCCTCTTGTGTGTTTGTGTTTAATTTGAGCAGGAAGGTAATGTCCCTTCACACGATTTGTTTGGGTTGTTCAAATGTAATAATTATCTATTATTTAATTATTGAATTTGGGGCATTTTTTTTGTTTGACTGTTCTTGGATCAGTCAGGTGTACAAGGTGTGGTGAGAGAAACATTTCAAAACATAAAAATGTAGTTGTATTTCAGTTTACTTTGCCCCTACTTTATAATGTAGAATACTGTCACAAGACTATTAATAACAGTAATAAATTATATATAATGGTGAATTGAAATAGTCTTTTTTTAGTTCTTTTGTGGTGTTTTTATCTCTAAAGTGTGGTGCTGGAAAAGTTTGAAAACTAATCTTGAAAAGTGCTTGAATTTTACTGTGGGAAAAGTGAAAATGGAGGCTAAAACATGTCATGTCAACGATCTTATCTCAGTACTCCATGTCCCACCATCGTGGAGCCAATGGAGCATCTGGACGATGAAGATGGTCTCCCTGAAAAGATTCTGCCAAAAACTCCAAAGTATTACAAGTAAGCATTATTTATTTACCTATTTATTGATTTCTTTTGGTTTATGTTGGGTCTGCGATTACACCACTTTCTTATTCCACCAGAGAGCGAGAGCAGCCGCCCCGATTCGCCCAGCCCGGCACGTTCGAGTTTGAATACGCTTCTCGCTGGAAAGCTCTGGACGAGATAGAGAAGCAGCAGCGAGAGCAGGTCGACCGAAACATCAAGGAGGCCAGAGAGAAACTGGAGGCGGAGCTGGAGGCCGCCAAGAACGAACATCAGCTAATGTTGATGAGACAAGGTGAGAAGCGATGGCTGGTCGTCTGTTTCTCTGTAGGGTGTAACGTTTTTAAAACGTCCCCCCTTTTCTTCTTCTTCTTCTTTTTCTTCTCATTAGATCTAATGAGACGTCAGGAGGAACTGCGGCGGCTGGAGGAGCTGCGCAACCAGGAGCTGCAAAGACGAAAGCAGATAGAAATGAGGTGAAGAAGAATCTCGAGGAAGAAATTGGCATCTATTCCTACTGGATAATCCTATTTAATTGAATATAAATTTAGTTAAAGCTAATGCTGCAGAAAAGTCTTTCTATTAGCGATGTTTTAGATCAGCTGGTGATAGAAAGCTATATTAGGAAAACAAACCCGGTGAGGGGATTCTCATGCTGCTGCATTGTTTTTATTGGATTAGTTTGGTTTCTGTCTGAATGCTGTGTGTCGTTAGGCATGAGGAGGAGCGACGGAGGAGAGAGGAGGAGATGATGAGGCACAGGGAGCAGGACGAGCTGAGACGCCAGCCTGATGGCAGTGGCGGCAGCGGCTTCGTTCCAAACTACCATGAAAACGTGAGTGCAAACGTTTGGTCCTCACCAACTCATTTAGAGAAAACAAAACAGACAGAAAGTCAGCGTCGTACTTTTAACGTCAAAATACACAAACTTTACTATCGTTTTATTATGACCTGAATTGGTCATACTGCACAGCAAAAACACTTTTTATTTGGTTTGTTTATTTTTGTTGAGTCAGTTATTGATAAGTAATAAAAATCAGACCGAATATGATCAGAATTTTATTTATTTTTTACTATTTTCTCCACTTATTGTTCCTTCAGAGCATAAATAAGTATGAATAAATTCAAAAATATAACTAAATGCAGATACTGTGTGCAGTTTAGTGATATAAGTCACTTTTTTAAAGTGAATTCTTATGATTGTGACCCTCATAATCGGCGAGCCGTTTTCTTGCATGAGACGTCACGTAGCAAAGCGTCTATAGTGGAAATTTTTGTAGTCAATATTTCAAACTACAGTGAACCAAAGGAAATGCGTACAATTGGAGCATCCAATGAACCACTGAAACAAGCAGCTACAGTAGGAAAGTTTGAATGCTCTGCCATGCAGTCACTGTCCTGCAAAACTATTTATTACCTAAAATAATTAATAATGTTCATTTATCTTCATCGTTATCACAACAGTGCTGCAAAATTTAGTGATAAAATTCCAAGTTCATATCTCCCACCTCTGATTTATGCAAAATTTGGAAGTAAAAATGTTCAACATGACCAAATGTTTTGAATAAAATACAATTTATTAATGTTATATGATCTATAATGTTGTTTATTTGTAAACTTTTCATTTGATAATGAAACACATTCTTAGAACAAAGATTATCAGATTTATTTTCTCTATTGCCTTTGATGAAAGAGCGTGAAAGTTTCTGACCCAGCTTCTGTCAGATCAGTTGTGTGGCAGTGCACAGCTTTCCCACACATATTCAGAGTATTTATCTATTTTTCATAAAATGTAGAAAAGATATCAAGAGGAGTTTGTTTCCTACTTTGTTTATCTTTAATTTAAACAAAAATGAGTCTGGTATCGTTTGCTGAAATGCAGATCTTGAAGAACAAAATGTTCTAGTTGGACAAATAAAAACACCTAAATGAGCACTTATTACTCCAGTGGAGATGCTGACCGCTTCCTGTGTGTGTTTGTGTTCTGTGGTTACTTTTTGTCTCAATATGTCTATGAGGAAATGAATTCACAACTCTTGAACATCTCTGGAAAGTGTAAAAACTCTGATAATTTTTGCAGTTCTTTTTTTGTCTTTGTAGCACTTTTCTGACACTTTTGTTTGTTGCACATCACATTTTCTCCCTAAGAGAGCAAAGCAACAAGTCCATTTAATTCAGTGTGTAAATATCTGTTGTAATTAGTGGTAATGTCTAGAACAACCACTAGAGGGTGTAAGTGGCGACCAGAAACTTTCCATTCTTTGCTTGTCCTTTGACTCTTTTACAAGGTAAACATGCTTAAGCATTGAAGTTATGTAAAATAAATAATCTGCTCATATTTCCTACTTCTTAACATTAGATTTTGTTGCTTTGGGTTTCTAATTCTTGATTTGTACTTTGTGTATTTATCCTTATGTAACTTTTCATCAGGGTTTAATTTGATTTTCCACTAGATTTTTTTTTTGTTTTGGTATTAAAGTTTTTCTTCTGACTCAGATATTATTTATGTGATTTTTGTACATTAGTTATTCTGTGCATTTCATTCACACGAGTGATAAAATTTATTTTATACATTTAACTCTAGCTTTTTTAGTTCATTTTAAAACACGTTTAACTAACTATACTGATACTTTACACTTGAATGTGTAAAATACAAGTTATGTAGTTAAATCATTGTAATTACTGGGTGTTGTTTTTCATCATTTTTACGATTTGAACTGGAGAATACTTAGTTTTGTTAAGAATTTTCTTATAGCTTCCTAACTTTCTGATACTAATACTTTGATATTGCTATCAGAACGTGTTGCTTATAGCAACACGTTCATTTTTGCTTCACTGTTAGCTGCATTATTTAATGTAGGAATTAAAGATATTCTCAAGTTGTTGTAAGAGGTTAATTACCAAGTTATTTTCAGTTATAAAACCTTATTTTTGCATTTAGAAGCTTCCTTTAAAATCAGGCATTATTGACAATTCTGCGTTCCAGGTGGGAAAAAATATTGAATCTCCTGCTGATTGGATAAGTCTTCTAACCTGTAGATATGTAAACACTCCTTAGTTTTTATATTTCTGATACATTAGTGTAAAGAGACAGAATATAGCATGACATAACATAAATACATGACATCAGGTAAAAAACAGATTTTAGATTATTTACTCAAAGAAACAGCTGGTATTGTGGCTCCCAGATATTTCTGACTTTACAATCTGCACATCCTGGATTGGCTGCAAAACCATCAGTAAAAAGTTTGATGAGAAGCTGAAAACTGCTGCATTTAGAAATGGAAGAACTATGAATATAAGATGTCCTCTATCTGGAACTACATGCAAGACCTGGACCCCAGCATGTCTGCTTTTGGTGGGTGACAGCTTCAAATCATCGTATTGGGCGTTCGTCAATCAGCCAGATGAGCAGATCAGACCTGCTGAGTCTTAAAGAAAATTAGCAGCTGAGGATTTGAGCTACGAAGGAACAAAACAAAATCCCTCCTTTGATGTTTCCAAACCTGCTGAGCAGCTGAACATTTTGTCACCAACAAAAGTCGCCCAACACTTTTTCTGCTATTTGTTTTTCTCACCATCCTCTAGTTGGTTATTTTTTGCATCAGAACAGAATATGGCTACTGTTTTCCTAATTATTTAATTATCTGCCTAATTAGTTCGAACATGAAAATTTTAAGTTTTGACTTCACTTTTGTTTTGTTTTTTATATTTCCTCTAGAAGAGAAAGAAGTTTTAACTGCACAGTGACTGAATTTCTTTAATAAAGTTTCTACATTTATTTGACCAGTTTGGTTTTTCAAAAACTTCATGTTTGTTGCCAGTTATGCATTGAAAGAAATACTACATCCAAGATTAATTTGCAGGAGTCTGTTCAATAATGCTTCAGTTTTATTCTGAAGACTTTTTTTCACTTCTTTCAGAGGGAACAGGAAATGAGAGTGGGTGAGCTGGGCCCTCGTGGAGCCGGTAATATGGGAGGTACGGGCATGACTGTGCAGAGAAAATATCTTTGTGTTTCAATTTTTCTTTGTAGAGTTACAGTAGAAACATGAATGTGCAGTATTTTATGTACTTTTTAAATGAGGGAGCAAAAGATTAGAAGGCAAAGTTATTAGCAAAGAGGTGGACAGTCATAATTCCAGTGAAGTAAAAGCTTTAGACATCTTTCCATTTAATTTGTTTTGGATTAATTAGATGCACAACATCTTGCTAAGTGGAGAATGAAGGACAGACCAAATGTAATTTAAAAAAAAAAATTAATTGGTCAGAAGATGACATAAAAACGCAGGATTGCACATCACCTTTATAAAACATCTATCATATATATATATATATATATATATATATTAAAGTCTTCGGGCGGGTCAAGTTTTATTGTTTGAAATGTGTTTCGTCATTTTCTTGTCATTCTGTGCTTCACATTTTTATGCTTTTATTGTTCGACATCAAAGGGGTCGGGTGCATTGTGCTATGGGCGGCAGCCAAGGGAGGGGACCCTGGCGGTCTGATTCTCGGCTGCAGAAGCTGGCTCTTGGGACGTGGAACGTCACCTCTCTGGTGGGGAAGGAGCCGGAGCTAGTGTGCGAGGCTGAGAGGTTCCGGCTAGAAATAGTCGGCCTCACCTCGACGCATGGTTCTGGTTCTGGAACCAGTCTCCTTGAGAGGGGCTGGACGTACTTCCACTCTGGAGTTGCCCACGGTGAGAGGCGCCGGGCTGGAGTGGGCATACTTGTTGCCCCCCATTTGGGCGCCTGTACGTTGGGGTTCACCCCGTTGAACGAGAGGGTAGCCTCCCTCCGCCTACGGGTGGGGGGACGGGTTCTGACTGTTGTTTGTGCTTACGGGCCGAACGGCAGTTCAGATTACCCACCCTTCTTGGAGTCCTTAGAGGGGGTACTGGAGAGTGCCCCTCCTGGGGACTCCCTTGTTCTGCTGGGAGACTTCAACGCTCACGTGGGCAATGACAGTGAGACCTGGAGAGGCGTGGTTGGGAGGAACGGCCCCCCCGATCTGAACCCAAGTGGTGTTCTGTTGTTGGACTTCTGTGCTCGTCACGGATTGTCCATCACGAACACCATGTTCAGGCATAAGGGCGTCCATATGTGCACTTGGCACCAGGACGCCCTAGGCCGCAGTTCGATGATTGACTTTGTCATCGTCTCATCGGATTTGCGGCCGTATGTCTTGGACACTCGGGTGAAGAGAGGTGCGGAGCTGTCCACTGACCACTACCTGGTGACGAGTTGGCTCCGGTGGTGGGGGAGGAAGCCGGTCAGACCTGGCAGGCCCAAACGTATAGTGAGGGTCTGCTGGGAACGTCTGGCGGAGTCCCCTGTGAGACGGAGCTTCAACTCTCATCTCCGGCAGAACTTCGAACACGTTCCGGGGGAGGTGGGGGACATTGAGTCTGAGTGGACCATGTTCCGTACCTCCATTGCCGAGGCGGCCTATCGGAGCTGCGGCCGCAAGGTTGTTGGTGCCTGTCGCGGCGGCAACCCTCGAACCCGTTGGTGGACACCTTCGGTGAGGGATGCTGTCAAGCTGAAGAAGGAGTCCTACCGGGCCTTTTTGGCCTGTGGGACTCCAGAAGCAGCTGATGGGTACCGGCGGGCGAAACGGCATGCGGCTCGGGTTGTCGCTGAGGCAAAAACTCGGGCGTGGGAGGAGTTTGGAGAGGCCATGGAGACAGACTTCCGTACGGCTTCGAGGCGATTCTGGTCCACCATCCGGCGTCTCAGGAGGGGGAAGCAGTGCAGCACCAACACTGTTTATAGTGGGGATGGTGCGCTGCTGACCTCAACTCGGGACGTTGTGGGCGGAATACTTCGAAGACCTCCTCAATCCCACCAACATGCCTTCTGTTGAGGAAGCTGAGCATGGGAACTCTGGGCTGGGCTCTCCAATCTCTGGGGACGAGGTCGCCGAGGTGGTCAAAAAGCTCCTCGGTGGCAGGGCCCCGGGGGTGGATGAGATCCGCCCGGAGTTCCTTAAGGCTCTGGATGTTGCGGGGTTGTGTTGGCTAACGCGACTCTGCAATATCGCATGGACATCGGGGGCAGTTCCCCTGGACTGGCAGACTGGGGTGGTGGTCCCCCTGTTTAAAAAGGGGGACCGGAGGGTGTGCTCCAATTACAGGGGGATCACACTCTTAAGCCTCCCTGGTAAGGTCTATTCAGGGGTCCTGGAGAGGAGGGTCCGTCGGATAGTCGAACCTCGGATTCAGGAAGAGCAGTGTGGTTTTCGTCCTGGTCGTGGAACACTGGACCAGCTCTACACCCTCAGCGGGGTCCTGGAGGGTGCATGGGAGTTCGCCCAACCAGTCTACATGTGTTTTGTGGACTTGGAGAAGGCGTTCGACCGTGTCCCTTACTCCGGGAGTATGGGGTACCGGGCCCTTTGATACGGGCTGTCAGGTCCCTGTATGACCGGTGTCAGAGTCTGGTCCGCATTGCCGGCAGTAAGTCGGGCTCGTTTCCGGTGAGAGTTGGACTCCGCCAAGGCTGCCCTTTGTCACCGATTCTGTTCATTACTTTTATGGACAGAATTTCTAGGCGCAGCCGAGGTGTTGAGGGGATCCGTTTTGGTGGCCTTAGGATCGCATCTCTGCTTTTTGCGGATGATGTGGTCCTGTTGGCTTCATCGGAACGTGATCTGCAGCTCTCACTGGAGCGGTTCGCAGCCGAGTGTGAAGCGGCCGGGATGAGGCTCAGTGCCTCCAAATCCGAGGCCATGGTCTTGAGCCGGAAAAGGGTAGAGTGCCTTCTCCGGGTCAGGGGGGTCGTCCTGCCTCAAGTGGAGGAGTTTAAGTATCTGGGGATCTTGTTCACGAATGAGGGAAGAAGGGAGCGGGAGATCGACAGGCGGATTGGGGCAGCGTCTACTGTGAAGCGGGCGCTGTACCGGTCCGTCGTGGTGAAGAGAGAGCTGAGCCAAAAAGCGAAGCTCTCGATTTACCGGTCGATCTACGTTCCCACCCTCATCTATGGTCATGAGCTTTGGGTCATGACCGAAAGAACGAGATCACGGGTACAAGCGGCCGAAATGGGTTTCCTCCGCAGGGTGGCTGGGCTCTCCCTTAGAGATAGGGTGAGAAGCTCGGTCATCCGGGAGGGACTCAGAGTAGAGCCGCTGCTCCTCCACGTCGAGAGGAGCCAGTTGAGGTGGCTCGGGCATCTGGTAAGGATGCCTCCTGGACGCCTCCCTGGTGAGGTGTTCCGGGCACGTCCCACCGGGAGGAGGCCTCGGGGAAGACCCAGGACACGCTGGAGGGATTACGTCTCTCGGCTGGCCTGGGAACGCCTTGGGATTCCCCCGGAGGAGCTGGAAGAAGTGGCTGGGGAGAGGGAAGTCTGGGCCTCCCTTCTGAAGCTGCTGCCCCCGCGACCCGACCCCGGATAAGCGGAAGAAAATGGATGGATGGATGGATGTTCGACATCTTCAGCTGTCAGCATATTTTTACACATCACCTAAAACCCTCACAAGTATAAAAAAATGTTTCCTGTTTAAATACAAGAAAATTGATGTTTGTATGTTTAAGAGTGATTAGCAGCTACTTTAATTGACAAGTTGGGATTGAAAATGCTGCGGTTTCACATCTACAGTATCAGCTCTGGCTATGAAACTGGTAAAATTATACTAACTCTACTAAATTACTATATTAAAGGCATAAGTTAAGGGCCTGGTTGACATTTTGTTTTATTTTCTCCTTTCATATTTGTAACTGAAATGAATCACATTTCTGTTTTAAATCTGCTGTTTTGTTACTGAATTTATGCATAAAGAGAATCATCGTTTCATTAGGTTTTGGAAAGTCTATTCTCCATTATCAAGTGGTTCATGTCCGGTTCGATTCTGGGGAAGTTGGGTACATCTCTGTTGGCAGTGTGTTCCTGGGCCTTGAGCGTGGATGAGCCGGGGTTGACGCTCCAATGTCATTTTGCCACTGTAACATTGGGCGGCTAGTTTCTTGGAAGTCTCTCGGTGTGTTTAGTTGTGAATTTCCCTGTCCAGTTGACGTTGTCTGCACTTTTCTTCCACAATTGGTAAAAAGGTTGGACCTCAAGGTTTGACCATAGAAATATCAGCTTCCATCCCACCAACTGCTTTGGTCTCATCATCGATTGAAAATGGTACTTAAGATGTTTGAGGAGAATGCAAGTACTGCTTTTGTTCATCCAGTGATGGATGATTGATCAAATGGGATCTTTTGAAAATCAAATTGCTTGTGCGCAATGCCCCTCTTGGTCAACAAGAGGGAGAAACAGCGCAACTTTGTTTTTGGTGAGATGAACTGCAGAGTGTCATGCCTGGGCAGTCGTTCTAATATTTAAAAAATAATGCAGGTTTGTGTCTCCCAGCTTAGGAGGGATCCACCTCTTATCCTATGAGATTTTTTTTCTGGGTGAGAGAAGTTTTAAATCTGATTCAGGAGGAGCAGCATTGTTTTGAAACAGTACCCAACTATTAACCATCAAAAGAATGCAGAATTGGTTGTGGAACTTAATTGTCACATCTACTTATTGTGTTTGGAGATTATCTCAGGAGTTGTCTGGTCCTTGCATGAAGAAAGCATGGACTGTGTACTTGTCCTGTGCCCAAAGATAAGCTTGTTAAAAGTTTCTTTCCAACTTGTTCCATGCTTAAGACGAAGCAGGAGGTGGATTGACAGATGGGGACTTCATCTGCAGTTTGGTCAAATCTAGAAACCAAAAGTGGCTAAAATGAACTTCCATATAGGGTTGACGTAACCTGCAAATGCTCTTCATGGATGAGAGAAATTTTCATTGGACTGTAGTACAACAGGAAGCCATTTTTAAGGTGTTCAGTGAGTTATTTTTGAGGAACATTTTTGGATTTTGTCACAAACTGGCATTGAAGAAAGAAAGCCTTCTGGTTGGTGCTGCCAAAATGAACCAAATCGGCTTTTGAAAACAGTTGGTGAAAGTACATCAATAACATTATCTGGAACTGCATTAGTTGATGTTACTCCACTGTAGTAGAGTAATCAGATTACATTTGCTTCTTTATCTTACTGTTGGTTTGCTTTGATACCTTTAAACCATTTTGTTACTCTTGTGCAGAATCCTCCTCGGATGTTACTCGTCTTGCCACCTCTTGTTACTGCTCTCCTTTTCTGTATTCCCTGTGGCTACAGTGATGTGCAATCCAGCGGTTAAATGCAGCATCCATGTGCATGGCATCACATCGTATTGTTTTATAGAACAGTTCACTCTCACTCTGTATAGGATTGACTTGATGCAGAGTTTTTAATACCTATAATCTTTTACAGTTTTACTCTGCACAAAGCGTTTTAGTTTGATCGAATTGTAACAGAAACTAGTTTTAATTTGCAGTATACATGAAGTAGTTCCAGATGAAAGAGACCGATGAACCAATAATCCATTGTTTTGCGTGTAGATGGGTTTAACCAGGCCTCTGGAGGGCCCACTGGTAACCAGGGGCAAATGATGGGCGTGAGTGGAAGGGGAGGAGCCATTGCCCCAGAGGGAACGTCAAATATGGGGACACCTATGATGTCAGAGAATGGAGCCATGGTAACGTATCTAAAAAAAAAAGCTTGTCTGTTCATTAATATGATTGGGTTCAAAAACAGCACGAGATTTCTTTGCATTGTGTTGAGAAAACTTTAGTGGAGCTCTCAAATATCGGAACCAAAACAGATATTAGTATCTCTACTACTTTCTCTCATAATCCACAAATCTAACCTTTGTGGAATAGATGCAAGAAGAAGTCAATTGCTAAAAAAGTCTGATTTATGTACAAGCCACATAGGGGACAAAGCAAACATGTAGAAGAAGGTGATCTGGTCAGAGGAGACCAAAAGTGACAGCTGGCCAAAGTTGGTGGGAAGATGGATGGAGCTAGAAACAGGGCAGACCTTG
This sequence comes from Poecilia reticulata, assembly GCF_904066995.2. Classification (NCBI taxonomy): domain Eukaryota; kingdom Metazoa; phylum Chordata; class Actinopteri; order Cyprinodontiformes; family Poeciliidae; genus Poecilia; species Poecilia reticulata. Next base: position 10,577,110 of record NC_088831.1, read on the forward strand.
AAAAATACCTGCAAAGGACATGAAACTGGGACAGACGCTCACCATGATCCCAAACATCCAGGCAGAGCTACAGGAGCATTTTCTGTTAGAATGGCTCAGCCAAAACTAAATCTACTTGGAGAATTTCTGAAATTCAGAAAGTGTCCATATAATAAACCTCACGCAGTCTGAGATATTTTACGAAGACTTCCGTCTGTAAAAATGTAAAGTTTTTGGAAACCCTAAAAGACTTGGAGCAAACTGTGACTTGAGTCAGAGTTAGGCCTGACACCATAACTAATTTTGCTGTACAATAAATTGTTCCAGAAGTTATCACGACAAACGATAATATTGTTGTTTTAAGACCATTTTTAAGTAATATCATGGTAATGACAAAATAACAATGCAAGAACACATTCTCAAAGATCATGAACATTTAACACAGGAACTGGAAAACATTTTACATACCCAAAATAAAGAAAACGGCAAATAAAATACATTTTGAAGTGTTGGTAAACAAAATTGCCCTTCAAAATAAGGGCTGGTTGAGACCAAAACACCAAACTGAAGACTTTTATCATCCAGTTTTTGGTAGAAAGAGAGAAAACAATAAATCAAGCCAATGGAAATTAAGTTTGTTTGTTTATCATGCGATTAATTGATTTATTGATTGTGACAGGCCTAGTCAGAATACTGAATATAAATTATATATGATGAACATATTTCTGTCACCTTTACAGTTAAATGCTACTTTTAGTTAATTGAATAAAACATCTTACACTAAATTTCTGCTGGTAAATGTGAAATGTTTGAGGTAATTATAGTTCTGCAAAGCTCTGTTGATTAAAAAGTAGAAGCTGTTTTTCAAAAATAAAAACAGCTATTTTTTATTAGTCTCGAAAGAAATGTTAAGTCTCGGAAGAAATGTTAAGTTTCTTTCACTAATGGTCGTTTTTTTTTTTTCTTTTCTCCCTTCTCTTCGGGGTCACCTTTTTCCCCCTTTGCACTTGGATGATGACAATTGGATCAAACTCAACCTTGACTGAACTTTGACCTCGATTTATAAAATACCTCTACGACCCTCACCACTATTTGGATCAACTGGATCCATGACTCCTTACAACTGCTCCTTGAATCTAATTAACCAACCCCTGTTGCCCTCAGCGTAATGATAGGTACCCTCAGGGCGGATCAATGGGCGGTCGATCGGAGGTCGAGTCCCCAAAGCAACAGCAGCAGCCATTGGGGCCGCAGGGTGGACCAGCTCCAGGATATAGCAGAGGCAGTCCAAGTCCAGGAGTCTTTGAGGGCCCAAATAGCAAACGTCGCCGATACTGACGTCTAACAGTTCTCATGTGGATTAGCAGCCAGTGCAATTTCTTCTTTTTCTACACAAGACCTCGAGGTTACCCATCACCATCATGACTCCAATTTTCTGGACAACAAAGCGGCATGTTTTTGTCCGTTTGTGGATTTACTTTTTGATTGTACTACCAGTTTTTAGAAGATTTGGATGAAGGTCTTCGACCTCGTCATTGCAAACACACACACATTGGAAATAAATTTTATTTATTTTTTTTTATTTTGTGAATATGCAAACAGGTTTGGGTCGGAATATAGCCTCAATTGCTTTCTAAGGTGGATTATGTTAAAGGTTCAGACTTTCTGCTGTGTTATTCTCCACCTGTCAAATAGATGTTTGCCAAGCAAAAACATATGAGGTTGATTAACTCATGGTCATTGTTGCTTTTTGAGTGTTTTACTAATTTCTCCTGTAAGTCTGGTCAATATTTGTCCAGACTCATCTGTTGGTCAACTTTGATCATGTGATTAAAAAGGAAACTAAACGAGGTCCAAGAAAAAAAGTGGTTAAAAGAACCAGGTGCTGGTCATTTCACCCCTTTGCCATTTTTTTTTATATTAAGCAGTTACATTGTGGTTCCAAGCCCCATCAGCAAGGCTGTCCATGTCCACATCGTCTCAGGCACTTGTAGTCTCACTTCCTAGCAAAAATATATTTGCTCTCAAGTCAATATGCACTGATAAAAACAATGTTTAAAGGTTTATATTTCAAAATATGGACCATAGGTTTTAGTGGAAATCTATGTCAACACATTGCCTTGAATGTTGGCACAAAGCTTCAGTGTGGATTTGTTTTTTTAGATAAACCTTTCTATATTTTAGCATCCATTTTAATTTGCAAATATGTGCATATCCTTGTCTTGATGTTTGGAATATAAATTTCATCCAAGAAGCTTTTACTACATCAGATTTACAAATGAGTTTTTTGCCTTCTAGTTTCATGCATAATTTACAAAATCTAAAATCTAAAAAATAAATAAAATGAAATCATGAGTGAAATTAAAGGATTTTAGCAGTATTTGCTTTCAGACTTAAAAAAATAAAAACTTAAAGAAAATAACAGCTTCCAGAGTGCAAAATGGAAGTAGAATGAGAAATCTGGCAAAGAGGTGAGTTGGTACCTTAAGAATTTATTGCCATGTTCAAAATAACCTGCTTAGTTAATTTTATGAACATTTATCAGCTTTTTTACAGCAACACTTTAAAACTTGAATTAAAATGTTTTTCATTTAAAACTGATGTTAAATTATGTTAAATTTAACATAATTTAGAGTCTGCAAGATCCTTTTATCGGTCAACTTTACACTTCCTGCTGTTTGTATAGATTTTTAAAATAAGTGATTATTCTTACCTGTAGATGAGAATAATCGTAACAGAAATATGGTGTGTTGTGCTTTTGTTATGGAGATTGTACAATTGTACAGTGACAAAGCGAGAGCATATTTACATTATGAATGAAAGAAGCCACATGTAAAGTCACTGAGTCGTCCCAGGCTTTATTTACCTTCAGTGATTTTGTTTATCCAGTGCAATGATTGCGACATCTTGAACTCATCAGAGAAGTTGTTGTGGGTTAGAAATCTTGCAATTAAAAGGTTTTAAAGCGTTTTTGTTTTTTAAGTGTTTGTTACTTTCCGAAACTTTTCCATGACGATGAGTACTGTGAAATCCTCCTTTTATTCATTTTGGGGATTTTATTTATCCTTATTTTTTGCTCAGAACTACAGGAAATGTTCTGTAGGTTTTGTGCATCTTGTATTTGATGGTCAAGAGAAATAAAATGTTTTTTTTGTCGTTATTTAAACAAACTGTGTTTTTGTTTGTCAAACCTGATTAACAATAAATATCACATCCATCCTGATTACAAAGCATCATTTCTAGTATTTTCATCTCATTTTGTGTAAGTATTATAATGAAGTATGAGGATGGATAGCGAAAGACTCCTGCAAACCTATTTTCTTTGGTTTCCTGGTTTCGTTATTTATTTTTTGGGTAGAGGGAGGACGGCAAGGACATTTTTTGCTTAGAAAAGTTGAGCAAAGAGTGAGATTCAAACATCCTCTAAAGTTGCATTTCTTTAATTGAAAGAAATGCAACTTCTTTCAATTAATCATAGTTTGTTGAATATCTGCAAAGTTTCAAGGCAAAAGTGATCAGAACATGTAAGTTTTGGACCTGCAGGAAGGAAATGCCCCCCAAATTAAACCAGTTGGGTGAGCTAGTGGATAAATGTTGAATGAGCCCTGATCTTCAAATCAAAGTAAATTTTTATAGCATATACCAGTTGACAACATTTTTACTTTAAGGATAAAACATAACTTCATAAATTGCAATTAAGCATGACTAGATGGCTCTAAAAAGTGAATAAAAAAGACAAGTTGGGTATTAAAAACTGAAATATTGAGTTGGTGGAAGCTGCCATGAAGGTGTTGGAACAATTTGGTAGATTGTTTTGTCTCCAAAAAGTAACAAACTACAAAATAAGAACTTAAATCCATTTTAAAAGTACTTATTTTAACATTAACATGCTGGTTGCAATAATATGAAGTATTGCTAATAAATCTTTCAAACTTATTGAAATATTTTCTATTTTTCCTGTTGACATTCATGATATTAAACCTGAAAATCAGTGAAGACCCAATAACTTAGAGTACTTGATGTTCCCTTACCTGCTCATCGGGACATGAAGCTGTTTAGACTGAAAACAGGACATTGGCCGACTCTCCGCTTTGGTTTTTAGTGTATTAACATCCAGACCGGGAAGAGGATTTAGCTTTTTAATGTCTGGAACGTTTTATTTATTCCATCCAGCTTAAATATATCTGAACATCTGGTGACTGGATCTCTCTCTCCTGCTCTTAAAAAAAAGCTTTCTCTGTGTTTTGGGTCATTTTGTATCATTGCTTTGAATCACCTGATAATACAAATTCTCTAGTTGCTCTCATTTGTAAACTGGCGCTGTGTCTTTAAGAGATTTTGCCATCAAAGTATTGAATATTGTTTATCATTTGAACTGGTTTACTGGTTACCACTGAGTGAGATTATTGTGTGGATTTCAAATTAAGATCATCCAGTCAGACTCATTGAAATCAGATATTTGCATATATTAAAAACACATTTATTATTTAATGGTTTGCACCAGGATGTTGGAGATTTTGAGTATGTGAGGCGTTTTATTCATACTTTAAGCTTTAAAAAGTGTTTAGGGTGTTTTAAAATATAACTTTTTCAGTTCAAATGTTTCAATTACTGAACATATTAAAAGTTTTTTACCAAGGAAAATAAGTAATTTGTTTTTTGGAAAAGCCTTTCTGCTCTACATATTAAACATTAATTTCAGCTGAACTAGAACTTTCTGAAATATATTTTTTCTTGGTGACAGGAAATTTTTATTTCATGTTTTGAATGTAACATTGTGATTTCACCCGCTGTTATCTATTTACTTGTTTTTGCACACATACCAATACTCTGTTAAATTGGTGATCGGTTTTTATTAAGTTGTAATTTTCCTTGTCTGCTGCAGGTCCTGTGAGCCAGATGCTACTAGTAGTGCAGCCATGGAACTGGTAAATTTTTGCTTATACACACATTTATATTTGTTTAGACTGGATTTTACTAGTACAGAACCTTAATGTTGAAGTTTGTAACTTTCAAGTCTATAAACATCAAATTTAGAAGTTTAAGGAGTTTAGTTGCACTTCTGTTGCTCCAATAATCAAAACCATGAAGATTTTCTAAAAGGAAACATACAAGTGTTAAAGAATGTTTATTTTTTATTTTATTTATTTCAAACTGGTTTTTAAAAACCAAGAACAAATAATTAGCTTACTTTTCTGTTTGAAAAGGAGCAGGAAGAAGTGATCACTTATTTAATCCTATCGCTTATCTCGATTTAATTCAATATATCACTTACTGACTCAATAATTATCCAAAATATGTAGTTAAAACCATGTTCTAATATTCATGTGCCTGTTCAATATACTGTCTATTACACAGACAAGATGGTTACAAACTAACTCGTAACAAGACAAGAAAAGCTACGGATAATAATAATACCGTTATAATGAGAATTGTAAGAAAATGGTTGTGTTGATTTTAACATCTATTAGCCTACTTCATGTCTTCTGACAGCTTCTGGTTAAAATACAGATCTGGCAGCTAAGAAGGGATAATTTATTTTTTATCCTATAAAAATAAAGTGATTTTCTATTGACCAAGTTTATCTTTAATATTAGTATTCATTTAATATGAAACATTTAAATGTGACAAACAAATAAAAACGTACAAATTGGTTTGGGGGAAAATGCCTTTTCTGAAGATGCAGGTAAGGTTTATTTTTTACTGGTTTCGTTTGACACCAGAAAGCCGTCTGGACCAAGCAGGACTTTGGACATTGATGTTGAACTGTTTTGTTGTTACTTTAATAATTTATTAAATTAATTGTATTGTTTCTCTGCTGAATAAAATGGATTAAAGCATTATTTATTGCACTGCTTATTTTTTTGTATTAAATCTTAATGTTTTTCTAGCCGATCTTTGGGTTATTTACACAAATGGCTAATTCATGTTACGAAGCAGCAGCTACATGCGAAACATCACATTTCCTTCTGACCTTTAAAGAACCTCCTGGGTCAAACTGATGCGTCAAAGGAGAAGAAGAAGAAGACGGAGGGATGTTTGGAGACGTGAAGGGGGACGTGTTACTTTTCTTCGCCAAGCCCAAGGCTGTTCATTACCAACAGGAGGGGAGCTAATCATTGAAGTGATCCAGTTTAACGTGGAGAATGAATACTTCTCTGTTCTTTACTTTGTGGCCTCGTTCTTCTTTAGCCCACTTTCTGCCCCACTTCTGTTTATGAAAGAAGATTAGTTTGTTTTTGTTGTGCAAAGCAGCTGTTTATCTGTATTATTTTAAAACGCTTTCCGGGATATTCTAGCCATTTTAAAAGTGAAAAACTTTTCTGATGTTGCTTTTTAAAGATTTGATCGAGTGGCCTACATTAAACGACTATAGCACTTCCTAATTAGTGCTGTTCACAACAGTTCCCAGAGATTTCACATTTTGTCATTTTATCAATTCAGCTCTCAGTCTGGGGGATTTTTGGATATCTGTGCATTTCCCGTACAGATCAATGAATAAATATAATCCCAGAGATTACAATGCTGCTTTGCTCGTATATATCGGCAACATAAAATAATCGATTATTAATATTATTGACATTAAAGTGACTTACAAAATCATTCTTCCTTCTTGAGTTTTTTTTACGTTTTTTGTGTAAATGACCAACGTGAAATATAGGAAAGGTTGAAAGGTGAAATGAAAGGATAACGGCGTAGTAGAGCCATTGTAGATGGCAAAAAAATTTGAGATTCATCTCAGAAAAGAAGAAAAACGAGGACATTTCTGAGGTTTAAAAGTTGAAAATTTGCCAGAAGAAACTCAGAAACTTTGAGATTAATCTCTGGGGAAAAAAATGAAAATTTGAGAAATGTTCTTAAAAAAAACTTGCAAATGCATGACCTTAGTTAGAAAAAAATTGCCACTTGTGGAAATATGAGTGTCAAAAGTTGAAATGAAACTCAGAAATTTCCAAGTTTTTTCTGTAAATGTGTGAGATTAATCTAATTTTTTTTGTTTTGTTTTATGGAGGTTATTAACTTTTTTTTGTATCTTTTCTCTTTATCTTGTACCGTGGTATGAAAAATATTTGTGTTATTCTTGTTTACTTTTTGACAGTGCCAGGGTTTCTTCTGGCCTTTTGGCTACTGCTTCTGTTTAGGTGAACTGCCTTGTCTGTAGGTTTGTAGTTTTTCCCCTCAGACGACAGAAATTGAAGCGTTAAGCTTTACGACGTTTAATGTTTGAGAAATTGTTTTATCCCGCTTTAAATTTCTCCACAACGTTCTCCCTGACCGGTCTATGAGCACTAGAGTCCCTACAGTTATCCCTAATCTTTCCGTTTTATTTGTAAAAATGTTGGAAATACGTCTAATTTTTGTTCCGTGTCTATATTTTGTATTTGCTTCACACAAAATACAAATAAAAACATTGAAGTTTACAGTGGAAAAGTGACGCAATGAAAACATCTTGGGTCGTTTATAGGGCATGTTCGCGACTTTTCCTCATAACTTTAATAGTTTTTTCATGTACGAGTGCAGATTTAGGCCGTTGTTCGTAAAGATGTCCAGACCCAGTAGCTCCAATCTGATTATCGGCTATCTGAATGGGCCGGTTTAGGTAAAAATAGTGGAGACCTATTTTTTGCAGCGCCACGGCGCCGCCTCCGCCCCGTGCGTAAAGACGCATTAAGAATTGGCACAGCGGCTGTTAATCCAAACAGGAGCTGCTTGTGGTTACAGCTCAGCCTCTCACTGATGGCGCTCTGGGAGGAAGGACGTCAGCTGTGTTGCTTTTGCCCTTAACTTTATTTATAAAGTTGATCAGATTCTCTCCTGACGCCACGTTTTTTGTGTCTTTTTTGTTTTATTTTATTGTTTCAGTTGGTTTCTGCTGAAATGTCTCGCGTGTTGACGACACGGAGGTTATTAATGGGATTTCTCTCCCCGCTACGTCACCTATGGACAGCTGGACACTGAGGCGTTGTGACTGAATGGATAACATGTCTCCGCAGCAGCATCTACAGCAGGACGGCCTGAGCCGCGCCGGACAGCAGGACAGCAAACGGGTGAGATTTTCAGCCTCTGGAGTTTAAAATTAAAATGTTGTGTTAGATATTGTTGGTTGTGGGGCCACTTGGCATCCACATGAATGAGTTGTATCTGTGTTGTATCTGTGTGTTGGGACAGGAGGCAGGTTAGAGTTCAGGACTTTCACTAAAGTGATACCGGCATCTTCTAGGAATTGCGTTAGGGTCGACCTGGGGGGTAATTTAGAGGTGTCAGGGTATTTGTACTTCCTGAATCTGGGTCTGACTGTTCAACAGTTTCACATTTTGTCACCACAAACTTTAATCTACTTGATCGTGAACAAGAAATATACAATGGACCTCCGTTAGAGAGCACAACTGGAATAAAAATACAATCCGAACCCTCTAAAAATGCCCATTTTATTAGTTCAAACGCCAAATATGCCGTAATAAGCTATCTTGGCATTAGTCTTCCTTACAGAGCTCGGCATTTATCGTATCGTTTATTTATTACGATTAATTTCTTATAATGGTAATAATTTTGATTTATCTTTGTCATAATAAATTCCAACTAAAGATGTTTAAAATCCCAAAAACTCCCAATGTGGGAATTGTTTTACTATTTTCTTCACTGTATGTACAAGGAAAGCATCAATAATTTAGAAAATAGGATAAAATATAGTTACAATTTACAATTTAATAATTCAAATCATTAAACTGCTTCTTTATATAATTGATGTTTTACAAGTAGGAATGTTTTTCAACAGCAGTATTTGTGGTTTGGGGGCTCTAATTGCTGTGACACATAAAAAGAAGTGATAAATAGTTTTGTTGCTACTTTAATCATTATCACAATAGTACCACAAAATATTGTGATAAAACTTTAAGTCCATATCGCCCACCGCTACTTTCTTGATTCCGGTTTTGGGTTTGCAGCCAATTGACACCAAAGACAAACATTGGATGTATCAACTAGCATCACACCTACGTATTTTTGTTTTCCAGGTGTTTTTTTTTTTTTTTTTTTTTTTTTTGTCAAATAATTGAGATCAATATGGAAAACATTTAAATTTTATTGAATAATTTGGAGTCACATCCCAGAGAAAAATCTGGGATCCACAATAGGCAGGTGTCCACTGTGACATACTTGTGAGGTGGAACCAAAACAATGCACCATTTTTCCAATTAAAATCCAATTGTTGGCATCAGTTTATTTCCTATAATAAGATGCAGACTTCGCCTTGTTATTAAAGACTTCAGAGGTTTGAGCTGTAATGAGAAAACCACAAGAAATTCAGAATTTAGAGACTGATGTATTGAAACTATTTGAATCATTTTATAAGTTTAATTCAGTTTTAAATATTAAATACAGTTTCGAGGCAATTTGCTGAAAAATAGGCTCAGTTTAGATCCATTTATGTAAGATCCAGTTCTGACCAATCAGAATCGGTGTCAAAGCTACTTGCTTACAGTTCAATCAGAACTTATTGATGCATTTTAATAAAGTTTAAAGGTTTGCAGTGAATCCTGCCCTGTTGGCTTCGAACCTTTTTGGTTTTTCTTCCATGAGCGGCGTGATGTTTGGATAACAAACACGTTTCCTCTGAGAACTACTGCACCTTTTCCATTTCTCAGAGCATCAGGATATGTGTACTGCACATAATAAATAAAGGCTTTCTATAGGATTCTACCGTGGTTGCTAAAAAGACCATTTTTGGCTTCATTTGTGTTTAAATGAGAAACCATTCAGTTTCCTGGCAGGCAACACCATGTTTTTATTGAAAACATTTAAAAAATTTAAATGTCTTTTAGATGTTTTACTTCCTGACAGAGTGATATCCAGGCCCACAGCATCATAGATCCTCTACTGTTCCTTAGCTGCTTTTAAACATATTCATCCTTTGTTTCACCTAAACCCACCTGGAGTGATTGCTGTTAAAAAAAAACTGATCTAGAATCAGTTAATGTTTCTGTAGCAGAGCACCATCTACCTACTGGGATATTTTTGGCTAAATTTAGTTGTGAAAGCGAACATTGTGATGCTGTGGCTGGAGCGTTAGGAATGTTTCACCACTCTGCGACCGAGTGAAACGACAGAAACGTGTGGATGTGACTGTCAGATCAGACGATTTAGAGTTTACCCTGAATTTTCTCTGCTGATGGTCTTTTTAACTAGAGTCATTTTTTAGGTTAGAGCTCAAAAACAGAGTCTTAACTGCATGTTTCCACGGAGACATTTACAGCTGTGGGCAAACAAATCTGCAAACACGTCCATTCGTCTTGTTTTACTCCTGCTTATTGAATACTAACATGAATCCAAACTTGCAGAACTGACTCCGTATTTGCAGGGTAGTTACAGTTTTTCTCCTCTAAAACAATCATAAATGTCACTGCTATGCTAAAGTATGTATTCATCTTTTCCACATTTTTTCATTTCAAAACTTACATGTGTTTTATTTGGATTTTACATGTTAGGCCAACGCAAAGTGGTTTACGGCTGCAGAGTGTAAGAAAAAAAATGAATCATGGTTTATGAAAAGTGGGGCAAGTATTAGGTTTAACCATTTACATTGTGTTTATTTGTGACATAAAATTTCAATAAAACTCTTAGTGGTCGTAATGTGACAAAATGTGGAAACGCTCCAGGGGGTGAACAGTTTCCCATTTCGTTGTGCATCAGTTCTGCATCAGGCGATCACTAGTAAGTGGGTTAATCTGATGTACAATGAAAGAAACTATGGTTACGTAACGGCTGTTTGTTCCTCCTGCATTAGTCTCCCAAAGCCTTTCACAATTAGATTAAATGAAACTTATTGATCCCTGTAAGGACACAAAGATAATAGGATACCAGTATGGCTGCCAGCCGCAGCTGCTGGGCTTCAGTGCAGCAACGATCTGGAAATATGTAAAAGTTCAGTCAGATGACCGGATGTTTTGTTTTGCTTTTTGATTTGCTGCTGCTGCTGTGTGAGAATTGAATTTCATGCATTATATGAAAAAAAAACCCAATTACATAACTAATTTAACATCAAAGTTCTTAACAAAACAAACAGATACAATTTTTGTGCTATTATACGGAACCAAACCAGGTCCAATTTGAATGGAATCAATTTAATGTTCGTTGGTACGGTGCAATTGTGTCGTATTTACATCCTGTTTCATAATAATACAAATTCAGTCGATCACCTAATGCTAAACAAAAATGTCCTTTAAAGAAATCCAGCTGAGTTGTTGTCGTAGCGACAGCAACTGATCCTGGGGCGACAGTGGAGAGAAACAACAGAGTTGTTGGGAGGAGTAGCTCTAGGAGAAACAGCCCAACATTGGGGCTGGCATTCGTTCAGTGGGAAGAAAAAAGCCAATATTTCTATCAACATGTATTTATTTCAAAGCCATTCCTCTCTGTTTGACTCCTGTGTTTGTTTTTAGCGGACAAAGTTTCAGAGTTACCGGCGTCAGTCCGCCCCGTCGCTGGTCATCACCAAGGCTCTCACCAGGTCCAAAACTCTGTCCAGGTACCGTCAAAGTTACCATTTCTGTCGTTTGGTTCACTTAGGCTACGTTCACACTGCAGCTTGAAGTGACTCAATTCTGATATTTTGTCAAATCGGATTATTTTGCCGTGGTCGTTCACACTTCCAACATATGTGACCTGTATGTGCTCTCCGGAGTGAGCGGGTGTTCTGTTAGATCAGCATACGCTGTCGGAATAGCAAACATGCAGGGAGTACGCATGCGCATTAAGATGAGCGCAAAATTTAGAGGAGCTGTCAGTTCAGCATATTCCACAAGATACGACAAAATTAAGCCAATAAATTATTTTCAGTGATAACTAGATGGACATATACGCACTGTCATGGTTTCAAAGTGTTTTTAAAGCAGGGTCTAGCTTTAGCTACAGTCAACGACAAGCCAAGCCCCGTATGAAACTCGCCTCCCTGTTCTTTGAGGAAGGTCTGACAAGCTAACAGCTAAATCGGGATGTCATACAGCTGTTAATACAGTATATGACGATTTAACTTCTACGTCATTATGTTATGTTGCTGATTAAATAAAAGCATGTGGTATTGTCAGTGGCGCAACTACACATTATTCAGGTGGATGCGAAAGCATAAATCGGCGCCCCTCCCGCCCAGGCGACGATACGTGAAGGGTAAAACTCGCTACATTTACCTCGTTATGTGCGCGAGGTGAAGTGTATGGGAAAACGTCATCGGCGCGCCGCCCCCTCCAGACGGGGTTTTGGCGCCCCCTCTGGTGCTGCGCCCCTATGCGTTGCATACCCTGCATACCCACTTTTTGCGCCACTGGGTATTGTATTGCCATTGTCTGACAGATAACGCAGTCAGTTTGTGCTACGCGTATGACGTTCTGACGGCGTAAGCTGATCTCATAAAACGGCAAACGAACTGACAGTCTTGCACATGCGCAGTAGAGTGCGCGATGACGTCACACATAGAGCGCGTGCTCAGTGTTTTGCCAACCGGCTTAAAGAAGTGCCCAGTGTTAGCGTAAGTAAACGTAGATGCTAGTGGTGGAGCATATGATTTTAAAGTTGTTCTCCGATCAGAGCCATCATATCAACATCTTAATCCTCGTTATCGTCCGCCATTGTTGTTGTTTTTCTTCCCGCTTGCGTGTATCAGACGCGCGATAGTGATATTTGTCGAGTATAAATGACGTTCAGGTAGGAAGAATGCGACCTGGCCGTACAGACTCGGGTCATATTAGAAAAGATGTCCAAGTGGATTGGGTCGCATTCGAAAAAAGTCCGACCTGTGTTCAGACCGTCATGAAAAGCTCAGATACAGGTCGCATTAAGAGGAAAAAAAAAATGGAATTGGGTCACTTCCGGCTGCAGTGTGAACGCAGCTGTAGCGTATTTGGAGGAATAAATTGCTTTCCTCTAGTAAAGGCTGCCTGCAGATGTGAACTGATGTAATACGTCTTCGCTCTGATTAACACACACGTGCGGAGTTTGAAATGACTGTCACACCTTTGAGTAAAGTGTTTAGATCCACTCTAATTGATAATCCTGCTGTTGACAAACTTATCCAAGGATCAGGCGCCTATTAATAGAGAGCAGCTTTGGACATACGGAGTGTGAAAGTGAAGAATAAGTAACCTAATTAAAATGCTCCTGCAGGAGGAGGGACACACTGCTGAACTAAAAAATCAGTTCAGCAGGTTTAAAAATCGTCAATGAAACTCAAATTATATCCTAATTTATTATGTGAATGAATTGAATATTAATAATAATCCTTCAAACTAATTCCTTAAACCCTATTACATATTTTTACCTTCAGCCAAAGTGCTACACTAGACAATTCAGTTTATAGGTAAGGCATCAGCGTTTTTTGGACAAATAAGACCAAAGTGGATGGTTACCCATAATGCACAGCAGCAAACCTTGTATTATAACATCTTGGCAAGTGTGAAGCACGTGAGTGGAGCAGTAAGCAAAGTATTTTAGACTCCAATTCACATCGCTGTTGATTAATCATAGGGTGTACTTAGTTTTGAACACATTGCTTTTCCATTTTGGCTTTGTAGATTTGATTCAGTTTCAAATAATTTAAGAACCTATGAAAGACCACAGTTATTTTCTGTTGTCGGATCAGTCAGTGACTGCAGTATTGATTTTAAAGAGCTGATCAGAGGAGGGATTTATATGAGAAACTGAAGCAGCAGGAAGTAGGGATGCAACGATTTATCGGTGCCGATTTTCTTCTTTTTGGGAGATCGTTATCGGCTGATACTCACACATGAAGATAAGAATGTACCTCAGCAAAGGTCTTGAAATCAACCACCTTCCTCTTTTGCTTTCTAGTGAGAGGTTTGACCTCTAGCCCCGCCCACCAGGTCACGTCTGCACATTGTTACCAACTCAGTGACTATCTGGTTGTATTTAGCAAAATGTCAGACAAAAAAAGTTTTTGGGCAAAATCAGAATCAGCAGGTCAGGTTAAAGATCGATGATTGGCCAACAGTTCACCTCCAGCAGGAAGAACTCACTTTCGCCACAGTTCATGAAGGGACTTCCTGTTTGTTCTCATTCCAGAGAGAGCGTCTCGGTCCCCGTGTGTCCAGAAACCTGTTCGCTGGTCCAGTCCATCCTGACCAGCTCCGAAAGGTTCTTCCTTCTCTACGGACACGCTCAGCTGAAGACGGGCATGCAGACCCAGGACCGGCACCTCTTCCTCTTCAGCGACGTTCTGGTGATCGCCAAAGCCAAGTAAGCACCATTAGCTAGTGTGCCTTTTGATGTGTTTTGTGGCATCGATCAGCATGTGTGATATCTGCATCTCCAGGTCAGCCAACAACTTCAAGCAGAAAGTCCAGGTGCGCGTGTGTGAGACGTGGACGGCGGGCTGTATGGACGAGGTGTGCGAGGGAAGCACGAACCCGGAGCGGAGCTTCGTCATGGGCTGGCCCACCTGGAACTGCGTGGCTCTGTTTAGGTAGCACACATTTACAGCGAAAACCAAAAAACCAAACGTTTATGGTGTCAACACGGATACCGTAGACAATGACAAACAGAGGAGCTCATCAGAATTTGGGCCAGAGCTGCACAGGTCAGAGGAGTCTGTGTTTACGTTTCAACAGAAGAAATATGCTGGCGATGCTGCAAAGCGCACCTTAAATGTCGATGAAACACAGAGCAGACAGGATGAAGAATGAACACATTGCAGCCTATTAAACTACAAATAACCTAGCTGGGAAGAGAACCGCCTGTTCTGATGACAGAACAGAACCGGACTGCTGTCCAGAACGGTCCATAAAGTTCCTGTTAGGGTTACAAACGCCTCACAACAGCCCTCAAAATCAGCCATGCTTTGGCATCATGTTTCTGTTCTTTATGTCACAATTTTTCTTCTGTGGATGAGGCCCTAATCTTCACTACGGAAGAGAATTAGGGCCAAAATTGTGGCTTTTTTCCATAGATTTCTAATGTGATCTCAATCTATGTCAAAGTTCAAATAAATGTTATGTGTAAATTATGCTGCACTTGATCCAGACTGTCCCAAAAGATTTTTGTAGTTTTAAGACTAGATTTATCTGATGATGATTAAACAATTTAAACAATTTTACTTCTAAGAAAAAAGTCTGAATTGTGGCTCTAACTCTCTTCTGTAGGAAGGTGAACAGCATCACGATGAGAAAATGTTTACATGATGGAAAAAGAGCAAAGTTTTTACATTTCTTTAAGTGCAATGACAGACTCTTCTTCTGTATGAACATTTCTCTTCATGGGGAATTAAATGTTTCACGTTTTATTCTTTATTTTTCTGTTCAGAAATGGAAGAAATTCATGTTTTGTTACATTTTATAAATCTGAGAAAAATCTAAATTTTCTGTTTATTCAGCTGACAATTTCTTAAAATTCAGCATATTATGAAAAATATAGCCTTTGATGTTATTTTCTCTTTTCCCTTTATGATAAGAGAAAATCCAATTTATACTGACTCGTTAATCGAGGACTAACATTCCTAGTTAATGTGGTTCTTAATTATCACCTGAATGTCAAGTTTATTTTGAGCTCTTTGTAATTTTCAACAGGGTTTGTTAATATTTGTGTTTAAGCTGTTAATGCTCTTCATGCTTCCTACTAGCTCAGCTGAACAGAAGGAGAGATGGCTTTCCCTCCTCAAGAGGTGAAATACTTTTACTGAGCATTGATTGATCTTTTATAAATCAACAGATTTGATCAGGTTTTTAATAGATAAACCAACATGAAATTATAATTTTTTGCCTCTGCAGTCGGATAAAAGAAGAGAAAGAGAAGGAGGAGCCGAAGACGATTCCTCTGAGAGTTTACGGGAAGGGGCTGAACACTTTTGCCGTTGTGAGTTTGAACGTAACGCCTCAACGATCCTCTGTCTCAGTACGCTGATCCTCTCCTGACCTCTGACCCCTCTGATCAGACCAAGACACTTCCTGTCAGCAACTGGGACTCGGCCAATGAGGTGATCCGCCTGGCACTGCAGCAGTTCGGCATCATAGTGAGTAAAGTTAGAGATGCGGGTCAGTCCAAACATTCTGTCTGTCTGGATGCAGACAGACAGAATGCATTTTTTTTGTTGTTGGACCTGAAACCTCTCACCATTTATGTGTCGCTGTCAGGGAAACGTCAAAGACTTCCAGCTGTGGGTCGTCTCCAAGAGGGACAACACACCGTACCCTCTGATTGGTGAGCTACACGCTCATTAAGATCCTTTACCCTTTAAACCTGAAACAGATTTCAGGTTTCAATAACTCCAATATAAATCATTTTTAAAGCCACCTTAAAACATAACAGAAAATAATATATTTTATAGAGTTGTAGAGCTAAATTAAGCCAATGGTGGAGACGAATGTCGTCCAGATAACTGCTGATAATTTACAACTGGCAAATATGGATGCAAAAATCTGGCTAGCTCGCTAGCGATGGCTGTATTAGCAGATAGTTAGCAGCATCATCGAGTCAGAACGTAGTGAAGTCTTCGTGCGACTCAAACTGTTTCCTGACAGAAACGTTAAGCAAGATTCAATAAAATTAAAGAACTGTGATTAGCATATTTAAGGCTGTCACAAATTAGTTACACTGCAAAAACATAAAATCTTACGGAGTAATTTTTTTCTAGTTTCTTGTGCAAATTTCTTAGTACACCTGAAATAAAACAAAACTAACATATAGATAACCTTTCACCAAGATATAGGAGTGTGTTTTAAGTAAATTGTTTTACAATTGATGATAAAGTGTGAATTATTTCACTTATAACATGGTAAAAATATCTTGAGTAATTTTTCATCAATACTAAGGATGTAGAGTTAAAATAAGCTTCTATAATTTTGTGAAATGTTACTTGTAAGTTAGTCTTATTTCAAGTGTACTAAGAAATTTGCACTAAGTTTGGTAAGATTCAATTTTGCAGTGTAGTTTTGTCGTCTCCTCAGGTCATGAGTTTCCCTTCAGCATCCAGATGAGTCACGTGAAAAGCTCAGAGGTTCAGGGAGGAGGCGGCCGGGACGCTGCGGCGCCCCCTGCTGACCGACAGATGGCCATGCAGATGGAGCAGATGCAGGTGTACAAGCAGTGTCAGTTCATCCTGAAGCCCCGCCCTGCAGAACCCCCTCAGCACCACCCACCCACAGGTACGCCGTGTTTCTCTGCTTCCTGCCGGCGTTTTGTAGAAACCAGAACAATGTTGAGGATTCTCTCTGGAACGTTGCAGATTTCTCCCAGAAGTCGTTCAAAAGGCGCCGTTCGCTCGTGGGTTGGGCCTTCTGGAGAGGATCGGCGTCTCACCTCAACGAGCCGGCGCCGGCCGGAGACGCTCCGGGCCGCCTGTTCGGCCGGCCGCTCAGCTCCGTCTGTGTGGACGACGCTCTGCCCAAGCCGGTCATGGTGAGCGGAGGCCAACGCACACACACACACACACACAGTGGAAAACACCTAAGATAGCACTGAAGAATGTTTAGACATCCAACCTTTAAGTTGATCTAATTTTATTCACTAATAGGACCAAAGTTGTTTCACACATTCATCACATTGAGTAGTGGGTGACTGGAGGCTTTTTTCCTCTTCAATTCACTCAGAATATTATATTTAGTGAAACATTTCTTTGTATTTTGTTATAAAATGTCAAATTAATCTTGTTAATGTTTTGCTTTATTTCTCACATTGAACATTGGCCGACGTCTCTTCTTATACTCATTCAGGTGCTGGTCATAAAATTAGAATATTAAGGAAAGGTTGATTTCTGTCAGTAATTCCAATTAATCATTACACATATTTCAAATATTTATTTATTGTAAGGTTAATTTGAATGAAAACCCCAAGTATAACCAAGAGAACTAGACTGAGACCATTTAAATAAAGATGTTTACTAATTAATTAGTTAATTAGCTTATTAAATTCATAAAATGTATATTTTTGTTAGACTTCATAGTGAATAATTTTATTTAATTTGAAATATTTGATGTTGCAAACCTCTATTTGCAACATATTTGTTGTTGTAAATCAGATTTTTATGAACAATAATCAAAGTTGTGGCTGTTTTTCCCCGTCAGGACATGCTGGTGTTCCTGTACCACGAGGGCTGCTGGACCCGCGGAATATTCCGCAGGTCAGCCGGGGCGCGGGCCGTCAGAGAGCTCCGGGAGTCTCTGGACGGCGGAGACTCTGAGCTTCCTCTCACCAAGGAGCACGTCTTCATCATCGCTGGAGTCTTCAAGGTACAGAAATACTCACAACTCTTTCACTAACAACAACAAACCTGGATTTGTTAGATAGAAATTATAGGAGGTAGATTTGTGTCGTATCTCAATTGTTTTTAAACACAATCCTTATGTGAGCTAGCAGTAGCATCACGCTTTGCGCGCATTTCAAGGGAAATAAATGGTTGTTTACATGCAGTACCTTGCGGACCACTATGGGGCGACTATGGACCAAAGTTAGAGAAAGACTGATCTGGTGTGTGCATGGGGGAAACTAAACTAGTCGTCATTCCTCTGAGTAATACTTGTTTTTCAGGAATTCCTGCGCAGAATCCCAGGCAGCTTATTGGGCTGTGAAGTCTATGAGGAATGGATGGATGTGTTGGAGGAAGAGGATGATGAGGAAGAACAGGTCCAAGACGTGAAGAGGTAACTGCTCCTCCATGTTTGAACTGAGACTCAAACTCAGTGTGACGGTTTTATCTGCTCTCTGCAGGATGATTGGTCGGCTGGCTAAGGAGAACGCGCTGCTGCTGCGCCACCTGCTGGCTGTGCTGCACGCCGTCCAGACCAACGCTCAGGAGAACCAGATGACGTCCTTCAATCTGTCCGTGTGCATCGCCCCCAGTTTGCTGTGGCCCCCCGGAGCGCCCTGCAGTCCGGAGGTGGAGGGACGAGGAACTAAAAAGGTGAGATCTGGATTTTACATGAGAATTTGGACTAACAATGCAGCTAGTTTGGTTTGTGGAGCTGTAATCTGGAGAAACTTTGAGTTTTCTAGACCACAGCAGGCTTTCAAAGAGGCTGAAAGGTTTAAATTTAGAAGTTTGACTTTTTCAAATGTAGGTTAAGCCCAGAAACAAAGTATTAATCTTCTTAAAAATGACAGAAATGCCTTTCATTCATTGTTGGTTTCAAAGTTTTTATTTTCTCTCCTCCTGTGCTGCAGGTGTGTGAGCTGGTCAGGTTCATGATCGATCACTGTGAGCAGATCCTGGGGGAGGAGCCGTCCGCCATATTCGGGGATTTGCCACGGAGACGCAGCAGCGAGGAGAGTGCCTCAGGTAGAAACATTTTAAATAAATGATGTAAGCTGAAAGTGTGATTCGTAGTTAGCTAACCGTGTTTAGAAATAATGGCTTAAAACTGGGTCAATAAATGGAAAACAACTTATATGATCAGAGGAAGCAAAGTGTTAAGTTTATGAGTGATTTGATTCTTTTGAACTGCTTTTGTTCAAAAGACTCAAATCACTTATGAGCATCTAAACCTGTCAAATTTGTTACAAATCATTGTCAACTTATTTTTTTAAGGTTCTCTTCAGCTGTCTGACCGTCTTAAGAGACAAACAGGCGTCTGGTGAGCAGCTTGGTTGGTGCAGCCAGTAAAGTGCTGCGCTTTGAATCCGGTGATTCTGGGTTCAAACCTGTTTTTTTGCAAAAATCCGAGAAAATGAAAAATCTGTAGTATCAGCAAAAAACTCTGAAATCAGTGCATTCATGGAGTAAAAATAGATTGATAAAAAAAACATAGTTAAGCAGGAATCATGTTTTTCTGAATATATAGCCTTAATTTTGATTGATTATGATGAACCTTGTTTTTTAACCTAAAAATCCCAAAGTATGAATTAAAGACCAGGATTCGAACCCACATCTTTAGGACCTGATGACATAACCTGTGGACCACAGGACTTTTCACACTTTAGATGTTTCTCGTGGCGCATTTATCTTTTCTGCTCTCAATGGTGACTGAAAGTTGCTGACAAAATAGACATTGCTTCCATGCACCGATTTCAAAGTTTTTTGCTGATAATGCAAATTTTTCATTTTCTTGGGGGGTTTTTTGCATAAAAACCGAGAAAATGAAAAATCCTTTCCAGGATTTGAACCCTTGTCCTTCGTGTCTGATGCCATAACATGTAGACCACACGACCTTCTACTCTTAAGCTTGGAGTAGAAGTAGAAACTTTCTTTTCAAAAAAATTTGAGTGCCAAAAGTGGAGCCAGGATGCCTTTCCATTCTAGGTACTTCAGTTGATCTTCTAACATCATGATTCTGAGGTCCAGGTCTTCCTCTCTGTCTCCACCTTGACGTAGCATATTTTTACATTGACTAAGACATTTGCCATAACTGGATTCAAAGCACAGCACATCACTGACTGCACCAGCCCATCTGCTCTACAGGCACCTGTTTGTCTCGTAAGACTGTCAGAAAGCTGAAGAGAAACAAAAAAAGGTTGATAAAGATTTGTAATAAATTGGACAAGTTCTGCTTCAGTACACCTTAGATAATTATATACTTGTTTCACATAATCTAATTAAACCAGTTAGACCAGGTGTGATTGTGCAGGTCATCACACCTGTAGACTGAGAGCCATTAATTAAACTTTGCTATCTACTTGTAGCTACTTATCTGCTTTCAGACTGAAAATGTGTTTTCTCAAATTATGGCAGAAAATTTCTCCCATAAATGTCATGTTTTCTGAGTTATTTACTCCCAACTCTCTTGTGGTTGCAGAGTCCTGGGTTTACCCTCTGACCGATTCGTCCTACGACAGTTTGGAGAACGAGTTGGACGACAGCAGCGGAGGTTCTCCGGGTTTCTGCAGACGGCCTCTTCGACCCAAAGCCCTGCAGAGCAGCCTGGACTCCATCTTGACGTTCAGCGACTACGACCAGGACGCAGAAGCCCCGGCTGCTGAGACGTCGCCCTCCCTGGAAGCTCGTCGCTCCCAGAGGCGGCGCCGCTCCGAGCCCGCTATAGCCTATGCTGCCAGGTTCTGTCCCTACATATCTGCTGGTGAGGAGGAAGAGGAGGAGCTGGGTGAAAGGTCAAGCAGAGGTGGCGACATGACGGATGTAGTCAGTTTGTCCACTTTGTCGTCTCCGGATCCCACCAACTCAAACCTGGCCAAACTGACTCATCCACAGACTGTGTCTTCTAAAGAGGCTCTCCACAAGGGGGCGCTGAAAGGCCGCATGGGCCTCCATCCCAACTCCTGGCTGAAGAAGGACAAGAAGCTTTCGCTGACTCAGCAAGAGAGTTTGGAGGAGGAGGAGAGGCGGGCGGTGAGGAGAAACTGAGCATCAATGTCTTCAGCCTCATTTCCATCAGCACACTTGAACCTCATGATGCGTTTCAGGTGGAGTTACAGATATTTGAGTGCATCATAAAAGTATTGTAAATATGTGGAATGGCTCTTGTGATGCACTCAAATATCCGTGACCCTCTCTAAGGTGGCACGTCACCTGAAACACATCATGAGATTCAGGTGTGTTGATTCAAAGGAAACAAGCCTGACAAACTAAAACTGCCCTAATAAATTCAGTCTGATTTACTAAACTTGACTGTTTGATTTACCACTTAGAAAGCAGAAACACAAGAGAACATGCCAGATGTTTGTTAATCAGAAAATACTACAAAAACATACCTACTAGTCTAAACTCATAACAAACCAACAATGAAAACATCTGAACGTTTACATGACAACCACTTCTACTTAGTTTAACATGGAGATAAGCAGATTTGATTTACAATCTCTGATGCTGCACTTTGCACTGCAAAAACAAAATATAATCAAGGATTTTGATTTTACTTTCAAATGTCACACAAACAACTGGTTCACTTCAAACTACTGAAAAGTTTCCTCCAATTCAAACATAAATTATCCAACAATCATTAATCATCTAAAGACAACAATGCTACCAACTTAGCCGCTCTGTCTAATTCAAATTTCTCAAGACTTGTAACAAATTGGAAATACAAACTACACCAAAACCACTTCTCATTTGCATCAACCTTACTAAACAAAAGCTCCTCAAGTCAAAGAAAATACAAACTTCCATTAAAATTTAACTGAGAACCACCACCAGACGACCATAATGCCACACAAAGCCACATCTACGTTAACCACAGTTTGGTAACAACTCTAAACCCTACAAATGGCATGTTCTCTCGTCTTACCTGCTTTGAAGAATGACTAAGAGAAACTGGCCTCTGTCTCATTTTTTCACCTTAGGAAGACAAAAAACAAACTATTTCAGTCGAATAATTACTCTCTTCTCTACTATGAAAAATAAAAGATGCTTTTATTTGAAACATCCTGAAAGCCTGTGAATAATTAACCTCCATCTGCCTACAGGGTGGAGCAACTAAACCAACCTGCAACAGCCAAGCTAAACCCAAGACGTCCCGCCGAGGCTCAAAGGACGCAGGAGACAAAGGGAACATCCAAAACCCGCAGCAGGACTCGCCCTCCAGCCCGTCCCTGCTCCACCGGACCACCGGCGGCCTTCGCTTTCCCAAACCCGCCAGGCCGCCAGAATCTTCCTTGACGGTTCAGATGGGCAACATGCTCAGCAACCCTGGAGGCAACGTCAATGTAAAGAGGAGCGAAGCTCCGTTCTTCTACAAGCCCAGCAGACCCGCTCTATCCCTGTTCAGACAACCCAAAACTCCAACGGCGGAGGACTGCAGCAGCCGGCTGACTCGGCGCCGAGGTTCAGAACCAGAGCGACGGATCGCCGATCAGGCCTCCGCCTTGACCCGGACCAGGCTGCCCAGCGACCCGGGTCTGAAGCCAACCCATTCAGATCAGCACGACCATTTCTGCCTGTCGCCCTGCGCCACCAAGGCAGTGAGGGACTACTTCTCCTCCCACCCGCTCAGCAATCCTCAGAGCAGCCAGGAGGTGGCGCTGGCGCTGGCAGAGGGCCAACGGGAGTGGCTGAAGAGATGCAGCGACGCCACGGCGGAGCCCGATCTGGAGCAGCTTCTGTTTGCTGAAGAGTCTTACGTTTGAAATTCATTAACAGCATCTACCGTACATTATTCATCTAAATAAACAAAATACCTTTTAGAATTAGTCAAATCATCTTCTGCTAACAAGTAAGACAAGTTTCAGTTCTTAGTTTCGGTTGCTTAGTGCCTTTGAGTTAAAGATTGTGATACCAGTGGGTAGTTTTCCATCTTTATAGATGTCGCCAACTTTAAAAATACCTGCTGTTGCCTTCCTTTATCAATAACTAGACTTATAATTGGACTGAAAAGTAGTTTTACACATTGGACTGATAACTTTAGCAGCAAGGTTTCATTTTTTGCCAAATTACAACTATAAACTTTAAATATTTTAGTTGTCTCATTTAAAACGATTACACTGACGTTAAAAATGTAGAGTTGAATATTTCTACATGAGAGCAACATTATGAAATACTTAAAAAAGATTTTTGCTATGATTACATGTCCAGCTTGTGACGGCCATTTCTCTTTACATGCTCTGTTGCCAATGTTGCAGTTTTAAAACTAAGACCAGTAAAAACGTTAAATTAGCTAAGCTAAAAGGAAAACTGATTCACAAACTGCTTGTTAGAAAGGTGATTTTTTTATTTCAGTTTTTATACATGGTGTGTTCTAGTCCTGTACAGTCTGATAAAATAGATCTATTTAGGACTAATTTAATATTAAGGCAATACATTTTTTTTTTCACAATATTTTATGTTGACTTTGTATTTTCTCCTGCAGATGAGACAAAGTTTGGTTTGAGGAGCATTACTTGGTGATTAAAATTATTACGCCAGATTATAAAACATTCAACTAAGCTAGACAGCAGTTTATAACTCATAAATACAGTTGATTTTATACTAGAGACAACTTTCTGTAAAATCTCTGGTTACAGTTTGCATTTTACTCTAGAAAAACGGTTTTATAAAAACAAAATAAAAACTGGACGGTTCTGCGGTGAGGCTGGTTTCCACCCACCGTTGTGTGTTCGCGTCGCGTCCCGGTCTAAGCCGAGCCGTCTTTGGTTTGCCGGATGTCTGCGACGCTCTCTGGGACTCTGGCCACCAGGCCCTCTAGAGACTTGGTCAGGCAGATCTGGCAACCCAGACGAGATCTGAGGCAGAGCAATAAATACACAATATTCAAATTCAGCTGGTAGAACAGCAGCTTCCACATGTCACCAAACAACAACAACTAGCTTTGGAGCAGGATTTACACCCAGTTCCTGTTTTCTTTGTCCAAAATTTCTCATTTTCTCACAATGGAAAATGTAAAAAAGGTAAAATTATGTTTATTCAGAAACTTTTACTGAAATGTTTCACCCTACTAAACTTGACTAAATATAGGAAACAGTTTAAAAGAATCTGGTTATTATTACTGGAAAGAAAAAACCCAAGAAAAATTTAAATTAGATGCTTTTCTCTTAAAAAATGTACGTTGTCGATTTTGCAAACGTGCAAAATCTACAATGTCTTAGGGCCATAGTACAAAATTTTTTTTTTTAAATTTTGTACAACTGAGAAACTTACTAAACTAAAAAATTTGACATTTTTTCCTACAACATTTGTGAATTCAACTATGAGGTTTTTTTTGGCAGAAATTTACAACTTTTTAATCAAATTTAACTACTTTATTTGCTTGATTTACTAAATTAGACAAAGTCCATTTCAAATCCGCACTTTTCTACTTCTATGGAGTGAATTCTTCTATAATAACTCATATTTAATACAGAGAAACGTCTGTAAAATAGACC
Source organism: Poecilia reticulata (assembly GCF_904066995.2). Lineage (NCBI taxonomy): Eukaryota > Metazoa > Chordata > Actinopteri > Cyprinodontiformes > Poeciliidae > Poecilia > Poecilia reticulata. The sequence continues at coordinate 10,601,830 of NC_088831.1, forward strand.
AAAAACATCCATAATAAACATTTAAATTTGTGCTTTCAACACCAAATATGGATTTCTGAACTCTTCTTGATTTAAAACATTAATATTGTTGTTTCTAAACTTGTTTGAGGTCTGAAAGCACTGCATCCGTTTTGTGATTTTTCTGCAAATAAAAACAAAATTTTTGCTTTGAATTTCAGAGACATGTCAGTAATTTATAGAAAAAAAGAACAATGTTCATTTTGTTCAAACATAAACCTGTAAAAAGTAAAATCAAAGAAAATGATCATTTTGTTTCTTAATTTCTTCCAGAGCCGACAGTGAAGTTGATCCACTATTTTATCCACAGCAGAAATATAATTGATTTTTGTGTTAAAATGTGTTTTATAAAGTGATGAAATAAAACATTCCCGTTACGTCTCTTGTGCTTCCTTACGTCTCGGTCAGGCCGTAAGCCAAGTCCAGCATGTCCATCTCCTCGTCTGTGACCGGCCCCAGCTTCTTGTACACCTCTTCGTTGAAGATCAGGTGACACGTGGAGCAGGCCAGGGTTCCCTCACACGCTCCTGAAACCCAGAGAGCAGCTCCTTCATCCCGCCGTCTGCTCGCCGCAGTGACATCATCAATATTCATCTGTGGTGTTTTCCTACCAAACCCGTCAAAGTCCAGGTCTTCGTTGATGACGACGTCCAGCAGAGAGTCGCCAGGCGAGGCCTTCACTGTGATCTTCTCCCCGTCCCGGTTGATGAAGTGGACCGTCACCTTGCTGTCCGACCTGAAAATTTCACATAATTATCTAAACACATCATACCAAACAATTTTTTATTTTACTCAAATATTTTCAACAATTTCCTACATTAACTAAGCTGGAGCCAAACAATAAAGTATGGAACTCTGCTGAAGCTTAATTAATAAACAAACCTAATCAGGGTTTATTATGGTGCAAAAACACTAGAAAGACAAAAATGAGACGGAAAAAAAACATGGGAAAACTCCTAAATCTACATTTCTGTTTGTGTGGATACAAACAAATACTAAGGAGACAGCTAACAATTATCATATTTTTTTTAAATAACTTCCACAATCTTTAGATTTTTTTTACACAATATTAGAAATACAATAAAATATGTAAACAAAAAAAATAATTCAATTTGTTTTTAAAGTCAGATAATTTACATTTTATTCCCTAAAATGTGATAATCCTGTACAGTAGCTAAGAGTGCCGTCTACTAATCTGTTTAATTTTTATTTTATTTATTAATAACTGTATAGCAAATGGTCCTTAATATGAGATTTTACATAATTTGAACAAGGTGAAGCGAAAACTGCCATTTGTTTACATTTGTTCTCCATCTTAAATGCAAAATATGTATATTTATTCATACAGTTTAGATTTAATTACTACTCTGTTGTTTTTTCATCAAGTTACCGCTTTTAGCATCTGTATAAGTTAATTAGTCGATTACTAATTAATCTATTATTGAACTAATCGTCAATCGGCTCTAAAACTTCATCAAAACAAACAAATCCTTTAGACACAGACTTGGACAAAGCCTGCATTCACAAGCATGTTGCACCAAACATGCAGTTTCTTCTGCAACCAGCAAAGTGCAGCAAGGAAATTACCCAAATATTATCCTTGAACCATTTTGGACGAAGCTATGAGGTCAAGAAAAAGTAAAAGGACTGAAGCCAACCAAGGAAAACAGCCGGCTTCCATCAAATCACTGCAAAGAGGAGCGCTTCTGAGAAACACCAGCTGAGCAACAAGCCCCAATTAGTATAACTGCATTAAAATAATTAAGCAGAGGATCTGAACGACTGACGTGTGAACAGGACCAGAAACAGGCAGGAGACTCTCCATACAGTTTGTTTCTTTCACATTTGATTGCTGAGAAATTTACATTCTCTCCTCATCAGCATGAATCTTCTCCATTTGGCTGAATTTAGATTTTAGCTAAATGCAAAAAAAATCCAAACATTTTAGCCGACAGCCAGTTTTTGCCATCATTTCAGCTCAATATTTAAATACTCTTCTAAATTGGCAGAGTTCACATTTTCATATTTGTACATCAATACAATAACTTTTCTTTAGTTTAGAAAATTAATCTGCAACAATAGCTCACTTTTTAAGTTAGCCAGCACAAAAATTACACAAAATCTGAACTTGTATTCAATTTAATAAATTACCTTAGAAAAATTAACATGCTTTGCAAAATTATTTTTCTTGACACTTTCCACACACTTCTGCTAGTGTGGGGGAAAATCTGTTGCAGTTTAACCTGGCAGTATGCCGTTAAGACAAAACACAGGGCAAAGCTGATCCGGCGGCCTGCCTGTCAGACACTGAGAAGAGCAAATTAACCTGCGAACGTGCACTACGCTACCGAGATCTGCTTAGCGAAACAGGCTCTTTTTAACGTAAAAAACTGTTTATAAATGACATTATGCCTCTTTCTCCAAAATCCGCACAGTTTGACTACATTTTAAGCGAACATTTCTGAGATTTTAGTTGACCACTAACCTGTAAAAATAAAGAAAAAGAGCAGCGGCAATGAACACATCGTGTAGCATTTGTCGTCTATTTTGCGTCTGACGTAAAGACGCAATATGGACTTTTTTTTTTTTTTTTTTACGCAATATGGACTTTCACAAAGGTTCCGTAGGAGTAATGATGGCATTCATCGTTTTTTTTTCCTCCGAGCATTTAAAATAAGGTGTAAAATCTATCAGAAATAATAGACAATTACGACAATTTTGCTACTCAAAAAAGTGGTCACACAATTATTTTACAATTTTTATATTACAATTATGTCGATGTGCGTCTGTCCCTATCAAATAAACTTAATAATAATAATAATAATAATAATAATAATAATAATAATAAATCCCTACAATAGTTCAAATGCAGACTTAGTTTGGATATTTTGGACGAATTTAAACTTGTGCATTTATTTGTTGCTTTAATATTTTTGATATTGTTTCATAATTTAAGTTTAGAAAAACAAGGTTTTAACGGTAGCATCCTAGAGACTATTTTCTCCTCCTATCCTTTTAGTAAAGTGAATTTAAAATCCGTTAAGTGATCCCATTTGTGAACGAGTGATGCCCTCAGATGCCTCTGCACCTTTAAACTCGATGACTTGCTCCAAGTCTCAAGACCAGGGAGAACCCCGACTAATCGGCTTAAAAACAGAAACCCTGGTCATAAGTCTGCAGCCAGCTTTGCCCTGCACTGCGTGACCTTTACGGGCCAAACATGTGCAACTGAGTGAAATGTTCAACTTTGGACAGCAGAATGGATTCCTTGACATGTTATCCGCAGGATGGTCACAACTGGACATTCTGATCTGACGTGTGTCAGTGCGGCCTGCTGGGGAAAGCCAAACCTTCACCCTGAGCGCCTTCTCGCCTCTCGTTATACAATTAAACTCGCTGTTTGTCCCTGAGGAGTTCAGCTGTGGACACAGCCTTCACATGAGCGCAAACCTGGATCAGTGCAGCCTTGTGGCAGACGGAGGCTTTCTGATGACACCTCCAATCAACTAAAATCCAAACTATTTGCTGTTTCAGTGTGTAGACTCAGCATCTTCACTTATCAACTAAAACTGTTTTTAGAGTCCATTTTTTCCTGCACTGCAGGTTTCAGGACGCCATTTTGGATTTCCACTAAAGTGCCATTTTATTTTTACAACTTTTTCTTGATACTTTAAAAGATTACAAGTTAAATTTACCAGCAGGTTTTTAATCTTGTTGCGCTGAAACGATTAATCGTTTGTTGAAACAATCGTCAACTAATTTACTTATTGATTAATTGCATATGGACTCAAAAAAGGTAATTTTCTGAAAGACCAACATACTCCAGGGCAGAAATAAAGCCAAAATTGAAAAAATACATATAGCATTTAAGATAAAGGAAAGAAACAGTTTACCTTTTGCTATCCAATTTGAATGTATTTTTTTTAACTGCAGATGCATCTTTAGTTACAAATTTTTGTTACAAGCATTTTTGTTTTATCATTATAAAAAGGAATTGATTTGTCTATTTGCATGTTTTAATGTATTTCACATATTGTATTAAAAAGGCTTAAGGTGGCTAGAAGAAAAATCTAACTTTACTTCATTCCCAACAAACTGCTGCCGACATGAGACACAGTAGCGGCAGGATCATCCTGTGGGTCTTCACCGTGAAAATTTGAGGAATTTGTCTGGAATGCTGTTGGAAACTTTTGGTGGTTTTGAAAAGGCGACTTTTTCAAACTTTACACGCCTAAAAAAACACCAGTCAAGCTCTGACAAGTCTTCATAAGTGCCCTACCTGACGTCACACACACATTAAATGTTTCATACGAAACCAGCAGAGTTTTGTAACATAATTCACTCAATGTTTTGTATTCAAATTAAGCTGAATCAAACAGCAACTTCATCCACACCTTACAATAGAGATTAATGAGTCTACAGCAAAGATACAGGAACATCTCCTCCGTTTTTCTGATAACAAATGTCACTCTAAACGGCTCACGTCGTTCCCGTTAGTCAATAATTACGTGAATAACTCACCTGAGTGGCTGTGTTCCAATGGTGAAGCTCCGCTCCGCCGGCTGCCAGGCTCCCCGCGGCACCGCCGAGCTCCTCCGCGAATATTCCCGTAAACTAACCTGAGCGAGCCGCCTCGCCGCCGTGACTAAAGCCATTGGAAAAGAAGACAGGAGGCTATAAAATAAAGTGTTAAATATGCGAGTAGCGGCAGGTTCAGAGTCTGCTGTCCGGCGACCGACTACCAAATGAGACCTCAAACTTTGGTGTGGACAGAAGCTAGGCTAGCAGCCGGGCTAGCTTGTTTTAGCAGCGAGAAGTCACTCTGTCACTGTCGTCTTCATTGCGTAACATGTAACATATGGCCGCTGCTGGCTGTATCTGGCTCAAAATCAGTTAGCTGATTAACTTGCCACCCAACAATGCCTGGGTTAGCGGTAAGCAGACGCTATCTACTACAATCACACAGTGCTCTGGGTTAGCAGTCAATTTTCATTTGCTAAAGGTTTCCGTAGCTAGTTCCCCTTCAAAAAACAACAGAGAAATAGTACCGGCCGTCACCATCGCTGCCATATTGTGACGGGCACTATTTTTAAAAACGCCTTGGAATTGCGGTTCTTGCATGTGGGGTTGTAGTTGATTTGCAATAAATTATATAATGAAGTTGTAATTTGTCGGTGACTAACACCAAAGTCTTAATATTTATCCATCGCCTCTTTACTAACTCATTTGCCTATTATTTGGTCATTATCCAAATTTATGCCAAAACTTCCACCGGTTATTTTATTATTTATTATTGTCACATTATATTCACATTTTTCTGTCACCCTAGCAGTCTGTTTGAAAATACACCCACATTAAATTCACAATCATTTGGCAGGACCGGATCGCTAAAAATGATAGAACAAAAGCAATTCCCTTTAAATGTACTATATAAGTATTTTTGCTTTCCAAAGTTATAGCAGGAGATATTTGGCATGGTTTTGCTATAATTTGTTGAATACGGAGCAAAATTTTATTGAATACAGTACAGTGAAACAAAGATTATTTGAATAATTTGAAGGATACAAGAGTGGAAGTGCCACTTCAAAAAAGAAAAATAATCTGAAAAAGTATTATTCTGGCATTTAGCAAAATCTAAATATTTGCGTAATCCCAACTGACCTTCAACATGAAGGGCAAAGTCACATTATGCATCCATATATGATTTTTGCACAAATGCTCTAAAATTTTGACCTGAAATTATAATTTATAATACAAAATAATATTTTGCACATGACAATTACATATATACTATAAATACTACTTCTTTCTACATAAATAACATATCCACAATAGTTGGATTTATTTCAGAGAGCTTGCCACTCACAATATGGCGGACCTAAGAAACTTAAACTTTTCCATGTCTGTTAAAAACTGACTAAAAGCTTTAACAACAAATATTGCGGCCTTAGTCTATTTGCTGCGATAATTGCAGGCTTTCAAAATGAAACAAAATAGCAAACACATGCATACAAACTAGTTTGGGTTTAATTAAATAATTCATTTTATTTCATTTTAATTTTGAAAGCAAGATCGGGCTGTTTCCTGTTGATCTTTGATAACTTTATCCTGCCTACAGATAACCATCAACGCCTTTTTACTCACATGCACACATTTTGCAATCCGGGGTTTAGATAATATTTAACAATGTCACGAACTAACGTGTCAAATGGGACTGACATTATTCATCAGTGCAAGCATGTTGCCAGGTTTTCAAGTATTTAACAGCTGGGAAGCATCTTTGGGAACAGACAAACCAGAAAGTTAAGTCGAGCCAAACGTCCTATTTAACGGCCCCTCCCTTTCGTCTGCCAGCCAATGGGATTTGCTTATGGGGCGCAAACACAGACGTCACACCTTATAGGTAACCTTGAACTTTTGAACGTTTGAAATGAGGACTTGACTTGTTATTGGCATCTGCGCCAACCAGGAGAGAGTTAAATGTCAGGGAATTTATCAATGGCTACCGCTTAATTGATTAAAATCATTCATTGTATGATTTGTAATTCAACTTAATGTAAATACAGGAAACTGAGCATGAGCATAATAAGGATAAGAATGCAAAAATGTTCATAACCCTTATACTTATTGTCATTTTGCAAACCCCAGACTTTTAAAGCTGCAGTCTGTAACTCATTTTCATTTTGGATGCTCTTAAAGGGCCGGTATTGCCAGAATATACTGATAAAACCAATTAAACTGCTAAAATATCATTAAACAGTTGTTCCTCCAAGATTTTGTGATTGTTTCAGTGGTTTTTTGTAATCAAAATAACAGATTTTGTGGTGTCAATTTATAAATGTTTGTAAATAATTTTTAGGATATGTTTTTATTGCTTGCCGTATCGATTACATACTATAACTAATCAAGTAATCAAGTAAGGCTGAGACCAATTTTGTGAAAATTTTCAGTAAAATTGGGGAACAAATGGAGATTTGTTGATTTTGTGAGAATTTTGCAGATTTGTGAAAAAAGGGACTTACTGTATTGTCGAGAGGGCCACATAAAAAGCTCTGACAGGCCAGATATGGCCCCTGGACCTCGAGTTTGACACATGAGTTTCAAATAATATGTAAAAAATTGACATTTTGTTTAAAAAAAAAACTTACATACTTTAATGTATGTTGCTGGAATTTTATAATAAATAAAAACTAAACTCCATTTTTATAAGCTCAGTTGTATTTCTGAGATTTTATCACCTTGATTCATTTGAATCATGAAAAAAGTAGAATCGGATACCTTTGACACCTCATTCCTACAACATGATGCTACAATAATCAAATTTCACTTTGCGAACACTGTGTTCAGCATTATGTTTACCCCAAAACATGTTTTGCAGCAACTTATTGTTTATTTCAGGTCATAAACGCCGTGTAGCTGTCCAGGTAATTGATTCTCACACCTGAGCTCTGGATTTCTGCAGTTCCTCCAGTTACCATATGCATCTAGCTGATTAATGCTGTTTTTGTATAGCATGTCTTAGGACATTGTTTTACAGCCTGATCCTGCTTTGAACCTCTTCTTATCTCTGACTTGTTTATAACCTTTATTGATAACGTTTGCTCTTGAACAAACGTCAGAAGAGCTGGATTTACACTGACATGAAACCACACTCTATTACCAATTAACAACTTTTTCACTAAATTGTTAATTGGGATTATATTTAAATGATAAATCTGTTAAATCTAAATAATCTAAATAATCTAAAGTGTACTCTGCTGCTGTTTTCTGTAATTTCATGCTGCGACCCAGTTTGCAAATATTGATTGAGCTTACATGAACCGGTGTGCCATTCAACTTTCCCACCTTTCAAAGACAAAAAAATATATATATGTTTCCAGCATGACCGTCTGCTGTAAGGGGAAAACTTGACTTTATCTTGGCTCCGTTTACTGCGTAATCACCTTTATCAGGTTATGAGGTTAAAAGTAAAGTCCAACAAATATCAGTAAGCTTCAATCACACTGGTTTTAATCAGTAATCCTATGTACTGTAATAATAAAAGGAATTTATGACAATGACTAGGACATTATAAAAGCCAACCTTTTTTTTCGCTGGGTGCTCACAGTTCACCACTTCAGCCTCAGGTAAGCGCAGGATCGTTACAGAGAGCAAATGGTGATCAATAAGCTGATTAATGGTGATAAAATTTGTTTATCAATTAAGACAGGGAACTGAGCCTTAAAAGTTACTGTTTCTTTTACAGGATGTTAAAGTTTGCGTTGCTGTTCCTGACCCTGTCAGGTAAGAGCTTCATTTCTCACCGTAGCTATTTTTATTTTTTTTAATTTAACACCAGTTTACTGTACATTTATTCAACATAGTGGGTCAAATTGGTAATCTTTTTAAATAATTCAAGATAACTTTACTTTTCTATTAATTTACCTCAGTATTGTGACTTATTGCCATGCCAACATGACTGTGGCAAAGAAATGGCTGAACTTTGACCATTATTGATTTATTATAGATTACATAAATGACGCATTAATATCAGGAAGGTACAGTTGCAAGTTACTGATGTAACAGCTGGTAAAAGTCTCATTTTAATGTCAAATTATTAAGAGCTTTGTTAAAATAATCAGGCATTCATCCGAATGTTCCCGTCTATAACCCACTATAGGTCTCCAAGCTCGTCCAATCGCTGCTCCTGGACAGCGAACTTTTTCGTCTGACCGTCTCCCAGATGGCTTTAGACGGAGTGTTGAACACGCCAGCATCCTTGAACGTGTTCCTGATGGATTCAGACAAGGAACGGAGCCGTCCAGGAAGTTTCTTGTTGACCTGAACACTGGACTTGTGAAGGAACACATCAGTGAGATGGAAAGGAGAGTTGGTGGGTACAGATACATCAAATCCTACCAAAAATGTATATATGTGATGGACCAGCCTATTCATAATGCAGCTATAACAGATCCCTTTAAGTATGTTAAAACATTACTAGTCTTCAATGTTTTCAGAATTGCTTAAAAAAAACTTTACATTAGCAATGCCTTCTTTTTTCAGTCCCTGTCGATGTTCCAGCCCAGAGAAGAGGAGCAGGTTGGGTTCGAGTGGAGAAACGCTCAATTGTTGATGTTCCTGAAACTCTTAGACAAGAAACTAAGTCCAGAATGTCCATCCCAGTTGGTTTTAGACAGGGAACCGAGCCAAAGATGTCCATCCCAGTTGGTTTTAGACAGGGAACCGAGCCAAAGATGTCAATCCCAGTTGCCTTCAGACAGGGAACCGAGCCAAAGATGTCAATCCCAGTTGCCTTCAGACAAGGAACCGAGCCAAAGATGTCCATCCCAAATGACTTTAGACAGGGTACCGAACCAGAAATGTCCAACCTAATTGAGCAAAGAAAGGAAGCTCAGCAAAATATGCAGCGTGCAGTTGCTTTCAGACTGGAAACTGAACCAAAAATGTCCATCCCAGTTGCCTTCAGACAGGAAACCGAGCCAAAGTTGTCCATCCCAGTTGCCTTCAGACAAGGAACCGAGCCAAAGTTGTCCATCCCAGTTGCCTTCAGACAAGGAACCGAGCCAAAGTTGTCCATCCCAGTTGCCTTCAGACAAGGAACCGAGCCAAAGTTGTCCATCCCAGTTGCCTTCAGACAAGGAACCGAGCCAAAGTTGTCCATCCCAGTTGCCTTCAGACAAGGAACCGAGCCAAAGTTGTCCATCCCAGTTGCCTTCAGACAAGGAACCGAGCCAAAGATGTCCATTCCAGTTGCCTTCAGGCAAGGAACCGAACCAAAGATGTCCATCCCAAATGATTTTAGACAGGGTACCGAACCAGAAATGTCCAACCTAATTGAGCAAAGAAAGGAAGCTCAGCAAAATATGCAGCGTCCAGTTGCTTTCAGACTGGAAACTGAACCAAAGATGTCCATCCCAGTTGCCTTCAGACAAGGAACCGAACCAAAGATGTCCATCGCAGTTGCCTTCAGACAGGAAACCGAGCCAAAGATGTCCATCCCAGTTGCCTTCAGACAAGGAACTGAGCCAAAGTTGTCCATCCCAGTTGCCTTCAGACAAGGAACTGAGCCAAAGTTGTCCATCCCAGTTGCCTTCAGACAAGGAACCGAGCCAAAGATGTCCATCCCAGTTGCCTTCAGACAGGGAACCGAGCCAAAGATGTCCATCCCAGTTGCCTTCAGACAGGGAACCGAGCCAAAGATGTCCATCCCAGTTGCCTTCAGACAGGGAACCGAGCCAAAGATGTCCATCCCAGTTGCCTTCAGACAGGGAACCGAGCCAAAGATGTCCATCCCAAATGACTTTAGACAGGGAACCGAACCAGAAATGTCCAATCTAATTGAGCTCAGAAAGGAAGCTCAGCAAAATATGCAACGTCCAGTTGCTTTCAAACAGGCAACTAGAGTCCAGACCTATAAAATGGCTTGTAACGGGGAGATTATCAATGGAAAATGCTACGAGTTCAACCCCAACACACTGTCCTACAAAGATGCCCAGGTAAGTCTGCTTACAGGACTGTGAAACAGTATTTGCTACCTTACAGATTTCTTCTGTCTCTTTTGGTTTGTTTGATCTGAAACATTTAAGTACAATTAAACACATTTAAAAATGAGAGATGACCTGAAAGTAGAATCAAATGACTATTTAATTTATTAAGGTTAAAAAAACCATACAAACCAACGTGGTAAAATTTGACAAACTAATTATGTCTTAAACCATGGCATCCATAACTGGTGATGTCTTGCATCACTTTGGAGAGCTTTAAATGGCCAATCTAAGACAATTCCACAGAAGCTTCATCAGAAATCCTTCATTATGGAATCATCATAATGACTTTTTTGGCATTCTTCTTGGTCCACAAAAATTTGGGCCATTGAATTCTCCATGGGATGCCATTTTTGTCCATGTTGTTTTGGGTTCCTTTGTGACCTCTCTGGAAGAATTGTTAATTGAATTAATTTTGGTACACCGGCGACTCCTACCAAACTCACTGTTCCAATTTTTTGTCATCTTTGGACAATGTCTCTGTGGTTCCAGCCTTCGAAATGGCTTTGTAACCTTTTCAGACATCTCTGTTTCTCATTTGTTCTTCAATCTCTTTAGACAAGGATTAAGACACAATTTTAAATAATTTAGCTACTACATGTTGTGAGCCAGGCACTATACATGTCCTTCTCAAAAATTAGCATATTGTGATAAAGTTCATTATTTTCCATAATGTAATGATAAAAATTAAAGTGTCATATATTTTAGATTCATTGCACACCAACTGAAATATTTCAGGTCTTTTATTGTTTTAATACTGATGATTTTGGCATACAGCTCATGAAAACCCAAAATCCCTGTCTCAAAAAATTAGCATATTTCATCCAACCAATAAAAGAAATGTGTTTTAATACCAAAAAAGTCAACCTTCAAATAATTATGTTCAGTTATGCACTCAATACTTGGTCAGGAATCCTTTTGCAGCCTTCAATGCGTCGTGGCATGGAGGTAATCAGCCTGTGGCTCTGCTGAGGTGTTATGGAGGCCAGGATGCTTCGATAGCCTTAAGCTCATCCAGAGTTTTGGGTCTTGCGTGTCTCAACTTTCTCTTCACAATATCCCACAGATTCTCTATGGGGTTCAGATCAGGAGAGTTGGCAGGCCAATTGAGCACAGTAACACCATGGTCAGTAATACCAGTGGTTTTGGCACTGTGAGCAGGTGCCAGGTCGTGCTGAAAAATTACATCTTCATATCCATAAAGCTTTTCAGCAGATGGAAGCATGAAGTGCTCCAAAACCTCCTGATAGCTGCTGCATTGACCTGCCCTTGATAAAACACAGTGGACCAACACCAGCAGCTGACACGGCTCCCCAGACCATCACTGACTGTGGGTACTTGACACTGGAATTCTGACCTTTTGGCATTTCCTGCTCCCCAGTCTTGATTTCCGAATGACATGCAAAATTTGTTTTCATCCAAAAAAAGTACTTTGGACCACTGACTGAGCAACAGTCCAGTGCTGCTTCTCTGTAGCTCAGGTCAGGCGCTTCTGCTGCCGTTTCTGGTTCAAAAGTTTCTTGACCTGGGGAATGCAGCACCTGTAGCCCATTTCCTGCACACGTCTGTGCACAGTGGCTCTGGATGTTTCTACTCCAGACTCAGTCCACTTCCACAGGTCCCCAAGGTCTGGAATCGTCCGTTCTCCACAATCTTCCTCAGGGTCCGGTCACCTCTTCTCGTTGTGCAGCGTTTTCTGCCACACTTTTTCCTTCCCACTGAGGTGCCTTGATACAACACTCTGGGAACAGCCTATTCGTTCAGAAATTTCTTTGTGTCTTACCCTCTTGCTTGAGGGCGTCAATGACGGCCTTCTGGACAGCAGTCAGGTCAGCAGTCTTACCCATGATTGCGGTTTTGAGTTATGAACCAGGCTGGGAGTTTTTAAAAGCCTCAGGAATCTTTTGCAGGTGTTTAGAGTTACTTTGTTGAGTCGGATGATGAGGTTCATTGCTCGTTCAGAGAACCTTTTCATGATATGCTAATTTCTTGAGACAGGGATTTTGGGTTTTCATGAGCTTTATGCCAAAATCATCAGTATTAAAACAATAAAAGGCCTGAAATATTTCAGTTGGTGTGCAATGAATCTAAAATATATGACAGTTTAATTTTTATCATTACATTATGGAAAATAATTAACTTTTTCACAATATGCTAATTTTTTTGAGAAGGACTCGTACAAGAGATTTTTTGACTGTACTGGTTTGGCAGTAATCAGAACTTCATAATTAAGTTCTGCATAACTTCTTAGAGGAATCATAAAACCCCAGTTGTTAAATGTTGCTTGAAACTTTGTTTCCATTCAAATCTGAAACATTTCCATTCCCTCCACTCCACAGGCCTTTTGCAGAAATTTGGCCCCCAGTGCTGAGCTTGCCTCTGTAACAGACAGAGACCTCCATTCCCGACTGGTTTCCCTGGTAACCAAAGGAGGCGAGAACAACCCTGTGTTGACCTGGTTGGGAGGCATAGTCAAGGCAAGTTATTTTCACAAACGTTAAGATGAGGCAGACATCTTCCTCTGTATTGAAGGAATCTATCTACAAAACCCTTTTATTCAAGGACTGATGATGCAAGCTGGCTGTGGCAGCAAAAGGAGGCCAAGGAGAGTGTCATCAGATATCTTATCAACAGAATATATCATGTTATTCTTACCTTGGTGGAACATTGACCCTTGAACCTTTATTTGGAAGAGTTGCACACATTCCTCTCACTGGGAAAGGCCAAAATGTAAAAGCATTTATGAATGATTGGAGTTTTACTTCCAGCTCCAAACTTAACCTTTTTACTTTAATACATCAGCAGGCAACAATCATAATCTGGAGATTATTGGGTGTTTTGCCACAATGACTTGCTTTCCTGATATCAAGGACTACCAAGGCAAAAGTAATGTTAAAAAACCTATTTATTCTACTGTACTAGGCGTTATCAGCAAGGCTTTCATTATAAAAATGTAACTGGTAAAGCGCATCAGTTTTAATGCAATAGGATTTGGACACATTCAAAATAAAATGAAAAACTTTAAGGATAACATTTTAAAACATGCTACGCGAGTAAACAATTGTACTCAAGAGAAGCACTACTCTGATATATTTACATAAGTAAGTTTTCTAATAGATAATGCAAGATAACATAAAATTTCTGAAGTTGCTATTTTGAAAATATTCAAAACCTACCAAGTTAATCAAACTACTTCACCCAATTGTTTTAAAATTTTGCTTTCCATTATAGCTAGGTTGGCATTATCCATTAAAAACCCCAAATGAACAACATTTATCTAAGAAAATACACAAACTTTTAACTTCTAATGTTAATGAGGTTGTAAAATGTTTGCTTGGCGCCTCAGAACCAGCAGGCCTCATGGGTCGACGGGTCAAAATGGAGCTACAGCGACTGGATGCCGGGACACCCCAACATTCACGCCGACAAACCCGCCTGTGTCGAGATGTTCAAGATCGGTACGAAACGCACTCAGAACTTCACCAGGAAAAAAGCTGAATGAATCATAAATAGAATAAAAATCGGACTCATATTTTATCATTTTTATGTTCTTACTCGTGTTTTCAGATGAGAGCTGGTGGAGCGTGGCGGATTGTGAACTGAGGAGGGCGTCCCTCTGCACCTACCCAGTCGCTGCCTAAAAAAAAAAAAAAAATCAAAGAAACAGGAAGTGATGTCAGATGGCGAAAGAGTTTCTCCAAATCTGCTGTACTCCTCAGATTGAGCTACTTACCACATCATGATTGAATCTCCTTAAATAAAACCAAGCATACCACAAAAAAAGGTTATTTCTTTTTGTCATTTTTCAGCTTTATTGTTTAATGTAGCAAAAAAATATATATATTTTTTCATAAAATGAAAACAAACTTCTTAATTTAGACAAGACTTTAATGATCATTTCCCACATGTGTATACAAAGCAGTTTGTACAGATTAGGGAGCCAAGTTAAAACAACTTTTAGTACCTAGAAAGTGCAAAAGGACATTTAAAAGACGCTGAAATAAAAATCATGCTGTACATTATATATATTTATATATATATTGTATTCATAAATAATCACAGATATACACACATCCATTTAGGTGACACTCACAGAGGATGTAGCTAAGACACAAAAAAGTATTTCTGATTATTATTTAAGTCTGAGATCACTGGTTCCCGTCGAGACTGCTAAGGTTGGACAAGTGGAATGCTGCGTAAAGTCGTAAAGTTTCAGGGACAAATGGCTTCATGACGTTTCTAGCTCTATTGTTGACACGACTGGCTTGAAGGCACTCCGTTTGTTGCAGTCGTGGAGCAGCTCAAACAGTGGCGAGAATGATAAAAAAAAAAAATTATAAAAAATGTATTCAGAAAACAATTTAAGCACCTTTCACAGAAATCTCCAGGAGGACGCAGCTTGGTCTCTGCACTCCCCCGAACTGTGACTTTTAAATAAAGTAGTAAATACAAATTACAGGAAAAGAAAACAAAAATACGGTGCAAAAATAGCAATGTCATCCGTAGCTGCTTCATACTGCAGAGTAAATAACTCACTCATACTTTTAACAAGGCATGCAAACCACACTTGATGCCCTGCGAACAGAAAACTTCACCAATTATCAGTCATGATGAGAAACAGATATGAAAATATCAGAGGACGCTCTGTGCAGCGATGGAAGCAAATTAGTGAGACGCCGTCCGGGTTAGAGCAGAAGGAAGACTGGAATCAGAGACAGGAAGAAGAAGATATCGACAGGCACGCGACCAAGGAGCTGTATTGCTGCTAACACTGACATCTCAAAAAGCCCTTTCTTCTCTTTCTTCTGCAACAAGTCAGAGGAATTAAAAAAAACTATGCCAGGAGAATAATAAATCAGACATAAAAGAATGCTACTCATAAATAAACGCAAATTCAAGTAACTCAAAAACATTCAGCCGGTTTTTTTCTCCTGTTAAGTCGTCAGATAGATAATGTAGTGTTTAGTGGCAAAACAAAACGTCAACGCCGATTCGTCTCAGTGTTAATCAAAGTATGCCTCGATAGAGTTGTATGTTTTTACAGTGCTGACCACATTTACTGGCATTCCTGGTTAAGATGTGTAGAAAAACTTGAATTTTTTATTGCTGTAGCAGATTTTCAGAGTAAAACCCAACATTAAATTTTATTTATTTATTTATTTTATTCGGTGCTGATCTGGTGATTTATTCATCCTTACTCTGACACAATCTTCAGCCCAAGTACTCCATTTAAAATAAATAGAACAGAAAAATCTTTAGTTTTACCCAAAGTTTCACAGATCCTCCCCAAAATTAACAACTGGAAATGCAGGATGGTGAGAGAGGTAAAAGAAAAAGAGCAACTATTAGATGCTATAAATGTGGATTTTGCTAAACTCTACTGGAACTTTAGTTGGATGAGCAACTTTTGGGTGTGTTTTCTGTGAAATATAGACTAAAATATGAAAAAAAACATCAGGTGCGATGTGGGACGTATGACTTCTTTACCAAAAAGACAAAAATGGACTTTTGAAATGCCAGAAAAAGTTGAACATCTGGTTGAATCAACTGTGTGGGAATTTGCTACCGCAATAAATGATTATTTTTTTCCATACATCTTTACAGGCGTGCCAACAAATGTTTCTGTATACAAAAGCGTAGTAGAAGGCATAGAGTTTAGTCTTACTGCATAAGGCTGCGTGGCGGCAAATCTCAGCCGACATAAACCGACCCACCTGTCTGACTCAAAAATAAAGGTCACTTGAAACTAGATTTTAAAACAATGCTTCTCATGCACACACACATACACACACACACACTAGTTTGATTGTTTAACGTAATGAGGAATGAAGAGGGAATAAGTAGTGTACCACAGCGCCAGCGCCTTGATGGTCGATTCAAAGCAGGAAAGCAAAAAAAAATAAAGATGGAGATGCATGTTCTTATGAATCAAGCACCTGTTTAACTTGGGAGGGGGAGAAATGGAGGAACTTAAGGGGATCTATGAAAACGAATAAGAACCGGATGTGAAGGGGAGGCGGGAGTGTGTGGCTGGTCTGGGATCAGTTGCTCTCCTGCTGCGGGTTGTACTCCATCTCCGTCGAGATCTGAGTCAGCCTCTTGCTGGAGCCCCACAGCTTTCGTGTGATCTGGCTCGATCGCATCTGGGAAGAGTGGAGGAAGAGGAGGAAGGAGGAAGGAGGGAGTAAAGAGGACGTGGGGGAGAAAGGTGTGGAGTCAAAAGAAATAAAAGAAGGAGGGAAAGGGAAAAAAGGGGGGATGTGATTCATGATAGGAGCTTGATTGACTTGTGAGGTAATTAAAAAAAACAATCAAGGCTTGATTCACTTCAGTGAGTCAATCTGGTCAAACAAAAATGAAGGAAAGTGAGAAGGTGCAATGATTGACATTTATGCGATTTTGGCACAAGATTATCCTCATTAGTTTCTTCGTCTTTATGGCTTTAGTTTGCAGGAGTTTCACAGCATATCTGTTAATGTCCAACCGGAGTCAAACACTAGAAAAACTGAATGAGATAAGAACGAAAAAAGTTGTTTTGATTTGATCCGTGTGGCTCAGACGTCAGTGTGTTTGCAGTGATTTCGCAACAGCGAGTGACAAGCGTCCCTGAGGAGGAGAGGCGAGTGTGTGGAGGAGTGAGCGGGAGTGTGTGTGTGTGTGTGTGTGGTTATCTACAGTGATAACATGGGGCGGCGGCGGTGGGAAATAAAATTTAAAAAAGAGTTGCAACATGCTAGAGTCTCTGCGGGCTAGATGTGGGGCTGAACACCAGCTGGTCCCGCTGGTGGAGCAGCCGCGTTGGCGAGCGAGCTCGCAGCGGCGCCAGCAGTGGCGAGGCCATGAGCGGCGAGCCCTCCAGGCTCTGAGCGATGTAGTTCCTCAGAGAGTTCTTTACCTCCGCCGGCTTGCCCACGCCTACGATGATCAGCTTGCCGTCGTCCAGGCCCACCAGGACGTGGCTCTGCTCCTTGGTGACGGAGACGCTGCGGACGGGAAGCCGCATGGCCATGGGCTCCGAGCAGAGAGACAGGCTGCCAGGGAGAAACGGCAGAGTTTAAAACCAACCAAATGACTGAAACTAAGAAAACATTTTCATTAATTTACGTAAATAAAAATGTTAATTAATGAGGAAAACTAAAACTAACCCGAACAATATTGGGAGTTAATAGAACTAATTAAAATTTGATGAAATCAGAGATGTAATCGGCACCTAAAAATTTACTGAAGTATGAAAAACTAAAACTACTGCTATATAAGCATTTCATATCAGTCAATATCAACAATTATTGATTAGGATTTTGTTTTAAATATCTAAAATATATTATTGACTCCATGCTGCTGTTTCTTTATTTCTAAGCAGTTATGAGGCTAAACTGATGCTGCGCCACTTCCTCAACCGGCTGTTGCTAGGTAAAAACAGAATGAGTGAGTTGCTAGGTAACCACAGAATGAGTGAGTTGCTAGGTAACCACAGAATGAGTGAGTTACTAGGTAACCACAGAATGAGTGACTTGCTAGGTAACCAAAGAGCGAGTGAGTTGAAGCCACCAACCTTGCTAAGCTAACCGTGAGAGATTGAGCAGTTAAAGCCTTTCATCTGCCTCCATCTCCCAGAATGCTTTGAAGTTCAGTAAATACTCTAGATGTTGAATATTCTATTAGCTGTATACCTATTGATACTGATTATGCATCTATGGCAATAAATACTTATTGATTTATTGTCCAGCCTTTAGTATAACTAATAAAAACTAAACTGAAACCAAAGAATATTTATTTAATACTAATAAAAACTAATTAAATTAGACAAGTAGTCACAACAAAATAAAATTTAAATCACAATGACAAGCCCAGAACTATTACAAACCTGGAAATGCCATGATAAATCATCATGCATCATTCTCCCTTTGCGTTTATGACCTAATTTTCCACTTAAATTCAAACAAAGTAAAGTTTGCGGTTGGAGGAGTTTTAATACTTGAAAGAGTAGTCAGAGACAGAGGTCTGACCAGAATCAAGCAGCTGTGTTGCTTACCTGTAGAGATCCCGGATGGACAGGTATCCCTGCTCGCTCCCGATGATCACATACTCCCCTGAAACACACATGTCCGTCACCTGCTCCTTCAGCCGCTCGCTGCAGAGGTGCTTCCCGTTCACGGAGTAAAGATGTAGTGTGTTTTTATCCTGGAGAACAAGCAGCAAACACACATCGTAGCTCAGATTCATGCAGCTCTAACACTGAGCTCTATACATGTATAAACATGGATTTACTTTGAGTGTGGCTTTGCCCTCCAGGCAGGTGTGGACCAGCAGGTGACCCTCCCAGGATACGGCCAGGTGGAGGATGGACAGTGGCAGGGAGCTGTCGCACGGCGGCCGCAGGCAGCGCATGTACTGACCTCGACGCACGGTGTGGATGATCACTGTACCGTCCTGCAGGAAGAGGAACTGAGGTAACCTGAGGTAAGATGGAAGTATCATGCTTCTACAGACATGAAAAATATCTGTAGAAGCTGGGAATCCCAAATAATTTAGAGTTTCTGTAAATATGTGGGAGGAAAACATGACAAGAAACATGATAATACTGTGTTAGGGGATCAAATCCTTATTTCGCATGAAACCCCAGAAATTTAACAGTTTCCCCCAGAAAACTAGCTAAGCCTGCTGGTTGGGGGCTGGGGTAGTCATTCCTCCAGCGGCCCTTCATGTTTTTGAGTTAAACTTTTTTTAAAGTTGGCAGGAAATGTGAAAATATCACTTGATAATTATGCGTTATCGAAAGATTAATACTTGAACAACTATAAAGTCTTAAAAAACACAAATATTTAAAAAAAGACTTAAATAAATATCAAAGCTGAGCCTGGTGGGGGCACAAGTAAAGCCTGGTGGCCCGCCAGGCTTATAATACACTGGGGGAAGCCCTGAAGTTTTGCTCATGTTCTACTGAAAAACTGAACATTGTTAAAAATGTGGACTTTTTCCAGACTGCCAACTATTGTACTTCTTAATCTTTAGCCTTAAAATAATTAAACCTAGCTTACTCATGCTGGAATCGGTTAGATATTGAATTGGGATCTGTTCACACCACTAGATGGCAGCATCAGAAAACTTACTCTGGACCCAGAAACGGCCATATCCAGCTCAGTGCTGATGGCCACGCTCACCACCTCATCTGTGTGTCCGTACAGAACCTGGATGGGTTTGGATGACAGACCCACAGGAGCTCCACCCTTTAACAAACACAACACACTCACTTTATCACATGAAACACATGTTGCTTTTTTATTTTTGTGTCTCGTTAAAGACCCAACCTGCTGCAGAACCTGCCACACCATGCAGGTTGTGTCTCTGGAGCCAGAGATCAGGTGGATGCCACAGTGGTCTGTTGATAAGCAAGTTACGACATCTGAAGGGTAAACACAATAAAACCAAACATTAAAGTGAAAATTTAAGGAAAATAAACAAATGCTGATCATTTTAGGCTTTTTTTTTACCCATGTGTCGAATGTGTTGTCCCACTGTCTTGCCCTTGACCAGCGAAGTGACCCTAATGCTGTTGTCCCAGTGTCCGCCACTGAAGAGCAGCTTCCCGTCGTGGGAGACGACAAACAGGCCTGCTGCGAGGTCAACGCCAGGGGCAAACGGTCCTGACAGGAAGCGCTGGGTTCTACAGGAAGATTAAAAAGAAAAAAACAAGAAAAAACATGGCAACTTAGCATGATTTCTATATGAATTTTCATGGGAACCATGGGTCTTTAACAGTTCTTATATAATCCAAGTTTGTTTGGATCTCAGTTACACTTACATATTCATATATGAATAAACAAATGATCCGAAAGTTTTGGTCAGAAACAAATAATCAGTTAAAGCAGCACAAGACAAAAAGAAAGGAAGAAATGTGTAATCTGTAATAGAGTCCCTCAGTTAGCAGTTAAAATCCAAAACACAGCTGTGACTGTAATCGGTGCAGCATTCTCACTTGGTGTTGGACACTGTCGGGTCCTTAATGAAGGTGAAATAGTTGGAGATGTTCTTATTGTAAGGCAGCCACCCATGGGTCCCCAGCAGGCAGTTCTGGCTCACAGTCACCTGAAGGCACCAGAAAGAAAACAAAAACATTCAGGTTTCATGAACTTTTCCACATTTGGTGTATTTTATGTGACTTTTTGAAGTGTCTGGGCTCACCATTGTGTCAGGGCTTCCCTGGGTGATGAACGAATGGGACTGATTCTTTGGCACAACGGCTTTAACCAGCGGCACGTTGTCACTGATGCCCTGCAGTGTGTGGGCGGGACGTTCACGCATAAGAACACGATGGAATCATTTTGATTACATAAAGGGATTGGAAATACCTCAACAAAGAAGGACTTGAGGTCGCTGAGGTGTTCGAACATGTTGAGAGGACTCGAGTCCTGTTGAGACTTCCTCTTCTCCACTTCCTCCAGAGACAGGCGAACAGGATGGGGCTCCTACAGCCAAAGCATTATGTCAAGGTCCCTTTACTTTAAATATTTTGGAGATATTGTGCATCAGATATTGTACTTTACCTTAAGTAACTGGCAGGGGGTCTGACCAAAGTTGCTGATCATGCCTTCAACAGCTTTTCGCTCTTTGTCATCTGTGATTGCGTCCAAGTCCACAGCTCCTGCAAACACAGCAGGCTTAACATAAATGCAGCTGATGACAAACGGACGGATGGATTGGCAAACATCTAAATAAAATGCAAGATTTTCCAGGAAAAGTAAGAATCTTGGATTAACGCGGCTCTGCCCCCAAGAGGAAGCAGAGCAAACCTCCGACAGTGTTGTTCATAGTGGAACTCAATGCGTTATCCGAGACATTTTCGGAGTTATTTCTGCCTCACCAGTGGACACTGTGGCAAAGAAATTTCTCCAAGGAATTCTACATCAAATCTGTAAGGTTATTTGTGGGAAACCACTGACAAGTCAACATTAAAGCCATTCTTCCTTTCGCTGTCAGAGGAAGAATGATGAAGGTCATAAAGTCTCATTGGATGTGAGAGTGAAAGCTGTGTCTGATGACTAGTAAGCCAGATTAAATTATACCGGCTTGCGAAAATCTGCCTTCAGGAAATTTCTTAAAAATAAACATTATCATAAAAAGGTGCTTAAATGTAAATACTGCAGTTACTGCAGCACATTTAACGTTGGAATTTACAAACATAAAACCAAGCATAACTACCTTTACTTATGAATCTTTGATGTAACTATCGATAAGTGTCATTATGACAAAAAACGTGATGTTTACTACTAGTTACCTTCATGCATGTTACCTTGCATGAAGGTAACGTCCATTCATGGACCTCATGTCCATGAATGACCTCATGTCATTCATGGACATGAGGTCGGCCATAGGCCATTATCTGTTTCTGGCATTATTCCAGTCTCTGTTTGGTTTTGGTAATGTAATAAATTGCATTCCACCCTCTAAACATTCTGTTTCTCACTGATAGTTTTTTGACCATGATTTCGTTAGCAATGACAAACCCGGCAATGTTGTTGGAGGTTCAGTTCCAAGAAATAAGGGGCATGTGCTTAGGAACAAATAGCGACCAGCGATTGGTCAGTTGCTGACAAACCCCCTAGAATGACTGACAGGTGACGTTAGGAGCTGCAGTGCGTTACCTTCGTAGGTGCAGTAGTAAAAGACGTTGAGGGCCTCCACAGCTGCTGGGCCCCTCTGTTTGTAACCAAAGATCAAATCGATCCACTCGTGGAGATGGGCTGAGACGTACTCTGACTCCTGATAACGTAAACACACATGAGCTGCTGTTTGCAGTTACCCCACACCAGCAGGAGTCCAACTGGGCCTCACCAGAGCTTTGCGGTGCTTGTAGATGAAGTCCTCAGGGGATTTGGCCCATTTAGGGAGAACAATGTTGTGTACCCTCTCCTTAGAGATCTGCAGGCGGCCTAGATCAAAATCTGATCAGATAAAAATATGAAGGGTTAATGAAGAATATAAAGGGGAGGTGTTAAAAAAACTCACCAACTCACCATTTTGGTTCTCCAGAAATTCAGGGAAGTAGAAGAACTCTGGGATGAGCTCCTTGACATCGTTGGGGTTGTCCATAAGGGTTTGCCACGTGGCTGGGATGGAGTGGAACTGGCGGTCGGCGCAGTCAAACCTGAGACGAGTCAACATGTATGAGCTAAACCGTTAGCAAGAAATAAAGAGAGGAAGACGAAGAAATCAACCATCCTCACCGTCCACTCTGCAGCTGGATGTGCAGCGAGGTGAAGGGCTCCACTCGGATCATGTAGTGCATCACTCCGGCAGCATTAGAGTAGTGGGTACCATAATGGAAACGATCTATAGTGCCTGTTGGGTCCTCAAAACTTTCATACCTAAAGGTACACAAGGAGAGGTTGCCCTTCATGGAGCTGTGTTCAAAGGTTATAAGGAGGATACACCAGGAGGAAAATGATGAGTACTTCTCTCTGACTGCTTTAGCATTGCGTTCGTTCTGCACTGCCACCGGCTTCGATAGATCCCTGAACACCCGCGGGTCAGAGAGGTCCAGCTCCTCTGAGCTGTAGTCGGTTAAGATCCAGGGAAACTGAACAAACACACAACATCCCTTCAGAAACTCGTGTATCAACGGTTTCACCATAAAAAACCAAGTTCTGAACGTACCACTGGGTACTGCGAGAGGTCGTTGTACGTTCTGCCTGCAATGGTGTTCAGCTGCATTAAGTAGTCGAAGTTGGAAATCTCTCGGTTCACCCATTTCTGAAACAAGATGAAAAATGTGCACGTAGAAACAGAAAATTAATCATGCAAAGTGTTTCATGTGATTCTAAGAGAATTAGGCCTTATTGGTAAAGCTGCACAAATATATCGTAAACAGATTTTAATTGAATCTATAAACATTAAGGTAGATCAGGCATTTCCAACCGATATTGTACAAAGCTTTTGCAGGTTTCATGAACTCAAATTTAAGATTTTTTAAAGACCCTTTTGAATTAAATTTAAGACCTGTATCATGACAGAAATGTTAAAGATTTGTCCAGCCAACTGTCAAATAAATTTGGATAGACGCAAAAAAGCTATCTAGATAGCTAGCAGGGTATGTTAGCAGCCAGTTTGTGGTGGCATTAACCGACTTGAGTCACAGAACAAAATGAAAATGTCCGAGTGTGACTCAAATTTTTGCCTGACAGAAAATTCTAGTGAGGAAAAAAATACATAAAATATACGAGATTTGATCTGTCAAGATAAAATGTAATACTTATTAACGTATTAAATTTATTTTAAGACATTTTAAGGCTTTTTAAGGATCCACACACAACCTGATGTTATCAAGTTATTTTGCACGTGAAACTGAATTGAATGTATCTAATTTGGTCTAATCCTATAATACATGTTTATATTGCAGCACTGAAGTGAAATCAGGTGTGTTTTCACCTGTGTGAGTCCAGAAGCCTTCAGGAGCTCCTGAGGTGATCGGGTCCCATAAAGGCTGAGCGATCGCAGCAGCAGCATGCGGCTGTACACTTTGTTCCTCACCTGTAAAAACCCCCCCAAAAACATTTAACAACTTCAATTATTTTTCTAGTTTAAAAAGATAAAGAAGGACTTATACACTGCAAGTGAATTGAATCACCTCTTTTTTAAAGTTCAGGAAATAATTGGTTTGGTCAATGAGGAAGATTTCAAGAGCCGAGCGACGCAGGTTGTATCGTCGGAGGTGGACCTCCCGGATCTGTGAAAGCGGCCATTTAAAGTCGTGACCCACTCCTGTGAAGAAACAGACGATTAAATCAAGAAGTTAACTTAGTGTTTCCACAGGTTAAGTCTTCTCCTCACCCTCCTCCTTCTCCTGGCTGCTGTCATAGAAGTAGATGTGCTGAGTGGTGAGCTCCAGGCGGCCTGGGACGACGTCCACCACCGTCACCAGCTCACAGTCCTCCCACAACACCATTTTCTCCTTCTGACCCGCCTCCTCTGCTTCGGCCCTACAGGATGCAGCAGAACAAAACAGACACATCAACATTGAATCTCAATTTCTACTATTCATAAAAGTGTTTGGATATTTATCTGACTGGTTGCTAGCGGCAGCAGGGTCATCCTCCGGCAGATCCAGGATGTCGTCCTCCAAGTCGCTGACTTTAACTTGCTTCACAGCTTCCAGAAGCAGAGACTCTGGATTCACACGCTGCTGATGGACGCCTGAGTGGGTCGGAGAGAAAAGATGGGATAAAACCTGAGTGGACTGACTCAGGAAATGTCACAATAACGAGGACACGCTTGTCTTACCCAGGTTGTCTCTCAGAGCGCTGGCCTCTCGGTGAGGGTCAAAGTTGTAATTGCGAACCAGCTTCAGCCTCATTCTGGAGAAGTTCTCAGCGCTGGACACTCTCCAGTGCGTCTCGTCTTGTAGTCTGTTGGAAACGGTTCAGAAATGAGGAATCGCTAGAAGCTTCACAAACGCATAAACGTGACGATGTGTGGATTTAAAAAAGCTTCTCCAGATTCCAGTTCATTCAAGCAGAAGACTTTCAGCTTTTTGATTTTTAGAAAATGAAAGGAGGAAAAGTGCAGAGAACATCAGGGTTAGTGTACCTGTCAGCCCATGGACCCCTTTCACACACCAAGCCCCGCCGTGCTGCCTTCCACTGCCTGAGGGTGGCGTTGTTTTGGCTGTGTTGCTGCTTCAGCATGTTGTTGTATCGCAGGTTTTCTTGCCGACTGCGGCGTGAGAACGGCTCCACAAACTGTTCCTAAGGGCAGACAGGACATCGGCGAGTTTCTTGGAGTTTCTCGCTTTGTTTTCATCGTGTCGTCGGAACGGTCGGCTCACCTGGAAGCGGATCTTGCTCTCTCCTCTCTCCCTTTCCCTCTTGTGCAAGCTGACCATGAAGGCCTCATAGCACTCCTTCCAGTACAGAGCCATGGTCTCATGACCCTGACTGAACATCTCGATTTCATACTGCTTCATGTACGGAATGATCTGTAGTCAAAAAAAAACAAAAGATGGTTTTTATTTTTGCATCACGAATCATGAGAAATTAATTTGTTAGCAGCAGAGAATCTGAGCTTCGTACGTATTTGTCGAGGTAGACACGCCACTCGGGTGAGTTGCAGTACAGCTTGAAGTCCTCGAAGAAAGACGGGCTGCCGTTGGTGTCGGGCAGCTGAGGCAGGTGCAGCTCCATGTAGAGGAGGCGGTGGACTTTGGAGAGCAGCGTCCGCAGAACAGGAACCAGGAAGGAGTAGGTCTCCTCGGTTTGCTCCTGGACGGTTCGCTGCAGGATTGCCTCCAGCTTCCCCAGCAGGTAGCAGGCCTCGTCCTGACTCGACACTTCTTTAGTTTGCAGGATGCCGTTCAGTTTGGCCGAGGCCAACGCGCATACCTGAGAAAGATTGAGGCCATTATTCATTTTACTTAATTCATTTGAAGTTTAAAATAAACATGTCACATGTTGACATAAGCAAAAGATTTGAAGAAAATTGATTTGAAAGGCTGACGTGTAAATAATGACACTTTTAAAGAGAAGTTGCATTAAAAGTTGAATTAAAGCTGATTTACTTCCTGACAAAAGGTATAAACATTTATGATTGTATTTTCTACCCATTCTCTCAACCATCCATAGCTACATTGGATTTAAGTTTCTAAATATGAAGAAAAATTAACCTCTGTGTCTTCCTGAGCCATGAAGCCCAGTAGGAGTCTCAGTCCAACTTGTGAGAGCTGGAACCACTGGGTCCCAGCAGAGTACCACACCATGAGGCAGTCCATTAGTGTCACAGCTTCTTCTAGGACCTTATCGGTCCACAATGCCGGGTTGACCAACCCCTCCGCCTGGAGGAAGTCCTGCACGATGTGAAGCAGGCGAACCGCGTTCTCAGTGTGCTGCGGTAGCGAAGCAGCCGAGGCTTCCCGGTTGTCAGTCACCGCCCACTCCAACATGCGCTCCAACAGACTAGAAAACAACGAAGCAACAGTTAATGAGGTTATCCTACAAATAAATACTCGGTGTGATTCCCTGGACCGGACGCTGACCTGAGCTTGATCTGGTCGACAGGAAGCAGCAGCTCGTTGGCCGTCCCCAGTTTGGTGAGAGCCGAGAAGACCTGGCCCCGCTCCAGCCACGCCGAGTCGTCCGAGCCCTCGACTCCTCGCCACATCACACACAGGACGATCTCCAGCAGCATGCTGCACAGCTCCTCCTCCGCCCTCTAGAGGGCGACAAGAGACAGACATTTCCTCACTACATCATTAAATGAAGCTCCTTTATGGTGAATTTACAGCAGGGAGAAACATTAAAAGCTGTAAAAAAAAAATTCCTGCAGGTTTTCTACTGGACTAACCACTAGGATTGACTTGGATGGATTGATATCAAATTAAATATAAAAAATAAAGCTGTAAAGCTTAAAAAATGAATGTCTGAATTCACCTCAACATTGTTGAAGGATTCCCCCAGTGAGATATTGTCACTAAAGAGGAATCCGTCTTCAGTAAAGGAAGATGTTGGATCTTTATCCCCAGAGCTCCCAGGGAGAGGTTTTGTCGTTTCCAGGGGCGACGGCGTACTGGGCATGCTCCCAGGCGTTTGGTTGCCGCTCTCTGCGCCCTCAAAGGCCTGAATGTGCGACAGATCCAACGTCAAGACCCCCGATTTACCCAGCACCCACGGCTTGACCGGCAGCTGTGGCTCGGTAGAGGCAGAGGAAGATGGCGTGTCCAGCAGCGAGATGACGTCTCCGTTCTCCAGACTGTCCACAGAGCGGACGTCTCCTATGCTGAGCCGGTCGTCCTCCAGGCGGTCCAGGCGGCCGCTGCTGCTCGTTCGCGGCCTCCTTTCCAGCGGCAGCTCCAGGCGGTTATTGCTGCTGCTGCCATTACGATTTAAGTCCAAACTGCAAGTGCTGGCTGTATCCGAGCTGCGCAAGGTGAGGGACCCCTCGCCTCGTAAGTACAGTCGCATGAGAGTGTCCTGCCAACACTGCTGCTTGGAGATCTGATGGGCGGCGTCCTGTTGGGACTGAAGCAGCTGGTACACCTGAAGGCAGGAGGTAAGGGGTTAAACTTTAAGCGTAACCACTCTTAAACTGATGAGCTCAGCAGTTCCACCAGGTGTCTGCTAATTAATGCTGGCTAGTCTGGAGGAGCTGAGTGGGAGTGGAGATGTGTCTCAAAGGCGGGGCTAGGTCCACACAGGTGTTTTGCACAGTTGAATGGTTGCGATAAAGATGAAAGGATTTCTCAAACATGTATAAAATAATTAAGGTAACACTTCAAGAATGTTTTTGATGTGAAAATAAAATCACAACATGATATAAATCTCAAAAATCTGATTTTAAAGCAGTGCATATTCATCACAATGACATCAACAAACTGCATTAGCTGCATTTCTTACCCTCTTGCAGACAATCAGGCGCACGCTTGGTCCGGCCCGGTGTGTGAGCTGTACCAGAGCCATCAGGTCCTTGTAGTTCACAACTTGATCTGCAGAGTTAAACATTTGAGTTAATTTAATTTGAAAAAACGTGTTGATTGACCATCTTCACATAAACTGAAGTAAAAGTGGACTCTGACCTGTATGGAGGATCTGGTTGAGGAGGCAGCGGATCAGGGTGGGAGTGATGTGAAGCTCAGAGAAGATCAGCGACAGCCCCGTGTAGCCGGCCTCCCTCAGGCGCAGTCGCTGCTTGTTCCTCTCATAAACCCGGTCGCAGCGCAGCATCCGCTCAAACAGCTGCGCAGACGACACGACAACCTCATAGCATCTCTTAAAAGTAGCTCCCTCCTTCCAGGATGGAGTCTACTCACCTTGAAGACGAGCTCCCTCAGCCGGTCTGAGTGCTTGTTGTTGAGCAGAAGCGTGTAGCAGGAATCTGCTGCTGCCGGCTCAAACAGGAGCAGGAAGAGCTGGTCTTTGGCCGGGCTGCTCTGCAGGAGGCCGAGCAGCATCTCTAGAAGGCTGCACAGCTGCAAACAACACAACCAAACCAGGAATGACCAAAGCTGTCGCAATAAATCTATCAATAAATGGTGGTTTTTCTTGTTTTTTAATCTGTCCGAGCCTAATAATGAATATTTTTTGAAGGGAAATTTGTTTACAGAGACGTTATAATCCATTAAATTTATGGTTTTTAGTTGTTTTGAATGTTTCAGATTTCCAATTCTTGGGTTATTTATTGTTTAGAAAGTTATTTGGTCTTTGGGAGAATGATCTTGCATTATTATTATTTCATTATATTACTACAAAATGTTTTTTTATTGCAATAATTTATCATTGAGCAAATTTTGTAATCGTGACAGGCCTAGTAATGATTTTAGGTATAGTATATGAATGAACAGAGTTTCAGTTTAAGACTATCTGAATAAACTCACCTGGTCTTCATCTCCAATAGCAGCAATGTATCCCAGAATGCTGTGCATCTCTTCCTGCGACATGCCCTTGCTGATGTAATACTTGACGAGGCCACAGAGAGACGCTCTGATGGTCCGAACGTCGTCGCCACTCAGGTCGTTCTCCTTGTTGGCGTTCTTCCTGAAGCGCGGCGCAGATGGCAATCAGCTTTTCCAGACTGAAACGGAAACGTGTAAACTTCTGCAACGTACCCGTAATACAGCCGCATGGTGTCCAGCAGAAACTGGACTCCATATTTCTTCCTGAACTGCTTCCTGTCGTCCTTGATGACAGTGGACATGTACTGGATGTGACCTTGGGGAAAACCGGGAAAACGTTAAATCGGAAACTCTCCTTCCTCTTCCTTGAGCAGGTAACCATCCAGGCCTCACCGATACGCAGAGGGAAATCTCCTTTGTTCCAGATGTTGAAGTTGAACAGCAAATGTGAGTGGATCTGCTGCAGCAGAGCCTGGTTCTTCTCATAGGTCACCTGCTCAATCAGCAGCTGCACAGCGACCAGCACGCTGACGTCCACGTGACCCGCTGGAAGCTGCAATCAAACAAAACAATATCCAGGCCATTAGCTTAAATCTACACACTTCCTGATTGGCACAAAACGAGCCATTTAAGACACAAGCAGAGGTACCAAACTAGGGCTTTATAAGGCAATGTGAAACCCAAGAAACAAGATAAAGAACAAGCAGGAGAAGGAAAACACGTCAATGTTTTATTTGGATCGTTACCAGTCACTGGGTGTGGCCAACTCTACCGAGAACAACGTTCACCACATCTGAGACACTTTCATTTTTATCTGCGTCTCTGTGGAGGCTTTTATTTTCCCATAGCAACCATACTTATAGAGACATGTCTATATCGCTGAACAAACAAACAGAGCAGGAATTATACCAGACAAAGGACAGAAAAGGATCAGGAGGTGAGGACAAAAAGTGTGAATTCCTGTAAATTCAGGGCACAAAAAAGGATTTTATCACTTAATTCAAAGTACTCAAACTTAAACTAACAGAGTCTGAACTGGAAGAAAAGCACAAAAAGTTTCTTTTGTGAATTAAGTTAAGACTTTAATGGCTGTTACTTAAATACAGTTCAAATTATATTAGCCAATCAGGTGGTTCTTCTGTGTTTGGATGCATCTCAGTCCAAAATGTTGCCAATAACTTGATTTACTCTTTGTTTAATAGAAAGTACACCTGACCCAGTTCTTCTGGATCAATACTAATGTTTCCTTCCAAGCTGGTACCACTGACATTTTAGACATCGACTCTGTGTAATCTGCTTTTCTACCTCACAGAAAGTGGCTCTTATTCACATGAACGACTGCTAAATTTTAATCAGATGTGAAATACGTGGACTGAACTTCACTGTATGTAACTGAATCTGACTTTAGGGATTTTAGAGGTAATTTGAACTGAATTAAATTCTGTATTTGCTGCAAATTGGTAATAAAATAAACTGAAATAACATCAAACTGTATAAAAGAGCGTATTTGTGTGAATCGGTTCCTATGCAGGGACCTTTTGCAGCAGGACTCCCAGCGTTCCCACGCCGTGCGTGTGAAGCAGGTTCTCCTGGTTGATCGGGTGTCTCTGCAGGAAGTGCTTCAGCACCAAGAGGAAAGTGGCCACCAGGTTCTTCTCTAGACGCGCCTCTGTGATGGAGAAGAAATTATGTTTCTGTCAACACGTCGCAACACGTTGCAACGCGCCGCCTTCACTGCACAGACTGTCAGAACCGACCTGAGGCTCTGTTGGACGGAAGAATGACCCAGTCCCCGTCAGCTGGGGTGCTCACATCTGGCGTGATGAAGTCTGATGCAGCTGCAGGATCAGCACTCTGCTGGTCAGGGGTCACAGAGGTCAGCTGCTCCAGCACCGGGAAAAGCACAGGCAGCCCACCAACACAGTTGATCATATCCTGTCCCAAACAAAAAAATTAAAATAACCAGAAACTTTAGCAAACCTTTTAAAAATTAATTCTGTTAGGATAAAAATGCGTCGCTCTGACCTTTATGTCCCAGTTGACCACTTTGTTCCCGGTCAGACGTCCGTGCAGCGCGTTGGGAGAAAGGTCGAGACAGATGGGATTTCTACAGGCCTGTCGACAGGAAAGGGAACAACTAGTTCATATGTGGCACTTTGTTTAATCTGCATTATCATTTTGATGAACTCATGTAATCCCAGGATTTAAAGATCTGAGAGGAAAAGAGGTCTGATCACCTTGGGTGAATAATGCAGCAGCAGTTTGGCTGAAATGTCACCAAGTTCTGATTCCTGGGCTTTAAATGGAGAGACGCAGTTGGGACCTGGAAGAATCAAAGATAAAAAAAACAAAAATCCTCTCTTATCTTTGTTTGCAGGTGTTGTCGTCACAGTTTTATTTTCTATTCTGCAATCTGTAGAGTTTTTCTCTGCAAGACTGTCCAGATAGAGCTTTCTAGAATTTATTTCATCATTTAAATAATAAAATTCACCATCAATTTATTGGAAATATTCCTGCAGTGAGCTTTACATAGGAATGAAGGAAAGAAAGGGAAGAAGGGAAGGAAGGAATCAATGAACGAAAGAATGAACAAAGGCAGAAGAAACAACGGAAAAAAACAAGAAACCGATGAAGGAAAAAAGGAAAAAATACAAAGCAAGGAAGGAAAGAAGAGGAGGAAGGATGGAAAGGAGGGAAAGAAAGAAGAAAGGAATCAATGAACAAAAGATGAAGACAGAAGGATAAAGGGAACAACACAAGAAACTGAGAAAGGAAGAACCGACACAAGGAGGAAGGAAGCAGCTAATATTTTGGCAATGAGAGAGGGAATAAAGCCTGAAACTAAATGCATCACTTCCTGCCTACCGGCGCTGCAGAGGGCCTTGATGTGAGCGGGCTGCAGTGGTTCATGAAACACCATGACGCTGCCCAGCTGGCCCTGCAGCGACGTGGGGCTGCCCCACTCGCTGTCCTGCGTCCCGGCTGAGATCAGCTTTGTGACCGACTCGGTCTTCCCGCCCAGCAGCCCGCCCCACGCCTGCGGCGATAGGATGCCGCTCAATGAGGAGCGAGTGGTGGGCGTGGCGGCGGGGGAGAAGGGCGGGTCGGGGATCTGCGAGGGAGGGGGGGTGGTGGTGCGTTGGCCGGCGGAGCCGATGCAGCAGGAGATGAACGGCTGCAGACAAAAAAAAATAAACATTTAAAACAGAATCATATTCACAACCTTTAAAATGTGCAATTTTAGTTTAGTTTGCACATTAAAATGCAGATTAGGAAAAAAAAATTATAAAAAGTCAAATGGGCTTATACAAAGAGAGAAAAAAACATAATACAATCCTTCATAAGTTGATTATAAACTTATGAAATGCACTGCTGAACGTAGTTTAGATCTCACCTCTGTCATGACGGGGTACTTGAGGGAGGCGGACAGTTTCTGCTGCCCGTCTACGTAAATGTAGACGAGGCTCTGTCCAAACGGCCTCTTCCCGGGTACGTGCACCACCCCGATGCTGTGCTGCAAAACACAAATCACAGCGCCTTTAATTTGGTGGCACACTGCTGCTCCACTGTTAGAAAGTTGAGTTAAATTTTCAGGCGTCGTACCCAGAGCGAGTCGCAGAAGCAGTAATCCGGCAGCATCACTGTGACATACTCCTTCTTTGTGCACACAGCCGCCACCAGAACCCCCGCTGAGCTGATGAACGCCTCAAAGCCCGTTCCTCCAGGGGTGAAAAAGCTGGAAAAAAAAATGTAGCAATACGATGAAAATAGCATAATTGGGCAATAGCAGGTCTTTTCTTCAAAGAGTTATTGAAGATGGTGCTGGCTGTTGGCAGGAAAAGTTCTCACAAATGTTTTACTGACCTGTAGAGCTGCTTCCGTTTGTCTTTGCTGAGCGGACCCAGTTGGTCCTGGTCCAGAGACAACCAGGCGTGGAAGCTGAAGGCAGAGCCGGGCCAGCGCTGCACCGTGGGAACAACAATCCCTGCCATGCTGGGGGACAGGTCGAAGTACTGCATGGCGTTCTCCAGTCCCTGCTTGCGGACCATGGTGAGCAGCGCTCTCAGGGTCGGGGCGACGTACGGATGAGCTTGGCTGGACTCTGCGGTTCTGAGGAGGCGGATGAGTCCCAGCAGCTCCCTGCCGCTCAAAGACTGGGAACCCAGTGAGCCCAGCAACCCGAACAGGCTTTCTGCGCAGGCTCTGTGCAGACGCCCGTGGTGCTCCAGAGCGGCCAGGGCTCTCACCAACATGGCAGCGTTGACGCAAGTGGCACGCGTCTGGCGGTTGAGGCAGCAGAGGCGGCGCAGCCAGTCGGCCGTGAAGAGCTGCAGTTCAGGCGAGTCCAGCTCCGGGAGCCACTGGACCAGCAGCAGCAGCGGCTCCACGTTGCTGATACCCAGGAGCCCCACTGAGGTGTGCTCTCCCTCCACTGACTGGATGGCAAGCAGAGACAGACAGGGCTCAGAGGAAAAACGAGGACCAGTCAATGTAAATACACAAACTCACCATGTTCATCAGCTCCTTGAGCAGCAGTCTAGATGGCTGGCCGAGCGAGATCAGAACTTCGTACAAGTGATTGTAGCCGATCCTTTCCTTGAAAACCTCCTGGAGTCGCAACAGAGCAACCGCTGATGAGTCAACCCAATGATGAGGTCTGATTTGTAAATGATGTCTCTTTACAGCACCCTTCATATTTATCGGCGCCCAGGTTAAAGGTGCGTTCAAACCCAACACGTTTTGAGCGTAATCTGGATTACATTTAAAGTCTATGTGGAGCTGAGGGCCTTTGCGGTGCGTTTCTAGCATCTAACGCGGCGCGATTTGAACTGTTTGGAGCGTTTGACACGTCCGACGCTCCACATAGACTTTGAATGTAAACCAGACGCACCTGACGCTCAAAATGCGTTTGGTGTAAACGCACTACAAGTGCACATGCGTCAAAGAGTCCGACGCGTTTTTGGTTCACACCAAACGCATAATGCGTTTGGTGTGAACACACCATCACTGTGACCAAGACTGTCTTTGTTGAAAATATCCAGTATCAGCTAAAATTAATGTCAACAGCATCACACTCGCTCCATTCAGTATGTTAAATTCAGCATTTATAACAAGATTAGCTAAAATGCTAATGTTAGCTTGAGAGCTACTGCTAGCATGGCAATGTTGTGTTCTCTGTGGCGCCAAATAAAAGTATATTAGAGTGTTGGAATGATCTCATGACCTTAGCAGCATTGATGCAAGAAGTGTGGTTGTCCTATTTACAATCCCAAAATAAAAGTGTCATTAGAAGCTAAAAATAAACACTCAAGTATTTTGACTATAAATCCAAACCTTAATTTGAGTGCATTTGTGCAGCGGGGAAAACTCCCATGTATTGTTTTTAATGAGCACTGAGTGCTCTGAACACATTTATTGCTGCCCAATTTAGATCATCTCTGTGGTTTTCTACATGATTTAGCTCTTTGGACTGAGATGGCCATTATAGAAGGTTGATTTTATGTCTGCTAAACCAGTTCTGTCATGATTTAGACATGTGTTTTAGATCATTATCCTCTAGAAAGAGCCAACCACCAGTTAGCTGGCAGAGCCCACCAGATGTCTATTTACTTTTATTTCATTTCTGTGTCGGGATTTCCAAAGCGTTGCACTCTAACAAGTTCCCAGAGGATTTGGAAGAGAAATAATCCCAACAACATAACAGATCCTCCACCGTATCCATGTTGTAACTCTGGATTGAGCCCATAAATCCTCAACCTAATGTTTGGAGGTGGACCGTTGGCACCGTTTAAAAACTAAGGTGGAAACATTCAATGTTGTCTCACAAAAACAAATTTTTAAAAACAAAATAACCTCTTTACTCTGTTTTAAACTGTTTAAATGGCAAGAAAAGTAAAAACACCGCAGAAATAAAAAAAGACATTCTAATCCTATTAAATTATGATATTTCAGAGCAGTAAGAGCAATCATCAGTTTTCCTTTAAGTCTGAAGATTAAATGCTTAAAATTTGGCTTTTTGTGTGTCTGTATACAATGTAGTATGTCTAATTAAAATACTGGAAGTTGCTAATAGAAAATCTAAATATATTTGAATTACTGTGGAAAAATAAACAACTCCCCACAAAAATTAAAAAAATATATTTTGTGAATAAATTTTTCGATCACATGATCACTTAAGGAGACCAATAAACATTTGTGTAAATGGTATGCTCTCTTGTCTTTTTGCTTTCGAAGAGTGGCTAAAACAAACGGATCTGTGTCTCATCATATTTCTACCCCAAAGAAACAGGAAGTAATTAATTAGCAATTAAAAGTTTCTACTAGACACTTTATAAACTTAAAAAGTAAAACTGCAACATATCCAGTGATATTTATTTGAATGGTGAAGAGATCTGGCTGCATCATGCTGTGGGGTGGTGATAAACATGGAGAGCACCGTATGTCCTCTCAGTGCGACAGACCTTAGCAGCTGGGGATTTATGCATAACCGTCGTCAGGGCTTTGATGGTGGCTACCGCTAACGAGTCAAGGCGTCCCTGAATCACCTAAAAACAAGCAAACATTTCAGTCACTCACTCCAACTTCTTCCCATAAAAAGATAAACTGGTGATGTCATGTTATTTTTATTACAAACAGATGTTATGAATGAACAAGCATGCAGAGAATTAAAACAATCCACTGATTGAGGCCCTGACATAAAATAGATATGTAGCGATGCCTTTGTGTTTGATTCAGCCGATGTGAGAGGAGTGAGTAAAATTATCAATAAATGGATTTTAGCCGCCATTGATTGCTGCAGTAGGAGCTGGCATCAAAACCCCTACTGCAGATAAATAATGTCTTTCTGCTCCAGGTGAAAAAATAAAAAAATAAAAAAATAGAGAATAGAGGTGCGACTGGAGCAGGAAGCTAACGCCAACCACAAAAAAGAAAGAAGTACCTCCCCAACAACATGAACACACTCAGCATGCAGCTCACAGAACCAAGCAGGACGCAAACACACCCCTCATCCAGCTCGTGTTTATCAAACAGAGAAAGAGTTGGACCAGCTGGACGGGGAGTCGTCATCAAACCACTGGATTTGCACACAAGCCCATTGTGACAGAACTCCAGGTGAACCCAAGACAATGTGAAAGGGAGGAGGGGGAGCAAACTGAAAAATGGTGAAGAAGGCAAACAAGTCACTCCACAGCAAGAAACCACAACTGCATCGTTCTGGTTCTCTTCTCACAACGATGACATCTAAACCTGAATTTCTACTTCTGACACTGGACACCAGCAAACACCTGATGTTTTACACCTGGCGGGTCACATCAGAGTTCGTCTCTCCGAAGGCTTTGACATGTAGATAAACCGAGTCTTACTAAGTAGCTTTGGTTTAGTTTATTCTTGAAATAAGATGAAACAAACTTACAAGTAACTTTTCAGCTTGTTTAAAGTCAATTCCATAATATTGATGAAAAAGTCACAGCTCCTCTGGTAAATTATTTCACTTAGCATAATTGCTTGTGAGGTTAATAATAACACTGTCAACAGCCAACAGATTGTCTGGTGTTTTTCAACTGTTTTAGAGTCAATTTGATGAGCTTAATCCAAAAATCACATTGGTTTTGCCCAATCAGGTCAACTTTTTGAACTATGGATGCAACATGGACATCAAAATGCTTGACTTGTCCTGACAATCTGGCATCAACGAGTGATGAGCAGAGGAAGAGATAATAAGGATTATTATCCTTGATGTTCAATTTACAGAAATCCAAGTTTGTAACATTTAATTAATACTCGTTTTTCCTTCTAAAACCTTTTTTGGATGAGAAATATTAGTGGAAATGAACTGATAATATCATAAACATTTAATCAGTTTAGTCAGAAGATCAAATTAGATTAAAAATCTGACCTGATCGAGACAAACAAAGGTTATTTTTTGGGTTCAGCGTTGCAACATAGTCCTAATTCAGTTGAAAAAACATGGACAACTTCCAAAAAATTATTTTGGTAACCCAGTGTAACAAGAAAAAACATGAATAAAATAAGAAAAAAATATGGATTTTGGGCCTTAATTGATGTACTGATAGACTGAAGATGTGCAGATATTTCAATTTGGCCAAAATATGATTTAATTATGCTATAAGGCTCAAGTTATAACTACCAGCTTTTCATCAATTTTAAGTAAGTACTGACTTAAAACAAGCTCTAATATCTTACTATAAAGTTAGTTGTAAGTTAGTTGTGTCCTATTTCAAGGAAATCTAAAACTTAAGTTATGAAGCAACAAATTAAAAACTGTGAAAAGAATCAAAGGAAGATCTGTTTTCTCTCTTAGAAACCCTCATTTTTATCCTTTAGAAAACTAAAAGGATGCTAAGATGCTAATAACATGAAGAGAATTATCCTGAAGCGCGGCAGCTGGACGGTCTTGCTGTGGAGCGGCATGGTGGGATTTGGCAGCAGCAGATGAGGATGAGGGCAGGGGGACTTTTCTCGGCGGTACCTGAGTGTCCCTCTCTCCTGTCTGTAACCTGTTGTTGGTTATATCTTTCTGGTCCTTGTCTGCCGCCGTGCACCTAGCGTTAACCAGCTGACACACAACAGGCAACATGTCAACTCAGTGTGAGGGAAGAGGAGGCAAAGAGAAGGAGGAGACGATGAGAGGGGAGAGGTTTAGAGGATGGGAAGGAGGAAAAGGTGAGAGGTTAGAAGCGGTGAACGTCCGCAGGGTGTCGGTGATCCAGCCTTGTTGTGAGGAAATAAACATGCATGGTGTTGCAAAATGCTCCCGCTAAGGCTGAACCTTTAACAGAGCGAGGTCAGACCCGGAAAGAGATGTTCAGTTCAACAGATCTAACAGTCACAGTCAGAAATTGAAACAAAGAAAGCTGGAAGTTCATTCTAAACATTTTGTTATGTTAAAACCTGGGCTGGGCGACACGGCTTCAAAGTTAAATCTCCAGTTTTTTCATTTCAGAGCTGATTTTAATCGATTTTTCATTAAATATGAGATTACAGTCATAATTTTAGCTGGAAAAGACGCAACTTTGCCAGAAAAAAAAAAAGTTTTAATGAGAAAATGTAAAGTTATGAGGATCTGACGTAACCAGCTCAGTTCATGTCATTCATTCATTCGTTCAAAACACAGAGTCGTTTCAAAGTCCTGAACTGATCATTTAAATTTGATGTGTTAAAATATTAACTATTTCTATTCAGCATCATTTATAAAACTTTTACCAAATGCTCAACATTCCTCATTTTAATTTTCTGCTATTTTCTGAGTTGGAAGTCATAAAAACTTTATTGTCCTAATTTTATTATTTGATTATATTAATAAAAAACTAAAATCTTAGCCTGACCATAATGTACTGAAGCAGAGTTGACCAGATTGTCAAACAAGATGGCGGTAGACGTCACTCTGAACCAAAAATTAAACAAAGCGTCTATCAATCAATAAAATCGATTTATCACCCAGCCTGATTACAGCCGCAGACATGGATTTAAATTCGTGGTTGTAATGAGAAAATATGATTTCATGAACTATTTAACAATGTTGATGTTTTGCCTCGTTAAACCTGAAATGCGACACAGTAAATGTGAATCCTGGTTATCTTTGCCTGCTCGGAGCTGCGTCTCCAGGCCTTACCTTGCTGTTCTGCAGCAGGCGTATCAGATGCTCAAAGCAGTTGCTGTTGAGGAAGATGGCTTGTAGAACCGGCCTGTCTGAACACAGGAACATGTCCCTGATTGTGTCTGAAAGCCACAAACAGGAGGAATAAACACACAGAAGAAATTATTACTGTTCATGTTTGGGTAAAGAAACTACCTAGCATGTGAACTTGCAGCGCCACAAATCGAATCTCCCAGTGTCGGCCGAGTGTGGGAACCCGACCCTTGGCCGGCTGCTGCTGTTGCTTAGCAGCCACCACAGCGGCCGGGTCCGAGTTGAGCAGCTTGAAGTAGTTTTCCAAGACGGAGGCGATCTCCACCTGCCGCTGGTCGGAGCTGGAGGCCAGCAGGCACTGCACCACTTCCCTGAGGCACCCCAACGTCAGCAGGGCCATGCGGCTGACGTCCTCGCTGTCCCAGTCCTCGGCCTCCTCCGATGAGCAGCTCCCTGTGTAGCTGTCCGCCAGAACCCGCATCAGCACCTCCATGGTGGCTGGAGAGATGGCGAGCAGAGCGTTCCTCTGCAGGCGGAGAAACGAGACGGGAAGCTCTGGGACTTTACCCCATTTTCACAACAAACTTCAATTAATTTATGTTTACTTGGATTTTATGTTACATAAAAAACACAAAGAGTGACTGTGAAGTTGGAGGAAATTTTGTTTATATTTTGTTCTTAAGAAAATATAGTAGCAAACATTTATATTCAATCCCCTTTGAATGTAAATACAAAAAATATAGTGATAATACTAGCTGAAATTTTTGCAACCATGACGATAGTTTGAGGGAAGTTGCCCCTCCCACCATCTTCAAATTAAATAAAACTGGACAGCTGGACAGCAATCTGTCTGTGCAGCAAAATATTTTGTTTGTGCTGTTATAATTTGGTAACTGACTCCAAATGTGCTTGATTTTGTAAAGGTGAACAGGCAGGTTAACCTTTGATGACCTCTGGAAACATATACTGATATCTTTAAAATGACAGCAGCACAAACGACTGACACCAATTTCGTTTAATTTGAAGAAGGTGGAGTAAGAGCGGTATTTAGAAGATTTATACACCACTCCATCCAAATTAAACTTTCACCATTTGCAAATATGAATATGCTTCAACTGAAGCTGTCACACTTCAAAGTTACACAAAAAAAATCCCCAAAACAGTAAGTTAAAGTTTGTGGTTTTAATTAGTTTGCTCTCATTTGTGCTTTGAACGGAGCGCAGCAGTTATAGAGGATCATGTTTACAGCCTGTCAGCTTTGTGACCTCTGACCACAGTCTCACCTGATCCCCTGCTACTATGGCTCCAAACAGGTGCAGCAGGCAGCATTTCAGGCTCTCCTTCAGATGCTCGCTCTCCTGGAAGCACTCTGAACCAAAAAAAAAAAAACATAAATCAACACATTTGATCTCTAAACTTGAACCAAGCAAACTTTTGAGGTTCCTGCTATTTTCTCCAAACAAAAACAGTGAAGCATGAAGAGCCGATGGAATCATCCAGATATCATCCAGGGTGAACAAACACGCTGCCGTTAACTTCAGGGTTTGGTCATCTATTAACCCATCTGTCAACACATCCGGCTGAGGAAGGAAATCTGACATCGTGGATCCAGAATGTCTACTTCCTTTAACTTCAACTAGTTACCAAGCAGAAGTCACCACACACCATAAAACAGAGACGACAGGCTAATTGGTCGGGCCCCAAGCGTTATCTTTTCTGCAAAACCACAGCAGCCGCGCATTCGACACGGGACACAGGAGCCTCTTTGTTCAACATGGCAGCCAGAATTCACTATCTGCTCATCTCATCCCTGGCAAACCGACCAGAGGCACAGAGCGGATTCAACAGGAAAAGCAGAGGAGGCGAAACAGAAGAGGGAAGCTTATGTTGTGCAATTTTTACAACTTCCTCATCTGCACCTGTCGAGTCATATGAGAGAGGATGATAAGGTGATTTTCACCCATCAGTGAGTTTATAACCACTGTTGGCTTGGTCGTCAGATTACGTCACTGTTTGTTGGAGATACTTGCGGTAAAAGAAGGGAACGAATTCAACGGTGAGCGGAGCTGCTTTGTACTTCTGCCTTCCCCTCTCGACGGCGCCCAGCTGCTCCCTGCGGAGACAGAAGAGGAGAAATCTAAGAAAAGTTTCATCTCTTCACCGACAACACACGCATTTATTTGATCAATAACCAAATTAAACATACACTGAATTTATAAGCTTGTCCTGTACAAATAAATCCTGGAATGACCAAATTATAAAGCAGGACATAAAAACAAATGATGGCTGTTTGTTTATTTTTTTATGTTGTTATAAAATGCTGAGATCACATTCATCTTTCTACATGGAAAAAAATATTTGCCTGCTAACATATTTCCTCAGAATAAATATGTAATACATAATATAATTATAACTTAATTAAAACTGCAGAACTTCTGTGTAGCTTTAATTCATGTTCTTCATTATATCCAAGCCCAAACTTTGACTAGGCCCCTTCAAAACTTTATGTTTTACAGACATTCAAAGACTGATTCGCTGGTGTGCTTTTGTTCATTTTCCTGCTGAATGCTTAAGAGTGAATAAGATTTCGTTTTAATCAGCACCCAATGGTAGTTTTAGGTAACCACTAAAACTACCATTTTAGTGGTTACCTGCTTGTCCGATGTCTCCAGTTGCGGTACGGGTCGTAGAGGCTCTCGCAGAACGCCAGCGAATGGCGGACAAAGTCCTCCGCCTGACTGTGGTCCATCATCTCCTTCTCCTTGGTTCGACTCTTCAGCTGTAAACCAACAAACAGAAAACCCGTCACACCTGCCACCACGTGTCCCAGTGTCATTACTCCTACGAGAGAGCGGCTGGAGTCAAACCTGCTGAATATACAGTGTTGTCATGGTGATGATGTGATTGATGTAAGAGCAAGTGCCGATCTCCTCGACGTTGGACAAGTTCCTTTGAGAAACAACCATAAAGGATCAGACAGTGTGATGATTTACAGGAAGGATTATCTGGATTATTTAATCCTTATCCGACCTGCAGATGATGATGAGGAACTTCAGCAGCAACAGCGCCAGGTTCTGCTGCTCGGGCTCAAGGCCGTCTGACGCTTTCTGGACGCACTGCAGCAGCTGGTGGCGCAAAACCTGCAGGATGTTGTCGGGTAGCAGCGTCAACACAGGTGGAACCTCGTCTGGTCTGGAAACACAGTGACAGACGCCATCTTTAATGGACGTGTAGAGCGATTCCAATATCTCCCATGCCTCAGCTAAACAACTTTCATCTGACACTCATGTGGTTGAGCACAGACAGCCAAGAAATCAGATAATACCTGCAGCAAAATGTAGCTGCTCTGCTCCAAATTACGCGTCATGGCTGCGCTACGTTTGGTTTTGAGTTGTGTGTCCGCAGTTTACCGCCGCTTACCTCGAAGGGGGCTTTTCAAAGTCAACGTCGAGGCATTGCTCGTACGAGCTGATGAAAATCTCCAGCCATATCTTGAAGTAGTCTGGATCTCTCTGGAAAAATCCGGAAGAGGAAGATGGAGAACAAGGGAGCGGCAAAAGGGAAAAGAGAAGAAGATAAAACTGTTAGTTAATGTGTTAAAAGCTAAACTTAAGCTCAATGTTGCATCACCTAAACAACAATTAGATGCCATCTACATGACAGCCAATTGTTTGGCAGGCATGCTAGGATAATGTCCTCTCTGTCCTACCATCACAAATGTAAAATTGATTAGTTCTGCTGAAATTTTAACCAGAATTGAAAACAATATGATAAAAAAAAGCACTTCCAACCAGTGGATTTCCTAGACGGCTTACAATAAGACATCCAAAATTTCAAGAAAACACTTAACTCAGTCCAGGAAAGAAAGGAGATGGTTGTTGTGTGAAAATAAGAAAGATGAAATATTCTGATACATTTTAAATCCAACACTTTAGGGTAACCCAAACACCCAAAGTCTTCAGACTCTACATTGGAGAAAAAGGAAACAGCAGCTACGGTCACTGGTTCACCTACATCTTAAAGAACAAGAGGCATGAAAGCAATTACAGCCAACACCAGAGAGACAAAGTGGCCTCAGGTGTCATCTTTCTAACACCTGCACTGCAGGCCTGACTCGTCTCCTCAGGCTGTTTGGTAACCATTCACACCTTGAGGCATGTGACCAAAACAACCCGCGTGTTGCCAGAGTTAGGAAGCATTTCATAAGTAGCAACGCCTCAAACAATGGACAGGATGGAGGGTTGGGCGAGTGACTCATGACTGCTGGTGTGATTCTTCTCACTACCATCTACAACCATAATACTCCCAACACGTGCTGAGGACTCTATCTGTGAATGAGAGCGATGGTTGAGATTCCCTCAAAAACTGTTCAACAGGTTTAACATCAAACGGTTGAACTTTGCTCCCCGAGGCAACCATTAAAAACCAGTGAGACAAGAAACTGTTACCATAAAAACAGAAGGCTGCAGCTGCTAGACGAAGGGAAAAGGAATGTCTAAGGAGAGACAGGATAGAGGAAAACTGCCCTGGCTGCATTCTGAGGCCAGGTTTCAAGAAACTAGTATAGCAACATTAGCTAAATTCCTAGAACGACAACAAGGAGAAGGATAAGACATCCAAACGAAAGCAGAGGAATAGATTTCGCGCCATAGAAACTATAAGAAATACTACAATTTTAGTGTCCATGCATCAAGATTTCCACTAAAGCTACTATCATTAAACAGCAACACACACCTTCACATTGTTCAGTCAGAATCCCCTTAGAATGAATGGATCCCAATGTGGATCCTTATGGGTGGCCAATATTTCCTAATTTTACAGTTTCCAAAACAGAAAGAAAAAACAAAGCACTGAAACTTTGGTGATACCACGGGCCTTCCTGTTATCTGCTCAGACTTGCTCTTTCTACTAAATGAATCACATTTATCTGCCAACATGCTTTAGATTGAAAATATATATTCATATAAAATAGCTTCCTTTAACTGGAGTCTTGCACTGAAGAACACTCTTATCAGTGTAACCTTGTGGTTAATATATTTTGTGTTCATTGCTGGGAACAAAATAATATTTTTTTTAGTTGTCAGAAAATTTCTGGTTTGTACAAATAAAGAAATAAAAATATAAAATAAAATATAGCTGATTTCTCTGTAGATATCTTTGAAATCAAATAAGTTTTTACTTGAAAAATATCACTAGACTTACTAACAGTTGGAATAATTCTCTTTTTTGTTGTTGTTTTAAATGAAAGCAACTACATTTGTTATTCACTTCTATTTCACACTTCACTGCGGTATCCAAAATTACAATCACAATTTTTGGGGGTAAGGAGGGATTTTAAAATTAAAATATATTTAAACTATCAAATAAAAAGTTATTTAATAGAAAAGTATTACAATCTC
The DNA here is from genome assembly GCF_904066995.2 of Poecilia reticulata. Classification (NCBI taxonomy): domain Eukaryota; kingdom Metazoa; phylum Chordata; class Actinopteri; order Cyprinodontiformes; family Poeciliidae; genus Poecilia; species Poecilia reticulata. The sequence continues at coordinate 10,645,819 of NC_088831.1, forward strand.
CTATATCAAGTGCTAAGTATGTAAACTGTGTCTGCCAGTAATATATCTGGAACTAATATGGTCTGGATATTGTGATGGCAGCTCAGTTCTCCACTATTCCTCAATTAAAGTCCACAGAAACGCTTCTGAGAGCTGAAAATGGCCCTGCCGTAGGTCATCACACTGTGGGAATCTAAGAATAACAAGAAACACGACCGTAGACGTTTCTTTTTTTTCTTCGCTGCTGTCTGGTGAAAGAGTGGGAACGAGGCAGAAAGGTTGACGGGTTCTGTCTGCGTGTCAGAGAGGGAATCAGCCAAAATGAAGCAAACAGGCTGTGTGAATCAGCACAAGTTCAAGTGAAGTCATCAGGACAATCTAGCAATGCTGGCTGCTCTGTGTGTGTGTGTGTGTGTGTGTGTGTGTGTGTGTGTGTGTGTGTGTGTGTGTGTGTTGGCACAGGTGAATTAACAGGACATTTCGCCTGTATACACGCAACACTAACGGGACATTTTGAATTAGTGGGACAGTGTCGATGTCCTCATAATTCTTGCAACGTAAAAATGATTGGAGGGGGTTTCAATGCATGCCAAAGGGTTAAATTCCAAAAATCAGGCAAAGTCCCAATAATTCACATTTACATGACATTTGTGTATGACCTGTGTATCGATATTGCGCCCCTGCTGGTAACTTTGGGTATTGCACTTGCTCATGAATAATTCACACACGTGTATGTTTTTAGACACGCTGATTGGCCAGCATAGGGGGGTCCCTGTAATGAAGGTTTTTGCGGGAGAAATGTGTGTTGGATAACAATTCTCCTAAAAAAATACTACTTTATTGAATGCAAATCTGGCTAAATTAAAACACTGATTATTTTAGAGGTACAAATCTGTAGCTCGCTGTTGGGTGATTCATTTCAACAAAGTTAATCTTTAATCTATGGTTTTAATAGTATACTGAAGGATGACAGAGGATTAATAATATCGAGACTAAAAATGTCAGTGGCCTAATGATATGGCATCACTGACCATAGCATATTTTTGGATTGTAAATTAAATGTTGAATGATTAAAAGATAGCTGTTAATAAATATTGGGAGACTGGAAGATAATTATCAGATGCAAATGTAATAGTTTAGGTGTATGGACAAACCTTACCCAACCAAATCCTAACCTACAGTGATGCAACTCACTAGAGGTTGCAGATTTAAGGAGAAAATGTTAATTTTACTAAGAAGAGACTTAGACTTGTAAGAAGTTATGTGAACCTCTCTGGATAACACCTTTTTATCCATATATACAGTGAATCTGGAAAGTATTCACATGCTTCACTTCTTCCATGTTTGGCTGTTATAACTTTTTTTCCAAATTGTATTAATCCCTTTCCTCAAGATTGATAACACAAATGTCCTATTATGACATGATGTGTGAAAGTGTGATTTTTGCAAACTAAAAACAGAATTACTAACAAATTACATTTACAAAGTATTCACAGCCTTTATCATGAAGCTCAAAATAGAGGTATGTTTACTGATAATTGCAGAGATTAAGTTCTACAACTTAAATAGAGTCCACCTGTAATGAATTCTGTTGATTTGATTAGATCTGGAAAGGCACACACCTGTCTTTGTAAAGTCCCAAAATGGACAATGTTTGTATGCAAACACCAAGCATGAAATCAAATACAATGTCTGTAGACCTCAGAGACAGCATTGTTTTGAGGCAAACATCTGGGGAACGATATTAAAAATTATGTTGTTTTGAAGTCCCCAATGAGCTCAGTGGCCTCCTTCATTCATAAATGGAATCAGTTTGGAACAACTCTATAGAGCTTGTTGGTTGTCTAAATTGAGAGGGCCTTAGTCAGGAAGAGTCAGGAGAGAAGGGCCTTAGTCAAGAAGGTAACCAAGTACCCTATGGTTACTCCAGTGTTCCTCTTTTGATAGAGGAGAACTGAGAATCTGACCCCTGGCTACAGAAGCTGGCTCTTGGGATGTGGAATGTCACCTCTCTGGTGGGGAAGAAACCTGAGCAGGTGTGCAAGGTTGAGAGGTTCATCTAGAAATAGTCTGTTTTACCTGCTTATTGCCATGGAGTCGGAATTGATGATGCCACCATACACCTTTATCAAACCCACTGTCATCTGGACAAAGCAGGCAGCACTTTGATGATCATGTCCTTTGATTTCTCAAGTGCATTTAACACAATTCAGCCTGATCTGCTCTGTGAGAAACTCCAGAAGACACAGATGGAGCCCTCAACAATCAACTGAATCTATGACTACCTCACAAACAGACCACAGTTTGTGAGACTGAAGGACTGTGTGTCTAACCTGGTGGTCAGCAACACAGGAGCTCCACAGGGCACTGTACTCTCACCATTCCTTTTCACTCAGTACACGTCATGTTTCCAGCATAAGTTGGACTTCTGTCACCTATGAAAATACTCGAATGACTCTGCAATTGTGGGATGTATCAGAGATGGACAAGAGGCTGTGGCTGGGGATGACTGTCAAAATTCTGAAGATAATGATCCACAGAGGGATTTTGCATAAAATCCACAAAACGTTTTAGACAATGCTGACCATCCTTTTATTTCAAATCCAAATCTCTTCAGCCAGACGTTTCTTCAGATTGGTTGTAAAACGGATTGCTACAGGAGATCTTTCTTGGTCATAATCTTTCATAACTCCTTAAATTAGTTACGTCAACATTTAATTTCCTTTTGAATAAGCAAATTATTTTTTAATTTAACTGAATAAAGACTCAATGAGATCAAGATACACACCAGAGGTCACTAATAGGCGGACCCTGGTCTGCATCTAGACGAAAATTATGTCTCATGCAGACCCAAAACTGATACCAAAACAAAAATAACAACCTTACATCTTGTTGAGCACTGTCTGATTTACTGGCACAGCTTTTACAATCTAAGCAGATTTATCCCTGAAGGAAGAATCTGTAAGGACTGATCCTTGCACTTTCTGGCTCCAAAGGGCTACTGTCCTCAAAGCTTACACATCTCTGAGGTAAGTAGCCCTGCAAATCTTAATTATGTTTGGTTTCACACACAACCGTGAGCCAGCTTTCTCCACAATGAATATTATAAAAAACAAATATTGTTCCTGGCTCACCAATGAGCACATCCACACATGCATGAGACTGGTTCTGACATCATTCAAGCACATGTTAAAATTCTGGCATGACAAGCAAGCGCTCACTTCTGTCACCGAAAGCAAAAGAAATAAGTGAATTAAGTCTAAAACTGTTCAGTTATTAAATCTGTTCATCTTTAAATAGTTTAAGTCCAGATGGTAAACAAAAACATAAATCAAGCTTTCTTCAATTTGTTTTTTTCTGAGGTCATTCACTTGTGAACATGCAGTTTTCTTGTTTTACTTAGGTTCTTCTTTTGACTTGACATCCTACTTTTACTCAGTGAATGAGAGATCAAACATGACAAATTAAACATGCATATTCAGCTCCCTGTTCCATGACAATAAATATTGTCAAAAAGTACTTGAATGACATAATTCATTTAATTTGAAAAGCAAATCAAGGCATGCAGACGCTGAAAAAACTACCCAGCTACTAAATTTTAAGTTTATATATATATATAATTTTTTTTTCTTCAGACCTTGGCATCATAAAATATTGCTAAGATATCATGAATTGAATACCCCTGATCTTGGAAATCACTTTCATAAAGGTCTAAGGTAGTGGATAAATAATTAATCTATCACAAAACCTAGTGAATGATTTGTTCATCAAAGAACACCTAATTGGAGAGAGGAAAAGGGGTGGAACCTTAACACCTCCCCACCTGTCATTTTCCTCCCAAGACTGATGTTGCGCTCTCTGCGAGGAATGTACAATTATACTGCGGTGCAACTCGAACGGACGTGGAGAAGTATGTAGGTAAGTCTTTCTTAAAGTGATTTGAACATAAGCAAGGTTGGCAAAGTTTTACCGATATTTGCAATGTGACCGACATATATTTTCATGCAGCACTTCCTAATTAAGGCACCGCTAATGAGCAAAAGCTAGCTTGTGTTGAGAACAGGTGACCACTTAGAACAAGGTTTAAACACGCCATGTGTTAAATGGAATGACCATTTTAAAACAGGAATTAGAATGTTACATTTGTGTTAAAACTGACTCTGTGCCAACTAAAGCAAAAACGGCAACATGGGCTAATTAATGGCTGCTCACTTCAGTTATGATGTAAGCATGTGCAGCTAACCTTGTCTACCGTTTTACATTTTCGTTTCATTAGAATAGTTTCATTATAAAACAATAATTCACAGTGCAAAGCTAATAATTAATATCTTTTTTTTTGCAAGTTATGGTGCAGTTAATGTAAAAATAAATAAATACATAAATATTACCAGACGTTTTTTCAAAAGAAAGTTTAAATACCCAGATCATTCAACAGTTTCACATGGTGTGATTTAAACCTTTTTGATGTTTTCCTTCTTAACTAGTGCTTTCTAAATATTTTGTAGGCTATTTTGTTGGGTAAGTTAAACAAATATGAAACATCAGCTGCAACTGAGGTTAAGAGAAGTGCAGTCCTATGTTAATTTCCATGATTGTGGTAAGAACACTGTTGGAGCTATTTATTCTTTATTTTCTTTATCCATTTGAATTGTGTTAGTTTATATCTTAAATTTATATTTTTTGTATTTTTACAAAATCCTTATTGTCAACCGTGGTACTAAGAACCCACTGTCCTGTACATTCCTGTCCTGTACTTATTTTCCTGCAACTTTTAGATATCTCTCTTTTTTAGCATACCTGTCTCCAATATAAGCACAGTACAGCTTGATTACATGCTAGTGAGGATATTTCACCATGTAGTATAAAAATATAGGACAAGTTGCACATCTAAAAGTTACAGAACTTTGGCCCTTGAGGAATGCAGTTTGAGAACACCGTTTTAGGCATTTCCTTATTGTGGCACAGCTGATCTGAGTGAATGACATCAGCTGTGCTGAAACAGTGGTATACTGAGGAAGTAATACAATAATTTGATTTGGTTTTGGTGGAACAAAACCTAAAGGGCAGTGATACAACTAGACGGTGTAAACATCTGGAATATCTTCTTAACAGTGTAAGTTACTGCTTGCTGCTCTGACTTAGAAAGAATATATGAACATATTGTGCAGGAGTTCTTAGTTTATATTTGCTAAATTAAATCATAATTTAATTTAGCAAATGGCCATTGTGGTTGTTTAGCTGCTGTTCTGTTTAAAATTTGATGATGATAATAAACAGATTTTTTTCAGTCTATCATTAAAACATGTTACTTTTATCTTCTCTTGATCACCATAGACTTTTTTTCACTGGATGTACACAACAATGAGGCCACAGAGATTAAAAATAAAACCAAAGGATGAAGCAGCTCATTTTGTGAGTCTGAGTCTGGACAAAGATGGTTTTGATGTGCAATACATAAACTCTTTGAAGGGTAAGCAGACAAGCCATAATTTTTATGATTTTTGTTACTGTGGGCTGAAAATGACATTTTATCTGGTCTAACAGGTCGAGGAGTATTTAGTACATGCCACTTTCAGACAGGAGCCTTCTTGTTGGAATATCGAGGTGATGTCATAAACAGAGAAGAGTATGAGAGACGGGTAAAAATCTATCATGATGCTATGAAGGTCTTCATGTTTGAGTTTCGTCATAATGGAAAAAAGTTGTGGTATGTAATATTTAAAAATGACTAAAAGAAATTATAAAAATTAAGTTTCAATCCTTGAAATATTTAATGCCTTCTATTATTAGTTTGTAAATACTTGTAATCCTCCCAGAATTATATGCACACTGTTTTATATCCTGTCATCCTTGGCCATTTAGATTTTTCTTCTTGTTTCAGTGTTGATGCAGCGAGAGAGGATGGATCTTTGGGAAGACTGGTTAATGACGACCATTTGAGCCCTAACAGCAAAATGAAGACAATAACAGTGAATGGCAAGCCTCATCTCTGTCTCTTTGCAATTAAGGATATAAATCCAGGGGAAGAGATTACCTACAACTATGGAAACGCTGAGTGGCCATGGAGAGTGAAGGTAAATAACTAGAATTTCTGAAAGCCATTTGACAGTCAATAACATTTTACCAAAATACAATTTATTAAGTGTAGACACAATCTACACAGTCTGTTTGCGGTCTACTCCTAAGGTGTCTGCTTGACACAGTCCCAGCAATGGTTATTCCTGACAAGGCACAGGACTAAGATTGTGTATAAATAACCCGATAAGTAATAATGTTTTCTGTCACTATGGCCTTTCTTAAAATACTTTGGCCAGTTGGCTTACCTAGCATTGCCCTAGCTCTGTATACAGTGTTACTCTTTCTTGAAGTTAATATTAAATTAATCTTAATGATTCGTTTGGTGTCTTCTCCACAGGTTTCTGCTCACTGTGACAAAACTGCAGGTGAAGAACCGATGGGATCACTGTCCTCGTCTCTTGAACCACAGGTGAACAGCTATTCCTTCTAGGAAATCTTAAACATTTTTCTGACAGTTTATTTTAGTGGACATGGGTTTTTGAGACTGTAGACACAGTCCCAGAAATGCTTGTTCCTGTCGGGGCACAGCATTATGAGGACTGTGTATAGATGACCCAAAAAGTAATATTGGTGGCAATCATTGGGACTTTGTTTTAAATATTATTGCGAAACAACTTGTCTAGCTTTCCATAGCTCTATATACATAGCTCTATATTGGAGTTAATTGGCAATCACTAGGACCTTGCTTAAAATACTATTGCCAAACAACTTTCCTAGCTTTACAATAGCTCTTTAGACAGTGTCTCTCTATAGTGTTCTAACGTGAAGTCAATATTAAATTAATCTTAATGACTCGTTTGCTGTCTTCTCCACAGTTTTCTGCCCACCCTGACAGAACTGTAGGTGAAGAACCGATGGGATCACTATCCTCATCTCTTGAACCAAAGGTGAGCAGCCGTCCGACTTGGAAATCTTTGCAATTTGTCTGACAGGTATTTTAGTGGACATGGGTTTTTGAGAGAGTAGACACAGTCCCAGCAATGCTTGTTCCTGTCAGGGGACAGCATTATGAGGACTGTGTATAGATGACCCGAAGAGTAATATTGTTGGCAATCACTAGGACCTTGCTTAAAATACTATTGCCAAACAACTTTCCTAGCTTTACCATAGCTCTTTATACATTTCTCTCTATAGTGTTCTAACTTGAAGTCAATATTAAAATAATCTTAATGACTCGTTTGCTGTCTTCTCCACAGTTTTCTGCTCATCCTGACAGCACTGTAGGTGAAGAACCGATGGGATCTCTGTCCTCATCTCTAGAACCACAGGTGAACAGCTGTCCGACTTGGAAATATTAGTAATTTGTCTGACAGGTATTTTAGTGGACATGGGTTTTTGAGAGCATAGACACAGTCCCAGCAATGCTTGTTCCTGTCAGGGCACAGCATAATGAGGACTGTGTATAGATGACCCGAAGAGTAATATTGTTGGCAATCATTAGGACCTTGCTTAAAATACTATTGCCAAACAACTTTCCTAGCTTTATCATAGCTCTTTATACATTGTCTCTCTATAGTGTTGTAACTTGAAGTCAATATTAAAATAATCTTAATGACTCATTTTCTGTCTTCTCCACAGGTTTCTGCTCACCCAGACAGAACTGCAGGTGAAGAACCGATGGGATCACTGCCTTCATCTCTTGAACCACAGGTGAACAGCTGACCGACTTGGAAATCTTTGTAATTTGTCTGACAGGTATTTTAGTGGACATGAGTTTCTGAGAGTGTAGAGACAGTCCCAGCATTGCTTGTTCTTGTCAGGGGACACATTATGAGGACTGTGTATAGATGACCCATAGAGTAATATTGTTGGCAATCACTTGGACCTTGCTTAAAATACTATTGCCAAACAACTTTCCTAGCTTTATCATAGCTCTTTATACATTGTCTCTCTATAGTGTTGTAACTTCAAGTCAATATTAAAATAATCTTAATGACTCGTTTGCTGTCTTCTCCACAGGTTTCTGCTCACCCTGACAGAACTGCAGGTGAAGAACCGATGGGATCACTGCCTTCATCTCTTGAACCACAGGTGAACAGCTGTCCGACTTGGAAATCTTAGTAATTTGTCTGACAGGTATTTTAGTGGACATGGGTTTTTGAGAGCATAGACACAGTCCCAGCAATGCTTGTTCCTGTCAGGGGACAGCATTATGAGGACTGTGTATAGATGACCCGAAGAGTAATATTATTGGCAATGACTAGGACCTTGCTTAAAATACTATTGACAAACAACTTATCAAGCTTTGCCATAGCTCTATATACAGTGTTACTCTATAGTGTTCTGACGTGAAGTCAATATTAAATTAATCTTAATGACTCGTTTGCTGTCTTCTCAACAGGTTTCTGCTCACCCTGACAGAACTGCAGGTGAAGAACCGATGGGATCACTGTCCTCATCTCTTGAACCAAAGGTGAACAGCTGTCCGACTTGGAAATCTTTGTAATTTTTCTGACAGGTATTTTAGTGGACATGAGTTTCTGAGAGTGTAGACACAGTCCCAGCATTGCTTGTTCTTGTCAGGGGACACATTATGAGGACTGTGTATAGATGACCCATAGAGTAATATTTTTGGCAATCCCTAAGACCTTGCTTAAAAGACTATTGCCAAACAACTTTCCTAGCTTTACCATAGCTCTTTATACATTGTTTCTCTATAGTGTTCTAACTTGAAGTCAATATTAAAATAATCTTAATGACTCGTTTGCTGTCTTCTCCACAGTTTTCTGCTCACCCTGACAGAACTGTAGGTGAAGAACCGATGGGATCACTGTCCTCATCTCTAGAACCACAGGTGAACAGCTGTCCGACTTGGAAATCTTAGTAATTTGTCTGGCAGGTATTTTAGTGGACATGGGTTTTTGAGAGCATAGACACAGTCCCAGCAATGCTTGTTCCTGTCAGGGGACAGCATTATAAGGACTGTGTATAGATGACCCGAAGAGTAATATTATTGGCAATGACTAGGTCCTTGCTTAAAATACTATTGACAAACAACTTATCAAGCTTTGCCATAGCTCTATATACAGTGTTACTCTATAGTGTTCTGACGTGAAGTCAATATTAAATTAATCTTAATGACTCGTTTGCTGTCTTCTCCACAGGTTTCTGCTCACCCTGACAGAACTGCAGGTGAAGAACCGATGGGATCACTGTCCTCATCTCTTGAACCAAAGGTGAACAGCTGTCCGACTTGGAAATCTTAGTAATTTGTCTGACAGGTATTTTAGTGGACATGGGTTTTTGAGAGCATAGACACAGTCCCAGCAATGCTTGTTCCTGTCAGGGGACAGCATTATGAGGACTGTGTATAGATGACCCGAAGAGTAATATTATTGGCAATGACTAGGACCTTGCTTAAAATACTATTGACAAACAACTTATCAAGCTTTGCCATAGCTCTATATACAGTGTTACTCTATAGTGTTCTGACGTGAAGTCAATATTAAATTAATCTTAATGACTCGTTTCCTTTCTTCTCCACAGGTTTCTGCTCACCCTGATAGAACTGCAGGTGAAGAACTAATGGGATCACTGTCCTCATCTCTTGAACCACAGGTGAACAGCTGTCCGACTTGGAAATCTTTGCAATTTGTCTGACAGGTATTTTAGTGGACATGGGTTTTTGAGAGAGTAGACACAGTCCCAGCAATGCTTGTTCCTGTCAGGGGACAGCATTATGAGCACTGTGTATAGATGACCCGAAGAGTAATATTGTTGGCAATCACTAGGACCTTGCTTAAAATACTATTGCCAAACAACATTCCTAGCTTTCCATAGCTCTTTAGACAGTGTTACTCTATAGTGTTGTAACTTGAAGTCAATATTAAAATAATCTTAATGACTCGTTTGCTGTCTTCTCCACAGGTTTCTGCTCACCCTGACAGAACTGTAGGTGAAGAACCGATGGGATCACTGTCCTCATCTCTTGAACCACAGGTGAACAGCTGTCCGACTTGGAAATCTTTGTAATTTGTCTGACAGGTATTTTAGTGGACATGGGTTTTTGAGAGAGTAGACACAGTCCCAGCAATGCTTGTTCCTGTCAGGGGACAGCATTATGAGGACTGTGTATAGATGACCCGAAGAGTAATATTGTTGGCAATCACTAGGACCTTGCTTAAAATACTATTGCCAAACAACATTCCTGGCTTTCCATAGCTCTTTAGACAGTGTTACTCTATAGTGTTGTAACTTGAAGTCAATATTAAAATAATCTTAATGACTCGTTTGCTGTCTTCTCCACAGGTTTCTGCTCACCCTGACAGAACTGCAGGTGAAGAACCGATGGGATCACTGCCTTCATCTCTTGAACCACAGGTGAACAGCTGTCCGACTTGGAAATCTTTGTAATTTGTCTGACAGGTATTTTAGTGGACATGAGTTTCTGAGAGTGTAGAGACAGTCCCAGCATTGCTTGTTCTTGTCAGGGGACACATTATGAGGACTGTGTATAGATGACCCATAGAGTAATATTGTTGGCAATCACTAGGACCTTGCTTAAAATACTATTGCCAAACAACATTCCTGGCTTTCCATAGCTCTTTATACATTGTCTCTCTATAGTGTTCTAACTTGAAGTCAATATTAAAATAATCTTAATGACTTGTTTGCTGTCTTCTCAACAGTTTTCTGCTCACCCTGACAGAACTGCAGGTGAAGAACCGATGGGATCACTGTCCTCATCTCTTGAACCAAAGGTGAACAGCTGTCCGACTTGGAAATCTTTGTAATTTTTCTGACAGGTATTTTAGTGGACATGAGTTTCTGAGAGTGTAGACACAGTCCCAGCATTGCTTGTTCTTGTCAGGGGACACATTATGAGGACTGTGTATAGATGACTCATAGAGTAATATTGTTGGCAATCACAAGGACCTTGCTTAAAATTCTATTGCCAAACAACTTTCCTAGCTTTCCATAGCTCTTTATACAGTGTTACTCTATAGTGTTCTAACTTGAAGTCAATATTAAATTATTCTTGATGACTCGTTTGCTGTCTTCTCCACAGGTTTCTGCTCACCCTGACAAAACTGTAGGTGAAGAACTGATGGGATCACTGTCCTCATCTCTAGAACCACAGGTGAACAGCTGTCCGACTTGGAAATCTTAGTAATTTGTCTGACAGGTATTTTAGTGGACATGGGTTTTTGAGAGCATAGACACAGTCCCAGCAATGCTTGTTCCTGTCAGGGGACAGCATTATAAGGACTGTGTATAGATGACCCGAAGAGTAATATTATTGGCAATGACTAGGTCCTTGCTTAAAATACTATTGACAAACAACTTATCAAGCTTTGCCATAGCTCTATATACAGTGTTACTCTATAGTGTTCTGACGTGAAGTCAATATTAAATTAATCTTAATGACTCGTTTGCTGTCTTCTCCACAGGTTTCTGCTCACCCTGACAGAACTGCAGGTGAAGAACCGATGGGATCACTGTCCTCATCTCTTGAACCAAAGGTGAACAGCTGTCCGACTTGGAAATCTTAGTAATTTGTCTGACAGGTATTTTAGTGGACATGGGTTTTTGAGAGCATAGACACAGTCCCAGCAATGCTTGTTCCTGTCAGGGGACAGCATTATGAGGACTGTGTATAGATGACCCGAAGAGTAATATTATTGGCAATGACTAGGACCTTGCTTAAAATACTATTGACAAACAACTTATCAAGCTTTGCCATAGCTCTATATACAGTGTTACTCTATAGTGTTCTGACGTGAAGTCAATATTAAATTAATCTTAATGACTCGTTTCCTTTCTTCTCCACAGGTTTCTGCTCACCCTGATAGAACTGCAGGTGAAGAACTAATGGGATCACTGTCCTCATCTCTTGAACCACAGGTGAACAGCTGTCCGACTTGGAAATCTTTGCAATTTGTCTGACAGGTATTTTAGTGGACATGGGTTTTTGAGAGAGTAGACACAGTCCCAGCAATGCTTGTTCCTGTCAGGGGACAGCATTATGAGCACTGTGTATAGATGACCCGAAGAGTAATATTGTTGGCAATCACTAGGACCTTGCTTAAAATACTATTGCCAAACAACATTCCTAGCTTTCCATAGCTCTTTAGACAGTGTTACTCTATAGTGTTGTAACTTGAAGTCAATATTAAAATAATCTTAATGACTCGTTTGCTGTCTTCTCCACAGGTTTCTGCTCACCCTGACAGAACTGTAGGTGAAGAACCGATGGGATCACTGTCCTCATCTCTTGAACCACAGGTGAACAGCTGTCCGACTTGGAAATCTTTGTAATTTGTCTGACAGGTATTTTAGTGGACATGGGTTTTTGAGAGAGTAGACACAGTCCCAGCAATGCTTGTTCCTGTCAGGGGACAGCATTATGAGGACTGTGTATAGATGACCCGAAGAGTAATATTGTTGGCAATCACTAGGACCTTGCTTAAAATACTATTGCCAAACAACATTCCTGGCTTTCCATAGCTCTTTAGACAGTGTTACTCTATAGTGTTGTAACTTGAAGTCAATATTAAAATAATCTTAATGACTCGTTTGCTGTCTTCTCCACAGGTTTCTGCTCACCCTGACAGAACTGCAGGTGAAGAACCGATGGGATCACTGCCTTCATCTCTTGAACCACAGGTGAACAGCTGTCCGACTTGGAAATCTTTGTAATTTGTCTGACAGGTATTTTAGTGGACATGAGTTTCTGAGAGTGTAGAGACAGTCCCAGCATTGCTTGTTCTTGTCAGGGGACACATTATGAGGACTGTGTATAGATGACCCATAGAGTAATATTGTTGGCAATCACTAGGACCTTGCTTAAAATACTATTGCCAAACAACATTCCTGGCTTTCCATAGCTCTTTATACATTGTCTCTCTATAGTGTTCTAACTTGAAGTCAATATTAAAATAATCTTAATGACTTGTTTGCTGTCTTCTCAACAGTTTTCTGCTCACCCTGACAGAACTGCAGGTGAAGAACCGATGGGATCACTGTCCTCATCTCTTGAACCAAAGGTGAACAGCTGTCCGACTTGGAAATCTTTGTAATTTTTCTGACAGGTATTTTAGTGGACATGAGTTTCTGAGAGTGTAGACACAGTCCCAGCATTGCTTGTTCTTGTCAGGGGACACATTATGAGGACTGTGTATAGATGACTCATAGAGTAATATTGTTGGCAATCACAAGGACCTTGCTTAAAATTCTATTGCCAAACAACTTTCCTAGCTTTCCATAGCTCTTTATACAGTGTTACTCTATAGTGTTCTAACTTGAAGTCAATATTAAATTATTCTTGATGACTCGTTTGCTGTCTTCTCCACAGGTTTCTGCTCACCCTGACAAAACTGTAGGTGAAGAACTGATGGGATTACTGTCCTCATCTCTTGAACCACAGGTGAACAGCTGTCCGACTTGGAAATCTTTGAAATTTGTCTGACAGGTATGTTAGTGGACATGTGTTTTTGAGAGAGTAGATGCAGTCCCAGCAATGCTTGTTCCTGTCAGGGCAAAGCATTATGAGGACTATGTATAAATGACCCGAAGAGTAATATTGTTGGCAATCACTAGGACCTTGCTTAAAATACTATTGCCAAACAACTTATTTAGCTTTGCCATAGCTATATATACAGTGTTACTCAAAAGTGTTCTACCTTGGTGTGAGTTTTAAATTAATCTTAATGACTCGTTTGCTGTCTCCTCCACAGGTTTCTGCTCACTCTGACAGAACTGTAGGTGAAGAACCGATGGGAACACTGTCCTCATCTCTTGAACCACAGGTGAACAGCTGTCCGACTTGGAAATCTTTGTAATTTGTCTGACAGGTATTTTAGTGGACATGGGTTTTTGAGAGAGTAGACACAGTCCCAGCAATGCTTCTTCCTGTCAGGGGACAGCATTATGAGGACTGTGTATAAATGACCCGAAGAGTAATATTGTTGGCAATCACTAGGACCTTGCTTAAAATACTATTGCCAAACAACTTATCTAGCTTTGCCATAGCTCTATATACACTGTCTCTCTATAGTGTTCTAACTTGAAGTCAATAATAAAATAATCTTAATGACTTGTTTGCTGTCTTCCTCACAGGTTTCTGCTCAATGTGACAAAACTGTAGGTGAAGAAGCAATGGGATCACTGTCCTCATCTCTTGAACCACAGGTGAACAGCCCTCTGACTTGGAAATCTTTGAAATTTGTCTGACAGGTATTTTAGTGGACATTGGTTTTTGAGAGCGTAGACACAGTCCCAGGAATGCTTGTTCCTATGAGGGCACAGCATTATGTGGACTGTGTATAGATGACCCAAAGAGTAATATTGTTGGCAATCATTGGGACTTTGTTTTAAATATTATTGCCAAACAACTTGTCTAGCTTTCCATAGCTCTTTATACAGTGTTACTCTATAGTGTTCTAACGTGAAGTCAATATTAAATTAATCTTAATGACTCTTTTGCTGTCTTCTCCACAGGTTTCTGCTCACCCTGACAGAACTGTAGGTGAAGAACTGATGGGATCACTATCCCCGCCTCTTGAACCACAGGTGAGCAGCCGTCCAACTTGGAAATCTTTGTAATTTGTCTAACAGGTATTTTAGTGGACATGTGTTTTCTAGAGAGTAGACGCAGTCCCAGCAATGCTTGTTCCTCTCAGGGCACAGCATTATGAGGACTGTGTATAAATGACCCGAAGAGTAATATTGGCAATCACTAGGACCTTGCTTAAAATACTATTGCCAAACAACTTATCTAGCTTTGCCATAGCTCTATAGGTAGAACACTCTACAGTGTTCTACCTTGGTGTGAGTTTTAAATTAATTTTAATGACTCGTTTGCTGTCTTATCCACAGGTTTCTGCTGACTCTGACAGAACTGTAGGTGAAGAACCGATGGCATCACTATCCTCACCTGTCGATCCACAGGTGAACAGCTGTCCGACTTGGATATATTTGTAATTTGTCTGACAGGCATTTTAGTGGATATTTGCTTTTGAGAGCGTAGACACAGTCCCAGCAATTCTTGTTTTTGTTAGGGGACAGTATTTTGAGGACTGTGTGTCGATAACCCGTAGTGTAATTTTTTTGGAGCCTTCATTAAATTGTTTCTTCATCTTTTCTTGGCAGTTTGTCTAGCTTAACCGTAGCTTTTTACACAAGGTTACCAAAGCCAGGGAACAAGACTCCCATAATTGCATAGTTTGTGTTTTTTCACATTCCTGGAAGCTGCCTACAAAATTATCACTGAACGCTTTCAGTGATTTCTTTTACAAATGAAAGGCATCCCTTAACATTCATTTTCTGAAATTAAAACCTTTTTACATCAGAATTGTGCTCTTACTTTTATAATGATGCAATGTTTTTTCTACAGAAATGCAACCATGTTTTACTGCACTCCTCATTTTCAAGCATTGAAAAATGCACACATTGCTTGGGACCTTTTGTAGCCCTCAAGTGGAATGGTCTGAAATGTAAAGGTGAGTTTACCTTGTGTGGTTATTACTCCTTTAGTATATCCAAAGTGGATTAGGATTGGATTTCTAAATGACTCTTAAAGTTTAACATGTATAGATCTTGTTATTCAGATGTAATGGATGATCAAAAATGTAATGTTTGTGATTAGTTTTACCTATTGGAATGATAGATGTTATCTCTACTACTTGTGAAAATATTTAAATTATGACTGCTTTTATACAAGGAACTTTCTGTTTAATAAATATGACCATAAAAACCTTAACTTTACTCACACCCTCTTTTTAGACTGTTCTTCAATATGGCACAACATCTGCTATGAAAAGATCCAGAGGACTGATTTTTCACCATCTTCATGGGTAAATGTCTTTAGTTCTCTTTTTGGTACTTTTTAAAAGAGCAATACTTAAACAATATCTTTCTTGTTAAGGTTTCGGACAAATCATCTTCAGCTGATGATGTTTCAGACAAAGAATACATACCTGACTCTGCCAGTTACTCAGATAGTTCCGTGGAACTCTCAATAGATGATTCAAATTATTTCAAAAAGACTATTCTTGATCCTTGTTTCATTGCACCTTTGCCAGACTGTCAAAAGAGTGATGGTGCAGAGAATGACTTGGCTGAAGGTCTTATTTCTGAAAGTGCAGACAGTGCCAAAAAGGTTGTTCAGAAACAGATGAAAAGGTCTTCTGAAAATAAAAAACCTCTTGACGTTCAAACTGAAGGAAGATCTGTGGAGCCACTCCCCAGATCTGAAGCTGTTGAAAGCATCCAGTCTACAAGTATATCATCATCAAGAGATACAAAAAACTACTGCTTTATTTGTGGCAAGCCCCAGTCTAAGATTGCTCGACACTTAAAAGTCCATGAGAAGACGAATGCTGAAGTCGCTCAAGCTTTGGCACAACCAAAAGCCTCAAAACTGCGGAAAAAAATACTTGGACAGTTGCGAAATAAGGGGAACTCTACTCACAATAAAGAGGTTTACAAAAGTGGCAGTGGACTGCTAAAAATTAAACGTAAACCCAAGCTGAAGTATAACATAAACCAGTATGTTCACTGCATGTTTTGCCAGGGATTGTACCTTCGGAATCACCTTTGGCGGCATGCTAGTAAATGTACATCCAAACCAAGAACAACTGATGAGACAGGACCAAAAAGGGTTTTGAGCTTGGCCTCAATGGTGGATTCTGGACTATGTCAGCAAATATCCCAAGGTGTTTTTAAGCTCCTAACAGTGATGAAAGATGATGAAGTTTCTGCTGCAGTGCGAAGTGACTTTTACATTCTACAGCTTGCACAATCATTTTTCAATAAACATGGTCAAGATCCCTCCAAGCATGAATATATTCGACAAAAGATTCGTGAAGTTGGAAGGCTTCTGCTAATCCTGCGGAATGAGTTTTCTATATACAACATTGAAGATGCTGTCAGGCCCTCAAACTTCCATGTACTTGTTCAAGCAGTCAAGAGAGTTTCTGGCTTTGATGAAGATAGTCATTCATATAAAACTCCTAGCCTTGCTCTGAAATTAGGACACTCGTTGCACAAGATCAGTGACCTTATATGCTGCACAGCTTTAGTATCAGGGAATGATGAGCTTAAAAAGTCATGTCAGGCTTTCAAAACACTTTATTTATCAAAGTGGTCAGAACTTGTCTCCCACACAGCTTTAACAACCTTGAGTGATAAGCGCTTTAACAAGCCTTCCACGCTTCCTTTCACTGAGGATGTTCAGCGTCTTCACCAGCATTTGGAAAAGGTTGCAAATTTAGCATCTGAGACTTTGAAAAGTGATCCGTCACCACAAGCCTATAGGGAACTGTGCAGAACTACATTGGCTAAAATCATTTTGTTCAACCGAAGACGAGGTGGAGAGGTTTCTAAAATGCAGCTGTCTGCCTTTCTAGAGAGGGACACCACTCCCTTGCATAAAGATGTTGCAGTTGGTCTTACAGAGTTTGAACGACAACTTTGTGCCCATTTCAGCAGGGTTGAAATAAAGGGGAAAAAGGGACGAAAAGTTGCTGTGCTTTTATCACCAGACATGGTTGAAGCCATCAGCCAGCTCATTAGCAGAAGAAGGGAGTGTGGAGTGCCAGACAAAAACACCTTTCTTTTTGCTAGACCCAACTGTCCTACCCCTTACAGAGGACAAGACTGTCTTAGGGTTTATGCAAATGACAGTGGTGCCCAAAACCCTGAACTTTTAAGATCAACACAACTTCGCAAGCATGTTGCAACATTGTCCCAAGTGTTAAACCTAAGAAATCACGAACTGGACCAAGTTGCAGACTTTCTGGGACATGATATACGTGTTCATAGAGAGTATTACAGGCTACCAGAGGCTACGACTCAACTGGCAAAAATTTCTAAATTGCTTCTGGCAATGGAAAGAGGGACCTTGGCAAATGTGCAAGGCAAAACGCTGGATGAGATTGAAATTGAAGGTACTTTTCAAAATTCTATGTTCTTGTTTGGATTAGCGTTTTTATTTGTTACTGAACTGGTTTTAATTTTTCTTTTTTAGATGAGTTGGAACTGACTGACGCTGAAAGTGGACAAAGTGAAGTTGATTGTGACCAATCCGCACTTGTAAATGATACACAATGCTCTACAAATCAAGAATCTAATGAATCTTCTGGTGGTATGAATATCAATTGTCATGCCTGATGTAATATTACATGTTTTTAAAATTAGACATTCAGGTGTGTTCTGTTTACTTACCCAGTTACAGATGGTTTAGGAGAAGAGACATCACAAGGTACCTTGTTTTAATTTAAATTTTGATTACTCATTGCTACAAGATTTTGCCATTTCTTCAGGTTTTTCTTTACCCTCCTTGACAACATTGTTGAAGTGTTTATTCTATATTCTAGGGAGAACATCCTCTATGCCATCTGCTGAGAAGCCTTCGGAAAAAGTAGAAGATATGACTGCCTTAACAATCGTCCCCCCACCTCCCAGTTAATAATTTAGTTTCAATAACTTAACATAGTAATCATTGCACAATATAATAATGTTCTTTAATTTTGGCTAAAGGTTAGGTTTCTGTGCAGTTAAGACTAATATAGCAGACAACTTGTTTTGCATCTCTAATTTGACAGGTTGCAGAAAACCTCAATCTCCTGTTGAATTACCTGGGACCTCTTCTGGTATGACTTATTTCAATTAACCTTTCATTGGACATTTTGTAACTGATTTGAAATTTTGTATCTATTATTTTGTTGGCCTGAAGTATTACTAATGTATTGTAGGAAAGGGAAAGGAGATTATTGCACCACCAACTGAAAAACCCTCAGAACCCCAAGATGGTATGACTGTCTTCCTATCCATGATGGCTCTTTACTTAGTGGTATGGTTTAGAGATACTGACTTAGGGCTCATCATA
This sequence comes from Poecilia reticulata, assembly GCF_904066995.2. Lineage (NCBI taxonomy): Eukaryota > Metazoa > Chordata > Actinopteri > Cyprinodontiformes > Poeciliidae > Poecilia > Poecilia reticulata. The sequence continues at coordinate 10,664,705 of NC_088831.1, forward strand.
ACATATTACAAGAATTGAGTATTATCCTGAGCTTTAAAAAGCCCAGTAAGAAACATGCAAAGAAGGGGTTGGGTCTGTGCAATTTTTAACAAATAAGGTTGAAACAATCTTACAAAGTTAGTTGCTGATTATGATCAAGTAATAAACTTCTTAAACACAGAATGGACAGGACAGAATATGAATCATGACAAGCATGTCCTGGTTCTATAACAGGTCATAAAGCTTGCAGTGTAGTATAAAAGTTTATATTTGACATGCCAGGGTTGTAGATTCATGATTTCTAAGTGTAAAAAATGCAGTGTATCACAACTTGGTAATCAATTTAATAATAAAATATGGGAGAAAAATTGTAGGTGGATACATACAGTATTTGATTCATGTCATGACTAAATGCACGTTGAGAAATCCAATTGTCAAAGGGTAACGAACACAAACTGGAACTGGAATGTAAAACTTTGTCACAAGCATACTTTTATAGCAGACTCCTACATATGATTTATATTTTAAAAAGTAAAATTGTCTCTCTTGTTTGTAGATTATCCTGAAAAGCACCATCCTCAGAGACATCAAAAACGGCCCTGGTCTCCTAAAGAAATTGCAGCTGTGTTGAAACATTTTCAGAAACACATTGACAGTGGGAAGCTGGCAAGTTTTGTTGAAATTCAACAGTGTCAACAGGCAGAACATCCTGCTTTAATAAACCGCTCAATTCAAAACATAAGAGACTTTGTTAGAAATCGTGGTGTGTCCAAAAAAAAGAGAAAAGGAAAAGCTAAAAATGTCAGATAAATCTTGAGCCAAGATGCTCTAAACAAAACCTTAAGAACTTTCAAGCATTCTTTTGTTTTAAAAGTAAAAACCCAGAAGTTCAACTCTTAAGTGAGTATAAACGGCTCATTGTATTAGAGAGTATGTACTGCTAAAAGTAACATTTAATGGAAAAGGTGTTTTGTTTTTAACCTTCACCTTTTTTGGTTTGTTTGCTTGTTTGTTTTGGAGTAGTTTTCTATAATGTGCTCTGATTTCTAAGTTGGTCCAAGATTGATGTGTGAAGAGACTCAACTAAACTTGAACTCTTAATCATTGTCAAAGTAATTCAGAAGATTGATTTTTCAGGTTGTTGAAAAAGGCAAATATTGTTCTAGTAATGTTTTCTTAAAGGTATCACAATTAGTTTTTTTTCTTTTAAGTTGAGCTTCACCTTTAGTTGAAATGAGGCACAATGCTTTGTAGAGCATTGTACCTTAATTTGAAAGGGCTTCAGGATTAATATTTGAATAGAATAGTGTTCTTAAAACCTGCTTCAAAGAAAGATTTGTTTGCTTCTGAATAAGATTTTTTTGTTTTGAAGTAAGATTTTTTTGTTTTGTTTGAGTCATGTGTATTGTGTGGTATCTAGAAGAACTTGGGTTTAAGTTCATTATTGACTAAAGTCAAACTGTTTTGAAAAACTAAGCTTGATAAGGATCCTGTGTTTTGGTTTGCTCCAAAAAATAAAAATTGCAAAAGACAATGTCATTTGTTTATTCCATAATATGTTTTAATTTGTATAGATCTAAACATTACCCCATTGGTAGTGAACAAGCACTATATTGCTGACCATATTTCTAATTGGTTATTATTTTTTTCATATTTGGACTGAGATTTTTGTAGTCCGTGCCTGTGTTCATGACAAATGAACACTAACATTATTGCAGGGTGCGAATTAATCCATTTGATGCTCATTTGGGTACTTTAGTATATTTTAGGGACATTCTTTGAAGACTTATTTTAAATGTCCTTGCAATTCTCATTGGTACTTATAATGTATTGTTATGCAGGGGGTGTGGCTTATCTATCTAATTACCGATGTCCTGTTAATGTTGCATAAAGTCAGGTCATTATATTTAGAGTTGTGTAGTGTGTAAACACAATTTTAACTGAGATCTTTGTTGAGTGGCTCATTAAAGATTTTTTGACACATTCAGCCGGTCTGTAGAGCAAGTGGAAAGGGGTGCTCCCATAATTCACCACTGTGTCTGGTTTGGAAAAATTGTCCTTACAATTCACCGGGACCTGTATAGGTGTGTGTGTGTGTGTGTGTGTGTGTGTGTGTGTGTGTGTGTGTGTGTGTGTGTGTGTGTGTGTGTGTGTGTGTGCGTGTGTGTGTGTGTGTGTGTGTGTGTGTGTGCGTGTCAGACCAGGAACGAGGGGAAAAAAGAAGCTAGAAGACATCTGAGTGGAAAAAGAAAAAGCTAAAAGGAGAAAAGCATGAGTGCCTTCTTCCTACAGCCGCATAAATCAACGTCAACAGTGGGAGAAAAGCATTTTTAATTGGCCGCTGCTGAAGCCGGTTTATACTTAAGCAATAAATATCCTATTGTCCCGATGTGGATACTGCTGCCAGATCACTTAAAGACGATAATTCAAGACAGCAGCTTTACTCTCAAGAGGCTGCAGTCTGCAGGAAACACTGGCTGAATGACTCTGTGGTGTATGTCTTAAAGAATGCCCTCTTTTAAGCACCAGCACAGATGCCCATTGAGGGTTTGGACTGTGGTGGAGGGGGGACACGCCCTGGCTCTGTTTATCCTCATCTGTCATCAGGAGCTGGGCAAACACACACATACACACACACACACAAAACCGTCTACATTTTGCAAGCAGCAATCACAAACCTGGCGACCTTGTTTCACCTCCTTAATAACACCGAAACCTCATGATCCGCGCCGGGAGACTGAGCAGCATTCCTAACGATCTGTTTACCCTGACCGCAGTGAAATCAGGAGATCGATGTGCTCCGTTCTATAAAATGAGATTTCACATTGATCAGAGGTCGGTGCAATTGTTACAGCGTAGAGTAAAATGCAGATCAATGGCCAGGAACCTCCATCATCAATTGCAAATGAAGTAATGAGAAATACGAATCTATTGGATAAAGTGCATCAAAAATTGCAAAAGCCTGACCAGACCTGATTAATCTTCAGACCCAATGTGTAAATCTTGTTTATTTTTGTCTAATAAGTTGATACCATATTGCTTTTTTCCTGTAGCTAGGAGATTAGTTTAACATTTCTACAACTAAGGAAAGGACCAGCATGAGTGATTGCTTTTAAATGCGTCTAGTAAGTACCAGGGCGGTTTCATGGGCTAAATTTAAAAACTTTAGTCTTGGATCCTTCAGGATTACAAAAATAATGTAAAAAAGAATCATTAAGTCAGTAAAGTTTAAAAGTAGACCGGTGTGGTCGACCAGCTGGTTGAATGGCTTCCCAATTGGGTTTGTGTAGAAACACGTGACCTGGTTTGGTTTGCCGTTTAACCTTCTCCTCTCTTTAGCTTTAAAAGTCGTCTGTTTGTGTTTCTGCTCCCTCTTTGGTCCGACATCACTTCCTATTTCTGCGACAACTCCTCTGACCATGATGTCACTCCTTCACGTGTATTTATAGACGCCAATGGGAGGAGTTAATTCCCTGTCGAGCGATGACATCACTGTTATTCCAGAGATATTCATAACAGAGATAAAACAGCTAGCCTGCAGGAACTTTGAATATGGGATGTAGACTGCAAGCTTGTCTGCCATCTTTTTTTCCTTTTATCTCCCAGGAGTGCAGAGGTTTATGCAAATCACTGCCGCTTTTTCCTCCACTTGAGTCAAAAAGCAACTCAAAGGAGGGCGTCAGTTCGCTGATCTCAAGTGGAAATCCATGATTTGTAGACAGCTGGCCATCCTTTTCTAGAGTTAGCAAACCGAAGGGTGAAATGATCCCCAGAGGCAGTTAAGGCTTGTTCCCCCGTGGCGGGGAATTTAGAGGATTTTCTGCAGCAAACATAGGCTTAAAGAGCGTAACCGGCATTATTCAAAAACCACGATAAAGCCTCGACTTTCTCCTGCAGGCTCTGAAGGCTAATAGCCCGGTGGAGGAGGGAAGGTAACACAGGGTCGTTTTCCATTTCAGGGAGGCCTCAACTGACAGGGGACAACACCGGACCAATGAGAGACAGCTTAGAGGAGAGCGGGTTTATGTAACAGCCTTAGTCGTCTGTGACCCCTCTGCAAGTCGGAGTCAACTCCAGTAGATTTACATCAAAGCTGAAGTGTTGCTGCACATTTCGCTACACTGGAAACACAAACCTTAGAGGATTTTGCTGGAAATTTATGTGATGGGTCAACACAATGTAAGGCGTTAAATATGGAGCGGAAGGAAAAAGATGCATTTCTTAATTAATATGAAGAAATCCAAAGCTAAGCATTGCCTTCTGTTTGGTCCATCACATTAAACCCCAATAACGTAGATCAGACTTGTGCTTGTAATGTTATACAAAGTATAAAAGTTTAAAGCAGTACAAATAAGTCTGCAGGAATCCGTGAGGTTTTTAATGTTGAAGCCACAAGTTAATTTTATAAACTGCAGTCGTTAAAACACAATGGAGGAGAAAATGTGTTTTAAGACACATTTTTCCTACCAACTATTTTATTTCTCATGTTGAAGTCATGCAAATACAACACAGTTTACTAACAGAGAGCCCTTCGTGCTTCCCAACACGGATTCCACAGCTGCACTGGAGACAATTCCTGACCTCATCCCTGAAAACGCTGCCACTCCGACAGCTGCCAGAGACAGAAATGTGCTTTACATCTTCCACATTTCTGACCACTGGATCATGAGCTAAAAGAGAAAACAGAAGCCAAGCTTCTTCCTCCTTTTTAGCGCCGGGAACTAACTAAGTGGCTGTCATGGAAACAACAGATAGTCTACCTGACTGGACCGGATGAACCAGTTCTCCGCAAACAGAGAAAGGTTGTTAAAGCTTTTACTTTTACCACATTCGTCCAGCTAAAACACGCCTTTAAACTACTAACCTACATATTATAGAGGCTAAATTGACCCATATGCTAACTAAGCTACATAATGAGAGTAATATCAGTGTTCAAACTTATAAATGAGTCAATTTATTGAAAGCAACTACATTATTGAAGAAATTCCAGACATATTTTAGCTAACAATGTTTTCAAACTAAACAGTATTCTGAAATGCTAAGCTAATATATTAGAACTAGCAGTTCTAATATATTTTATGCTACTTTAAAGCTTCATGTTGCAATACCATCACTCAATGTGTTCATTTCTGAATCAGGAGTAAAATATTTTCATGTTTTACTTTAAAATGCATAAATTGACACTTTTGTGGTATTTCACTGCAAGTTTGAGCTGGATAGAAAGAAGAAGAGGTTGCAGTGAAAGAAGAAGAGGTTGCAGTGCTGCTCAGGGGGTCTGGCATTTCACACAAACATTCCTGTCTGATATAGCCCACATGACTGCAAAGTTCTTCTTACAGACAACTTATCCGGGCAACCCTCACACATGTCTATACATATAGTTTAGGGAAGTCCCATACTCCATATCTATAGCGCCTTGTGAACGTTTTCAGATTTTGTCTCAAACTTCAATGCATTTTATTGAGACTTTATGTGACAAACCAATAGAAGGCATATTACTGTGAAAACACCATGAAACATGGCGGCGGCAGCCTCATGTGCAGAAAGTTTAAAATATACACTTTTCTTTACTTTCAGCATTTTGTGCTACTTTGTGTTGGTTTAGCACATAAAATATGTTAACGTTTGTGGCTGACAAGATGTGCAAAAGTCCCACGGTGTGAATCCCTTAACCATGTTGGCTCAAAGCGCCAACATTTATTGAACTGCTCTTCTCTCTATGACTCTTTGGCCTCACGCAGAGATAAACCCCGGCCCTGTGGACTCTGGCCCAGAGCCAGGATGAAGTAAAACGATCCCGTCTTAGTCAATGCAAATACACAGTCCAGCTAGAACAAATGTTTCCAGACATGGAAGCATTTTTACAACTGATCGTGACAGTTGTGCGCAACCAAGATGGCAGCTTAACGCTTCTGTCAAGAGCCCCGCGGCGCAGGTAGAAAACACACCGTCCGCATCAGCGTTCACGCGCTTAACTTCTCAGCAGGGGGATTATTACATGTCATATGCTGCATGGAGGAATAACAGCTTCATGTGTAGAGAGCTGTGCACAGCGTGTGTGTCTGTGTGTGTAACGGTGAGGGATTACTGGGGGAAGAAAGTAAGTGGCTGCAGCCAGGCTCACGTGAGGAGCAGCTTAGGCAGGCTGTTTTGATTGGACGGCAGGACGTGTGCGTGCTTTATCGCAGAGTGAATTAAATCTAGCCAACAGCTGACTCAAGGAAGGCCAGCTCTGCTGGTCTGCTGCTTGGACAAAAAGATGGATGGATGAATGAGGAGAGATGGACGGAGGGAAGGAGATGCACCATTTTTGTCCTTAAACACACATTTTTCCATAAACCTACTTTCTTTTTCATACATATATATCTATATATACCTTGAAAATAGAAAATTTTACCAGACGATAAATTGTCACAGAAGTTATCACGATAAACAATAATATTGTTGTTTAGAGACCATTCCCAAAGACCAATAACCTTTAAATTCTGATAAACACTGAAACTGAAAGATATTTAAATAGCCAAAATAGAATAGAAGTAATAGAAGAAGTAGTAGAGTAATAGAAACAACAAAGCATTCGACTGAAGACTTTTGTCATCCAGTTTTTGGTAGTACAAACTGAATGGATATAGACATTGGATGTAAGGAAACGTCACCCTTTGACCTTTAGGAGGATTATAGGAGCAGTAGATCATCTCACCTTGGTGCAGTAGAGCATCCACACCTCGTAGAGCCTTTCGTTGGATGCCATAGCGCCACAGAGAGGGGCACCCCCTCCTTCAGGCTGCGGTGCCCACAGAGGTCACTTCCCTGGCAGTCATGATCTGAAGCCATCCATGACTTTTCCGGGAGAATCCAAAATTACTCCATAGCAGGTCAGAACTAATTCCTGTGGAGGACGAACAGCTCCACGGCCTGTACTCCCACTTCTCCACTCCTCTTCTTCTTCTCTTGGAGGGGTGGCTGTGTAGGACAACACGAATAATTACAGTGTCGGAGCAGGGTGTACAGAAATGCTCCAGTAAATACACTGTGGTGGTTATGTCAAGACAATAATACTTTACTTTACTCTGTGCTTAACGCTAAACCTAAACATACAACAGACCGTCGGTTTATCGGTTTGAACGCTGTCATACGATTCCGACTCTACCTGGTCAAGCTAGCTAAAAACCTAGCCGTCATAAAATAAGCCTGTTTCTATTTCTTTAAGCCCCCATTCCTCCTCCTCCTCTTCCTCCCCTTCATGTGACAGAAACGTCTCGTCCGCCCCAGCTAGTCCAACTAGAACACGACTCATGAAATAAAATAAAAATAAATGTCAAAGAAAAGATATTACAATGATAAATTCGTCGCCAACTTGAAGCCCACTTACGTAGATAGCGAAATGCCCAACTGTCACCTCCGCCACCGCGGTCTCTAGGGCTGCTGTTGCTGCGGGAAGCTTCCTGTCAGAGGATGTTTGGATTCCTTTCAAAATAAAAGCCCCACAAATATCAGATGATGCAGAACATGATTTACATTACGTAAATAATTAACTATTTAGAGACAATGACTATAAATGCAGTCTACTATCAATAATTTCTTAATTTAATAAATTTTACTTTTTTAATTTGTTGTATTCATTACAATTGATTTTAAACTATTACAAACATACTTATTTCAACCAAATTACGAATTCATTTCAAAGTACCACTTTTAGTCTTCCAAGTTAAATTACTTTGAGTACGTCCGTATAGACGATATATCGTAACTGTAATCTTATTTTGGTAAACCACATGAGGCTATTGCGAGCTATAAATATTCCACCTTTCTAAAAATCTATTCTAATCTATTCAAATAAACCGGGCTTGGCGTTCAACTGCAGTTTATTCAAAAGAGGGAATAAATTTACAAGTGAATAACTGGGAAGTTATTTTTATAGCGTACCCTATTCGCGACACATGGTGATGCTTTACGGTGTCGATGTGGATCTTCGTGTTTGCCAAGAACAGGATTTGGTTTCTGAATCTTTGTCGCCCTCTTAAGGAAATAAAAAGTACTGCTTTGTTTGGAATTTGTGCAGATGTGTCATTTAAAGGGACAGGTCAGGTTTTTTGTTGGAATAGTTAATCGTTTACATCCCGTGAAGTAAACGCAGCGCACTTTTCTTTTTTTTAATTTTATTTCCTTTATTTAACCAGGTAAACCCCATTGAGATCCAGATCTCATTTTCAAGGGGGACCTGGGTTTTCATAAAACCTATGTGATATTAACACTTGTTTTGACACTAAAATCAAACGTGGATTTTAGTGTAAAATATGGCTGAGCTATGGAGCAAAGCTTGTCCAACTCTACGAAAAACCCAGATTTGCTGGTGAAACCTTTACTTTTAAAGAGAATTACCTTAGATTGCATCACCACCAAAAGTCAAGGTACCTTACTCCTCGTTGAGTTGTGTGTATTTTGCACGTTTTTCCAAACTTGTGGGCAGGGGCGGATCTACTGGGGTGGCATGGGGTGGCAACGAGAGCCTTGGCACCCCTGTTGCCACCCCAGCTAGCGACTATGAATTCAATAAATAGTTATGGCAAATTGGACATTAAGCGCATGAAACTCTTTTTTCCGACAACATTGAATGCAACACTATGTAACCTGACATCTACTGCTAAGTAGCGGGAAGTGAGAGAGAAGAACAAAGCGCCAGCAGCATTGATGGAAATACATAGTGTTGCATATATATATTTAATTACTGGACTGGGCATTACGTGATTTATCGTATGTCACACATGTGCCATTGCTGTCCATTGAGTCAGGAATATCGGTGGTCAGGAAAATACTACGATCACGCAAAGAATCAGAAAAACAGACGCAATGTTTAGCAGTTAATTCAGCCATAGATTATGGTAACAAGGGCTTCAGATTTCACAGGTGAGGAAAAAGTTTTAATTCAAAGAAAAGATTGAACAAGTGAGCAGTGGGTCAGTTATACTAGCCTAACTGTTAGCCTGCTACTGACTTTGATAACCTCAGCATGTGCTGCGCAGTTCGGTGTGTTTTGGTTCCGTTAGCTCTAAACAACCCGCCCACCACATCATCAGTAGAGAAGCTGTTTAAATCAGCTAATCAACCACCGCGATAGTCAGGCGAAAACTTATTAATAATCACAATATAGACAATAAGCCTGACAACATAATGTAACAGACTGGATGCTCTGTTTTGGTGTTTTTGCTACTTTTTTGTGTGGGAAATGTTTGTTTTTGTTGTTGATTCCCCTGATCGGTAATCTCCGCTCTATGTGCTGTTGTCTGACGGTTGCCATGGCAACGGATGTGTAATGCGACATACAGAGCGAGAAAAGGGAATAGAAGTGGTTGGAGCTATTTTTCCTTTATTTCTTTATTCATTTAAATTTTGTTACTTTATTCTTACATTTCTATTTTTTGTATTATTTACAGAGTTTATTTGTAGGTTGATAATTGTTGATTTTATTTATTTTTTGTTTTATTATTTTTCTTATTTATTTTCTAAATTTAAACAGAAAGTGTCATGATATGAGGGAAGACAGGAGAAGCAATCGTGAAGTAATGTGGGTCAGTCCACTTTCTATAAGGGCCTGGTGAAGGACCAGCAGGCATTTGGGTTTTGGGCAGATGGTTTTTACCAGAGCAACAGTGGTAGCATGAGAACAAATGAAAGTTTGATCTCTGTAATTTTTTTTGGTGAAAGAGTAAAATAAATCACCAAGATCAATCAATAAGTTTGGACATTGAACCTTGTTTTGCCCGTGTCTAGAAACTTGACCCCAGTGCCTTAGTGGTGGCTTGGTGGAACTTTTATTGGATGTTTGGCTTGGCAAACAATCAGAAGTGGTTCTGTCTAGTTTGGTTCTTCACCTGTTTATCAGCTTTATTGTAGCTTTATTGTGGCTCACTGCAGCTGCTGCAATTCCTAAAAACAAGCGACAAAAACTGAGCTAATCTTTCTCAAAACGTGGTGATATTTATAACAGTGGTCAAACTACGGCTCCTACAGCATATTTAAAATAAAACGATTGACCAATATAAATAGAAATTCACCCCTTCTTGTATCTTGACAGAACTAACAGAAACTAAACTGCTTATAGATTTGTATCATGGAGAATTTATCAAACATCAGTTTATAATCTTTATTTTAAGTCGTATTTAAGAGATATATATAATAACAAATGATGGCGCTACTAATATTTTCGTGACAGATTTCTCTTTGTCCTGTATTGGGATAAAATGGTTTCCTGGACACAATGAATCACAGAGCGACCAATAAGCGCTGACCAGTCCAGTAATACATATCAATTAGCAGGAGTATGAAAGACGTAAAAAGAATTAACTATACTACTACCCTTGTCCCTTAATGGTTCCTGGTGCATATCTGCAGCTAACGTTCCGCCGTCTTGCCAGTCTGTCGCAGGGCAACACAGAGACACACAGGACAAACAACCATGTGCACACACACACTCACACCTGTGGGAGGAAACTGGAGTATCCAGAGAGAAACCACGCATGCACAGTGGGCTGGGAATTGAACCCAGAACCTTCTTGCTGCAAGGCAAGAGCTCTACCAACTGCGCCACTGTGCAGCCCCCATTTTGAAACAATGCAAGTTAAAAACAATACTGTGTGTGTATATATATATATATATATATATATATGTATGTGTGTGTGTGTGCATATAAAATATTGTTAAAAACAATATTGTTCTTAACAATGTTTAAGAACAACCGCTACTATATAGTGTAGCGGTATATAGTATATAGTGCAGGGGCAGAGCTATAGAGGGGCTGGGGGATGCTGCCCCCCCGAACCGGGACGGATGGGGGGGCTGGAGGTGCCAGGGAGGGAGGAATGGTTTCAAGTCGCTTAAATGTCTGATTATAGACGGAAAAGTGCGTCCTCACCTGTTGAGAAAGGTGTATTTAATGTTAAAGTCAACAGTTTCGTCGTTGTGTGTGTGTGTGTGTTTATATATATATATATATATATATATATATATATATATATATATATATATATATATATATGGAAATCCTTATAAGTCAATGACCCATAAACATTGAGCGGAGTTGTTGTGCCGTCTTCCACTGAAACAGTGAAGGGAAAAGGGCTAACGAACGGCTAATTCAACTCATTTTACAAGTTTAATGTGTTTGGAGTTTCTTAAACTCTTTTGGGGCAATTTACAGTGACCAACTGACCTGACCGACATGTTTTGGGAGATGTGGGGGGAACCGGAGAAAACCCACGCAAACACGGGGAGAACATGCAAACTCCACACAGACGGCCTCTGTGAAGGCGCAGCGCTAGCCGCTGCACCACCGTGCTGCCCACAATTTTTCCAATTGGGTTGGGAAGGGATCTATTTTCTAGTTTGTCAATGGAGGAAAGCGGGGGGGACTTGAAGTTTTAAATTTCCTCTTGACGGAGGGTCGCAGGGCGCCCCGTTCACACTGGCAACAACCTCCATCTTTTCTCTAGTCAAAATTATGAATATTAGGTTTGAGTTTTATTATCTTCACTTTTTTTCTTCTTGAATCCTAGAGTGCTCTGTATCTTCTTCCAGATTGAAAATTTAGATTTTTTCTTTTTACCATCCGTAGCTTTTTCCAAATCCTCTGGGATGGTTTCTCCTGTGGTCTCTGTCTCTACAGGTTCCAGATCCGTGGAACAACCAGGCAGCGATTCTGAAAAGAGTTCCTGCTGAGAAGAAACGTCTTCTCTTGTGTCTTTAACCTGGTCGACCTGGTTCTGTGAATCTTCCTCTGTTAAAGCGATGGTGGTGTTTTTATCCTCTCTGTTTTTAAGCAGTTGATCTTCTTTTTCCTTTTTCAATTCCTCTTTTAGGCTACTAATTTCCTGCTGGTATTTTTCTACTTGCAGTTTTAATGCTGTAACATCAGATTCATAGCGATTATTTTCCTCAAGGTACAAACCTTTAAATTTCTCTATCTCACCCTCGATTAGCTTTTCTTTCTCTTCTGAATCTAAAAGTTAATTTTTCCTGTTTTATAACTTGCTGGTATGTTTCAGCCTGTTTCTCCAATTCTATGACATCGTTTTCATATTTGGTCTTTAGCTTGTTGTATGAAAACTGAACTTTATCGAGTTCATCAAGGATGTTCTTTTCCCTTTTGTTAAGGGTTTTAATTTCTCCAGACATCTTCTGAAAGAGCTCCTCATTTTGAGCCCTCAGGTCATTGATAACTTTCTGATTTTCTTTAACCGTCTCTAAGTTCGTGTCTTTCTCTTGGATAACCTCCTGCTTAATTCTTTCAACTTCTTGATTCAGTTTATTAACATCAATTTCATATTTGCCAATAAAGTCATGGTAGGATTGTTTCATATCACAAAATTTCTTCTGCAAACGTTTTTTATCGCCTTGCAGGAATTGGACTTCTTTGTCATGGTTTAACTGGAGAACGGCATTCGTCTTCAATCAGTGCCATATCTTCCTCTGATGTCTTTCTATGATCTTTTCTTTCCTCAATTAGCCGTTCTTGTAACACCATAATATCCATCTCATATCTGGACTTTTGGTGCTGGTTCCACTTTGCTTTCTCTCTTTCCAACTCGAGCTTGGTCTCTTCCAGCTCTGCCTCCAGGTTGGCCATTTTCTCATTGTCTTCAGACCTTCTGGCAATCTCCATTTCCAGAAGGGAGCTCAAATGTTGGATTTCTTCCATGAATCCAAGTCGCTTGGATTCATGGAATATATATATATATATAGTTACAATGGTGACATTGAGCTGTCAGTGTGGGTCCTTGGATTGGAGACTGGAGACCCTTGGAGCTATATAGCCTACCTCATACCATGAGAGACAAGGATATTGTGGTGGATAAAGAACAGAGGAAAAGCCGTTGTGGTGGATGTAGCAATACCAAGTGATTCCAACATTAGGAAAAAGGAGCATGAGAAACTGGAGAAATACCAGGGCCTCAGGGAGGAACTGGAAAAGACCTGGAAGGTGAAGACCACAGTGGTGCCTGTGGTCATCGGGGCCCTTGGGACAGTCACCCCCAAACTGGAGCAGTGGCTAAAACAGATCCCAGGAACAACATCAGACATCTCAGTCCAGAAATGTGCAGTACTAGGCATGCAAGATACTGCGAAGAACCCTCAAGCTCCCAGGCCTCTGGTAGAGGACCCGAGCTCAGAGGATGTAAGAAACCACCTGCGGAGGGTGAGAAGGGAATTTATATATATATATATATATATATTAAAGCATACATGGAACGACATAACCAAGTGGCGGGCATAGTGTACAGGAACATCTGTGCAGAATATGGACTGGAAGCCCCGAGATCAAAGTGGGGAAGGGAACACCCCCAAAAGTGGTGGAGAATGACCGAGCTAAGATCCTGTGGGACTTCCAGATCCAGACAGACAAGATGGTAATGGCGAACCAACCGGACATTGTGGTGGTGGATAAAGAACAGAGGAAAACCGTTGTGGTGGATGTAGCAATACCAAGTGACTACAACATCAGGAAAAAGGAGCATGAGAAATTGGAGAAATACCAGGGCCTCAGGGAGGAACTGGAAAAGACCTGGAAGGTGAAGACCACAGTGAGACTTGTGGTCATCGGGGCCCTCGGGGCAGTCACCCCCAAACTGGAGCAGTGGCTCAAACAGATCCCAGGAACAACATCAGACATCTCAGTCCAGAAATGGGCAGTTCTAGGCACAGCCAAGATACTGCGCAGAACCCTCAAGCTCCCAGGCCTCTGGTAGAGGACCCGAGCTCAGAGGATGAAACAGACCACCCGCGGAGGGTGAGAAGGGAATTTTATTTTATTTTTTTATATATATATAACACACACATACTGCCACCCCTGAAAAAATCCCTGCCCCCCTCTAGCCTCCCCATAATTATTTTATTTTTCTAGATCCGCCCCTGCCTGTGGGAAGAGTAGCAAACAGAAAACTTATGTGTGAATTTTTCTTAAGAAAATAAAAGCATACAATTTTTGTTTTAAAGCAGGATTAATTATTTCCACTCTTGTAAGAAACTGCTCTGGCTTCAAATTCCTTCAAAATGTTTTCTCATCAGAACTGTATTCATAAGAGTAATAAATTAAAACAAAATAAGCTCGCATTGGAAAAGAACCACTCAGGAATAACAGCAAGGATGGGAATAAAAACATATATATCGATATTGTACCATTAATAATACAAGTAAGGCTTATACAGCTACCATGTTTGATATGTACTGTAACTCACAGTTCTCATACACAGCACGCTTAATCACAGTTACAAAGAATTCACCAGATCCTATTAAAAACAAAGGCATTGCTGGATAAGTGGTTGAAGAGCACAGTAGGAACATTTTATGTAGACCAGGACAGGGAAGACTAATGATTCCTAACCGCTACACTAGCTTAGCACTAGATACAGCACATTTATTGCTCGTGCCTTTTTAGAGCACAGTTAAACCCCCATGTTGTAAAGTTTCCACAAAAGAACATACAGCAGAAGGAGGATTACAAGGCTGGATCTAGTCTTGTTGAGAATGACTTAATAAAAACAATGTTTTCTCCTTCAATACAATAAGAAACCTGTTGTTTTATGTACCTAATACTTCACATTCACAGCTGGAACACATGAATCCACAATAAACATGTAACAGTGGCCCTTTCTTTGCAGAATGTGTCACAATTATTAGTGTGCTGACTCGTTTTAAAGATATAATTACTAAAGATTTGTATATTTGAGCAGCTTCTGTAAGTCCAGCACTTTCACAGTTGGCTCACGCCAAAATCTATCCATCAGACAAACAGATAAAAAAGGAAAAACAAATTATAAAATTATATAAAAAGGCTCAGACTGTTGGGTTAATATTAATAATACAAATTAAAAAAGCACAGTAGAGCATGGCCTTGCTTTTCTTTGATTGTCTGTATTTGGGTTGCTAGTCAGAGAAGTCCCACGCCGCCTCTGGAGGCTCGGCGGTGGCTGATGGTGACGCGGGACGCGTGGGGCCCGGCGGGCTGGACACGGGCCGGTCCTCAGGGCAGGAGAGGGGCACTGCTGGGTACATCAAACTGAGGAAAGAGTCTCCGGTGTGCCTCTTCACCTGGAACACAGCAGCAAAATGTCTGATGCTGCTACCGCCAGCAAAAAGCATTTCAGGTCAAAAATTAACCACCACATTGTTTTACTGACAAGAGTTTTATGCTTGAGTAAAAGTTAATTCTTAAATGACTGAAAATGTACTTATTAAGATTTTTTTGTTTAATAAACCACGACACCACCACTGCTATGCTTCAGAATACGAAGAGTTCCTATACAAGATTTAAATCTTGACTTTGCGCAGTAATAAACCATATTTGTTAAACAGGCAACTCAACTAATCAAAACAATCATTTAATAATTAAGAATTACATCATCAAACAGAGCAAAATATAGTTATGTGGAAATGTTGGTATTTTAAAATGAAAATAATTTAAATAAATATCCAAATCAGGCAAAATAAACTTTTTTCCGAATCAATTTTTTTCAATAAAAACATGAAAGTAACAAAAACTGCAGGTGTGTTTTTGGTTGAAACGTGTTTGTTTTTCATTCAGTGGGTAGAAAATACAGAAACTTTACTCAAGTAATAAAAGTGATACTTTATAATTAAATTACTCAAGTAAAAGTACATTTTTTTCAAAAAAGTTACTCAAGTAAATGTATCCCAGCTCTGATCTGAGTGTCCATGACATCATACCTGCTTGAAGAAGGCGTGGCTCAACAGTTCAGAAGCTGACGGCCTGTAAATGGAAAAGTTTTGTTAGAATTTTTGCCGTCGTGTTTAATAACAATAGCAGCCGGCGGCGCCTCGGTAACGACCTGCGCTCCGGCTGCTGCTGCAGGCACAGCTGGACCAGGCTGTGCAGCGTCGCTGAGTGGTTTTTGGGCCCCGGGCTCTGTGGCCGGTCAGTGGGCGGCGCGGTGGCGCTGTGCGTCAGGCTCCCGGTGGCCACGCTCTCCCCAATGCCGGAGTCCACCCCGGAGCGGGACACCTTCAAGCCACCCAGCTCGCCCAGCGGGAAGGGAGCCACGTCCAGCAGGCAGCAGTGGGAGCCGCGCAGCTTCTGAAGCAGCATCTGATCGAGACGGTCAGACGGTTTAGTGGCGGCAGGTTTAAACTCACGTGCTGCTCAGGAAGGAAGTGGTTACCTGAGTGGGCGGCATGTCCTGGAAGGGCACCCTGCCGCTCACCAACTCACAGGCTACGATTCCCAAACTGTAGATGTCCGACTTCACACCGTAACCATGCAGGTCCTACTGAGGACAAAACCACAGGGAGACAGTACTGCTCAACATAACACTGAAATTTACAGGGAATAAAACCAGGTTGGTCTGAGATCCAGACCAAATTAGTTTCAAAAACATTTAAAATCCAGTTTTATTGCATTGATTAAAATAAATTTATCTACAATTCGTGTTTTCTAGTCGATCATTGATCTTAGATTTTATATATATATATATATATATATATATATATATATATATATATAGTGCTCAAAAAAATAAAGGGAGCACTTAAGTGTTTAAGTGTTCCCTTTATTTTTTTGAGCAGTGTATTTATATACATCTCTGGAAAAAAATAAAAGTCCACTGCACTGAATCCCATTGAAAACCTCTTGGTTATTCCACCAGATATTTATGTCTGATCTCTTCCTGAGTTAAAACATTAATATTGTTGTTACTAAAGGAATATGATTGTTTTCTTTCCATTATTTGAGGTCCTAAAGCACTGCATCCTTTTTGTTATTTCGACAATTTCTCATTTCTCTGCAAATAAATGCTACATTTTTGCTTGAAATTTCAGAGACATGTTGACAGTAGTTCAGAATAAAAGAACAATGTTCATTTTACTCAAACATACCTATAAAAAGTAAAATCAGAGAAACAACTGATCATTTCAAGTGACTGTAAATAACTGAAACTGTCCGACATTATAAGGTCACAGCACACCTTCAATATTCCAAACTTATTTTATTGAAAAACATTTAAAAAATACACAACAAACACAAACCGACTTTAACATTTTCTTGCACTGCGAAGAAAAAATAAATGCAGCAGCTTTGTGGATATTTGAATCTTATTTAAAATAATATCTGTTTTATGTTCAAAAATAAGGAAATCCGTGCGCTCTGATTTATAAATGGCAGATTTTTAATCTTTTGTGTCGTTTTCTGGAAGCTTCATAAAACACAGTTGCAATTATTCAGCCACTTTTACTAAGTCTACACAGTCTAGTCAAAGTCTGCCCCACTAAAACCCAGTAATACACTGGAATCAGTGGCTTTCCCATAATAAAATGTAAAAACATTTTAAAGGAGTGTGAATATTTTTCCTGACCTGCCGCAGCAGCTCTGGGCTGAGCCAGGGCAGCAGCGCCGGGCTGTGGTGCGGCATGTCGAACACGGCCCTCATCCTCTTCCCGTCACGCATCATGCTGTAGACGCTGTGCAGGCCCGACAGGTAGACCCGGCCCTCCTCTGACAGCAGGATGTGACTGGCCTTCACCCCGCTGACCGGACAACACCAACACATGGAGACATTTACAAACACTAACAAAAACGACGTGCTTCTGGCCCACTGACCGGTGAACGTAGCCCATCCGATGCAGGTAATCCAGCGCTTTCAGGACGCCGTGCAGCAGGTAGGCGATCAGGGACTCACTCATTCCATCGGGGAAAAAAGTTCTAAGTAAGGCGTCTGCAGATCCTGCAGGGGGAAAAACGGAGAATAATCTGTACTCCTAAATTATTTAAACCACTTAGGTATGCATGGAGCTTTGATGGGAAATAAAACCACGGAAGGGAGAGCGTTGCGGCTAACCGTAGGCCATGAGGGGGGTCAGCACCCACAGCTGGCAGGACGAGCAGAACACCAGGCGGGACGTCAGCAGGTTGGAGTGACGGAAGAGCCGGGAGAGAAGAACCTCGTTCTGCGGCAGGAGACATGAACTAACATGAAAACACGTTCATGTCGGGTATTAAACACTTTATTATGTAAGGAGAGGATGCCAAGATTTTTATTTAATTTAGGAGAGAAAAAGGGAAAGACGTTTAAACTACCGTAGGTTGATGTGAGAAAGTAATCGCTCCCCTAACATCGTTTTGGAGAAATCTTGTCTTATTCCTCTTTGTAAAATTGATTAATTTCAGTCACAGTGAAGGATTTTCCAGTCTGAACTTGTTTAAGGTGAGACTAGAGCTTATTAAAATTCATACTTTGACTTGGCCAGAGCCATGTTTCAAAGATTTTAGCAGCATAGAAATAAAAACATAAAACACAAAAATGCTCAAGTTACGTTAAAAAACCCAAACAACATTTAATAACAGCCTACATATCTCCTATTGTTGGATATAATGGCTTTCGATGAGATTTTCTTGAGTTACTTTCTAAGATCATTTTGCCTACTTCATGTTGTCAATGAGATTCTATTTAAATGATTTCTTAATTTTATATTGTGGTAAAAATCAGGTGTGGATGTGGCTGATGATACTGATTATTGTTATAATTATTTTGTAATTTAACAAGAGAGAAAATACAATTTCACAAAAGATCAAGTTCATTTAGATTTCTCCTTTGCCTTAGAAAATTAGCTAAAATTTGTTTAATGATCTGAAACATTTAAGAAAACAAAAGCAAAAAAAAAAAAGCAATTTGTTTTGATTATAAATTAATCCACTACGTTAGAAAATACCATTGATTCACACATTTAACCAATGAGACAAAAATGTGCAACACTCTAGAATTTTGCTAAAAGTTTTTTCTTCTGCTAGTTAGGATCCTCTTCTTACTGGTGTTAGACCAGAATATGCAAGCTCTAGCGCACACACCTCCAGATTGTGCATTAACAGATTTGTTTTTTGTTTTTTTCAAATAGGAGAAGGTGGATTTATTTTAAAACACATGCAACAGTTTATATTGGGTTTAGAAAATATAATTTTACAATAATCTCAGCACAACTTTTAAAAATTTGCTTCAGGCTTCAGTAACTTGGTGTTCTTGGAAACTTTAGCTGAGCTGAATGAGTTCTGAAATGACACTTCATAATGCTAACCTCTGGAAACCAAAACTAGAAGACCAGAACTGAAACGCATCACAAAATGACTGTTTCAGCATCAAGTTTTTAAGAATTATTCATTTTCCCAGCATTTTTCTGAGTACAAGTGTTAGTTTGGTTTGTGGTTCTGTTGTGAACTGAGCTGAATGTTAGCGCTTTTTGAGGGTTAAGGTCATGTCACGTTAAAAAAACACCCAACCTCATAATTTGATCCCTAAAATCAACTGAAATGACAGACGTTGGTACTGCAACCCTGCTTTAGATTTACAAAGATCGTTACACATATTTGAACAAAATCACATTCTGATCCTGAAGAAAAAGAAAGAAAATCTGAGTCTACCATGAGCTGCAGCAGCTCCTCCTCTGTACATTCGTCCAGGTTGGTTTGCTTGACGGCCACCAGCTGGCCGGTCGGCATGTGTCGCGCCATGCTCACCTGGCTCAGGTTATTGAACCCTTTACCTGCGATACAAGGTCAAATCTTTCCATCATTCCTTTAAGACACAGTTAAGGACTTGTACTGTATTGTGTGGGTGGCCTCACCCAGCTCGGACAGCAGCTGGTAATGGGCCGGCTCGGGCGACAGCCCCGTGATGTCATCGCCGCCGGCCGGGCCTTGCAGGGTGTATTCAGAACCGTCGCAGCTCTGCAGGGCATCCAATGAAAAACTGAGCATGCAAACCATCCATCTGTTTGATTGTTCTGCATCTTCAAGGCAAACCACAAATGGTGATGACATATTTTGTTTATAGAGACTTCATAGTGCTTTTTATTTATGGTTTCGTCTGTGTTTAGTTTTAATTTCCTTTTTATTTATATTTTCATGTTTCATTTTGGATATTTAAAACATCTTCCTGCACCGGTGTGAAATGTTCTGTACAAAATTAAAGTTCATTAGCCTTTGAGAAGGCGTACTTGCATTATTTTTTACGCATAATATACTTATCTTTTTTATTTAAAATTACAAAGATACATAAAATAAAAACAACATCACAATATTATGAGACGGGAGAGAAAAACAAATAAAACCCAGCAAAACAAACGTCGATGTCACATACATATTAAGTGTATTATTATGCAATTATGAGTAAATTACTTTAAAAACAACAATATTATCAATATGGAACATTTATTGTCTAGTAAAATGCTAGAGTCTCCATGTTGGATCGTTTCCCTGCTCCCAGCAGGTGGCGCTGTAACACAAAAAGCAGCAGAGTGAAGCAGTGCAGGGGGGATGCTTGCAGGTTCTGGTGATGCAGGGAGCAAAGAGGAAACTTCCCCTCTGCATTACATCACCGCAGGAACATGGCCTTGGCAGTACATGATTTATTACTATTATTAAGTAGTTAATAATAAATATTAATCATGAACTACTGCATTAGGGATGTAGAGGATAATGTTAAGGGAGGGATGTGCTTCCATCTTGATATCTCCATGAAAAAGTATTCAAGTTTGAGGGGAGTGAATACTTTTGAAAGGTTTTCATCTCTAAGCTGATGACGTCGGCTACTGACCCGAAACTGGTGGCTGGTGTCTTCATAGCGCTCCTCTATGTCCATGGGCTGGACCTGAGAGTGGGATATGCAGGAACAGTCCTGGGGAGGGGGGTGGAGGAGCAGAGGTGAGACATGCCCATACAGGAGGAGGAGGAGGAGGAGGAGGAGGAGGAGGAGGAGGAGGAGGAGGAGGAGGAGGAGGAGGAGGAGGAGGAGGAGGAGGAGGAGGAGGAGGAGGAGGAAACAAAGAGGCAGCAAGCATCAGGAAACATGGCACAGCAACGCATCCATGGGTGACGATGTGATATGAGGCAACAGAAAGGGAACCGGATGAGCAGAGCGAGTCGATGAACGTGTGAATAGATGAACCTGCTAACACCAGACAGCTCACTTTTTAGGTATCAGGATGAAAAGAAACTCCTTACAACGACCGTAGAAACCTTCAAATAAATAACATTTTATTATATTATTACAGTGTTATACATTTAATAACAAAATACATTTTTAAAGCAGTAAGAAGGTCTGTCACAAAAAATAATCAATTAATATCATGATGAATTAAAACAAGCTCAACTGTTTTCTGATTTGGTCCTTTATTCAAAGGACCATTTTGTTCACAGTGACTCAAAAATTCATTTTATTTGTTGTTTTATTTATTTTGGATATTTAAAATGTCTTCCAGTTCCAGTGTTAAATGTTCATCTGAGTTTAAAGTGTATAGATCTTTTATTACAATTATATTACTAGAAAATGGTGTCAAAGCAACAATATTAATATTTGGTGAAATAACTTCTGGGACAATTTATCAATTTATCATCCAGTATATATGCTTCATTTCTGTTTTCACAAACACCGGATAAAGAAGAAAAGAATAATCTGCAATGTTAATTTTATTTTTTTTACTTAAGTTGTTTCTACAAATCTGCGTCTATGTGGTTTATTGTGAGAAATATAGAAATCACCATCAAAAATTAGGGGGAAAAAAAGGAAGTGGGAGCCACTTTAATAAAAGCAGGAGTTCTGGTTTACCTTACAGCAGGAAATGTTACTGTGAATTAAAACTAAAAAATACACAAAAGAAGCAGAAACAGCACAATACAAACTTTCACTAGCGATAACATGCATACTGCATAGAAACATAGAACTTGGATGATATAAAGCAGATGCTAGCGGAGTGATGATGGCGACCAAATCAAGTTTTGTTTCGTTCAAATCTGCTGAAATCAGTTGTTTTTCTATCATTTAAACTCCTGAATTTCTAGTTTTGCTAAGTCACAGCAGAAACGCATGATGGGAAAAGAAATCCATGCTGCTTGTTGGTCTTACCAAGAAAGACATGGAGTCCTTTTGGCGAAGGTGAAGTGACCGACTTTTTCATTCATTCGTTCAAGAGCTGCAGGGGTCCGATGGTGACAGAGAGGGAGACAGCAGGATGAGGCGTGGCGGTGAAGCATGACACACACGGAGGAAACTCCAGGATGAGCAGCAGGCCGGATCCGTCAGCCTGCTGGAGCTTACCTGGCTACATCAGCTGATCTTTAGCTCCAAGGAAACTCGATTCACCAGCAGACGTCCATGAGGGATCTGAGACGGATTCCTGGAAAACAGAGTGGTACATCCAAGCTGCACTGATTGCCAAAAATGCCACAATTTAATGTATAATAACTTGTTACTTAATTATGCATGCTTAATTAAATAAAACTGGAAATACAGTGTTGAAAAGTAATGTTAAATTATGTTACTATACACAAATAACTAATAATCTGCTAAAACAGCTGTGTGAAGGATGATTTATTTCCTTCCCATTTAATGAAGTGATGAGATTCTGACTTTCTCACTTCAACTAAAAGGGAATTTTACAAGAAAAAACACCAGGAAATAATCAATAATGTAATTAATAGTGTATTTTTTATGTATTTTTTTGTAAATTACTATGGGACAGTCAATAAAACTAGGCAGCAAAAAAACTACTTAATGATTTCAAAGCTTAATGAAGGATTTCCACATTTAAATTGGTGTATTTAACAAATCCTTGATATAGTTAATTCATTATATTGGAAATTTGTAATTATTCGATGCATCTTTTAAGTCATTTACCAAGTTAAAGCAAGTTTTATTCAAATACTGTGCTGAAAGGCTGTGTTTTAGTCCACGATAATGGCTGTGTTTGCAGAAATGTAAAATTAAACATTCATTCCATGATACAAAAGACCAAATAGCCAGTTTGTATATTTATACCAGTAACGAGTCTGGGAGTTGTAGTTGTGGCAGATATCTGTGTAAACAGTTGCTGCACTGCGCTAACACAGGTTACTTTTCCTTATAGTTTTCTTCTTTACTTTAAATTGTCTGAGGTAAGAAAACCAAAACAGTCTGCTTACCTACCTTCACCTCCCGATAGCGCTTCGACATAAACAACTTAAAGACACAAAGGGACGTCGGTCAGTCTGCACGACGTGTCTTTTATACGCTCCATCCTGCGCTTTTCCTTCTCCAGATTAGAATGGCGCTACGTAAAAACCTAATATTCACATAAATGTTGGACAATAACTAAAAGACAGCTTCCTTTGGGCAGACTTTTAATTTGACACTGATAACCGGCGCTTGATTGAGGCGTGATTGGGTTTGACCGTCGCCATTAGATGATGATGGCTGCTGTGAAACGCCTTCTCTTTTCCTCCGGACAGGGATGAAGTTAGCGTCCGATTCGTAGGTTTCTATTTGGTTCAAAACTAAAGGGCTATTCCCCTGCATTTAATAACTTCACCTAGCTAAAAACAGTGACTTATCTTAAAACGTGTTCGATTTCTAATCAAATTGGGCCTTGAAATCAAATATTTTAAGTTTTAACATATTAAATAAAGGATTCATAAAGTATTTGACATTATAAATAGTTATGGCTTCTAAATATGGCTGCAGACAGACAAAGGGAAAAGAATAACTAACAAAATCGTTCTTTTTAATTTTCAAACTGTAAACAAAACTTTCATTTATACAGTTCATCATTCACAGAGAAAAAAATCTGTCCAGGTTTAGTTTGTCTAAACCTGGACAAACTAAAGGTCATACACACTCAAAATTTTAATAAATATAATAAACAAATCAAAAAGTGCCACATATTTTCTCTTAATTTGTAATGGGAGTTAGAAAGTTTTTTTATGTTTCAGATCTACTGATTTTACAGATTTCTTTTCTACAGAAGTCAGAATACTTTGCCTTTTTTTTCATTAAAATATGAGTTTGTTGAACAGGTATAAAGAAGAATATACAATTAAATTTGGAAGCCTTCTGAGTATTTTTGCTTGAATATGACATTTTTTGATCCTATGGCAAAAAGTTTAGATACCAATGGTCTTACTTCAAAGACAGAAGTGGTAAATGTGGCGGAGTGGCCCTTTAGTCAAAAGCCCAAATATGGAGTTATGAATCGCAGGCCAACTTCATCGTCATCCTTCTCCATTGTTTGATGCTTCGCTAAACGAATCTCTAAGCGTGTATCGTTGGAATATCCCATGCAGTGGAAGTTTATTGACGCCGGGTAAGTTTGATCATGACTGAAATGCTGCTGTAAACATAAATCAGGCTGTAATCATAAATTTTTTTTTGAGCTCGCGGAGGAGCTGCTCGCTGACGCAACGGTTAGAAGCTGTCATCGAAGCGCACGAGACAGAATAGCGTTAGGCTAACGGGAAGCGCTTCATACTGTTTTTATCACACAACTGTTGCCTATTTTGGTTATTATGGCAATAATGTCATACTCTCTGTTAAATATCTAAATGTATGTATTTAATAACAAATCGGTGAACGCATTTCTATGGACGCATTCAACTGACAAAATAAAGGCATACCACAAAGCTTTTATTTTAATGGAGAAGCATTTGCATGAATATATTATTTAATATTATCTATCTCTCAGCATAAAACAGTTGTTCGGAAATAACCATGTATTATAAACGGATGTTAAATCAAAGTAGTTGTTTCCAGGGGCGGATTTAGTCATAGCGGGGCCCCGGCTTCCCTTTTTTCACTCCTAATTTAACCAACAACACCTGTTTGTAGCTTATTGTTGCTTCATAATACAGCTAGATCTTGACTTAAACGATGTTAATTAACTACAGGAGCAAAAACAACTTTGCTAAAGTAAATACAACTTTCAAATTATTTAAGAAACTAGCCAAGTTTACCTTGCCTTAAGTGAAGGTAATAATCCCCGTGTTAACTCACAAGTTATCTAAAATCAACTAAGTTTATTTTAGAAAGCAGAATTCATTTTAGCTTGCTGCACCAAGATCAGATTTCTTCCTGTAAATCACTGTAATGGACCCCATCAGACAACACGATGTAGGCTGAAGGATCTAAACAGATACTGACAAATACCAGCAAAACACATGGCTAGTATTAGAGCCATTATCCACAACTAGAGAAAGCATGGAACAGTCGTAAACCCTCACAAGACGGGGCATCCAACCAAAATTACTCCAAGAGTGCATCCATGACTCATCCAGAAAGTCACAAAAGAACCCAGAACAACATCCAAAACACTGTAGGCCTCACTTGCCCCAGTTAAGGTTAGACAAAAAACCAAATCTGTTTGTGACCTTAACTACAAGCTTGCTTGGGTTACTCAACAGGACCATGATCCAAAGCACTAAATAACCAACAGTTAAACGGAATAAATGCTTTGAAGTGGTCTAGTCAAAGTGTATGTCCTTAAACATGTAACTCATGGTTGAAATTTGATCAACGTGACCAAGTTACAATAATTGTATGAAGAAGAAAGGGCCAGAATCCCCCCACAGTGATGTAAAATACTCATTGGTTATATTAGTATTAAGATAGGAGGTTATTAGCTGGGGCTCCAGGGAGTTGCCCACCTTTGTGTAATGAAGTCCAGCTTCATCAGCCATTGTAAATCCCACGCTCCTTGTTGCTGGAGTGCCAGATGACGGCTTTAACCTCAGTTTGTACTTCATTACTGACGTGTTGCCATCTTCCACTGCTGTGTCGGCTCTGTGTCACTTTCTATTTGATCGTCCGCTGAATGCAGATTAGATGTGATGGGATGTGAAAAGCTGAGGTAAGCAGCTGACACTTGAGCCGCTGGCTGTGGTTTTACGGTCACAGTAATGTCACCTCTGGTTAGTAGCAGGTCATTTTTGTGGCTGGCTGTGGTTGGGAGCTGACATTAAGCTTTTAATTTCTTTGGGTTTCATAAACATTATGAAGAGAGCGGTGTTGACGTAGCGGTCTGAGTCAGCCTCAGTCAAGGCATGACTCACAGGTCCCGGCTTTTTAAATCACGGAAACAGGAAGCATGTATTTGAAGAGCTACGGTGAGTAGGAACATAATGGATCCTGAATCTATTTACTCGGACACTGAAGGACTGCTGCAAGGTGCGACGGAAATCTCAACAATCAGAGATCCTATGGTTTCAAATTAGAAGTTTGGAATTTCTGGATAAAAATTTCCAGACTGTAAGGTTGTGTGTGAAACATCTGCCTTAATCTCTTTTATGACCCCAGCTGTTTCAGCTTTACTGTTGTGTAACCAGACCTTGACCAAGGACTCTTGTCCTTCCAGTGGCCTGATTCCTGCTACTCAGAACCTACAAAGATACACAAGTCTGCAGCTATAAAATTAAGTTAAACTGAGCTCAATAATTTACATTTTTATGATTTATTGTTTTTCTCTTTTCTTTGTTTTTCTACCAAAAACTGGGTGACAAAAATCTTCAGTTTGGCGTTTTGGTCTCAACTATCCCGTTTAGCTTGAATAATTTTTTACAGTTGGTTATGAAGCTGTGACACTAATTTCTCCTGACTTTTTCAGAAATGCCTTGCCCTAATCTGTAGGTCAGAATGTCTTGAAGCAGCTGTGTAATCCCCGGATTGTTCACTCTGTTACAGGTGAAGGTATTCATGAGGTCACGGCCCATCAGCGCAGCACCAGGATGTGATGTCACGGCAGTAGCTGCCTCCCTGTCTTGTCCAGTGTTGTGTTTTTTGGGAGGACGGCCCCTCGCTCCCACCCAGAGGACAGGACATGTTTGAAGTGAAACCCCGGACGGTGGAGAAGAAGGAGTCGAGCACGGAAACAGGTCAGGAATTATTATTTTTGCTTGATTTTCCTTATTTACATGTGAGAGAGAATAAAATCTTTGTACAGAGCATATTGTAATGTTTCTGACCTCAGATTAGCGTGTATAAAATATGTTTCTGCCCCGCCTCCCCTCAGTGCAGTATGCCAAGTCTCTGGGCCAGATGCTATTGTTAGCTCGTGTCCCAGTAAACCACATATTTACTCAAGTGGAAGGTCATTGACTAGTACAGTACCAGACCCAAGAGAGCACACACACTGACTCACATAAACTGCATAGCAACAACACAAACGTACTTCCTGTTGCTCTGCAGAAGCTGAAGCTTCTTCTTTTTGTGAACGAATTATTGCCTGTTAGGTGTTGGAGACTTCATTTAGGTTACACCAGTTTAATTAGGTAAACGGAAACTGTACAAAGGCAATGACAAATGCAAAATGTCTGCTTTAGAGCCAGTGTTTGGTTTTCCCACAGTAGGTTGCTATGATAACATGGCAGCACTACAAAATCACGGTTGTAATTGTACTGTGTGTCTCCACATTTGATGAAAATGTGGAGACATGGTGAGAAATACAATTCATCTAACATCTTAGTCATACATCTAAAAGAACTGCATTATGGGTAATGTTGGTTTAAACTGAAGAGTGTTTTTCAGACAAAGGGTGGTTAAAAATATGCATTAGAAATAGTGTGATTTTTCGCTTCTGAGGTGAGATAAAACGTAATATTTGTTTTCACAAATAGAATAATCACTCCAGAAATATGTGTTCATATCGATATACACACACTTTTGAAAAACGTATCACGATATAAGTGTTTCATATCAGTTGATATCGCTCATCGTTGATTAGTTTTGTGTTTTAAATATCTGAAATCCACAGTTTTCTCTTGAACAGCTGAGAGGTAAAACTTAAAACTGTTGCTGCTCAAGTTACTCAACAGGTTGTTGCTAGGTAACCACAAGTTACTCAACAGGTTGTTGCTAGGTAACAAAAGAGTGAGTGAGTCAGCTGATTCCACCAACATTTCTTAACTCACTGTGAAAGCGACTAAAGCTTTTCTTATACTTACGTTTCCCAGGTGAAACGTAAGCATGAACCACTGTGCGGTTCAGTGAATATTCCATCAGATGTTTCATCTATTGATTTTGGTCACGTGTTTATCGCAATATATAGTTATTGATTTATTGCCCAGCTGTAGGTGCTGCTCCTAGTATTTTGTAATTCTGAGCAGAGTTTGATATTGGAAACGTGATCAGGATGTGTTCCTGGTTTCCAGATGAAGGACTGGGCAGCAGCGGGAGGCACTACACCTCCAGCTCACTGGGCTCGTGTTCGGCCGGGTCCGGCTCCCTCTACCTGTCCGACAGTCAGGACTGGGTGGTTTCCCCCAGCTGCTCTCCAGACGAAGCCCCCACACAGATCAGCTCCATCTCTCCAATGCTGGCCGAAGAGACTCTGCGCTACATGAGTAAGACTGCATCCGGCTTTTCTTCCAGCCAGTGTGTGTGTGCGTGCGTGTGTGTGTGTGTGAACTAAAGAGGAATGCACTGACCTCACCAGAGGGACACACAGAGGCCGGAGTCACGAGACAGAGTCTAACTGGGGGGAGTTGGGTGAAAGTAGGACAGTAGGGAAGAAACACGGATAATGCCGGGTTTAAAGGTCCAAAATGAGGCGGAATATGATGCCGACGCTGTGGAGGGTGAGCTGTTAGCATGCTGCTGTTTCCTTGTGTGTGTCCAATTTGTCAGCAAGGTCAGGGAGAGCGCTGCATGGAAATGGTTTGCTCCTGAGAAAGGAAGCGGGGAAATCTCAAGCTTTGTTTACTGTCCAATCAAGCAAGTGGCGGTATGCAGGAAGTGAGTTACCAGTCAAAGAGACAACTTCCTGTTTTCTTCACAAATGCAACAACTGCACATTCTGCATCAAAACTGTTTTGAAATGCAGTTGGCAATAAAACCAGTGAATAAAAACTGCAAAACTACAGAAAAGGAAGTCTGAACTGAAAATCCATGTTACATTTTTAAGTGCAGAGTTTTTATTACAGCTTGCTCTGACTATTAATAGCTCTGAAAGGAGGTCCGGTGTGCTATCAACGAACAGACACTAAGAAAACGACTTATGAACTATATTTAGAAAGTATCATTTCTAATTAATACACAGCCTTATTAAAATATTCACTAATTTGTCTTTACTAGTGTCATTTTGTCAAGAGCAAAAGTTGGAAGTAGGTTCTCTGGTTTGATGATTCGGACTGAAAGCATGCTAGAATGGACTAGTCAAAGCCTAGTCATAAATCCATTTAAGAATCTGTGGCAAAATTTAAAAACGAAAGTAGAGTTGAAGCAAGAGGTCACTGATGAATCAACCCTGATTTTCTGTAATTTTGAAACTGAAACTGATCTTATCTGGTCTGAAAATTAGCTACTGTCCCATTTTTTCTTCTGAGAGAAAGGGACATTTTTCAGATAAAAAAAAAAAAGAAATCAGGATTGGTAGGTCAAGCTTTTAAAGATCGGTGATCAGCCAGAGAGCTGCAATCGGTTCACCCAAACAGCATCTATAGGGAAAAGTTCAGCCATGTTTCAAAACAAGCCATCATTTGACCCCATTTTACGACCTGATTATTTATATTGCCATTTCCACTTTCCTCTACATTCCAGTTAGTTTATTGGTACCAAAGGTCCAACCAGACATCCACTGTTTATGAGCGTGAAACTCATAAATGTCAAAGCAACGCAGCTCGTTAAGCAAGAAACTGTTGAGTTATGCAATTCATTGTGGCCAGAGTCCAGCCATCTTTATTCACTGGAACTTAAGAAGTAAACGCGAGATTAAACATGATCAAAACCAGACCATGGATGTGCATCGCCTTGACCACAGCGACATGCTCCAGCCACGAGGTAAACAGATATGTGTGAGCGCACGCTGCTGCCATCTTTCGAGGTTATTTTCAGCTGGTCAGACCCAGAGGCTCGGATTACCGAACGGCGCTCTCATCTGATTTAATCTGCTTTTATTACAAAGGATAGGAGGGCTGATGTGGTGCCCCACTTTGTTCTTAAACATTACTTTCTATTATCTTTTAGCTAAAACTGTGTTGGTTGTGCTAATATACGGTCATGTTTGCACTTTAAATCAAAGGAAATGATTATAGTGCTCAAGTCCAGCATTGTTGGAGTGTGAAGCTGCTGCTTCTCTTTAAACAGGTGGAGCTGGGGGAGCTGTCTGTGCAGCGCCGCTGACTCTCACTCAGGTGCTTTCAGCAGATCGGACTAATGAGTAGAACCTCAGAGCTCCAGAACGCTAACGTGGTTTATTAAAGCTTCTGCTTTCACTCCTCGTTTCTTCTCGTTAGTTTCTTCTCGTTAGTTTCTTCTTTCTGCCCAACAATTCTCCTTTTAAAGGTTGATTCAACAGTGCTTTGCTGAAGTCCTAGATCTCTTTAACTTTTATTTGACGAACCGGGAAAGGTTTAGTGGAAGGACAACGTCTGTTCTCTTTGTTCAGAAACAAAACTGAAAAGTGTGGCATACATTTGTGTTCAAACACCTTTTGATGCAGTTATAGCTGCAAGTGTTGTTGTTAACTCCCATCTGTTTTCTGTCCAGCAGCATGATGCTGGACGGAAGATTTTGTTCATGTTAGATTTCGTCCATGTTTTTGCTGTTTCCTTAGATGACCTGCGACAAACTACAACTCAAACTTCTTCCGGTTCAAAAACTATTTT
Source organism: Poecilia reticulata (assembly GCF_904066995.2). Classification (NCBI taxonomy): domain Eukaryota; kingdom Metazoa; phylum Chordata; class Actinopteri; order Cyprinodontiformes; family Poeciliidae; genus Poecilia; species Poecilia reticulata. The sequence continues at coordinate 10,695,084 of NC_088831.1, forward strand.
CCGGTTTGTCGCAACTCTGCACTACTTTGTTTGGCTGTCACATCAAACCCCAGAGTTGGGTAGTAACTAGTTACATTTACTTGAGTACCTTTTTAAAAAAATAAAAAAATACTTTTAGGAATATTTTTACTACAGTGTTTACTTGAGTAATTTTATTACTAAGTATCTCTACTTTTACTTGAGTAAAATTTCTGGATTTTATACCCACTGAATGAAATACAAACATGTTTTAACCAAAAATTCACAAGACACAAACACACACCTGCTGTTTTTGTTAAAGTTTGTAAGTTTTTTTTATTGATTTGGAAAAAATTATTTTGCCTGATTTTGTTACTTACATAAATTGTCATTTTCATCCTTAAGATACCTACATTTCCACTTAACTTTATATTTTGGTCCGTCTGTGTAATTTTAAATATTAAATGATAGATAATTTGGTCAGTCACTCAGTTGAAAAGACTTTTTATCAAATTCTTTTATACTCTTATTTGAGTAAAAATCCTGGTTAAAAATCCGTCAAATCCTGATTAAAATACATTAAAGCTCATAGTTGTAACGTGTTGAATACTTTTGCAAAGCACTGCGTTCTTCTTAAACGGTGCCGTCTTTTTTCCCTTCTCTCTCTCTAGCTTATCTTGCTTTGGAGCCCTCTCCTTACTCCCGTCCCGGCTCTCAGAGCCTCTCCAAAGGTATCCCTCTCTCCCTTCCTGCCTCCTGTTACTCTGAAACTTTCTAATTTAACATTGTTGTGAAAGTGGCTTCACTTTCCCTGCACTTGGAGCCATTTTTTGCCTTCTGCCTGTAGAGAACAGCAGGAAATACGCTTAGATCTGTTTGGCGTGTCTTTTATTTGGGTGTGTTGCAAGTAGACAGAACCTTTTGGTAAATAGAAAGTAGCATGCTAGCCATTCCTTAAGTTTGGAGTGAAACTGGTTTTATTTTGAGGTGCATGAGCCTAAGTTTTGGCTGCATGTGCATGCTAGATAACGTGTAAGTTAGCTTACGGTGATTTTTAAAAAAGCTTTTTCTGCCTCAGTCCTCAGTGCAGATCGAGTCGAGCAGATGACCAAAACCTACAATGACATCGAAGTGGTCACCCATCTTTTGGCTGAGGTAGATATCCCTGGATGACAAACATTTGTCAGCCGGTAACTGTAGTAACCTCCTGCGTTCTTATTGGACAGCGAGACAGAGATCTGGAGCTTGCGGCTCGGATTGGTCAGTCTCTTCTGCAGAGAAACCACCTGCTGCAGGAGCGAAACGACGCCGTGGAGGAGCAGCTGGCGCAAGCAGTGGACCAGGTAACTCATTACAAATTATGGCACTTGAATGAGTCTCCACATTTACGTCATAAAGGAACTAAATGATTGTAATTATTTATTCAGTTTGTTTTTTAACCTCATTACACTTAGAAGCCACATAAATTGCAAATGACCACAACATAGTTTAAGTTTCAAGTTTCCCAAAAGGCTCATTAGAGATGAAAATTAAACCTTTTAGCCACAAAGGATAGAACAAACCTACATCTTTCTGAGAATACAATTCCCATGATGATGTATGGTGGTGGCAGTATCATGCATGTATGTGAATGACTTTTGCTTATTTTCAAATCTTTTTCAGTACGTTTCAGTTCACCCAGCAGTGGAAATTAAATGTACATAAGTTTCATCTGCATAAAATGTGCTTGAAATTTACAAAATGGCCATAAAATGTTAACTTTTTATTTTGTTTAACCCAACTCCAAACAGGAGTTTAAGGTTTAAGCGGAAATCTGGTTAAGATTATGTCTGAAGAGAGTAAATGGAGCAAAATTTTCAAATTCAAATAAAATATGTGACTAAATTTGTCCAGTTAAATTACAAGGTTTTCTATAATCCAGGTTCACCAGCTGCAGCATGAGCTAAACAAGAAGGATGAACTGCTCCGGATCGTGGCCAGCGCCTCGGAGGAGGGGGAGCAAGACGCCACTGTGTCGACCCCACAGCAGCAGCCTCAGCTGCTGGGGGGGGCCGCTGCCGCCGCCGCTGCGCTCGGCCAGCTGGAGCAGCTGCAGAACAAACTGGAGGATCTGGAGGAGGAGAACCTGGCACTGAGGTCTGAGGTATGGAGCTCCCAAGGTGGAAAAATTAAGGAATTAAATAAATAAAAATTGTAGATTTGTTCCGAAAGACAGTGTTTTAATTCCAGGCGTGTCAGCTGAAGCGGGACACCATGACGTACGAGGAGAAGGAGCAGCAGCTGGTCAGCGACTGCGTCAAAGAACTACGTGAGTCGGCGTTGATATAAACTATTCTATTATAGAGAAATTTATGTTTGTAATGTGACAAAACGTGGATTGTTTCAGACACTGTGGTGGCTGAACCTCGTATTGATGCACCTTCCTCCTCACAGGTGAGTCCAACAGTCAGATGGTGTCTCTAACGGATGAACTGTCCCAGAAGAACGAAGAGCTGCTCAGACACCAGGAGGAAATCGCTCAGCTGCTTTCTCAGATTGTAGAGCTGCAACACAGAGTGAAGGAGGTGAGAACACCTGGATTTTAGAAACCTAACTCGCATAATGACCAAAAACTGAGGTAAAGACGTGCTCTCCGTTGGTTTTCTGAAGCTGGCTCTGGAGAAAGAAGAGCTAAGGATCCACCTCCAGGCCTCCAAAGATGCTCAGAGACAGCTAACAGCAGAGGTACACCTCCGATTTTGTGTTCGCATTAGTTTTGCAAATATTTTAACTTTTTAAGTTAATCCTGTGTTTGCGCTCCGGCAGCTGAACGAGCTGGCAGAGAGGAACGCAGAGTGTGTGGAAATGCTCCACGAGTCGCAGGACGAGATCAGAGAACTGCGCAGTAGAAGCAGTCCCTCCTCCGGGATGCGACGACATCTTTCATACGGCCTCTTCCCCATGGTAATAAAACGACTTCCAAGTCAGAAATTATTATACGTGCAAAAATGATTTTAGTTGGTCTATTTAGGAAATCTTATCCCAAACAGGAATCGTTGGCAGCAGAGATCGAGGGTTCAATGAGGAGAGAGCTGAGCATCGATGAGGAAACCGCCTTTCAAGACCAAAGGTTGCCTTTCTGAATATTTATTATACTTTCAAATCTTTATTTCAAGCATTTTAAGCTTTAAGAAATAAAATGTATGTAACGCTGTCATCTGCATATTTTAGAAATGTGTGCTGCTCTGTACAGTTTCTAGAAAACAAGCAAACAATGGTTTTGATTTAGAGATTGAAGGTCTTGCACTAAATGTAGCGAAACAAACCGAGTGAAATGATTCAAAATGTCAACATGTAGTGACTGGTTGGTGCCAGGAAGACAGGAATTTGCTATTTTATATTTTGAAGATTTGTTTTAAAGAAGTATGCTGTTTTTTTCTTGAAAAATGTTAAAATGCTGAAGTGAAGCAGTGTTTGGTTTTTAAACGATCCTGCGGTATTCGTGTGATGCTCAGGAGGAGTTCAGCAGATGTCACGGTCAGACAGTAGGGAAGTCCCGTCAGACAGTCAGTTCCCAAAATCACACACAACAAAAAAAAAAACTTGGAAAAGTTTAGTGTAACCCTGCCAGACCGTGCACAGGGTTAAAAAGATTACTTGTAACAACGCCATCTGCATATAGTCGACATTTACAAATCAGAAACAAAACTTATTTTTATTTTTCCCTGTCAGAATTTCTCAAAAGAGAGTCTTCCAAACAGTCCGCTCGGTCAACGCCTCAGCGTCTCGCGCTGCTTTGGCCACTCCGCCCATCCCCGGTTCTGGACAGAGTTCTCTAGTAATGACTGCCCAACCTTTCCAGTCAGCACAAGGGTAAGAAACCTGTGTCTGACCTACAGTCAAGATATAATGACATGTCCTAAGTCGGGATGCATATCTTGTTTGCAGGGACGAGGTACGAATGGGAAAGCCAGGACTACCAGGAGGAAATGAGCTCACCAAAGCTCTCCATCGACTTTCTTTAAGACGGCAGAACTTCCTGTCTGAGCGTCAGTTCTTCCATGCTGAGCGTGAGAAGAAGCTGCAGAATCAGACGGGGCCAGAAGCCGACGGCGAGGGCAGCGACTGCAGCTCCCCGATGGGCAGCGTGCTCTCGTCCTTTTCCAACCTCTCCGATCTCACAGTCGGCTCTACTGTTTTTAAAACCTTCCTGCCGGAGAAGCTTCAGATCGTCAAACCAATGGAAGGTAATGTTTCCACTGTCGCTATTTTTCATCAAAAGAAAATTCACGTTCTAATAAAATTTTTAAACAAACGATATATTTTCTACTCTTAAATGCGAATACTGACGTGTAAAATAGAGACATTGAAACAAAGTTTTGGCTATTTAATTTTTAAGTTTTAAGCTAGTTTTAGCTCGACTTTCCATGTAAAAAATTTATTTCGATTTAAATAGAAGGCTGGTTTTTAATTCTTTTACATTAGCTTCAAATCTCAGAAATAATTATCTATAACTTGCTACTTTTAGATTTACTTCTTTTCTCATAAATATTTGTTCATTCTTGTTGGAGAAAGTTTTTAGCTTATTCATTTTTGTGTTTATAAAACAGTTTAAAATGAGCTGAATTACATTAGCTTGATTATGCTAACTGGCTAGTGCCCTTTGCTAATCTGAGCAAAGTTTAGTTTTTACTTCAAAATATAAAAGTATTCCCTACACTTAACTTATCTTTTGTGTAATGTTTAGAGCCTTATTCCAAACTTAAAATTCTATACACAAAATATCACAATGACTAAGTATAAAATTTTACATTTTTGCAAATTTCCAAACAACATTGTTGGAGGCTTTTCTCACCTTTGATAGCGTTACGGCCTCTGGTTGTCTTCAGGTTTTGTTCATGGGTTCAGTCAAATATGGTGGGCAGCGTCGGTACCAAGAGATTTTTAGGTTTTTAAAAAATCAATTGGAAATCCAGATCCACCAGTCTACTCAAGGAAACTCTGATTGTTCCCGAAACTGTGTGGCTCTTCTTTGTTTAGTTTCTGCTCCATTATGCACTGTCTTTTCCAAATTTAGATCACGTTATGTTTGTCCTTAGGCTCCCTGACGCTTCATCACTGGCAGCAGCTTGCCCAGCCTCACCTGGCCACCATCTTAGACCCGCACCCTGGGGTTGTGACGAAGGGTTTCCGACCTCTGGCTCAGGATGCCATGTTCCGACTGTCAGACATGGAGGAAGACGAGGAGGCTGAAGAGCACAGAGAGACTGCTGCCCTTGAGAAAGGAACAGCCGAAAAGAGTAAAGAGGAGCTGGATGAGGAAGAGGAGGAATGCGGGATAACCTTCAACGTACGCTGTTCATCCACACCCGAAGACAGAAACCGTTCTGTTGCACCTCTCCCCTCGATCCGATCAACATTACCTGGAGCGCCTTCCACTTCCTCCTTTGTACCTTTGGACCTCTGCTTGACACCCAATCACGTCACAGAGAAATCCAACCAATTGACTCTCCCCATTCCAGGACCTTCTACAACTACTGTCCAATCACAAAATAGAGCTTCAACCTCAACATCTTCTTCTTGTGGTACAGTTTTTCTTAAAATATTAAGACTTTAATGCAACACCATCACTGTGAGATTTTCTCATGAGCTTTGTTTTGTGTTTAGTCCAAAACCCAGGAAAGAGTCAGAGCTCCACCTTCTCGACCTACACCTTCACAACCTGTCGTATTCTCCACCCTACTGACATCACACAGGTCACACCAAGGTAAGCCAACTTTAGACTGTGACAAAGAAAATAAGGCAAAACATCAGATTTGGAAGCGCTGTTTTGAGAGAGAAGTTGAGACAACTCTAAATTCAAAGTCATTTTCTTGACTTCTTTGTGTTTTCCAGCTCTCAGTCGTCCATTTCAGCCAACACGCCCAGCTCCATGAGGACGGGTCCCAGTACTCCGGTAACTCCCTGCAGGCTGAGTTTGGGTGACTCCTTCCCGCCTCGACGCCCTCCAGCTCCCCCCTGCGGTCTGGCCAAACTGGTCCTAGAGAGAGGTATTTCTGCACAAGTTTCCACTGATGTACCCTCTCCATTGCCCAGATCTGCTCCACGACAACCCCTGTTGCGACTCATGCCAAGCACACCACCCAACTCCCCCTCTCACTCTCCCACTCCTTCGCCCGTGCCAGTGGAGCCTCGCCAACATCCGTCTGACAATTTTCTAGCCTCGCGGCCTGCAGAGCTTTTTCTCCAAGATGTGTACGGGTTGAATCTGGGCCGAGCCCCACATCCTGACCTGCCCAGCCCTTCCCAGGAAACCCCCAGCCTCTCCTCTTGTTCTAAGCCAGGCCGCGACAAGGCCAACCCACTCAGCGTTAGTCTGGTAGAAAGGCTTCGTCGTTTGGGGTTCACTAAGGTGCTGCACAGTTCAGAGTCTGACACTCCAGTGCCGCACCAAGAATCCGCCACATTTGTGTCGGCAGGCGGTGGAAGTTTGATGGACGGCCTGCGGCGCAATCAAAGTCTCCCGGCGATGATTGGCGCCAGAGCAGGTAGTAAGTCAACCGGACATCCTCCTCATCCGACCTCCCTGGATATCCCCCCGCCACCTTGGGGAAACCTTAAAGAACGACGCCGGCATCTTGCCTCCATCTCGCACCATCCAAGAAGTTCAAAACACTAAAGGAAGGAGCCACACATCGCTAACACCTCTACTTACTCCATTTCCTTTCTGCCTTCTGGAGAGAGGAGTCAGGGAATCAGCAGGAAGAACAGTCCCTTCTTTTCATGACGCCAGTTAAAAGCACAATTGAACTCAACTGTTTTTAGTGATGCTGAGTTTTCTCAATGTACTCATCCGACATGACGCTTGGCCTTAGCTTGACTCTTGCGTTGGGTTTGTATTTCAGTAGTTCTCGTGAGACTCTGGATGTTCAGGTGCAACTGGAAGCAGGATTCCTTTGTAGTCAGGAAAGGGTCTGGAATTTGACCTCAGTATCTTCCCAAGTCAGGATAATTTGAGGAAATGAACAGTTCGGAAACTTTTTTATTTTTTGCAGACCAGACTTTATTCTCAATCCTACTGTCTAAAGATTCTCCTCTTTACTGAATACTCTTTTCATTTTCTCCTTTTCTGCATACATTTTATTTTGTATCCTTTTCCCCTCCTTGTATCCGTCGCCTCCTTTTTACCTTTTTTCCTGTGTATTCTGTAAATCAATGGTGAACGTTGGCGTGATTGTTTTAAAATGGTTAACTATGAAAGTTGAGCCTGGAAAAGTATGAAACTGCTCCAGTAAAGTGGTAGGAATCCTGTGAGGGAGGAAGTAAAGTAAACTTGTAAGTGTCTGAGGGTTTGTGGAAGTTGATGAGAAAGAACAATGAAAATGTTGTAAAAGAAAGAAAGTTTGTTTTTGTTGGATAATTGGGGAAAGTGGTAACCTGATTGAACAACTGGGCGTCCAGAGTCTCGTTGTTCCAAGGGCTTGTTCTGTAATCGGCAAGAACTGTAGAGCAATGTCATCCCAGCCTATAACCCCATAAACGGTGATTAAGTCTGCTTCTAGAAAGACGAGCCTCTGGTGTCGGTGGAAGAGCGATCCTACTTGCTTTTATTACTTAGAAGGCTTAAAGCATTAAATGAAACTGCCAGGCTAATCCTGTAGTCCAGCTATGCCTGTAAACATACCGGTGTCTGGTTTATTTTTACCGTTATATACCTTAACGTTTCCGTCCGTGTGGTGTGGCAAAAGCATCTGCATGAAAAGCAACATTGCCTACATGTCCCAGCATGCATTTGGAGAAAAGGTTAAAGCAAGACTAAAACCAAAATAGGTGAAATTTTAAAAATAGGGAAGGCGTAATGGGGTGTGGGAGGGATCCGTTTTTCTTCAGGTTTGTGTGTTTTGTGTGTTTTTATGAATATGAGGCCTTAAATAGAGGCAAGCACTGTTTTCAATAAAGTTTGTTGCTATGTTTTAGTTGCACTTAGTCGGTTCTGGGGATCATTGAACTAAACTGAACATATTTGATTTTTCTCCGGTCAGGTTCAGACTAAAGGGAAATGCAGTACCAACATTGGCCAGCAGGTGGGAGCATTTCCCACCTAGAAAGTACTTGAAATCAGCCATGTTCCTAAAATGCCTAAACATTAACTTGTATCTGCTCTTGTTTTATAGCTAACCTTTACTGACATCTGTGTTTAAATCCTGACATTAAAACATGTTTAACGATAAGCTAATAATTTAATGTTGCATTTTTTTTTTCCATAGAGGGAATTCATGTAAATGTGAAAACTTTATTTTTGTTAAAAATAAATATTTCAGGCTTGTATATGTTTGAGTAAGCATTGTGAAAATGAGAAAATTACCTATGATGGAGGTATGAGTATTTATCTTTTCCTTGTAAAATTGAAAGTTCGGCTTTGTGGCTTTTGATGGATAAAACTTCTAAAATAAAAACTTCCTGGTGTTTCCCAGATGTAATCAGGATCCTATGTTGTTGCCTCTTTTGTAAAATAAAGCTACTGAAATTAAAATGTCTGGTTTATTATGAGAGGTTTGATTGGGGATGTTGTGTAGGAACTTATGACCAAGGAAGATGTAAAGGTGCTTTCTGTCTTTTTACAACTGGTAGCAGCGGATTAAAAAATACCTGAACTATGACCCCAAATCCCAGAGGAGTTGAAAAGAAATCTTCATGGATAATGGCCTAGTCAAAGTACAGTTGAGAATCTGTGGCCAGGCTTCTTCACAGAAGAGATGCCCCCCAAATAACTTAAGCTGACTCCAAAGGACTGAATACAAATGCATTCCACACTCAGATTTTATTTGTAAAATTTGACTTAAAACTTTCAATTTTGCACCAATTTGTGTTGATCCATACATTACATTTTAAAGAAAACAGGGTGAAGGGGATGGGGACTGCATTTGAATCCTTATGACCAGACTCTAGATAGTTTTACCTCTCGGTTTAATCGTTCAGTGCTCTGACCCGCTGCCTCACAGCGGACAGATCTTAATGCTGTCGGAGCTGGATGAGAACTGCCCCAGGGCGAAGTCCAGACCCACCCCGACCCCGCACCCCACTCCAAACGTTGCATAAATGGGCTGGGTGAAGTTAGCCCTGAAGCTGTGGAGGTGCATCATGTTGTCTGCCACACTGTAGAATGACAGCATCCCCGCCGACAGATCGGCGTAGACGCCCAGGCGGGGTGAGTAGGTGACGGGGATGTCCCTCTTCTCGTTGGCGTGCATGGCCGAGCAGCAGGTGTCGGACAGCTCCAACGTCCAGGACTGGGCGTTGTAGCCGAGGCCAGATCGGGCGTCGTTGCCCTTCCTGCTCAGCGAGCCGTAGGCCACGCCCACTGAGGAGCCCCGCCCCCTCCACTCCACCTCCCAGTAGGAGCGCTGGGCCTGCAGCGGGCTCTGGCACATCACCTGGGTCCAGCCGTCAAAGCGCTGGGGCGTGTCGGCGTACGGCTGTGTCGAACCCTGCAGAGTCGCCTTGGTGTTGCCTTCGGAGAGTACCAAGCGCTTGTGAGCTGTGTAGGGGTCAAGGGTCAGGATCACAGAATCTAGAAGAGTTAACCAAGAGAAATACTTTAAAGGCATTATACGTTTACAGGTGTGTGGTGGCATTTTATATCACAAGAACAGTTATAAAAATGCTATAAATATCAAATATGAAACAAATATGGGCCTCTGTCTCTAAGAAACTTCTGGTCTTTCGGCCTACAGGAAGTCGTCGCAACATGGCTCCTCTATTAACCAGCGTTTCACTGAGAAGACGTTACACTTGGTGTTTGCTAATTGCTGCTGGCTAGTCTGAAGGAGCTGAGTGTGGGAGGAGCTACGTCTCAAAGGCAGGGCTAGATCTAACCAGGTGTTTTGCACAGCGGAATAGTTTCCATGGAGAGTAAAGGATTAATCAAACATGTATAAAAGAATCAAGGGAAAACTCCAGATATGTTTTTGATGATGTAAAACTGAAAAAAGAAGATTTTACATAATACTGCCCCTTTAAACAAAATGTAGCTTCACATCTTTCACTCACACTGGAGAAACTCCTCTCTGGATCTCGGTTCTGGTGCCTGGATGCTGTCGAGGTTGATTTCTCTCACTGGAAAAATTAGCAGTATGTCAATGAGTGAGCAGATCTTATGGTTTAGTTATTATTGCAACATATAAAATCAGATATATTATTAAAAAGAGGCAACGGTGTTGGCTCACATGCAGGAAAAGCTGGAGCTTGAGTCATGGCGTTCGGCAGAGGCGTGTCCAAGAACAGACCTGGGTTAACTGTCCAATGAGAAACCACGATTAAACCTCTAAACTATGAGATGTTTACCAGGGATGAAGAGCAGCCATCTTACTCTCTGTTGGTGTTTCTAACAGATCTGCCATCCTGCCTGTTGGACCAAAGAATTAAAAATGAAACTTCTCCCTTGTGTTCAGCTTTAACCAAACTTTAACCGTTTTGTTTTCTGAAATAAGCAAATTGGTCAAACATTGATGGGGGAAGCGTTCGGGTCTTACCAAGGTTTCCTCCTGCGGCTGCGGCGTCATTAACCGAGGTGGCCTGGTTGGCGCCTCGTCGGTGTGAGCGAAACAGGCTGGTGATCGACGCCATCCTGCTGAACGCTGCATAAAAACAGAAGAATGTTTACTTACTCTTTATAAATGCTGCAATGTTCAACTTCTGCCACATGGTGGCGACAAAATGCAACAATATGATTATACCGCCAGATGAAGCAGGAGCTGGAGAAGGAGCAGGAACTGGAGTGGGAGTCGGAGTGGCTGGGATTGGAGTCGGAGTCATAGCTGCAGGAGGGGCAACCGGGTTTTGACTAGACCTGCTCCATAGAGACGGGCCCCCTCTGCGGCTGGGGGTGGGGCTGGGGTTAGACTCTCGCTCTGTTGGGATGGAGATATGAATGTTTCCACAGCTTTGAACTTTTAGTCTATGATGTTAGGATTATATGTGAAAGGCAGAAAGTAGTAAAGAAATTTGAAGGGGAAGAAAAATTTTTGTTTTTTAAATAAAAATTTGACAAGATGTTTCTACTTGAGCTCCATGAACATAACTTCTAAAGGGGATGTACACTGCAAATCAAGTTACTATGTTACCTTCAATTGCTATAAAAATGCTTCATATATTAATATACATCTAATATAACTTAAAAGAAATTTGACTTTGTAGCTTAATGCCTTGAAATTGGGCCCGTGTCTTTAAGAAGCTCCTGCTCTTTCTGCCTTCAGGAAGTCATCACAACATTTCTCCTTTATTAACTGTTTAAAAACGTTTTTAACAGCGGTGAACTGAGAAGTAGCTCATATAATGACCTCCACCAGGTGTTTGCCAATTGCTGCTGGCTAGTCTGAAGGAGCCGAGTGGAGGAGTTGTGGTGCAGGGATGAAAACACTCCAGGTATGTTTTTGATGAGGAAATTACATCATAACATGATGTAGAGCTAAAAAAAGAAGTCAATTTAACATAATAAATTAGATATAGGTTTGGACTACGCCATTCTTTGCATGTATTAATGGTTTCAGTTCCGTTTGAGCAGGTCATGACCTCCAGCAAGAAGTGAGGAGATTTTTAAACCCCAGCCGGCGCCCGCTTACCAGCCTCTCTCTCCTCTCGTCTCCGTCTGTTCCCCATTCTGGGTGAATTTGTGTTTCCTCTGTCTGCAACCATTTTGAAAACATGCTGATGTGTTTCTGCTGACAGCATGAAATTCAAAAGCATTCTTTTTAAAATCTCACCTCGAGGGGCGTCCCTGCTCCTCACGTCAGCACCTCTGAGTGCTGTTGGACATAAGAACCGCTCACCACCATGTTTGACCGAAATCCTTTCACATTAAGGTTCTTAAAAGCGTGGCGTACCTGCTCCTTGTCGATCTGTACTTCGGACATCCAGTGTAATGGTTGAAGTCGGGGTACGGGTGTCTGTGTTTTTACTCAGCCCAGAAAACACTGGAAAGCGGAGAGAAAAAAAAACACCTGTCAGGTTTATGAAAATACTTTCTGAAGAGTTCATTAGAAGTAGAAGAAAACTCACAATCACGAAACACTTTTTTCCCTCCCAACCGGCTGGCTGAAAAAGATCAGAAACCGTAACTGTTGGGTTAAAAAAAAAGCTATAAATGTTCTGTGATGGCAAAAAGGACAACGCTCTGTACTTACAGTTTCCCAAAGTGAACAGTTTGGTTTCATTGACTGAAAGAGACCAGATGAAACGGTTATGACTTGAAAGAAAAGGACAAACACAAAATCTTACCAAGTATGTTTGATCCAGTTTTTAGTCCACTTGAAGTAAGACAAAACTAACTTACAAGTAACTTTTCAGCAAGAATTATGAGCTTGTTTCCTTAATATTGGTATAAAAAAGTACTTATTCCACTGGCAGATTATTTATAACTAAACATTTTTTCCACATTATAAGTTAAACAATCTGGAATGTTAAAGCATTTTTTATTTAAAACAAGCTCAAACTTCTTGCTGAAAAGTTAATTGTAAGTTAGTAGACTTGAAATAAGACGCAACTAAGATAACTGAAGTAGAAACTGGACAAAAACATTTGCTACGTTTTCGTGTTTTTGTGGAGAGGTTCTTCTGACAGACCTTGCTTGTTGATCTTCCCCAGTTCCTGATTGCACAGATCCTCCACTCGGTCCCTGAGGGCCAGCACCGCTTCCCGAACAGGTTCAAAGGTCGCACTATGATTGACTTGCACGGCCGGCAGGTCGCCGCATTCCAGGGGACTGCTCATGGTGTCGCACGTCTGAGGATAAGTAAACGGCTTTAGAGGAAGTCTGACGACAATCAACACTAATGGAAATGTTTTCTCTCATGTTAAAAAACTTTAAGAGCAAATTCACAATGAATGCTATCTCAAGGTACTTTACAAAGAAAACAATTTAAATTTAATCAAACATATATTCCAAATTATTCTAGTTATGAAGCCTTGGCAAACGTTCAATCTGGAAGGCTCTTTAACTTCACCTGCCTCATCATTCAGCGCCTCCTCTTCACCCTGGACCTATCAATGGTGGATCAAGCCTCACTTTAGCCAATCATCATTCGAGCTCCAGTTGAAAAGGACCTCCCGGCCACGGCCTCCTCCACTTACCAGCTGCAATCATTTGGAACGCATTCTCCATGTCCTACTCCGAGTCAGATTCCCCTCCCGGCTCTCTGTGCCTGGTTGGCTAAAGCCGATATTACAGACGTGTTTAAAATCATGCCCATGCATCCTTCTTAGTGGCATCGGCTGGGAGCCAGATGCTAAATATTTTTTCGCACGCCTCAAGTTTGGATGCAGGAGCAGCTCTCATCGTTTCAACACACTGTCAGAAGCTCTCTGCTGGATCCTCAATGTTTTTAGACTCCCCTCCGTGCTGCATCTCCTCGATGATTTCCTGCTCATCGATTCCCCATCCTCCTCCCACACCTCACTCCAAACCCTGAAAGATCTCTTCCTCCACGTTGGCATTCCACTCTCTATCGATAAAACTTTCGGCCCCTCTAAAAGGCTAGAATTTCTCGGCATTAACCTAGACTCCGAGCAGATGCTAGCTTTTCTGCCAGAAGAAAAATTATCCCACATTCGTCAGATCTCCCGCGGCCACCTTTCATCCCCTGCTCTTTCTAAGCGTCAGCTCCTTTTGCTTCTCAGGCACCTAAACTTTGCCACGTGTATTATTCCGCCAGGGCGTTCTTTTATCTCCCGGCTTCTTGACCTCGCTAACTCAGTTCCCCACCTGTTCACAGGTCACTTTAGATGAAGGCTGCCGCTCCGATCTCTCTTTCTGGTCTGTACTGTTAAATCACTGGAACGGCATCTCTTTTTTCTACGATGACATCCTCTACGCCGATTTCATTCAGTTCTACACAGACGCCGCTCCTTCAGCGGGCTTCAGAGGCTTCTTCCAGGGCAGTTGGTTCGCCGTGAAATGGCCCACCTCCTTCCCCTGGTCCGAATCCTCGGCCTTTCATGAAATTATCCCCATAGCAGCCGCTTGCTGCGTCTGGGGACATTCTTGGGTTCGCAAGCATATTGTCGCTTTCTGCAATAACACCGCCGTCGTGGAGGCCATCAATAAACGTCGCTCCTCATCCAAATCCCTGTCTTTTCTACGCCGCATCACGCGGCAATCTGCGATTCATAATTTCATACACTCTGCGAGTCACGTCCCCGGCCACTCTAATGCCATCTGTCTCGCCTTCAATTCCAGATCTTCCGTCATCTCTGCCCGTCAGCCGACCCTTTCCCAACTCCAGTGCCCTCCCTAGAGAGCCTCCCTCTGGATTAGTTCCCCCATCTCTTTTTCCTCTGTTGCAGTCCGCCAGATTCCATATTAAGAATGGCCTAGCTCCCTCCACTTTTAAATCCTATTCTTTCGCCTGGTCCAAGTTCATCAAATTCTGCTCCTTTCACAGGGTCTCCCCGTTGCCCATTTCTGTTAGCACTGTCCTGGCTTTTGTCACTTACTGCTTCGAGAACCTCCAATTTAAGCCCTCCTACATTCGTAGCCTTCTAGCAGGCGTCAATTTCTTCTCACAGCTTCACCAGCCCATCCCTTCTCAAAGCCTTTTCTCTAACCACACCGTGAAGCTACTTTTGAGGGGTATAAATAAATGGCAACCTACCCTCCCAGATAAGCGCAAACCTATTACTCTTCCTAGTCTTAAAGATCTGCATGTTACCTTGCAGTCACGCCCTTATTCTCCTTATCTTAAATCTCTCCTTTCTAGCTCGTTTCTTTTTAGCTTTCTATGGCCTCCTTCACCTGGGCGAATTCACCACCCCTGATAACCCTTTCGTCCCTTCTAAGGATCTGGCAGTTTCCGACCTCAAGTTTCACCCTGATTTTTACAGCTTATCCCTCAACATTCCAAGGTTAAAGGCGCGTGTACTATCGGCATAGCTAGTATCAACGACCCGTTCTGTCTCTGTCGTGCTATGTTCAAGTTTGCTCTTTCAAGACGCAAGTTAAGCTCCCCCTTCTGGGCCCCTGTTCATCACTCCCGAGGGCTACCCCATGTCCACCACCTGGTTTGTTAAGCACCTGAGGCTGCTGCTAGCTGCATGCAATTTCCCACCCAGTCAGTTCTGAGGTCACTCCTTTAGAATAGGGGCTGCCACGTCTGCAGCCGCACAGAGCATTCCCGCAACGACCCTTCAACAGCTTGGACGGTGGTCGTCCTCAGCATTTACCGCATATACTCGTCCAGACCTCGCCTCTGTACTCGCAGCTCAACGTTCTCTCAGTGCCTAGGTAAAGCACTGCGCATTAACTGGCTTTGATCCACCAGCTACCTCTCATCCAACCCCTTGCGGCGTCCCTTGTTGGCCCCCATCTATCCTACTCCTTATCGTTCTTAGGTAACCTCTTCCTCACATCTCCTGTCTGTCACCTTCTCCTTTTCGTCACCTCCTATATAAAAAAAAAAATTAAAAAATTTTTTCTTCCTCCATGCATTTCTCCTATGGGCTTTGGCCCTCACTTTGGGGGATTACATTCCTATGCAGCATCAGGAATGTTTATCGAGGTTATCAAAGTTCCAGCTCGACATCCCCGGCAGGGGCCTGAACGCCAAAGGATTTTAATGTTTATTAGTCATTAAACTTTCTTTAATCGCTTTCTTTCTCTGTCCCAGTCTCTCCAGATTGAAATCTAACTGTACTGTATGCTCAATTAATTATCAAACTAGCTTAAAATGTTTTACCTAGGAACCACAGCAGGTTGTGTCGTGTCAGTGTTATATTTTAAGCTAATATTTTAATAATCAATATGTTTCATCACATGCTCTTAGATCATATTGCGTTGAAATTTTTGCATCAACTCAGGGAAAAAATATGATTTTTACACAATGTTATCACATTGTTAGAATGTCATGTCAGCTCTGTCCTACTGTTAACATTATAAAATCATCTTAAATTAGTTGTATTAATCTGCGTATTTGTGGTTATCTTTTTGTGTGTGTGTCCTGTTTTATTTTTCTAATATATTTGTTTTTTCCTCATAAAAATGATAGCAAATGATCAGAGAATATTTCTGCTTTTTAAGTTGCAACTGGTTAAAAAAATAAAACAAAAGAATCAGAATCAGCTGATTTTGGAAATATTTGCGTAAACCACATCTGAAAAGGTTCTCTGCTACAGACACCTCTTTTCATGACTGATCCATACCTGCAGGTAGTAGATGTTGTCCGCGCAGTCCGCCAGGTCCCTCATTTCTGTGTCCCTCTTCCTCCGCTCCCTGATCTCAGCCTCCAGGTTTTCGGCGACCTCCTGGGCCTGGTTCATCTTCCCCAGGCTGGCCTGGTCCAGCACCTCCTCCAGCAGCTCCTGCAGCCGCTCCACGGAGCGCAGCAGCTCACCCAGAATGTTCTCCGTCTCGTCGTGCACCATGTCCGCAGAGCGCTGTTGCCAAGATTGGAGACCCACTCACCAATTAGCTGTTGTTTTATCCAGACAGCAAAATGTGGTAATTAAATATTGAATTATGGTAAATTGACGGTGGATCAACCAAACAACATTGAAGTTGTTCAAATGGATTCAATTTCTGTCTAACCACATTTCAACGATGGGTACTTTTTCATTCTGGATACTAAGTTTATCTTGCAGTTCCACCAACCTTCACTCCTTCCATCATCTTCTTCATATCCTTCAGCTCCTGCTCCCTGTGTTTCAGCTTCTGCTGGTTGTCTGCTTGGATGTCTGACAGCAGCTTCTGCACAGGGATGAACAGAGTGAAAAACAGGACGAGCAGAAGGAAGCGGCTGGGTACAGTAGTGGCTAGGAGGAGCGGTGTAATGGGACAGGAATGCTGTTAGGAATGCATTCAGCCTGGCTTTAGTCATTACCCAACAAAAGGTGCAGAGGAAGGACACGTCAGGCAGAAAGCCGTTAGATACAACAATAAGCGCCTCGCAGGAGGGTGGATTCTGGAGTTTTACTCCCACAATGACTTGTAAAAGTATTAATATACTTTGAAGTTTTAACATCGAGACCTTTGTTGTGTTTATTGAGACAGACCAACAATAAGTTGTACAAAGTGTTGAAGAAAAAAGATCATGATGACAATGAAAGGAGTTAAAGTTCAGATTTTAGTCATCTTCACGATGAGATCAGTACTGAACCTTTTGGACCACGTTCAAAATGCTAGAACATTAGCATTGTACTGTTGGGATGTTTCTCTTTAGCAGGAACAAAGAAGCTGGTTAGAGTTGATGTGAAGATTGATAAAGCTAAATAAGGGACAATACAGGAAGAAAACCTGTTGGAGGACATTGAAGACTTGAGTCTTTGGCTGAGGTTCACCTTCAACCAATACAGCCAAAGCTCTAGGTTCAGATCAAACTATGTTGATGAGTTAGAATGGCCTAGTTTAACTGAGAATCAATGGCAAGACTTCATCCAATGTCACAAAGCTTGAGCCATTCTGCAAGGGAAATTGTATTGACTCAAGACACTACTTTATGTTGGTCTCTTACAAAATCCCAACAAAATGCCCTGAAGTCTTTGGTTGTAACTTGACAAAATGTGAAAAATACAGAGTTTGAGAATAGTTGCCCTCAGAAATTGTTTTTTACGCACCTGTCTCTCCTGCCGTTCAGCCTTGGAGGACACACACTCGTGGTCTTTATGCTGATTGCTGGTGCACAGCCAGCAGACAAACATCTTGCACTGGCGACAGAAGAACTCCTGCAGGTACTTGTGCTGGGTGCAGATCTTTTCCGCCAGATTGCTGGTTGGTGGGATGAGCTCATGCTGCTTGAGAGACTTCTTGGTCTGGTGAGGCTTCAGGTGGGTCTCGCAGAAGGAGCTCATGCACGCCAAGCAGCTCTTCACAGCGGCACGCTGCTCCCCTTTGCACATGTCGCACAGAACGGCTCCGGTGGACAGCCTGGACTTGGATCTAGAGGACAACCCGCGAGTGCTTCGGATGGAGTCTCGAACTTCTGATGTGAGGGCCCCTTTGCGGAGCTGCTCCACAGCCTCAGCCAGCATGGTGTTTCTGGATAAGGGCGGCTTGGGGCAGAAGGTCTGGCGGCACTGGGGACAGCTGTAAATCCCTTTGGGGTCATCCTTGCTCCAGAAGTCTCTGATGCAAGCCATGCAGTAACTGTGTCCACAAGGTATGGTGACCGGATCATTGGGGAGATCAAGACACACAGGGCAGTTGAACTGCTCCTCCGTCCACAGCTTCCCACTCATTGTGATTTAGCCAAATACGAAGAAAGCCCAGAGATGTTTAGCTGAGAGTCCTCAAGATTAAAGGTTGTGCGCAGTCCAGATTCTCAGGAGGAAAATGTTGAGTCTTAGGTGAGAGAAAGCAAAAAGAAGAGATGGGTGGGGCCAGACTCACCAGGCAGGTCTAGCTGGGGAAACAGGTGTCGGCAGAAAACTGCTGAATGAACAGAAGGTAAAGGTGCAAGTGTCTGGTCATTGTCCTGTTCATGTGATGCAGGACTACAGGAAACATTCAGATTTAGGTTTCTTTCCTGGTCACAAGAGGGAAGATTCAGATAGTAGATATATAATTAGGAGAGTTAAAAGGAAAAAGTCTTGGCTCTTCAAACAGTGAATCACTATAAGAGCAGTTACTTTAAGGAAAATCACAGCAACACCCTAAAGAATGGTAAAATGAGTCAGTCATGCTGGTTTGGCTACTGAAGAAGTATTCATTCCCTTAATTTACTTAGGTTTTTATTTTTTATCACAATTGTTTCAGAAAATCCAATAAAGTACATACAAAGATGCTAATATTAACTTCTTGCTGTGTGTAGCAAGCTAATGATGTATCAGAGTTAGCAAATAATTATAGCCTGTAGGCTGTCAGTTTGTGTCCTTTAGCTCAAGCAAGCTTAGGTTATACAACAACAATGATCTAAAACTCCACCTCTGAATACATCTGTGAAATAAAAAGTTACAAATTAAAATCTAGGATTATATTTTTTACTGTAAATGCGTAATGGCAGTTTGTTGTTGATGGGTAGAGTAACTAGTTGGAATCATATTTTTTTATTTAGTATTGCTAACATTTGGGCTCAGTGGTGGCTAGGCTAATCCTAGTTAGCCTAGCCTAACTAATTGTAGCATAACCTAGGCTAGGCTAACGCCAGTTAGCCCTTGTGTTTTCATCACCATGCCACAGCTAACAAACATTTTAAATTACTCTGAAGCAGACGCAATACTGAGCTAGCAGAAAACTACCTACTAGCTAATCCAGGGTTTATTTATTTTTATTTTTGGAAATAAAAGCCTTACAATGAAACATAACTTTATTATGAAACTTGTACAATTTAAATCTGGAAACCAAATCAGTCTCATTAACCTAATTTATGCAAAAAGTATTCAGAATTAAATTTTCTTTCAAGTAATGTGTGAATATTATAAGAGAGAATTTCATTTTTTCCCCTCACAATTTGTAGTGATTTGACACCAGAATCATAAACCTTTGAGTAATGAGTGCTGTGTTGTTTTGATATTCCACATAAAAACGTTTTTTTAGTATAAAAAGATAAACATAATCTACAAGTGCCTGTTCCTGTGGGAGAAAACTCAACCTGTTTGTGCGAAGCAACACTTGGCTTTATCAAATCCTAAATCCCACAATGGTGTCTTTCTTTTGCTTAATCACAGTAATGTTTGTCAGAGCAGGTTTTGCATTTAATTATAATGAAGTGTAGGTGAAGTGTTTACATTTTCAATGTTGCATTACCATACAAAATGCTTCAAGAAGGCCTGCGGTTGTTGTAAATAAGAGGTTTTGGATTCATCTACTACCAAATGCTGTGAATAGAGATCTGTTTGAATTGTTCTGCTAAAAGAAACTAGACGAAGGAGATGGTATCATGTGTGACAACAAAATCACAGTAAAACAGAGATGCACCAATATTATGAAGAAAAGACAAAATTGTTCACTTATAACAGTTAGCATAGTTAGCATTAGCTTTTCCAACAGCCCGGATCAAAAAGAGCAAGTCTGATCGTTCCGGTTTTGTAACTGATGGAGTAAGACTGTTAGAGGGAGCTCCTGCAAATTGTTTTTTTCTATAAGGTGCATTTGGGCTTTTTCGTGTACTTTGCCTGTCCTCTAAATTTTATAACGACTCCAATACAGCTCAGGTTGCCTCCAAAGCCCAAAAATACGAACAACTCCACAACTACGGCGACGAGGCCTGATCTTCCGCCCGCATCCCCGCCTCAGCTTACTGAGGCCGATCCACCGCGGGGCTCGGCTAGTAGGCGACCGCCTTCGGAAGAAACGTCTACAGCTCGGAACGTATATTCCCCGGACTTTAAGGTTGAACTCCTCAATGCACTTCCTGAAGAGATGGTGGGCATTTTCAAGACTGAATTGGAGACGGCGTTGACTAACAATCTGACCCATATTAAGTCGGAGCTGCACGGCAGCTAAGTGCTAGCATTGAGGCCATCAGGTCGGAGGTGGATGCATTAAGGGTGACAGTCGCAGACATGGAGGGACCGCCGTCTTCATGCACTGATGATGGGGTCTCACTCAAGAGCACTTTTGGAAGAGCTTTCGGCGCAGGTCCTCGCTCTTGACAGTAAATGTGAGGACTTGGAGTCAAGATCTCGGCGTAATAACATTAGAATCATAGGACTACCGGCAGTGGCGCAACTACACATTATTCAGGTGGATGCAAAAACATAGATCGGCGCCCCCCTCCCTCCCCCCGACCGAGGGAAGGAACGTCAGGGTGAAGGAGCGACGCTCACGCGACGATACGTGAAGGGTACAACTCGCTACATTTACCTCGTTATGTGCGCGAGGTGAAGGAGCGTAAGGCGCGCAGAAGTGTACGGAAAACATCATCGGCGCGCCGCCCCCTCCAGACGGGGTTTTGGCGCCCCCTCTGGTGCTGCGCCCCTATGCGTTGCATACCCTGCATACCCACTTTTTGCGCCACTGACTACCGGAGGAGCGTAACCCAGTCAGCGCAGACACGATTTCCACCCTGCTTAAAGACGCCTTCGGCCTGGAGAAGGAGCCGGTTGTGGACCGGGCGCACCGATCTCTACAGGCCAAGCCGAAAGCTGTGTGAAGCTGACACCCCACCCACGTCAAAAAAAATCCAGCAAATAGTCTGAATGGTTAGTGCTTCGTTTGTGCAGTTTTGGTTTCTGAGATATTAAAAATTATTTTTTTTTAGGTCATCCAGAGTTCACCACTCCCCCATATTGCTCCAAAACAAACCAAAGTCGGCTAGTTCGTTAGTGCAGGTTTGTGCCGTTAAAATGTTTGTTTGTGCAGCTTTCGTTTTTGAGATATTAAAAGTTAAAATGTTGGCCGATTACGTCATCAGCCGCCCCCATTTTGCTCCAAACGTCAACATTTTTGCTTTACCGCCGCCACCAACTGGTATGTAGTGTGGACCACAATGTCACCCAACGATTATATTATACAAATGACTAAATCTGATTTTACTTTATTTGGTGCGTTCAGAGTTTAAGATTCAGTCGATCACATTCACCCATTAGGGTGAATTTTACTATAATGCCACAACTTATACTGTAGTCCCTTTTCTACAAAAATATAGTAACATCAATTGCATAAAAACGACACCGAAAAGAAGACTTACGTGACAAGAATGTGCTGGAAGACAACCAACGAAGAACTAAAACAGAAAGTACCGCCTGCAGCAGGTGAAATTAATTGTCCCCTAATTGGGTGAATGTGATCGGCTGCCCAGTGAGCGGCCTCGTCCCATTATAGCTCGTTTACATTATTACGCGGACTACGCCGATATTTTACAACGTGCCTGAGCCCAGCAGCGGTTAAAAGTGGGGGATTTCACAATCTCTATCTTCCCTGATTTTACCGCTCGGACCGCAAAAGCCCGTGCAGCCTTCAATGACGTCAGACGCCAGCTTAGAGAGGTGCCGGACATACGGTTTGGGCCTCTGCATCCAGCTCGTCTCTGCATCACTAAAGCAGGTGTCACGAGAGAGTTTACTTCACCTGTGGAGGCGACTGCCTTCGTGAAAACACCTTTCATTCTTGCATAGTTTAATTTGTTGTGAATGGAGCCGCTCATATTGCTCGGTCCAGGCCGGCCGTAGGCAGAAGAGGGTTAGGCGACATGTAATGTGTCTGTTCTGTTCTTAGCCACACTTATGTTTACATGTGTTTGCAGGAGCTTCAGCTGAGTTGGAGTGAATCGAGGATGACTGTTGGGTACAAAATCTTAAGTTTAGTCTTTAGGCTCATGACTCCATTTGGAGTTTGAGCTGGTATCCCGTCGTTTGGGGTAGTGGTAGGTGCCATCTGGGGGAGGGGGGTGGGATGTGTCAGTTCAGAAATATTGTCTTGTTTTCTTTTTTTTTTTTTGCTTTTGCTGTTGTTTTTTGTCCTTTCCTTTTTCCCATCCTTGTGCCTGGTGCGTGGGGGCGGATTCTGGTTGCCTCATCAATGTTAACGCATATCTCACATGGCTAATGCAAACAACTCAAATGTAAGATTTATCAGCTGGAATATTCGAGGTTTAGTGGGTGCTGTCAAGCGGAGTAGGGTATTTTCTCATTTAAAGCGTTTGAAACCTGACATTGTTTTATTACAGGAGACCCACATGAGAAATAAAGACCAGTTTAGACTTAAGTGTCCTTTGGTTGCAGAGGTACTCCACTATAGTTTTAATTCAAAGGCTAGAGGGGTTGCTATCTTATTAGGTAAATCTGTACTATTCACATTGACCAAAACCATCTCAGACAGAGACGGCAGATATCTGATAGTGTTAGGTTCTCTATTCCATGTAAACACCCTGCTAGTCAATGTATATGCTCCTAATTTTGACAATCCATGTTTGACGAACAAGTCGTTTGAAATTCCACCTTCTTTGAAGGTAGAATCTTTGGAGGGGACATGAACTGTACTATTAATCCTCAGTTAGACCGTTCTAAACCTGTCCTAGCCCAATCGTCAATGGCTAGAACCCTACATAGTTTCATGCTAAATAATGGTTGTGTTGACCCCTGGAGATCTTGTAATTCGAACAATAGGCAGTATTCTTTTTATTCACATGTTCACCAGACTTTTTCACGCATAGATTATTTTTTTGTAGATGCTAAATTTATGCCTAAAGTATCAAATGTTGCATATCACCCTATCATTATTTCGGATCACGGTCCTGTCTCTCAATCTTAAGATTTCACCTGGGCCTCGCTATCCCTCTCAATGGCGATTTAACACTTCACTATTATCAGATGGTAAATTTCACAAATTTATTACGGATGCAGTAGAGGATTTCATTGCCTTTAATGACTGATTCTGAACCAATCTCTAGGGCGCTCCTGTGGGATTCTTTGAAGGCATACCTACGTGGTCATATAATTTCATATTCTGCACATGAGAGGAAATGGAGGATGTCAAACATTTAGAAGCTTACTTCCGAGTTGGAATTGGTTGACCAACAGCTTGTAGCTGCCCCATCTGACAGTCTTTCAAAGCGTCGCTTGGTCTTACAAACTGAGATGGATCTCATTACAACTAATGAGGCAGAGCGCCTTTTGCTTCATTCTCGTGCTAGGTACTATGAATATGGCGACAAGCCCAGCAGATTACTAGCTCACCACTTGCGCTGTCAAGCAGCTTCACATTTAATATGTCGTATTAAAGACAGATCTGGGGACCTGCAGGACTACATGCAGGTTATTAATTCGGTTTTTTCATCATTCTATGAGTCCCTGTATAAATCTGAACTCCCATTGGATTTGACTGATATGCATATGTTTCTAGACGAGCTTCAGTTTCCCCCTTTACACTCAGAACTGATTGATCACCTAGAATCTGGTCTGACTGTTCAGGAGTTAAATGCTGCTTTACAAAATATGCAAAACAACAAAGCTCCAGGACCCGACGGGTTCCCAGCTGATTTTTTTTTTTTAAAGCATTCCAAGCCAAACTGATCCCATTGCTTCATTCTGTCTATGTTGAGTCTCTGACACTCGGCTCACTTCCCCCTTCGCCAAGACAGGTTTCTATCCAGCATTCTCTTTAAGAGGGACAAGGATCCTGACCTCTGTACCTCTTATAGGCCAATATCTTTAATGAATGTGGACACAGGATACCTGTTTGCTGTTTTAACTAAATTTTTAATTTGGTAAAAATTTTATGTCATGGATATGCCTTCTTTATACACTGCCCTGTGCCAGTATTATTACCAATAACAACCAAACCGGATACTTCTTTTTAAATAGAGGTTGCAGACAGGGCTGCCCCGTCGCCCCTCTTGTTTGCACTTGCAATAAAGCCTTTGAGTATTTTTCTGAGAACTTCTCCCAGTGTTAATGGAATCACCAGGAGTCATGCAGAACTAAGGCTATCGTTGTATGCAGATGATTTGCTTTTATATTTCACCGATTCAATAGGAACCTGCCCCACAATTGTTGAGTTCTTTCACAGATTCGGCCAGTTCTCAGGGTATAAAGTTAATGTCGCCAAGAGTAAATGTTATCCTGTTAACCATTTAGCCCTGCAGCTCTCCCAATCTGATGTTCCTTTTAAGCTAACTAAAATTGCTTTCTGGTCCAATTCAGTTGATATACCCTGGTGTCAACTAGAAACACATTCATGTCCCTCAGCCTCACTTTTGGCTTTGCTTACAGGTTCAACCTCTGAATCCTTCTGGCCAAACCAATAACCTCATAGTTGTAGATACCTTGAGAATATGGTTTCAGTTTAGGAAACAGTTTAAATTTACAGATCCTATAGTCTTGACCCCACTTTTAAAAAAAACCTGGTGTTTACACCTGCTCTTACTGACCTGGCCTTCTCCTTATGGCAGGATAAGGGACTAAAATGTTTCAAGGATTTATATAGGGAAGGGTTGTTTTGGTCTTTCACTGATTTGGCTTCTGAATTCGATCTCCCACCCTCCCATTTGTTCAGATACGTCCAGATAAGGGCCTGTGCAAAATCCTTATTTCCCAACTTCCCTCAACGACCACCTGAGCAGCTGTGGGGCAAACTTATACAACTTAACCCCTTGCAAAGGTCTTTAATTTCAAAGATTTATAACTCGATTCAATCATATGATGTCTTTTTAACTACGAACACTGAGAGCTTGGGAGCATGAACTGGGGCTGATTTTTGATGATCATTGGTGGGAGGCTGCCCTGACAGCCATTCGCAAAACTTCTATATGTCCCCACCTGAGCTTGATACAGTTCAAAGTGGCATTCAGATGTCATTATTCAAAAACTAGGCTGGCACAGATCTACCCAAATGTGGTAGATGTTTGCGACTGCTGTGGAAGCTCACCCTGCAATCTTGCACATGTTTTTCACATGCTCAGCCCTCACAAATTTCTGACAAATTTACTTTCACACCATGTCTGTTGTACTTTCGAGAACTATTGACTCTTCAGCTCATACTGGTATCTTTGGACTCCCAGAGCAATATAGTCAGTACTCCGCAAGAGAGTTGGAAGTGATAGCTTTTACCTCTATGATCGCTAGGCGCCACCTTCTCTGTAACTGGAAATCAACTAGAGCTCCATCCAGCACAATGTGGATAAATGAGGTCATGTCCTTTTTGAAAGTTGAGAAAATTAGATATACAAAAACTGGAAACTTGGAACAAATTCTACTCTAAATGGCAACCATTTATTGAGTTTGTTGCTTCTTTTTTTTTTCTTTTCAGAGGTGTACATGTGTGTTTAGGTGTGTATATATATGCATGTGTTTTTACTATTGGTTTTATTTCTCTGTTTTACTATTGTTGGTGTTCTGTGTGTGTTCTTTGTTCCTGAAAATATGCATCTTAAAAGTCAATGGTGTAAACAGTTTGTTTATGCTCAACACTTTTACACCCTGGAATATGTAAACACCTTTGTTCCATATGCAAAAATATCAATAAACATATGAATAATAAAAAAAGGCAAGTCTGAAATCATCCAGTCATTAATAAGCGTCAATCAAATTGAAAATCTACCAATTTCTGCCATCTGCCTATTTCTTTGTCAACTTATCTTGTTGTGTATTCTCTTGAGAATCAAAGCATGGTGCTGGAGTTGTGATGATATGGGATTCCTTGCTGTTTAAAACCTCAAGAAAGTAAAGCAATGCTCTAAAGCTGCTAAAATCAGATAGTAAACAACTACCGAGAGTTATTGGTGTTGAATGGGCTGTTAAATCATGGAGAGCACTCGATCATTTTTAGTAAACCCTGATGTGGAAATAGCTACACTTGGAAGAGCGTTATCTTTTTTCTTTTTCATGCCATGACCCTAATTTTGAGAAACAGAACTTTATCTTAAGAATTGAGGAAGGAAAACACTTGTGGTTTCCTGGTAAATATGGCCCTGATTTATGTCTCTGACAAAGAAACTTGGGAGAAATGTGCTAACAGAGAAGTGCAGCAGGAAGCTGGAGTGCATCTGGCGAACATCACTTCAGTGGTAAACTCTATCAAGCTTTCGGAGCAAAATTACAGTCATGAAGCATGAAGCTGGAGAAAACCGAAGGGACTAGAAATGTGTGGAGTTTTGAACATCTTACATTCATCAGGCCTATCAGGATTTAGTTTTTGTGATTTTTTTTTTTTGCCATTAAAATCACAGTTTAGAAATATTTGTACTTATGTGTGATGGTAAATATGACTTTTGTAACTTGCTGTATCCGTCACGGACTATAACGAGAAGACTGAGGCAGCAGTGAAGAAGGAAGAAATACTCCCACCTGCAGGTGGGAGTTAGCAGTCACTTAAACCTGCAGTAAGTAATTTTATTTAAAATTTTTTTTATTGAAGCTGTCACTATGTCTTGACAATAGAGTATGAGACAGATAATCTGTGAAAAAAACTGAGTTTCCAACAACCAATCAGAGTCAGGAGGCGGGTCTTCTTAGTGCTGTCAATCATGCCCATGTGTGCCCTGCTATGCTAAGGCTAGTTAGCATGACCACCGATTACAGCAGTAAACGGTTTTCTTGTAAAGGCAAGTTGTTTCTCTTCCATTAGCACATTTAACAGCAAGTACATGAGGATGACTGGCAGCACTAAGCCCCACCTCCTGGCTCTGATTGGTTGTTTTGGGTGCATTTCTTCAGACAGCAATAGTAGCTCAGAGAGGAAGTGGAGAAGATGGATCTTCCACAGATTATCTGTCTCCTAATAAGTTTGAACAAATATGTAAAAAAGCCTACATTTTTTAAAATAAAAGTTGCATCCTGCAGCCTTTTTGGGGAAAATTTGAAATAAACCCACATGTAGGAGATTAAAGAGTTAACACTGTAAAATCTTTATTTGTAAAAATGCTTGTTTTGATGTAGTAATCGCGCATTTCTGAGCCAATATTTTAACCTAACAACTTCAAGCTTCCATTTTACAGTGTGAGGTCTGCTTCTCTGCTCACATCAGGTTGACCCCCAGTACTAACAGCATGGTCCAGACCGCCGCTGCGACGGTGGCTGTGGCGCCGTTAAAGGTCTTGTCGTGGGCGTAGGTGATGATGTGCAGGGCGCCGCTGTAGGCCTCCTCGCAGGTCGGCTGGATCTCCTCCTTTGGGAGCTCGAAGCCGTAGGTGCCGTTATCTCTCAGCTCGAAGGTGAAAGTCAGGGGGATGTCCTGCATTCGGGCCCAGTCTCTGGACGAACCAGAGTTGGCGTCTGGAGAGAGGATTATGCTGGTAAAATCCTTCAAACCTGTGCTGTATAAGTACTGAAATAATTTCATACATACATAACACAGCTGGAGAGGTTCCGACTCTGTACTTTTCCCCATGGACCTTCCAAATGGCTTCAGCTGCTCCCTCTCCCACCTTCATCTGAGGAATCAGGAATATTCAGACAACTCTTCTCATTGATTTATTAGGCAAAACATAAAGGAAGCTGTTTACCAAACAAAGAAACGCTCTGGAGCTTCATCTGTATTCATGACTCCGTCCTGTTACTGACATATATTACGGTGAAATGAGCAGAGAGATTCGGCTCAGCTGTGCTCGGCGCCAGAGAACGGCAGCGCCGGCCATGCACAAACACTTCGGCGGGGGAGTGCGAGAACACGATGAGGAAACGCTGCGGCCTGGTTTTAGTCACAGTGGGCCTCGACAAATGCCAACTGTTTTATACGGGATCGGTTTTCATCTTGAGATTATGTGTGCATTCATACTAGATCACCAAAATTGCTCATTTTTGCTTATATTTATGGTTTAACTTTCAAACTTTAGAGTAAAGAGCTGAGCAAAGAATAGGAAATTAATGTTTGTGATAGAGCATAAAATACTTGTGTTAGTATTCACAAACCACCTGCGAGAAAGCTACAGCTAGTCGTTACAGGAAGTTAGAAAAGTGTATGTTTAAAATGCTGCAAAATGGATTGGATTCACTTTCCAGATTTTATCTGAGGAAATATTAGTGAATCTGTTCATAGCCGCCATAATGTTTTTGTATTTGCAGATTATCAAGACTGAATTTAAATCAGCATTACCCTAATAATGCCATATGCAGAAATAGAACTGACTGTAATACTTAGTGTTTGGAGTTGGCCAAAATCATCCTGTGAAATGTGCAAAATCAGAAAAATGTAATCAAAATGAACAAAAATAAACATTTGAAACATCATTCTTTGATACGTTTCACATGTTGAATTCAAATACTGGGATAAATTAACTTTTCTATGGTGATTCAGAGAACTGAGAGAACTCAGTATTCATTATCCACTCCTCTGTTGAGTTTAGCCAACCTCAGAAACAGCAGCACTGCCTGAACGCTTCCCTATGCATCATAATCCTGTCTTGCACAAAGTAACTCTTGGCTCTTTTAGGTTATTACCTGCTTCGTTCCTAGTCAGGCTCTCATTCTCTACTTACTGTCAGCTTCCTCCTGCTTGTTCCACTTTGTTGTTTACAGATGAGGGATACGATGCATGTCATTTATTTACGTAGAGCAAATTTATTACATATTTCCTCATTCACAATCAACACAGACCTAAATATCTCATGTAACCTGACAGAATGCAAACAAAATGTGCACAACAACAAAAGCTCCTAGTGCAGATGGTCCTGCACAGCTACAGAGTATTGCATGTGCAAAGCATGCATGCATGTAAATACCAGCTCATCGTAGTTGGAGGCGGTGAAGTTGGGGTGTCCGTAGGGAATCAGGAGCAGCTGGCCGTAGGAGTGGATGGTGAGGAAACACAGGAAGTCTTCCTTTCTGCTTCCAACAAAGTAAGTTACGGCCTGGGCCTCAGGTTCTGAGATGGGCCCTCTGCCGGGGTAGATGTTTGAGTTGCAGTCAGACGACACTCCGACGGCTGTGAACGAAAACAGAATCAGTCGCTGACACAAACCAGCAAGCTGCTTCACAACGCGCAGCTCGGTGATGAGACACTCACTGCCCCAGTTGGCATCAAAGTTGCGGTTGAGGTCGGTGCCGTAGCAGTCGCCCGAAGGTCCCGGTGACCTGTTCTTCCTCCACAGTCGGGTCTGAGCAGATCAGAGTGTTCAGTCAGTTGGGTCTAAATCCAGCAACGCAAGAAATTAACCACTTGACATTTTTCTAAATATTAAACCGCTGACGTCTCCTATACTTTGGGCTCAT
Source organism: Poecilia reticulata (assembly GCF_904066995.2). Lineage (NCBI taxonomy): Eukaryota > Metazoa > Chordata > Actinopteri > Cyprinodontiformes > Poeciliidae > Poecilia > Poecilia reticulata. Next base: position 10,724,592 of record NC_088831.1, read on the forward strand.
CGGAAGTCATCTTCTTCGATGATTAAACCGCAAATCATTTTTACTCGAGTGCCCTTTTCCTAATAGCATATCCTCTCATATCCTGCTCATGTCCAGCTTGAGAGCTTTGCAGCAGATCAACCGAATTTAATTTGATGAATATCCATCCAGATACTGACTGAGGAGTTTGTCCAGGAGAAGATGTAGCCGTCGACATTGAGCACTGGCGTGATGTAGAAGTCCATGTTTGTCATCATGGCTTCCATTTTAGCGTCTGTTTTGTACGTTTGGAGAATCTGATTGAAAAAACCCAAGAAAACAGATTGAAAGAGTTTAATTCTCCATAAAATGGCAAACGTTAACTCACATATTTACTCACAGATTTAAACAAACAGCATTAAAGGGGATCATAGTAACTCTGGAGGACCGTACATCAGACGGTTCTCTTACCTGTCTAACAAAGTACTGGCAGAACGCCGGAGCGATCCATTCTCTGGCATGAATACCACAGTCCATCCAGATGGCTTTCTTTTTGGCGTCAGTCTTCATGCCAATCTGAAAAACCAGTTAAAGCGCCTCTAAATATCAGCAGATCCCAGCCTTTTCTACCAAATGCATTCTTTAAAACCTGAATCTGGTTCACCCTCATCAAGCTAATCGTCCTGTTCTCATAACTCTTCCCATAATCCACTATGGTCACAACATCAGGGTATTCCTTCGCCATCTGAGCCATCCAGCTGCTGATCTATAAGGTGGAACATCAATGGACTTTAACCACACTAAACGTGTTTTATTATGTGTGAAACAACGACCAGGTTCTCTCACCTCCTCCATTGGATGGTATTGGAAGTAATCATACTCCGCTTTGTTGCTTAAAGCACAAAATACATGAGAATCTACATTTTGCTAAATATCAGAGCATATTTTTAGCTTAAATCTGTATTCTGATTGAGAATATTTTGGTAAAAACCAGTATGGAGTACATAAACAGGAGGAATCTTCCTGAATAACAACCCACCTCTCCAGCGTCAATGCCCCCACTGCTAAGAGCAACGGCACAAAGCTCAGACTCATCATCTTCAGCATCTTCACTTAGTCAAATGAAGCAGCTCGTTTGTTACTGTCAGTCTCATTTCCCTTTACAAAGTCCTAATGTACATGTTTATCTGATAAAAGTTCACCTTTGCCTCTGCTGCAAAATGCTAGCAGCCTTACCACAGTTAATATTTAATCTTTTATGAGCCTACGTTACTTCACACTTGTTATTATGTTTTTGTTGGGTTTTCTTTTGGGATAGTTATTGAACAGGTCCTTGTAAACTTGTTTTCAAGATAGTTAGATGACTTATAAAGCGCTGTAAACATGTAGTTATTACTTAATAGATGCAAAAGCATCTATTGGTGTTTTTTTATTTTGCAAACAAACTAAACCAGTCATGTTTTAGATAAAAGCTAAACATCTGGTCGGAATTGCTAATGGTGGTGCTTAGCAGCCAGGCTAATGTCTGTTAGCAATGCAAGCTAATTATTTTTCAACATTTTATACAGTTAGGCAGTGCTTTAAGCGAGCTGGTACAAAACAAACGAAATGCTGAAACTATTGAAATGCACAAAGAACAAAATTCTACTATAAACAAAAACCAAATACAATTTAATATATTTATATGGCAAAACCATTTGGGCAAGATCTGAATTTAAGTAAAAAAGTAGGAAAAAATGTAAAGGAAATAAATATTCAGGAAGAGGAACACAGCAATAAACTAAAGGAAAGAATACATTTTGAGAAGCGTTACTAAAGTTTATCTCCACAGGAGGAATAGCTTTTTTTTCATTTTCAGATCAACATGATCAGATTAGATGAGATACAAACATCAATTATCATTCATCTGACACAAACAGTATCACGGATTCACTAAAGGAAGAGGGCAAAGGTCCACACCATATAAGATTATCCTGGGCCATGCAAAAATATTCACACCCCAGTAAATGTTTTTCACATTTTGTCACGTTAAGTATTCCCACAATCTAAACCCAGGTGCAGATTTTTGTTTTTCCATACGTCTGTTTGATACGTCTAGAAAATGAAGAGGTTCTCCTGGCTCATTAATTTGCTCTGAAAGCATGAAACTCTCAGAAGAATCATTTCACTGAGAAGCCAAGCCAGGCCCAATAAGCCGCTAACAGATGTGTGATGATCAGAATCTGTGACTGAACTGGTGGCATAAGAAATATTTACATATTCATCGCTTCTGGAGTGAGCAGCAGGTAGCAATCAGCACCTCTTGTGCAGCCTCAAATAGGCAAACACACTTTGCCAACTGTGGAACAACAGCAATCCTTTAAAAAACCCTGAAATCGGGTTTATTTTTTGTAGCAGTCCATTTTTCAGGAAGCTGGTAAACCTGTCCAAAACCAACTGGACTGTGCTACATTAACCAGCTGTTTTTGGTTTATTATTGGTGCTAAATTGCACCTAAATGATGCAAAGCATGTTTTTATTGTTTGTGTTCGTGTTAACCTAAGACACTTAGTGGTAGCATCTTACCAGCAGGGGTCAGAAGAACAATGCTTGGTGTTAAGTACACTGTAAACGGCAGTGAAATATGTCTTTCTGCAGAAGGAATGGAGAAACCGGTCAGACATTATGGGAACTGATTGGAGGTCAATCATAAAAGGCAGCCAGTCAACGGCCACAAACATAAAGTTGGAGCTACAAAACATTTTACATCAAACTATATTCAAGTGTTAGAATGGTCCAGACCTTAATTCAAGAGTTAGAAATCACTGTTCACATGAGTTTTAGATTTCAGATCTGGCTTTACCTCTTAAACTTGTAAGGTTTGAACTTAAATCAGTTGGACGACAACTGATGAACGTCGCAGCGGGAATACCAAGTCATCAAGTCACTCAACAGGGAGTTTTCTGTTTACATGATCAGCAGCTTCTCCTTAACTTCTTCAAAAATGAAAGGCCTTGTGATCCTTCAATGACTGATGCATCGACCCAAGAAAGGTTTTTCCTTTCTAGGCCTCTGTGTTGATGATTGCTTTCCTTGATGTCCTAAAATCCATAACATTTCCTTTGCCTTTCTGCATTCACAATCAGGCTGTTGGGGTTACACACTGCTGTTAATGTCTGAACCAAACCAAAAGGAAAACACAGCACTGAGAAGCAATGAGTACTGGTAGATGTAAGGTTCTGATCCCGAGAACCTTTGCTTTAAGAGACATTGCCTTCAACAATTCCTCAACAAAATCAAAGTTTTGGTCATTTTAAATTAAGAAAGGAATGCTGCCTTGTCTTTTTTCCTGTGCAGTCTTTTTCTCACCCTGAGAATAACGCCGTGGCCAGCCGAGTCTTTGCTCCTTCACCTTTGCTGACATGTGCATCATGTCTTTCTGCGAGTTGCTCATAAGATATAGAGACAAGACCTGACTGAGGCGAATTACTGTGCACACGAACCCGGTTTTTGTTTATGTGTGTCCCAGATACAGAATCAAAACACATCACAGCTTCTTTTCTTCACAATGACGGATGAAAGCGCTAATGCTTTTGGATGAGAGGGACAGGCTGTCCTGTTGTACTTAGACGCAACCTCAAAAACAACATCCTCTCTGTAGGTTGTATCGGGAAGCATTTCCAAGCATGAATACTTAACTTTACTGCAAGCATCTTATAGAATAAAGAACTTTACAGCCAAGACATGAGAAGTAAATTAACTTTTACTTAATTGCATTTTGGTAAAATTTAGATGAGGTTCAAGTCATTGACTGATGTTCTAGTCATTGTAATGGTTTATGAAGCTCGTTGTATAGATATGGCAGGAAATTATTTTAGTGCACATTCCTGAGGCGTTTAACGTTCCCATGGATCATTCGGAAAGTGAGCTCTGTCCCGGCTACACTGACATGTTATGAGTAATGTTTTGGGCATTTGATTTGTGTTGGACTCGTTCATTGATTTCTTTGGACTCATGCCTCACTTTTGGCTTCCTAAGTATTAGACAAGAGTGTGATTTACTTTACGTAGCTTCATATTTCTAAATGGGGCCCTGTAGGCTTTTCATGCTGCTGGCCCATGTTTGCAATGCTCTGGACCTTTATTTGATCATTCATTTATCTGCCCCAAAGCATCTGTGGTCATTATAGGCAAATATATATGGAAAAAAACAAAAATAAACTTGATTAATTTGAACGACGTTGAACTGGATGATCTGCAAGTGAAAACCAGTTCTGAGGTGGTTCCTAATTAAACAGTGGTTTGGTAACAGTAACAGTGTTCAGCGACAGACTTTATTTGTACTACAGTAAAAATTCTGAAGTGAGCTAATATTGATACAGTAAAAAGTTATGTAACTCAAACTTACATAATTGTTTTATTTTATTTAGTTTTTGCTGCTGTTACAGTATAGACTCTAAATGAAAATATACAAGAACTGATAAACACTAATGTACAAAGTAACTAATAGTACTGTCAATAAAATCTTACGAATCACCAACAGCAGGCTGTTTTAATCAATTATTTGTTCCTATATTATAATCATGGATTAAAGTCACATTGCACGGAATTAAAATTTTTAATTCCTTCATGAGTAATTTTCAGATTTGTAGCCCATTTACATCACTGATGTTACATCACTCATTTTATGCTTATTTGAAGTGACACATTGCCATAAACCCAGGTACTTTCAGCTCGAGTTCAGAAAGTAATTGGAAGGAAGGAAGCTAAATCAATGTGAGAAACAGAATAGTGATTATTTTATATCGTCCTGCAGCGTTTTCTACCTTAGGGACACAGATAACTTATTGTCATATTAATTGAATGTACTCTCACTTTGAAAATCTACATTATTATAGCCCAAAAATGAATTTTACAGTTGAAACCAGAGTTTACGAACACCTGATAAAATGACACACTCGATTTTTTTCTCATTTTTTCTTAAATCAGACCAAATGTTTTTTTTGTTTTATGAGTATAAACACTTCAGATTTTAAAAACATAAATAATAAATACTCTTGAGCAAATAGAAACAATCGCTAATCAATGGAGGTACATGGAGAAAACAAAAAACTCAACTGGTGCAGGATGTTCTGACTAAAATAGTTCAGAAACATCAGACATACCAGTCTTGACCTGTGCAAAGCCCCTTAAGGCAGTAGAGATCAATACTGCAAAGCTCAACACCTATTGCTTGAGTGGAGGAGGACGGACGAGACTTTTGGCAATAGTTTAATAAGCTGTTATCAGTGTTTGGAGAAAAAACACCAGCACATGTTAGCCAAGCTGGAGCACCGCACACACACACACACATATATAGATGTACCTCCCACACATTAGAGCAGGATAAAAGCAGAAACCATCAGGGCCGACAGCAACTTCCCGACAAAAACAAACCAAGCTGCATACCTCCTCCACAGAACAGGCTGCCTCCCCCTCCACCCCTGCTGCCTCCGTAGCCTCCATCTCTGTTTCCGAAGTGCTAAAACATGAGCAGAGTTAAACCCTGAGAGTCTCTCGAATTGTTCCCCATAAATAACGCATCAGAGGAGTCCTCGAACATCTCTTATTTTCCTTGTGGGTCAGCCAAATAGCCAGATGGAAAATGTAATAGTTGCTCCACGGACTACAAAAACAAAATCTCAGAGACATTGTCTACTTTTAAACAAGTCATTTCAAATCAGTCGGTGCGTAAACAAGACGGTGGCACTCGCATGCACTCTCATCAAAAACACAGGATGTGCAAGTAACCATTGGTTCGAAGCTACAGCGCCACGCTGTTCTTTAAACCACCAGACAATTTCAGGAAGAGGGCTTGTTGCTTTTCTGTGAACCACTTCAAATTGCAGCTGATTGAACCACTTGTCACCGGACATGCTGGACAATCTGAAGGTTGTTCTCTGGTTCAGGAAATGCAACTGCAACCATTCTCAGAGAGAAAGTGATGATACAATAAACCACAAAATAAATCCTGAAAAAATGGATGACAAATCATCTTCAGTTCTAATCAATAACCTAATTGGCTTAAGACGACTTCTAAGTAGTAAATAGAGTCCAGTTGTATTGGATGTTCCAGCAAACTTGAAAGAAAACCAACACTACCCTAAACACATCGTTACTTATGAAGTTTTTTTCCACCAGAGAAAAGAAATGATCTCCAGCCCATAGATGGTCAGAAGCTAAAGGCAAAGCCCGCTCCAGACTCATTTATTGGACTGATTTATGAGATGCTACAAAGAAGGTTTACTACTCCTCATTAAAAAGCTTTAAGTGAATAGATGTAGCTGTTTGGTCTCCACACAACCATGTAAGACCCTGGAATGATGACAGAACAGCAAGACTGCACGCAAACCTGGGTGATAACTCAGAACTTCCTGACGCAAACAATTGTTGCTTCAATCTAAATAATTTCACTTCTACTTTTAGACAACATGGTGGATTTCTTGTTGGGAATAAATTATTCAGCATCAAGCATTCTAGGTTAAAATGCAGGATTGTATTAAAAGTGTCAAATTAGCATTATTTGGTAAATAATTAAATTTTTATGCATTAAAAGTCAATTAAAAGAGTCAAATTTGCATTAAAGGTGTCATTGACACTTTATGACAAGTCGTAAACATTCATGAAGACTCCTTCATGTTCATAACAGGTATTATGTCAGGTTTATGACTGTGTCATGTCAGTCTTATGTACAACCTTTCAAAAAATAAAGTGTTACTGAAAACTAAAAGTCGTCCAGTTTGCCACAAATATGTAGGATTTTATTTATCTGTAAAAACTTCTGCCAGATTTGCTTCACTCTAGAATTGTGATACGGACCGGACAAAATCATTGAGAGGGCTGCAGATGGCCCTCGGCCCACATATTGGACAACAATGGTTTAGTTCAATGCACAATAATGACTCAGCCAAAGTCCAGACTGAAATCCAATTAAGAATCTATTCAGTGAAAAGACAGGTAGCTCTACAATGGATTGACTCTGCAGGATGAATACAAATGCAAAGAAATTAAAGATACGTATTATCTTCAGTCCGACTTATATTTATGATTTTTGTTTTATTTTGTTTCCAAAAACTATATTGAGGTTGTACAAAATGTAGAAAAGAAGAAAAAAAAAACTGATAATGTTGATTTGCAGTTTCGGTCTAAGCAGAGTTGAATGAAGCGAGAGAGAGAGAGAGAGAGAGAGAGAGAGAGAGAGAGAGAGAGAGAGAGAGAGAGAGAGAGAGAGAGAGAGAGAGAGAGATAAGTGTGTGTGAGAGGAGAGAGCTCACCAGTTGCCCTTAGCAGCGCAGCCTCATTCCTCCACAGTCGGGCTTCAGTCCGATTGTTAAGAGCGTCTCCCGCCTCGCTCCAATTAACACCCGCAGGTACTAAAATTTAGTTTAGTCCGTTTTTCTCCAGAAGCGCGCAACTCCACTTTGCGCTGTCACCAAGTTTTCCAGCGCACCCTGAATTCCTCCGGGCTGTAATGAAGACAAAAAGCGGCGGGCTGTCTCCAGCGCGGCGGTGTTAAAGCGGTCCTCAGGTGTGGTAAAAAGCAGATCGGTAATTTGCCTCGAGGACGGAGAGGATGGAAGCGCACGCGGCGAACGGGAGCGCGCAGGAATTGCTGTCCGTGTGCTGGGAGCTCGGGAACGTGAGCGTGGGGAACACCAGCGTGGACCTTACTGACCAGAACACGACCTGCTCCAACAGCTCCGTACTGAACAGAGCCACCAGAGCCCGAGGTAAAAGCCGCACCTGCATGACTGCCTTTCGTTTTCTGCTGCTGATCTTTAATATATGCGCATACCCAAATAGTAATAATAATATAAGTATGTGGGTATATTTAAGTTCGTCTGAGACGTGTTTATAAATAAAATTGGAAAGAGATCACGTATCTATTTATTTATGATTCCTGAACAAACTATTCAAACACGGTTTAATTTATCTACATATTAATATTAAGTATTAATATCAGGCCTGTCACAATACAATCATTTCCATTTGCGTTATGTATCAGTTTTTCTCTTTTCTCGATCTTCAGTCTGGTGCTTTGGTTTCAACTAGCCCTTCTTAAAAAAATAAAAGACTTCATATTTCATTTTATTGATCTTTGAGAATGTGTTCCTCCATTTTCATCACATTATCTGACTTAAAAATGGTCTCAAGACAACAATATTATTATTTATCGCAATAACTTGTTGGACAATTTATCATCTAGCAATATTTATTTTCGTGACAATCCTTATTTCTCTTTTTCTGATGCTTTTCTGTTAGTGGTGCAATGAGCATTTTTATTCTTCCTTTCTTCAATAAAGATATTTACCACAAAATGAAAGGTTTCTTTTAACATCTGAAATTTATGAATGATTAACTCATTTAAAAACTCACCAGTTGAGCTAATGGACTATATTAAACTGGTTAGTGTCAAAGCACAAACTCAAAAAAAGCCTTTATCTGAGTCTCTCGTGCACCAATGTGTGCTTAAGCTGAAAATTATTTGCAATCCTGGGTTTTGTGTTAATCAACTTCCCCAGCCCTGCATACAATAAATCACCAAGTCAGGCAGATTTACTGCTGCTTTCTCCCAACTCCTGCATCAACAGTGCTAGGATGAACAACCACAGTTTGAAAAAAGCCGTTTTAATTCACAGTGTTTATTTTGCATGCCTCTAATTCGGAAACGCAACAGAGATTAAACCCAGCAGTGGAGGAGATAAGGCCCCCCGAGTCCTCTATCAGGGCACCAGTTGCACATCCAGACTGGCTTGCTAATGAGGTCGGAACAAGAGCGAGAGACGGTTTTAATATTTTCCCCCCCACCACCTCCGCTGCAGTATTAAAAAAAAAATTGAGATCGTTCTCCAATAAATAATTCAGCCATTCCTTCTTCTGTGCCGACTTACTCTTTCAGACCTGTGAACCTCTTCAGCAGGATGTAAGCGCGGCTTCTTCAGGGAGGAATCAAACATGGTGGAGAGTTTCAGCTTTGGATCGACAGAAATGCTTCCATTTTGTTGCTCGACCCCTAAACATTAGATGATATCGAGCCTTTATCCATTTAGATGCATTATTTGCCTTCACCTGCCTCCTTCTTCAGGTCAGAGGGGAACAGTGGAGTCTGATTACGTATTTTTGTTGCTCTCAGGGGTCTGCAGTTGACAGGAAATTAAAGCCGCACCCCCTGCCATGTGTGAACAAGATCTTATTGTCTAACACAAGTGACCTTCAAATACAGCTAAAGTATATGTATTTGATGTTTTATTACTTCTTCCAAAAAGAAAAACAGTATTAAATTGCAACTGAATATCATAGACTTGGACAAGATCTCTTGATACTATAGACAGATGGAGGTAGATCCCTTGAAGGGAAAGGAGGTGATACCAAGAGCAATACCACAGCATACCAAGACCAACAATTTGAAGGGAGGAGACACCAAAAAAAAAAAAAAAAACCCAGAGCATACCAATATGATACCATTTCTTTGAAAGGAGGTAAGACGAAGACCAGGGCATGCTAAATCAAAACAAAGACCAAAGCATACTTTGGGTCACCTGACACATTTGGTTCAGTTTAAGCAGACCAGAGTTTGTTTCTCCTGTCAGTTTTATGTAGCTGTTAATGCACTTAAGTGAACCCTGCTGCGGACCAAACAACCGGAAGGAGATCCACTTTTTGAGGTAGTCTCAGTCGTCTTCCAAATAAACTCTGGTGCGGTTTGCTTCTGGTGTGAATACAGATCGGCCTTGATCCAAAGCAACAGCAGGAAATATGTCATTTTGGGCTTCCTGCGCCACAGTTTCTGGACATGATGTTAAAAATGAGCCCTTCAGTGTTTCTAATGCTACTACTGCATATACTGATTGTGCTGAAACCGTACATTATCCACTGTTTTCTGCGTAGCGAAGCTGCTGCCAGCATGTTGTGGGTCAAACCTGCGTTGTATGAGCTGCTCTTGAAATTCAAAAGACCAAAAGACTTTCTTGATGTGAATACACCCTAAGACACAAGCGTCCCAAAGCTTTGAGAGTGGTGAGACAAAGTCCAAGACCTAAACCAGTGTGGGACAATTTTCAAGACCATTGCTGCAGTCAACAAAATATAGTTGTTGCTGCAAACATTCCTAGAAGGTCTGAGTATGGAAGCTAAATAGCAAGCTAACTTTGAGCTCCTGAATAACTGGTTGTACCTGTGTGGCTAACTTTTTCAGTAAGCTGCTTTGCCACAACATTTAGGTGAACCCAAACCTGTATGCAAGCAGACCCTCAACAGTATGTCCAAACAGTATGACATGCTGGTAACAAGTCAGCTAAAGGTTGACTGACTTAGCATTACCTGCAGGTAGAGTGAGTGGAGGACATAACTCAGGGTGTTTCTTTCTGTGTTGTACAGACAGAAGGAAAAAAATCTGTTTTTGAACTGGAATATTTTCTCCTTTTTCTTCTCTTTTATCTCACCAGGTGGTAGCATTGACATTTTAAAGAAAACTTTATCGGCTACATTTGAACACAGTTTGAAACTAGTTGGATTTCAGGGGAAAAAGATACCAGTCCACCATATTCAAGACTGAACCAAACCAAATCACTGAATATTTGGTCTCAAAAAAGTGTAATGTACGTAGAGAGTCGTACATTACACCTTTGTGGTGTCTTACGTAACAAAGTTCAATGTGTTTTTTGGACTTTTATGCAACAGAAAACACTAATTAGAGAATCATTGTGAAGCTGAAGGATAATTATACATGTTTTTTTTTTATTTTTGAAAATAAAATATAAAAAAAAATCTTGAGTTACTCCCTAGTGGGAACAAGTCTTTTGGGTTTTGTTTCTACCCATTTTGCTCATAGAGGTGGAAATTTCAAGCTCAGTCAGATTAAACAGAGAACATCAAATCCACATGCTTTCCTTCTAGCTGTATTCATTGGCCAATTCTAAGCTTTAACCACAGCATTGATACCATATCAGCAACAGCAACTGTGTGCTCTGACATATTCCTTTGCGTTTCTTTTCATTTGCTCTGATCCAAACGGATGTGTTACTTATTTGGATTGCTATTTGAGGTATTGAGGCTCCCGCAGCTTATAAAGAAGCTGTAAAGCACAGCTGACATGCATCCCATCGCATTAATGGCTGCAGACTCTTGAGAGCAGGTGGGGTCAGACGGGGTCCTGCCTATGTGGAGCAACATCTGTATCCGCACCTTGGCTCTGCTCGGACTCTGCTCCCCGGCTGATTCAAAGTGGCACTTTGCTGAGCTCACTCCATCCTTCTGAGAGCTTGCGAGTGAGCACGAAGGGATTTGATAAGCATTAAATGAACAAAGTTTTTCGAAGGGAGACCAAGGAAAGATACGGAAACTTGCTGCTGCAGATGATCTGTTAGCTGCATACACACTGATAGCACCAGGGTGCAAAGCAAAGACCAAAACAGACTTCTGTTGTTTTAAACCTCTGATGTTTAAGCTAACATAATATTTCCTGAACCTTTAAATTACTGTCATATTAGGGTGATTTATTATTTTTTTAAATAAGGGGAATGGCAGTTGGAGGCTGTGCAGCACCAATAATCTTCCTGGTGGAAACATAAACCGAGAATGGAACATGTTTCTAGTTATTGCTGTCTTATTTATGAAGAGAAAAGTGTGTAACACACAAAAATATCAAATCTAAGTGAGCACTATGTCACTGAACTTTGCACAGTCATATGGTTGTATTTGGTAGTTTCATACCTGCATTGTGTGATTTTGTCCCTTCCAGTTTCTATATCTTTAAATGTCAAATCCATTTTCTTTTACTTTAAAGTATTTTCTGAAATTCTGAAGAAGAAATACATTAAGTTTAATTGTGCACTACTTTCTGAAAACTTTGTTTTGCACCCTATTTTTAATCATTTTAATCATTTGGGCCAATAATTTGAAAATAAATGACCAATGAGGATTGTTGGTGGTGCACTGCTTCGCCAAGCCCGATGACGGTATAAAGGTTCAGTGAACAGTATTCAAAATGCATGACATTTTTTATTTTGTTGTTTTAAGATAGAAGTTTTTTTTTTTTTTAAAGTGCACATCTTGAGTATTTCAGCCCAGCATTCCCACAGCTGTGGTGTTTTCAATATGACCTGCAAAATATGTTAGAGTAAATAAAATTCATACGGTTCCAAACTAAGAGTTGGAACATTGTGCAGCTTAAGAACACGATGAACAACCCTTAACTATCTACACTTTGACAAGAAACAGATTTTCACTCTGTGTATTTAATGGCCTTCACAGTGTGACAAAAAGTCTAATTATAAACTGGACAGCACTTTTATTTCTATAGAATTAAACAGGCATCTGGCTTGGTTCTGGCATAATAACTTAGGGGATTCAGATAGCAAACACCTTGGCGAAGGGTGTATTTCATTACAGAAATCCCTGAAGATGCAGCTCCTCTAATAGGTGTTAGAAGTAAGTTTTAATTATACTGAAACGTGAACTGAAAGAAAAGGGAAGTCCTGTAAAAAAAGAAGCCTCTGCTTATTTGAGTAATTTGATTCATATTTCTGAGCTAAAGCTAAAGGATTTCTAAATAAAGCATTTAAATTCAACTAAATGTTTTGAATGTACTTAAATAAGCTAAGCGCTTTTATATTTTCGTTAAAAGGGGATCAATAAACATTTTTCTGGAGAGTGACAGATAAGATTATCAACAACTGCTGAGTGGTTAAGAAAGTTAGCATGCTAGCAATCTTGACATTAGCATTAATTAGCTAAAGCAGGATGCAAACTTAAATGATTACTCAATTTTACAGTGTAACAATCCCTAAGTGTTGCATTTTAGTCACTATATTTTAAAAACACTGATGTTTAAAAATAAAAATCCTCTTTTTTCTATAGCGTATTAATCAGAGAATGTAAAATGTAACAAATATTTCATTTAAATGTATTTATCAGATGTGAAAACTGATGCAATGTGTGCCTATTTTTGGTTTTTCTTTTAAAAAGAAGTTTTAAAGATTTGACCGTAACTCAAGCAGTGCAGCAATCTGAAACATAATGTTTTACTGTAGCTTCAAAAACCAATCAGATTAAGAAAAGTACAAATTCAACATGTTAATATGCCACACCAACATTTTCCAGAACGATCATGTTGATGCCAAGAGTTTTAAATCATTTCAAATGAGAAATGAACTTGTTACAATCGGGGATTTAAACTGGAGAAACACTATGGTGCAATAAATGATAAACTTTAGAAAATAACAGCCAAGAATGCTGCAGATCCTACTATCTGGTCCACAAATCACATCTTTCTGGGAAATCCTATTTACTGGAAAACTAAAATATATAAACAGTCATTCATTTCTTGTGTCATTTCCAACAGCAAAAATTATTTTATAATGATTATTTTTACCCATCTACAAAAATGTTCTTGCTTTCATAAATCCAGTCATTTGGTAACCGTTTTGATTTTTTGTAATTTTTTTTGCGGGGTAAAAAATGGTCTACAACCCACAGAGTACAGATCTGCAACTAGAAAGGAATGGATCAGAATCTAAGTAAAAGTGTGTTTGAAATTATTAAATACATAAAAAGTTAGGGTTGACTGTAAGATGTAAGACTGTATTTTTAATAACCACTTTGGAAAAGCATAAAATGGCAAAGTGGAGAAAGAATAAAAAAATAAATAAAAGGCCAAAAATAATTCCATCAGGTACACATTAAGAGGCGTACCCCACAGTTTGAGAACCACCTCAGTACTCAGTCATTTCTAATAAAAATACAAATGGAAGATTCACTAAAGTATTTTCTGTTTGTACAATAAATTAATATATTTAACAAACAGACTGACTGAAGCCACTCAGGCATCCCAATCCTAATTGATGCATAATTGACTGACAGCTTTTTGCAGCCATCTTGCTTCCTGCCATTGTTTTTCCAAAGACCGCAGCATGGATATAATTAACCCAATTTGTCACCCTGAGGACAGACTGCAGCAGTAACTCTGCCTAATGTTTTTGTTTAAACAATCATGAGCCAAAATCCCACAAAGTTTCGTTTCCATGAAGATTTTTAACATATTTTTTAATCCGTTTGCATGATTTTGAGTCAAAACACTCAGTGTAAATGTGGTGACACATGCAGGAAAAAAAGGAAAAACTACTGGCACTGAAAGTTAATATAAATACAGCCTTCATGGGTGATTAAATATATACTACAAATAAAGAGTTTCCTGCTGCAAAATCTGAATGTAGTGTGGAATCAATATTAATCACTCATGGTGAGATGGCTTATTTAGCTGGATTGGAGGGCTGACTGTTACATATAGCAACCCCCTCATTACAGTGATAAAATGCAGATGGACTTATGCGCACTGAGCAGCATGATAATTGCCGTCAAAGGGTTCATTTGCTTGTAATGCAGTGTCGGCATGTGGGAGTGCAGCGGTTCAATCAGAAATCATATCTGTCTCTAAACACAACCCAGCTACCGAACATGGTGGGGAACAAAAGCCGAATCATTTTTATACCCAGCGACTTTTCCATATAGGAAATGGAAGATAAGGGGAAGCAGCAGATCCCCCGTCTCCTGATCGAATCTCTTGTGAGAACAATAAATGTTGTAAGCTCTTACCTTTGTGCTCTAAAAACAGTTTTTTGTACGTCTTTTGAACTTGAGAAAACATCCAGGGATCAAAACGATCAAATGTGCACTGAGATTTCTGAAAGTCACTGAGGTTAGGAGAGATTGCTGTACCTTGAAAAATGATTGATACCCTTTGAAGGTTTTTACTTTAAGTCAATGACTACAAACCTCTGAGTATTTTTTTTGTTGGGATATTATGGAGTAGGCCAAGGAAAACGAGCGAGTTTTGAGTTTTATTGTAGAAAACAATAGTGGTCTCTAGATTGTACAGAACCAGAATGGACATAATGTAAAAATACACACTTTAAAATTAAGCCTTCATTGTTTTTCTCATGTTTTTCCACCAAAAACTGGATGGTAAAAGTCTTCAGTTTGGTCTCTCGCCTGTTTTTTAAATACAATTTTGTCTTCGTAATTAATTTAATTTGTATGTCGATTATTTTAAATGTCTTCCAGTTCTGGTGTTTAAATGTTTGAATGTCTTCTTGCATTATCACTCCATTACCATACTACTTGAAAATGGTCTCGAAATTTGTTATTGGAACAGGCCTACATTAAATCATCCTCTGTACAAAAAGTGATGCAAACATTTAGCAGAAACAGCAAAGTCACCATTTGATAGAAAGAAGTTCAACCACTGATCCGGTTTGAGCACTGCAAAGTGATTCAGTTACTCGTTGCTAAAGCAACAGGTGGTAAATTGAAAAGTAAGTCATTATTTTGAGACAAATGATGGGATTTATTTTTAGACGTGAATTAGCAGAGATCCAGTTGCACCGGCCACATTCAGCGCTCAGTCCTTTAAGCTGTGAGAACGATAATACACCTCAGGCCACACCGAAGGGCTTCATCCTCTTTAGACTTGCCGCCAGCTAATGAAAATCAATAACACATTTGGGCCGGCGTGTGCTGTGTGTCTTACAAGCTGCACCAATTAGAAGACATTAGTTTTTTTTTTTGCTGGCTAGCAGCGCGACGGCTGCCTGTGCCGTGTAGGTGTTTAATCAGGGGTCAGGTAGCTGGATGCGAAACGTGTAAGTGAGAAGGGATTATAACGCATGTGGCTGTGCATTCTGATGCAAGCCGCGGCTTATTTGGGATTGCATCAGCTAGAATGTAGTGAGGTTTATGATGCAACAAAACTACATTTAAAGAAACTCCCCTTACTAGGGAGGTACGGTTTCATTCCCCTTTAATATCTTGAAAATCACCAGAACCAAAAGGTCAATATTAATGCTGATTCAAGTGATAAAGCTCCTTTAACTTCTCAAAGTATCTTGTTGAGCGATGCCCGGGAGCAGAGAAAGCGATAGATTCCTTCACAGCTTCTTTATGTGCGTCCTTGATGTTCAGCATTGATCCTATAGGTGCACTTCCTGCCGCATTAAATATTTACAAAGGAAAATAGTTATTATGCTGCTGCAGAGGCCTCCCTCTGACTCATGTTCTGCTTATTTTAGAAGCTTTCTAAATTTGTCTTTTCTGACACTTCTTTATTTTTGCTTTTTTTTGTCACAAGCTTTCAGGAAAAAAGCTAGCTGAACGAACCTAGCCCAATGTGACAAAGTAACTCAATCATTTTTTCAATAATGAATTCGTAAAATCACTTAAATACAATGTGTCTGACAACAAGAAGAAGGCTAAAATATCTTAAAGATGAAATTAAAGTTGAAATGAGAAACTAAGTCATTAATATCAAGTTGGGAAATTGTTACAAAGTCATGAGATTCCAGTGAATCATAGTCGGGGTTTTTATTCCAACACAAACAAAAACAACGAAACAGAAGAACGACTAAAGCACTGCAGGCCAAACACGGTGGTGGTAGTGTGATGGTATGGGACTTTTACAATTTGCTATAATTTGCTCCTGAAAGACGATGCTGAAAGCACACCAGAAAGTCTACCTCTGAATTGCTCAAAAACATAAAAGAAAATCAAGGTTTTAGTGTGGCCTAGTCAAATCAGAGCTTAATCTGATTGAGATGCTAACAAAAAGTTGCTTGAAAACCTCGAATTGGAGATCTGAAATGACAACTCTTTTTAAGTGAAGCCTCAGGATTCACAGAAACTAAACTAAATGCACAGTAAAAAATACTCCTAAAAGTAACATTTTCCACAAGTTACTCAAGTAAACGTAACTAGTTACTACCCAACTCTGGATGTTTCTAGTAGAAAAGCCCTTTAAGCTCGTATAAAAATAAGGAAAGCATTAGAATTGGATGCTAGGAAGCATTTTGAACTCATCTATCAGGTATTTTCTCAATGAAATACCACCACAGCAATGTTGTAATTAAAAGGACAGGGCTGCAGCTGTTTCTTTGTAGCTCTTAGATTTTTATTGCTCGTTATTTATGAACCCTGAAGTGATTTAAACGTGAATCACACCAAGATCCAACCCAACTACAGAGGTTGTAAAAGCACTCTCCTTTTTCCACAACCTTACCTTTAACAGATGACAGAGCTCTCTAATAGTGATATGCTTTTGTTGTCTGACTACACTGATAATAATGTAATGCAATGTAATAACACTTTAATCATGCGTGGAAAAGCAAAATTATGGATGAGATTGCAGGAAAATTGGGGAAAGCAGTGGTTTAATAAATGGTAGCAATGGTGTTTCTGTCATTGATCAAACCAAAAATGCTCAATTTTGTAGCAGGTAAGCATTTCAGAGGTGATGCCTCACTTTTATCCGCAGCGAATGTATGATAGTGGATTTAAACACACCTGTCATGCCTGGTTGAGTCAAAGGAACCAGGGAAAATCACCCTGCAGTCTTCAGGCGCAACACTTCCACGATGCTGTACCGCTGGCATTCAGTCGATACATAAATAATTTTTCACATCACACCTAATCATAAAGCAGACTGTCTGGCCAGTGGTAGCTCTCTACACGATATTTGGGCAGGAATTTCTTCAATGGCAGCGCTGAATGTGTGTTTCTGCTCTGTGATGTTAACTTTACTCACTTATGTGTTGGAAATCTGTCTTTCCATGACTGAAACTGAATTAACTCGACCCTGACAGACGTGATTAACGTTTCCAGCAGTGTCATGGGTTTAGGCCTCCTTTCGTTTATCTTTGGTGTACAGCACATATGGGGATTTCCACAGCAATTAGAAACAATTGCTTGGATATTAACTATGGTCTCAAAACATTATAAAAATCTTATTGCAGTTCCTGCTCCATTTCTCATTTTACAAGAACCTGAAAAACACTCACTAGTTTTATTTTCTTTAATTTTACAGCAGCTACAAAATAAACTCAGCTTCTAGTAGAAACTCAATTTATATGTTTGGCATCTTTTTAAACTGTTTCCTTTTAATTTCCAGAAACTGAAAGCATTATTATTATAGCTACATTTTGCAGGAGCTAACAGCTGGCTAATCTTTTAGCTAGGTTTTAGTTGTGAAATTAAAGTATTCACAAAAGACCCAAACTAGGGGTCCATTGATTGCAGTTTTTGGGCTAATAACCAATCTTTCTCTTTGAGTAGTGGAGTTAAATAAGTTTTATATGTTTATAAACTGTATAATTAATAAACTATGACGAACTGCTCGCACTGAAACCATTTTGATTTTGTGGAAGCTAAGTTTGGCTAGCCATTTAGCTAGATTTTAATTGACAAATCAGAAAGACACAAGCAAGCTTCTCTTTGAATTCTTCCTGTTGCTTAGCTTTCATTTCGCCCTTTAGCAAGATGATCTAAATCTAAATGCCAGGTGTTGACTTTTGCCTCTTTGGTTTAGCCGCTTTAAAATCACTGGAATGCCAATAACGGGTCTTGGATGGAGAACAAGAAGAGAGTGAAAATAAAAATGTCTCCTGCTGGGTGATACTGAAGCCATTTATATGTGAGAAATGTTAAATCCCTGTCCTGCTTTGGTTAATCATCCAGGCTGCATGCTGTCTGCAGGCCCAGCTGAAGACCTTTAGACTTGTCTTCAAGTCGTGGACCCGGTCAGCGAAGCACATGGCTGACCTCGACCTTGTCCTGTCAAATGCTCTCATTCTCAAACAGGCTCACTGTCACAGGCTGGTGTCAGTGAAGGGAGCATCCCCAAAACCCTTCCTGGGTCACTCTGATGCTTGGGAGTTAGGAAATAATCTTAACGACACTTATTCCAAAATACTGGACCAGTCTGTTTAGGTCCAGGTATTATTTCAGGAAATTGATTATGAATTTAAAGTCCAAGATTACAACTTCTAGGTATTTATGTCAAGTTAAGCAAATTATTTAAATATAATATCACCATCATGCTAAATATTATCTATGAAATAAGGCAAATTAGATTTTGTTAGTAATGTCAACGGATGTGTGAAGCTATTTAAGCTTAATAAATAACCACCGGGAAATCGGGAGAATGAGTTTATGCTACTCCAGGCCAGTAGGGGGGGCTAGCACTTTAAGTGAGGGTAAGTGTAAACATTGCATAGATAAGAAAAATATAAAAAATTAACACAAAGATATTCTTAAACAAATATTTTTTCTGTGAAATTAGTTTCAAAGGCACTATTTTAAGCTTAAATGTAGCGTGGCTACTCTAGGCTAGCCTAGCCAGTTATTTTTCCAGTTGTCCCTTAAAAATCCAGATAGCATATTTTTATATTCTGAAGGACATTTTTTTTATTTCAAACCCCACAATGAATAAGGAATTAAGAGTTAAGACTTAATTCCTGGATTAAGGAATTTGCTTCTTGAGAATAAGGTTGAACTTTGTGTGTTTGTGTGTTCTTACAGATATTCTAGATTATTTTTGATCTACTTTGGAATATTTACCCAATTTGAGAAAACACATAAAATGATGATACCTTCTTTTCCTAAAATTACTTTTGAAATCCCCCCTAGTTTTCCTCCCCTGAACCCAACATTATCTCATCTCGAAGGTTTTGTGTCTTTGTACCTCTGTTCTGTGATGCTCTGCTGAATACAAATCTTTGCATTAAATTTATTCCTGCTGCTTTTCATCATAACAACATTAAATCAGTCATTCTTCCAGTCTAAAACGCCTTTGGATTCTCCTCTGGCTCTGCTCCAGTGATAAATGTAGACGATCCTTATAATTCACGTCTCGTTTTCCCCCGGTGAACGATGCGACACTCTGCTCTGCCGTGATGATGATATTTATCTTTATTTTTTCTTGGAGATCGTTACAATTATTGCTCAGTTTACAGGGAAAACTGGGAAATATTGGCGCTGGCACAATTTGAAGTGCTGTTTATGTCATATTATTAGGTCCTGTAAAGACTTTAGTGTTGTTTATTCAACAGAGCTGTGTCATTTGCCTAGTTTGTAGTGACTGTGATTCTCATATGGAGATATTATTGGAATCATTACATTTTATTATAGTTCATTTCTCACATAAACCACTACATGAACAGTTTTCTTATCAAACTAATTTTATTAATCTCCCTTTCTCTACTTTATGTGTTCTTCCATTTGTTTTTACTTCCTGTCTTGACTGCAACAACAACCATTGCACGCTGATAATCCTAATTAAACCATGTAGAAAACACTGTTCCTTCATGAAGCTGAATGTTTTTGTCTCCGACAGAGATGGACTCCTTCCGCATCCTGCTCTACTCGCTCATCTTCTTGCTCAGCGTCTTCGGCAACCTGCTGATCATCGTCGTCCTGATGCTGAACAAACGCATGCGGACCGTCACCAACTCCTTCCTGCTGTCGCTGGCGGTCAGCGACCTGATGATGGCCATCTTCTGCATGCCCTTCACGCTCATCCCAAACATCCTGGGGGATTTCATCTTCGGGGCCGCAATGTGCAAGATAGTTGCCTACCTAATGGGTGAGCCTTGGTTCTGCCTTAACCCTTAGGAGTCCATGGACACGTAGTGTAGCAGCAAGACTTTCAACTTATGTTTAAGGTGGAAACATTTGAATTGTGTTAATTGGTAAAGTGAAACCAGAGTTATGCTAAAATACTTAAACCATGCTTTTCTGGATGTCAAAGAAATG
The DNA here is from genome assembly GCF_904066995.2 of Poecilia reticulata. NCBI lineage: Eukaryota > Metazoa > Chordata > Actinopteri > Cyprinodontiformes > Poeciliidae > Poecilia > Poecilia reticulata. The sequence goes on from NC_088831.1 coordinate 10,745,144, forward strand.
CTAAGAACCAGCTATTCTGGGCTTACAAACGAAAAAAATGAAATGCAACATTAGATATCTGTTATTGGAAATCTCACATGTTCAATGAATAATTATGGGCTGTATTTTGTTGCTGAGAAACAAAGGAAAGTTGCGCAAGTAACAATGAAAAGAGTAACGATGAGAAGTGAGAATGGAGCAGCGGTGTGAAAGTGCAAAATTGACCAATGATGTTTTGTCAAAAGTTGTATACAAACAAATTATCATGCTAATAATTTTTTTAAATTGTTTTATTTGAAATATTTTTACATCAGTTTAAGAAATTTACCGTATACATTGTCATTCTAAGTTATAAAAACCATTCATTGTGAATATCTGTGGGTTTCACAGTGAAAAAATTAACAATTTTCAAACTTGAATTTTATGTTTTCATGTGACTCCAGGTTTAATATGCAATCACAGTATATCCAAAAGAAAAATATATGTTTAAAAACAAGGTTTGGGTTGTGCTGAAAAAAATTATACAACATAGGGCAATATTAATGGTTTCCATTAAGAAATATAAAGGTAAAATCAAAATATGTCAAAAATGACCATTAAGGTTAAGTTCAGTCCCCTGAATGAGGAATGTTTGGGAAAATCGGGTCTTGATTTGGATTCTGAAATGGTTTCAGGTCTGGATTTAGATTGGACCATTTTAATGCGTTGATCTAAACATTAAGGTGATTTAGGGAGGTATCTTCACTGCACTGAGTTTTAATGTTGCCCCAAAAATGTGGTTTTGCTCTGATCAAAGCAACTTATTGGACATATTTGCTGTGTCAAAACGATTGGTGCCAAACGCTAAAAAGGCTTTTTTTATTAACTTCTTTAGTGTGCTGCTTCGTTTGGTCAACAGTGGCGTGCACATACATACTGGGGGACTAAAGTATAAAAGAAGGACTACTTGTGTGGCATTTGGAACATCCATCCATCCATTTTCTTTACACCCTAAAATAATTAAACCACCGGGTCGGGAGGGGAACTGGTGCCTATCTCCAGCTAACGTTCCGGGCGAGAGGCGGGGTCACCCTGGACAGGTCGCCAGTCTGTCGCAGGCATTTGTAACAGTAATGTTAGATTTATTATAGGGCATAATGATTTCAGAGGGGATATTTTTTGCTCAGAGGAAAAAGGACGGAGAATAAAATCCATTAATGTTTGCGGTTAGGGTGCGCAAAGCATTAATATATAGTTTTACCAATTGTTTTTACAGTATTGTGCATCAATCCTTAACCAGGAAATCAGCTTGATGTGGATCTAATTCAAAAATTGAATTCAGAAATCTGACCTTTCTTAAGATGGCAGCTCATTTTACCGTCGGCTCCAGCTTAAGAATCCCGTCTGAAAATGGCTCTGCACCCAAAAGGAGCACGTCTGCCATGGAGCCTTTTCTCTGGGTCTCATTTCCCCTCCTTTTCAAAGCCTCACAGTCTCTGTAAAAGTGCTCAAACAGTCACACGTCTTCAGGAGTGTGACTTAGCGATGAGCTGGCTCCCATCAGGCCAGAGTTAAGGTGCCACGTGAGGCCTGACTCAGACTGAGGCACAAGAGGCTGAGATCCGCTGCGAAACTTCGTCTCCTCACTTTGAGCCTTCAATGGTTGAGGGGAGATATTGAATGGCGAGGTTCACAATCCTATTATTGTCTCAGAAATGTGATGCACCATCTGTGAGGACACGCTAGCCGAATCTCCTTTTCAATTACAGGGCTCTCTGAACTGTGATAAGATGGAGGGTGGTAGAAGGCCCCAGCTTTCTCAGGCTCTAAATACAATTTTTGGCTTTTTGTATCATTTTATTCTCTGTCTTTCAGCTAGGACTGCAGGCTATATTAAATATATTAAATAATAAAAGTTACTTAACCACAGCCGTGCTGGACTTACTTCAAGCTGTGAGTTATGACCAGGATTTCCTCTGACGGGTAAAGTTATACACTGGATAGAAATGTCTAAAAAAAACTACTAAAATTAATAAATTTTTACTACAGTTAAATTCACACTTTAGTACATCTATCAATTGTTTGATTCATGTGATTCAACATGCAATTAAAAAGAAAAATGACACAGAAGAATATGTATCTATCATTAAGATCTGCAATGTGAATTGAAAAGTAAATATTGATTTACTTCAATCTTCTGCGATTGAAAAATCTTAAAGTAGCCAGAAAATGCTAGTTGAGGTGATAACAGCAGAAGTTGTTAACACATCTGACCAAATCTTCTCCAATTTAAAATTTCTTTCTTTCTTATAAAAGTAAAAGCTGGAGGGAAAATGTCCAACATTCGCCTTTGAAAAGCTCCATTAGACGACCAGCAAAAGGACATTTTATTCATGAAAACTTGCCAGCACAGCCTCACTACTGGCTCTCTCACTTCCTATTTCAAAATTACTTGAATTTCTGTGAAACTTTCTCAGAGTTTCTCTTATTGTTCTGGGTTTTTCTTCCTGGATCTGTCTGCTGTCTCATTCCGCTGAAGATCAATGGGTTGCTCAGGCGCAGAACCATCAACTAGAATCACTGAGGTGAAATATGACCGTCCCAACGTTAGAATCTGCTTATCCGTCAAACAAGCCATTAAACGTCCTGCGTGGGAAATGCCTTCTTTCAGCCAAAGCTGATCAATACGAAGGATCAATGTGAGGATGGTCTTGGATCGACTTTGCGCCAAAACAGCTCAACAAACTCATCAACTCTTAGAGAAATTATCTGTTAAAACACATATTACACACCAACATCCTTCAACCTTCCCCCTACCATTGGAGCTGGAATCCATTCATTGGCTGCGCCTCGATAATTCACATGAGCGACTGGTTCGTAGCGTTTCGCTGGCAGTAATTAGATTGATGCTCTAATATTGCGCGTCCCTCTAGGTGTATCCTTTTCAATCACGTTTATGTATCCGTGTTTGTGTTTTTGTTGCTGCTCGCATCATGCAGTTACTAATCAACTTACCGGCCCTGTTTTGTAGCTCCCGCCTCCGGGGTGCAGCTCACATAAAGCTGCAGAGTTTGGGTTAAACATGGCTTCTGGCAAAGCCATTTACTGATCCGGCTGCTACCTCCAGGAACCTAAATCCACTTTTTTATGCCTTTAGGCGTATTTTAGAGCAACATTCAGCAGAGCATTACATGACAGATAGCAGGTAATTGAGCTAAAGTAAAGCTTTCCTCCCAGGTGGAGACCTGCTGAGGGAACCAAGACTCAGAAACTTCACGTTCCCTCAAAAGCTTCTTATCAGAAGACTCACAGGAAAGGGATTAAACCGTCCACTTTTTTCAGATAGAAAGAGGAAATCGGGCTGGTTAGTGGACTGGTGATTAACTAAAAGGCAGCGTGGCCAGAATCTCCTCAGAGATGAGTCTCACTGCCGCTCTTTGATCAGCACTCCTGTCAGAAGACTCCACCAGGACGGCTTTAGAGAGCCAATAACAAAGACTCAGGAGACATGTAAGATAGAAGAGTGTCCGCTCTGCTAAATGTTACCGGAGAAAATGTAGCAGCAGCGATACGGAGGAGATGACTGGCTTAGGAAGCAACATTCATGCGTTTCTATTCCCAAGATCCTTTTAAAATTAAAATTCATGTTTAAACTATGTAGACATCGATGCATACAGCTGTTTTAAACTTTTTTCCACATTGTGTTGTTTTTTGTGACATACATTGTGTCAAAATAGATAAAGTCAAAGTAGAGCGAGACGTGAAAATGACACATGATTTTGAAAATAAAACGATAAAATAAGTCAATACACATTCTTCTGGAACATGTTACTATCCATCCATTTTCTTGCACCCTTTTTCCCTCAGTGAGGTCGGGAGGGGTGCTGGTGCCCATCTCCAGCCAACGTTTCGGGCGAGAGGCGGGGTTCACCCTGGACAGGTCGCCAGTCTGTCGCAGGGCAACACAGAGACACACAGGACACACAACCATGCACACACACACTCACACCTAGGGGCAATTTGGAGAGGCCAATTAACCTGACAGTCATGTTTTTGGACTGTGGGAGGAAACCGGAGTACCTGGAGAAAACCCACGCACGCACAGGGAGAACATGCAAACTCCATGCAGAAAGACCCCAGGCTGGGAATCGAACCCAGAACCTTCTTGCTGCAAGGCAGCAGCTCTACCAACTGCGCCACTGTGCAGCCCAACATGTTACTACATATTATTATTTTACACAACAATTAAGTTACATTCAGTTGTTATAGAGATCCTGCATATATATATATCTCAAATATGGCTTAAACGATATTTAACTTTAACATCTTGAAATTGGGCCTCTGTCTCTTTAAGAACTCCATATTCAGGAAGTCATCACTACATCTCACCTCTATTAACCATTTAATGATGTTTTTACCAGCGTTGCACTGAGAAGCAGCTCATATAATGAGATGTGCAGCTCCAGCAAGTGTTTGCTAATTGCTGCTGGCTAGTTTGAAGGAGCAGAGTTGGGGAGAGGATCTCTGTGAGGCAGAAGCTTGGAAACTGCAGCTCTGAGGAGGAGGAGCTACACCTTGAAGGCAGGGCTACGTCCATCAAGGCGTTTTGAACAGCTGAATGGTTGCCATGGAGATTAAAATAATCAAAGCAACATTCCAGGTATTTTCTTTTGACAAGGGAATGACATAGTATGATTTAAAGTTAAAAAATGTCAACTTTACATAATTTTTTTGGTCTCTTCTTTCTATTACAAAGCCTGTCAAAATGTAAAAAAGTTCATGGTGTGAATGCTTTTTTAAGGCAACGTACACCCAAAACTACAAAAATAATTTTCAGCAAATGACTATGCTTAGCTTCAGCTTAATATTTCCTCTCTAGGAGTTGAATAAATCTGATCTGAGATCAGTGCCGTCCCCTGGTGGCTCCTGATGTAACAGGCGTCTGAGCGCTACGGGGCTGAGACGGTGAAAGGGCTGAAAGGGTTGATGAATGTGGGCTCAGGACGGCAACGGCATCATCAATTTAAATCACTGAAGTATCCGGCACCCCACTTGAGTCTGACAATGGAAATGAGCTCACTCCTCACTCTGCGGCTTTTACCTTCATTATGTTTTCTGACTTCTCATGCACTTCATGTGCCTGTGGGTGATGAAGATTAAACTGCCTCATTTCGTCTCCAAGAAAAAAACTTTGACAGATGACGTTTGGATGTGATCTGAGATGCAGGTGAAAGGATACAAGTTTTGAATTTCTTTGTGAAAGCTTTTGCTCATTACTAGCATGAAAACATGTTAAAAATGTCAACAATGTCTTTTATTCTAACTTTTCCTGCTGGAAAAGCTGCTTTGAGATTCTGCCGACATGAGAAACTTAAAAACACAGTTCAGATTTTTAGAGTGTTGTATTTGTAGATAACTCTTAATATATTTTAGCAATTAGATATAACCCCCCCGCCAAAAATTTACTTTCTTAGAAAATTTTAATAAATTTTCACTACAGAAAAGTCTATGTTTACTTTTATAGTACATGTTTTCATAGATCTGGGCTCCTTTTGCTTCAATTCCCATTGTTTATGTCTACCTTACCTTTTCCTTAAACTAAACTTTCCATCAGTAAGTCCACTCTGCTTTGTTAGCAAATGAGCTCAATAATTTCCATTTGCATTATTTATCATTTTTCTCTTTCCTTTCTCTCTTTCTACCAAAAACTGGATCATAAAAGTCTTTTGATTTCAACTAGCCCTTTTTAAAGGACAATTTTCTTTACAAAGACTTTATAATCAATTTTATTTGTTGTTTTGGTTATTTAAAATGTAAAATGTTCATTATAATCTCAAAATGACAAAATAATCGTTTATCGCAATAACTTCTGGAAGAATTTATTGTCCAAAATTGTGGATTTTTGCAGTTCCTCCTCGTTATGATTACGTAGCTCTTAACTTGTCCATAAAAATAGAATTTCAGACTTTAAATCATCTTCTATTGGTCATGTTTACATTTTCTGATTAACTGTTGTAACTGATTTCTGTTGTGCTTTTTAGAGAAATGAACATTTCAATTATATTCTAATTACTGAGGCTCACCTGTGGACCAGTTCTTCATTATTTCCTCAAGAAATGAACCAAATTTCTGCAGCTTCTCCCTTGTATTTGACCCAGAGACGCAGCTGAGCGTATTCGCCCTCCAGCATCAACAAAGGAGCCCGCTCTGTACCTCCTGTGTGTGTGGGCTTCAGTGACTTATTGTGTCAGACTGTCTCAGCGCCTGTTCAGATCTGTGTGTGCGGATTGTGCCACCCACCCACCTCCTTCTGCTGAGCCGGACCTGGATGCTGGATGTGGAAGTCCCAGTTGACCAGCTGTGTGCAGCGGCCGCTCGCTGGTCCTTGCTCGGGTTTGGCGTTGGAGGTTCATGCTGAGCCCTGCAGACCGTGAAGAAAAAAAGTAGATAAAAGCTCTTTCTGATGAACACGCTTTACGTCCGGAGCGCTCTTCAGTTTAATCCTTTAAGACTCAAGTTTCAAATCTCTGCCTGGACTTTTTTACTTGCTTTAATTGCACGCAGTTCTTTAAATGTCCTGTGAAATTACCGTAATACCCCAATACTGGCTGGAAAGTGCAACATCTCCCCTTTCAGAAACCGTTGGAATTTTTCAGATAGCGCTAAGTGCCATGGAGTTACGGTACTGCAAATTTGGCTTGATTAGTGCGGACACGTTTAGTCTGGAAAGGTTAAATCACAAGGTTTCGTGTCTATATGCAAGATTTAAACATCTTTTTGGTAAAACAAAGCACTGTATATTTGGGATTAAAACACAGATTAGCCAGCTAGTTAGCTTTAGAGCAACTAAATCTCCTGAAGGTCTGCTGTGTGTGGAACCGAGCTTTCTGCAGCAGATCCTTTAAGTCCTGGAAGTTGTCTGGTTCCCTAAGGATCAGATGTGTTTGTCCAGCACATCCTGCTGATGTTCGACTGGATTAAGATTTGATGAATAAGTAAGTCAAGCCTACACCTCTTCAAACTATGCTAATGCAATTTGAGATTTCTGCCTCAGTCAAATTTATTTTGGTCTGCTCAAATCTACAGGGATAATTTGATGATGATGATTGTTGTGTTTTACTGTGTATGAAATCTGTAAAGAAAGCACAGCAGCTGGATCACTTCCAAAACTTCTGTTTTCTAAAAATTAAACTTCATTTCCCGTTTATGATGTGAGCTTCGCCTGGTGCGTCTCTCCCGGCTCAATTATCACCAAACTTTAATGGGTTTTCTTATCGCAGCAGTTTGAAAATCCCAGTGCAAAGTTAATGAAGGTGCAACAGTACGCTGCAGCGTCTACGTCTTCTTCTTCATCTCAGTGCGACAGTGGGTGGTGGTTTCAGTTTGATCCATTGTAGTAGCCTGTCAGGTTTCTAAAACGCCTCTCCGAGAGCTGAACGGTTTTAATAATGTACCGCGGAGAATGTTCCGACTTCTCCGGGAACAGAACTGCTGTTCAGACGTCTTTCTGAGGCGCTGATGTTCTCTTTGTTCTTGAGTAGTGCTGCTTTTGTTCAGCTGCATGAATAAGATATAAAAGCTGATCTTTGCTTCTGTCAGACTTCGCATTGCATGTCATTAAGCGTGTTCCAGTTCTTTTGCGCCTATGGATATTGCTGCTGCGATATTGCAGTTGACACTCTTTGGGTGAACGGTGTAGCTTTTGATAGCAATATTTATTGCAAGGTAGTTGAATTTAAGCTACATTTAAGATTGTTTTTAGGAAAATATTCATCAGTTATACCTTTTAAAGGTTCAGTATTATGTAAAATTAACTTTTTGGAGCTTTAGATCATCAAAAATATCTGGAATTTTGTCTTGATTCTTTCATACATGTTTGAGAAATCCTTTAATTTCCATGGCAACCATTCAGCTTCAAGAGGCAGCTCCTCCTCTACTCAGCTCCTTCAGACCAGCCAGCAACAATTAGCAAACATTTGTTGGAACTGCTGAGCTCATTATAAAAGCTACTTTTCAGGGCAACGCTGGTAAAAACGTTGTTAAAGTGTTAATAGAGGAGCCATGTTGTGTGTGATGACTTCCTGAAGGCAGCGTTTCAGAAAGAGCCGACGTTTTTAAAGACAGAGACCCAATTTCAAGGCACTAAATTAGAAAGTCAAATTTATTTTAAGTCATATTTGATATATGTGGCATTTTTATAACAACTTAAGATGGTTACTTGGTTGTGCTATAAAATGGCGCTATGTGCCTGGAAACTCATCAAAGCAGCCTCTTTGATAGTACATAATTAAAAATGCATTTATTTGTGCTTTATCGCGTTGCTTTTGCACCTTTTGTTGAACCCATATTTTTTTCTTCCATTAAACTTTCCATTAACAGCATTCTGTAAAGATCAAGACAAATCCACATTATTTCCCAGGCTACAACATAATAAATTTTTTTTTCATTTGTCTTTTGTAATATTCAAACTTTCAAAAACAATATTTGAGGTTTTCATTAAGCTGTGGGCCATAATCATCAAAATTTATTTTCATTAATGGTTGAAATAGGCCACTCGGTGTGCATTAAATCTAAATGAGTTTCACTTTTTTAACCGATTTACCGTAACAAATTAACATTTCAATAATAATCTGGCTTATTAAGATGCATCTGGGATTTTCCTCGTTGACTGCTGCATTCTGCAACTTCTCGTATCAATAGCAGATCAATGTTGTGAATTTATTTTTTGGCAGATCCAGGATTAGGTGCTTGCTCCTAGTTGCTGTTTTTGTCACACAGGTATGGGCATGCTAATGCTATTTGTCTCGTCTTGACTCACTCAGAGCACAGGCTGGGTTTACTCCCCCACTCCACTGCACTTCATCCATATTCATACATGCAAATCCAGCTTGGCCTTGGATTGTCTCTGAACATGTCAAATCTTTATTGAGAGGACAAAAAGTGATGTACGTTTAATTAAAATATATATTGTGGTGGTGATGGAGCATATAATTGAACAAATGTGCTTAGTTAACATCACAGGGGTTTATATAACATTCATTACATCTGTTAAGATTTTTTTAAAAGCCTTATTTTGGTTTGAAGGGCTCAGTAATTGATTGGTTTGGTTTCTTGTAACCTTTATGGGCTAATTTAGTTCACTGTCAGCGCCTCACAGAAAAGCCTCAGCTGGCTGCTTGTTTTGGTGCAAAGAGAACGACTCTAATGACCAGACTATGCTTCTTAGGAAACACTGCAACTCTCCGGAAAAGAGCAAGTTATTATCCTGAGGGGTTAGAAGAGCCAAACGTAACAATAAAGTAAAACACAGACGGTAGTTAGGGGAAATCCCAAACCTGCGAGGAGATATTTACACAGAATGATCACTGTCTCTTTAAACAATGAGAGAAAGCCCAGAGTATGATGACTTTGGAAATATCTGATTGGTTAAGTGAGACATTTGAGTTAATTGGATGTATTTTGAAGCCACACCAGGAACACTTCATTATGGGAAAGCCAAAAGAGATCAGCCAAGATATCAGGAAGAGAAATCTAGAAATCTAGGTCATCATTGGAAACAATTTACCAATGATTGAAGATACCGCATTCATCTATTCAAACTATTTTATGCAAATATAGACATGATGGGAATGTCCAACCATCATGTCTATAATTGCTCAGGAAGAAGGTTCTGTCTTTTGGTCCAAAAAGTGCAGATTGACCAAAGACAGTGATATTATTTTCTGTGAAACTGTCCTGTACCGACATTACTCCAAAAGAAGCATGAAATGCACACAGGGACAAAGATCTTGACTTTTATAGACATATCCTGTGGTCTGACGTCATTGACATGGAAGTGTTTGTTGGATCGCCAGCACCAACTGGCGTTGGTGTTGTTTTGATGCAAGAGGAAGTGGTGCACTTCATAAATAGATGCCATTATGAGGAAAGAACATTATGTAAAAATATGAAAGATTTGAGCCAGGAAGTTGAAGGTTGGTCTTCCAAATGCAGAATAATTCTAAGAATACAACCAAAGTGGTTACAAAGTCAATGTTTTGGTGCGGCCACCACAAAGCCCTGATCTCAGTCCTACTGAGTCGGTGTGGGTATGGTAGGTCAAATTTGACTGAGTTCTACCAGTTCTGTCAGGAGGAATGGACCAGAACTCCAGCTAACTATTAAGAAGAGTTTCTGGGAGGAAACCCAAAACGTTTGACCCAATTCATACATTTTAATTATCCCCGATACTGACCAAATAAAGTTACCAAACAAAATTTCTAAAAGATGTTCTCTAGCATTTAGCAAAGAGAAATAATTTGGGTGATTCTATCAAAGCTAAACCAAGAAAAGTTTGGTCTGATTTAACTTTGACAGTGAGAAAAAAAAGAAGTTTTTGTCTTTTTATTCAGCTCTAACACTATATAAATGTTGCTACATCGTGTGTCTTTGTGAGTATTGTCAGGATGACCTTGTTATTCTTCGCTATCCTGGTTATTGAATGAGTCTATTCATTAGCTGAGCTGTTCGTTGCGCTGAATCATAACCTTGGCTAACAGAAAAGACTAGGAAAGTTACTCATTGATTTAATAACTTTAACTTCATTACCATGTAGACGTGAGAAACTGTTTAAATGTGTGATATGAGCTTTCCTACTCTGGATGTTAAGCAGTCACTGGGATTTATTTCTTACAATTTATATGTGGAAGACTGAGACGTTTTGCAGCAATATGAGACTCACATTACAGAGAGTGTAGCTGGCATTAATTCATAAAAATATGGAATATTTTCTCTCCAGACATCCATATTATTCAGATGTGACAAACTGGAACATTTTAACCACTTGGCTACATTAACATTTATTTTGCATAAGATAACTTATCGATTGCATTAAATGACTAACTTACTATCTGAAGTGAAATTTGGAGAAAAAGAATTTCAATAAAATTTGCAAATTAAACAAAAAAAAAAAGGTAAAGAGTGCTAACCTCCTCCTTCCTACCTGCAGGCGTCTCCGTCAGCATCTCCACCTTCAGCCTGGTGGCCATCGCCATCGAGCGATACAGCGCCATCTGTAACCCACTGAAGTCCCGCGCCTGGCAGACCCGCTCTCATGCCTACCGCGTCATCGCCGCCACCTGGGTGGTGTCGCTGCTCATCATGGTGCCCTACCCCGTCTTCAACGTCCTCAAATCCTTCCCCAAGGGCAACGGGACGGTGGGGAACATGTGCCGCCTGGACTGGCCCAGTGAGCAGGCAGAGCAGACCTGGTGAGAGCAGGAAATCAGAAAGATTTCACTTATTTTACAATCATTAGGTAGATCTGTCTCTTTAACCTCAGCAGGGAAGCGTAGATGAAAGCTTGTGGAATATTGTTTCCTTTTTCCTGCCTCCAAATATGAGGAGAAAAAGTTGAAATTCAGTCAAATGGTGTCATTTGCATGCGTGTTGCCGGTAGCTTCGTCTTCAGAATGGTGCAATCAGATGACTTTCTCCTGATTGCGCACGTTTGGGAAAAGAAGTTGCATGCTGATCAGCTCATTTTGGTAATTACGCTCAGATTTCCTGCTCAAACTGTTGGTGACTTGTGCCTTCACGGCGGATTTAACAAATTACCGTTCACCCTTTTCTGCTTCCCAGTTTAAGAAAAAGACGAGGAACTTCATACAGTCCGGTGTGAAATTGGTTTTGTAAACCTTTCTAGACTGATAGTTACATATGATTGTTTAATTGTTTGAATTTATTTGTTTGCATTTTTTTATTTATAATTTTTAAGATCTTTTAGCCTTAGAATATTGAAAAGCTAAAAACGATTGTTTTTCAATCATTTGAATTTTTTTTAGATTGGTTGCTTTTCAGATTTTTTAGCCAAATTAATGTTTTCAGACAGGTTTTATTGATTTTTTTTAATTTTACGGGTTTGGGACTGGTTGCGGCTAGTGAAAATTAACTAAACTCTCCAAAAAAAACAAACATAATAATTGATCAGTTACTGATTTAACAATAATGTCAGGTTGGTTTGGATAGCTTTTCCCATGAATAAATAAAATTCTCATTTAAAAATAGCTTTTTATTTGCCTAATAATGAAATTAGCTTGGTAATCTGACATGTTTACAACAGAAGAAATCTGTACCTGATTCCTATCACCTAGTTGCTCTACTCCAGCAAACAGCTCCTGAATCTGTTGCCATAACTGTGAACTGTAGGAACCAGAGAAAGGAGAGTCACTCCAGAAAGTGTCACACTGAATTACATCCCCGACTCTTTGTGAAATAGGTGGCGCTTGAGGCAGAGTGATGCATGAGCCGCTGGCAGGGCTAACCCACAGCTGGAGCTGGTGACCTGGTGCCTGACTACGACTGCGAGTCAGACTCAGTTCCTCTGCAGGCTGCTGTTGATTTCCTGTTGCTGCAGACTGAAGACAGCAGATGGGCAGCTGACTGATGGTTGCTCTCATCATGTGATCATCAATGTGAATATGATGCCACTGGTGCGATTCGAGGGGAAATTTTTAAAAATAAATAGTAGTCTTAAATCTTCCTTTAATCCAAGCAGTGATGTAAAGGATAAATGACTGACTCAGAATTGCAGCTGTCTGACAAATGATCTAAACGCAGCACAGAAATTGATTTGTGGAGACAGATAATTTATCTGGAGTGATTTTTTTTTATTAGATCTGCAGATAAATGATTTATGCATTTAGAAACAGTAACTACATTAAGCCCCACAGTTTTAAAAATGTATATTTTTATCTAACTTATGAGAATAAAGTATACATTCACTTACTTTTTCACATTCATTCAATGTATTTTAATGCAATATTTTAATACAGAGAAGCATTCTCAGTAGAATGTAGTTCTAGGCTTTGACTGGGCCACGATAAAACTCAAAGTTGAGTTTGTTTGGGTTTTCTCTGAAAACTAACTCTTAGAGAAATGTTTTAAGAACATTCTAGATGCCGCATCCATGTTCTGTTAACACATCATCTAAAGCAGTTGCAGGTTCATAGTTAATTTCTAAATCAGATGTATAACTGCAACCAATAATTAACTCACTTTTTGCACCTGCACAATCTTAATTGTTGTGTTATATTGCACCTTTTTGTTCTCAAGCCAGTATAAATGTGAGGACATTGGATGACTTCAGCTATATTTCTGAAAAAGCTCTTAAATTATTGACATTTTGGACTGATGAAAGTTGTAAAAGTTTGAATGGTTGTTCTCAAAGATAAAGTGGAAACCGGAAACTTTTCTTTTTAATATCCAGAATGGAGGCACTAAAAACGATAAAAGTGATCGAGATACTAATGTTTTTTTCTCTCACTATTACAATTTCCTTGTCATTTTAAAATGAATGTAATTGCCATCTAGTCCCTACATTTTGCTGAGGAAGAGTAACATTTCTGGAAAAGGTCAGGAGAGAAACAATTACTGCTGCTGCAGTCTGAGCTTCTCTGTGTGAGAAAAGCCTTCAATTCCTCAGCAACGCATGCTCCCTGTGGACCAGTAAAAGCTGCTTTGTTACTTGGGAGATTCTGCAGGCCTGGATTAATACAAAAACACAATCACAATACGTTTGAGCATCTGCAGTCATAGATCTCTGAGATCCAGACGTAAGGAACGTTGGACCTTGAGGGGTAACAATCAGCAGCAAAGCAGAGCACAGTAAAACACTCCACTTCTCTCCTCTCGACAACCGCCTATCAGGCCTCCAAACTTTAAGAAATGGAAGAAATAATTAGTCTGGTTGGTGAGGTGAAGGGTAAAGATGAGTAAAGTTATGACAGAATAATTGCATCTCAAATCTAGGTAACATCGCTGCCTTTAAAATTACTTCAGCAGACAGGTTTTTCACATCAGGAGAGTTACTGAAGCAGGAACAGTTACAGAATAAAATGCTAAGTTCACATGTTTATCACACCTGGATGGATGGTACTAAACGATAATGTGACAACGTCATAAAAACATGTTCCACATGTGGAAAAAAACACAGTTGAAAATAATTAGAGAAAAATGGCAAAGAAGCAAAAATATGATTTCCATGTGGAAAAGTTTCACATCACTACATGATTTAATTTTGGACATGTGAAACACATTTCACTGCTATAGTTTTCACATGTGAAACCTGTTTCACTCCAGAATAATCATGTTCACAAGAGTGAACATGATTATTATTACATGTAACATATTAGTTACCACATTACAACATCATTTCCTCATGTGAAACTCATGTAACTATTACCTAGTTTTCACATGAGAAACATATTAGTCTACAATTTTCACATGTGAAACACGTGTAACTATATCACATTGTTTTCACATGTAAAAAATGTCACTAGGATTACTAGCACATATGAAACATATTTCGCCACCTGATATAATTTCCACACAATATGATTTCTACCAGTGAAACACTCCGGAAAGCCTTCCATGTCTAGAATCTGTACCACTTTGTACATTTTAAATTATTTCATATAAATTTCCTAAGACATATAAGCCCTAAGGATTTCAAATTGGAGTTTACGCTGTTCACATGCTATAGTAACAAAACATAAAACAATGTTTCCAAGGGTGAATGTGTTTTACATATAGGTGGAAAAGATGTGTTAAAATTAAGTTAACAGTTATCAAGTTTCATGTTCAGTAGCAATAGTTTTCTAGATGTCTTAGTTTTTGTTGTGCCGTGATGAGCTCGGTTCACCTTTGCAGCCTTCCACCTCTCAGCTGTATCAGCTGGTGGGGAAATTATCATTATGTAAAGCAGATGTATAACACATGTAAATCATTTTTTTCCCTCTGCTGATTAGTTTAAACCAAAACACAACTCTGCTGGTTGATAATCACGTAGCTTTTGGGTGCTGTGGGAACAGTCAGATACCTATTAATATTCAATAGGTTTGTTTCTCTCTCCATCTATTCCCCTGCTTCACATCCAGCAATCTTTCTACATTTAGACCAAACACACACACACGTGCATGTTTTATATAAATATATATATAGTTTTTGCACCCACTTGGGTCCCAGGAGGTTTTTGTCTAAAAGATATTTCACATTATCAAACAGCTAGCTGATGGAATACTTTGAAGTTTTTTCTCTTTAAACTAGGAATGAATAAGAGTTCAGAGTGCTGCCCAGGAAGACATTAGAATATCACAGTGAATGAAACACCGCCTCTTCTTCTTTGGTGCCGCTTTTATGTGCTGACTGATCTGCAAGGCGGACATCCTTCATAAAGAAGGGGATCCTCTGCATGTGACCAAAGACTATTATTGTTGATCAAAGTGGCAGCTGACCATCCCTTTTTTATCCTATTAGTGCAGCACTTTTCCGGTTTTCCTGGTATATTAGCTAAACTTAATCGGCCTGTATTTGTAGAAACAAATGCAATTCATGATCAGAGAATGCTGGATGTGTCTATTTAGAAGGAAGAACTACATGGTACCGTCAGATCTTGATAACTTTATATAAGCTTTTTTTGTAATCTTAAGAGCCTATTTTACTTTTGCGTCTTTACTCTGCTAATATCACGACTACATTCTTGTAATTAAGCAACAACAAAAACATTGTACAACTCGCCAAAGGGATGAGTAAAATAGAATACCCTTTTTGAAAATATTTTCAGTTTTTGAAAAGAAAGCAAGAAAAAAATTGATTTAAGCCAATAGCTTATGGTTGCAATGTGACAGAACATGGATCATTTCAAGGGGTCTGAAACTTGCACAGCGCCGGATCTGGATATTACTAAAAGTCTAATATCAACTTTTCATGGCTGAGCTCTGATGAGATGAGACACAACTGTAAATGTTCCTCCGAAATGTCAGCAGAACCTCAAAACTAAATGACTGGCAAATAAATTACCCATTGTGGTTCTGAAATTGATGTGCTCAGATACGCTGGACTTAGATTTGATGTCATATTTAACTGGCTAAGTAGAAAAACACAGAACACAAGTTAGTTTTTTACAAATGTCACCCTCATCTCCCTGTGGCGTTCGGGAAAAAAAAGACGGTTCTAACTACTGACAAGAGGGAATCCTTATGCAATCAATCTGCTTTGTATATATCTCCCATGAAGCTGATGAGAAATATGTTGATACATAAAAATGTTGCCTCAGCAGGAATGCCCCCTGTGCTGTAAGTAAACATCTTAATAGGATGGAGTGTGTGCCGCAGTGCTCTCGGAGAGCAGTTTGGAGCCATCTGGACGGCCTCCAGCATGGCTGAACAACATACGCTCTGAGACGTTTAGGCTAGCTGAGAAAACCTCAGGTTCACATCCAACTTGTTCAGCTCTGTGCCATGTGTCTCTCTCTCTTTGCAGGTATGTTCTGCTGCTGATCATTCTGTTCTTCATCCCGGGCGTGGTGATGATTATAGCCTATGGTCTGATCTCCAGGGAGCTGTTCCGAGGCATTCAGTTTGAGCTGAGCCAGAACAAAGAGACCGCTGGTGAGATCTGTCACAAATCCACTCCGACCTTCAAAAAGCTCCTTGTTCCTGCTGATTTCACTAACCAGATTTACTCTGATTAGCTGTGTTAGAGGAAGAGATGAAAGGATCTACCTACGTTTTTTACTGCAGTACAATGGGATTCTTGTTTATTTTCCCTCAAGCAGAGACTGACATATTTTTTGAACACCCATAGATTTTGCACCTGTGACATCCAAAATTGTACTTCCTCTCAGTCTTCCTAATGCCAAGCCACACTGGAGCGCTATCTCATGCAGGAGCTACAGGATAATCCTGTCTGGAAAAGCTGAAACAGAGTCTCGACTGGCGAATTATACTTGCTGTATGTGTCAGGCTAATCAGCTTCAACATAAACTAGACTGCAGTGAGTTCATCAAGGCTGTGGCAGGAAAAAAATAACCACCAGGGTTACACTTTTTACTCTTATATGTAGCAGAAAATGATTAACATTCCCTCCGAAACATCTGACATTCCTTCCTGATGAGCACACTGAAGTACACAAATAATAAAACCGTATTATGTGTTTAAAAAATTACCTGAAAGTATATCTTATTCCAAATTTTGACATATTACAACCACAAACTTCAATGTGTTTTATTGGAGTTTTATGCGATAGCGAATTAGAAAAAAAGACACTTTATTTTTTTTTACAAAAATATCTAAAATATATTATGTAAATATGTATTCAACCACCCTGATTTTGGCCTTTCTTCTCACCAACCTCCACCACAGTTTCCAGTCCAATAGGTCGTCCTCCAGTAGAGCGCTTCCACTAAAAATAGTCTCAGGTACTGATTTATAGTGATTGGAGCAGTCCAAGAAGTTATGAGCACTTTACCATTTTACAGTCGTAACAATGTTTTATAGTCTCACCATTTTCAGCTTCTTTCTTTTCAAAACATTTTATGGTTCCACTGGAGAGCAATAAAACAAGTTATAAATTACATTGCGTTTTATTAGCTACACATTTGTTCAATTTTGACTTGTGACAGAGCTACACGACGTTACATCAAGCAGAAAAATCCACAGATCTTCAGCGGATTGTGCGTGGATTGTTCCTTTTGGATGACATTTGAGCTCAGTCTTATTCATTGCAGTGTCCTTGGGTATAATTGGGAGAAAGACCACTTCCTCGGATTAGAACCAATCCTACAAATGGATTGTAACACATGGCAGCTTTCAGCTTTTTCTTCCCAGAAAAATGCTTTTCCACTATAACTTGTAAAAGATAAATGATCACGTATAACTTTGCAACAACTTCAACTGTCCATCCTGTTACTTAATAACATTAATAAACATTATTTCACCAGGTTTGTCTCATTGAGATTAAAAGCTCTCTTTTACAGGAGAGACCTGGCCTCAGTTACCACACAGTCACAATAAACATAGACTTACAATAAAACAAATGCGAAAGGCCCCAAGTAAAACAATTGCACTTTTGCAACTTAAACGTAATGGGATCATGGTCTTAAATACACTTAGAGACACGAATGTTTAAGTTTAAGCTCTGAATGCAAACTATTCCATGAGGTTGAAGCAGAAAAACTAAAACCTTTAAAGTCTTAAAAAGCCCTTCATGAAATGAAATCAGACTTATATTTTCAACACTTCTCAAAGACGTTTCACAATGAAATCAGTCATTCCCATTCACACACATATTCACAAACTGATGATGGAAAGCTGCAGAAGTGGCTGCTTTTGTGCCTTTGGTCCTGACCCATACCGGCAGGCGAGGCAGGTAAAATGTCTTGCCCAAGGACACGACAGAGGCGGACAGAGCAGGAAGCAAACCGGCGACCCACCGATTATAGGACGAACAGCCCTTCTTGTCAAAACGCTACTGTTCAAAAGTATTACCAAAAAGTATTGGCAGTTCTTGGACCTTTGCCACTTGATTGGACCGTATTCTTAAGTATCAGTAATATATTTATTCAATGCCTATACTTCGTTTGCTTTACCTATGTAAAAGTGTCCCAATCTGACAGTGTACCCGGTTCCTTCATAGGTCAGAAGAATGGTGTAGGCAGGGCTACAGCAGGGCCAAGTGATGATGATGATGGCTGCTACATCCAGGTTTCCAAAAAGCCATCATTTGCTGTGGAGCTTCCCACCCTCTCGTCATCAACGACCACCATTCTGAACAAGGCTGAGCGTGCCCGTAGCAACACCTCCGAGGCTAAGCTGCAAGCCAAGAGGCGAGTCATCCGCATGCTGATGGTGATCGTAGCTCTCTTCTTCATCTGCTGGATGCCCTTGTACTCAGTCAACACCTGGAAGGCCTTCGACAACAAGTCCGCCGAAATCGCCCTTTCTGGAGCGCCCATCTCTTTCATCCACCTGCTATCCTACACATCGGCCTGCGTCAACCCCATCATTTACTGCTTCATGAACACGCGTTTCCGCAAGGCGCTGCTGTCCACGTTCGCCTGCTGCTGCCGCAACCGCCTTTGCCGCCGGATCTGGTGGCGCCGGAGGAGAGAGGGGGAAGACGGCATCAACGCCACCTCCATGGGCACATCGATGGTGACCTCCATGTCCAAGTTTAGCTACACCACCGTCAGCACCGTTGGTACCTGCTGAGCCTGAAGGGGAGTGAGGTGGTCGCATCGGAGGCTGTCAGCAGGCATCGTTGAGTGCACCATCTGTTTTTTCAATCTTCCGTTTGTCAGTCCTCATCCTAATATGCTGTGAGTCACGAGCTGAGTAATATCCACGTCCTCATTTAAAGGCCTCTGAAAAGGTCTTGCTCAAATTCTGTGTGCATGATTGCAGAAAGCAAGGCGTGGAAAGCGCCATTTCAACGTGGTGACATTCTTTTACCTCTTTTTATTGGCAACAACCGCCTTATTGCATCCAAAAAGAGAACATCATAGTGCCTGTGCTCTTGTAGCTTTGTCTGTCATGATTTCTTGTTCATTTGCTGGAATGAACTTCTCTCGGTGAAAACAAAAGTTACAAACTGTATACATAAATATCGTCTTTATGTTGTGAATGTGCCAATGAAAAATGTTTTGTCAGAAAAATTTCTCATTACATTTTTAGCTTCTTTAGAGTTCATTGCTGTGTAACACCATGATTTTTCGTGAAAGTCTGCTGTGCCTTACAAAGGTATTAAAACCTCTTGAGCTTTTCCAGATTCTGTCAACCACAAACAACAATGTAGCAAAACAAACTACCGCACAATTTTGGACATTAAGGAAAAAGTACACATTTTTGTTTTACAAATAAATATCTGAAAGTATATAGCGCTTTTGTATTTATCCCACCAGATTCAATGAGTAATTGAGATATATTGAAAAGTGTTATAGTTTTATAAACTAACCATATTTTAAATGTCTCAGCAACTTTCTCCTTGACCTGTGGCCATTGGTCTGCATGGCACTGTTTGTTCAATAATGTTCAGCTAAGTTTATATTTGTATTAAATTATTTATAGCTAAGAGAACTAGCTTTGGGGCAATTGGTTGCATCAGATTTAATTTATGGGTGTCACAATATGTACAAATGTACAAATACATTACTGTTACATTACTGGTGTTCATAAACACATAAAACCCAACGAAATAAATCAAAATTAGTGCCTCTAGCAAGACATAAAGGAAAAATTCAAGTTTCAGGTGTATTATCACCTTTGTAAGGCACTGCATTGTCATTCAGTGACTAATATAATTTATTTTCTAAAAGAAATCATTTGAACCTTCAGATATCCATGAGTGCAACCTAGAGCCCCAGAAACAATTACACTGAAATAACCAAAGGCTACTGTATGAACACGATTCTCTTTGTCTACTTAAGAAGAAGAGCTAAAGAAAGCATGTAAATTCATAAAAGGCATCTACATTCTACAAAAGGTAGAATTCAAATGTTTTGAATTATCCAAGTCCAAAAAAGGACCCAAAATAAAGTTTTACTTGAATCATGTTTTTCAAGCAGGCAATGCGAGATGTGTGATATGCTAGCATGTTGTAGGTATGCAGTGTAATATTCCATTGCAAATATCCAGAAAGTTTGAAAACTCTTCACTTTTCCAATTTCAATTTTCTATATTAGTGTCTTATCTAAGCATTAAGAACAGCGTGTAATAGTTTATCCCAAAGGGTCATTCAGGCTTTGCAAAGGACAGACTTTAAATGTGCTAGCAAGAAAGCTACAAAAGGAAAATGCAATTCCTAGAATGGGAGAACATTTCTATAGATTAAGATTGTGTTGGGGAAAAAACAAAGACAGATTGGTTACTAGGACGCCTTTGCACTGTTTTTTTATTTATTTATTTCACTTCAGTTCATCATGCTAGTCTACCAGTTTTTTCTGTAAAGTCTATTTTTCACCTGCAGTCCTGGCTGCATGATGGATATAGAATAGAATAAAACATTAAACCACTTGATTTATTCAATTACAAGATAAGAACCAGACATGACTGCCTTTGCTGTAGCATTATGCTTGCAAGGCATGATCTGCTTAGGCAGATACAACCGGATAGGATCCAACAGAGCTGTGCCACTATGGGGCCCATGGGGTCAAGATATTGTGGCCATGCTGTGGATATAAAGTGTCTACACCCTTTTTAGTAAAATATCAGGTTTTTATAAAGAGAAATGAAATCACGACCAATCATTTCAAAACCATGATATAATAAAATTGTTGGAGGAGAAAAATTGGAATAAAAAGCGCTATGACTAGTTTCTGTGTTGCTTTTATCAAACACTCAGTTTTAATTACTGTTATTCCAAATTTTCTCCATTTATTGATGACTATCTTTACTGTGCCATCATGCTGTGGATTTTTTTGTCCCCTTCTCCTTATTAATACCTTTGTACAATTTGGACATTTTTACCTGAAAGTAAGAAACTACAGAGTATCAAAAGTCTCAACAGCTAAACTTTATTTATGGCCCAAGTGTGAATTCAAGTAACCTGAAACTGAATCAAAAATAATCCTCTGATGGTTACACACTTATGCAACCATCTCTGCTCCTTTCACATTATAGGGTGACTTTTTATATCCACTGCATGTGATGAGATGCTCATAGAAAGTCTTCCCATTTTCAAAACAGTTTTGTGGGTTTTATTCAGTGTGAAGTCCGCCTTAACATCAAACACGAAGTGCAGGAAGGAAAGTAAATGTAAACATGAAATATCTGATGTGGAAAATGTGTGTGTATATGTCCATGCTTATCTAGATAATGGTTGTTTAATGTTGTGCAACAGTGTTGTTTGTGTGCTAATGCTGTTGTGTCAACAAGTAATAATTTAATAAAAATTAAAGCAGAAAAAACTCGAGTTAAAACATTGTATTAAATTCATGTAAGTTTATTCAATGTAACTTAGTTGTGATGAATTGGGGTCAGCAAACACTTTTTGGTTCAACTCAACCTGGTTCTACTAAACTCTACAAGGTTTGGGTCAATTTCCACCACCACAATGTACACAGTTTCTCATGAAAAGGCAGCCAGAAAAGTGACGGGATTTGTATGCAACAAACCATATAATGGATTCACTCCAATAACTCAATCAGTTACAACAGTCCCAAGCCAATCAATGACATGCAGTCGACTGACGTCACATTTTCAGCTCATTTCATTTCAAGTAGAAATAAAAAAGATGCTGAAAACTCTAAAAGTCGAGTTGAATCAAGCAGAGGAGGTACTAGAGCAAAAAGGGGCTTCAGATTTGTTATTCTGGGAAGTTGAGGACACTTTGACCAAGAACCAGATTTTCCATTTCCTGTTTTGCTTCTTTCCACTTTAATCCTTCTCTAAATAGACCATGACCAGGTGTATGGTGGAAAATTTCTGCGATTTCTTCTTAGTTGTTCAAATGATATAATGATACAATAACTCTCTAATTTAGGTCAGTTTTGAAACCAGTTGTACCATATTGATTTTTGTGGGTGCTTCAACCTTATTTGGTAATTGAAGCATGAGATAATACACACACCTTTATAAATCTGCAAACTTTAAGGTATTTGCAACACCATCTTATGTTCACCCATCTTGATAAAAACAGCGGAGTTTAACTTCCTGGAGAAATAAAGAAAATTGAATTAGGGAGTTTTATGGCATTCATCCACTCTGCTGTATAACAAATGGGGCTCAGACAGAGTTGGTTATGAAACTGAAATCTGCAGTCAGTCGAGCTGCTGGTCTACACTGAATACTGATGTAGGCAATACTATCGGGATATAACATAGCTCAACAAGCTCTAACAGTACATTGCTGAAAGACTGGTTAGACCTTCTACTCTGGCCCATCTGTGTAGCAAAATGCAGAAAGTAGTGCTGCATTCATCCTCACTTACTCTGCTCAGTTATTCTCTGTGGCCACTGTATTGTGTTTCAAAATACTTTACTTAATTACAAAACTCCCATTTGCTGGATGAAAGGTGTTACTCTGACCTTTTCCTGCTGTGCACTTTCAATTTGCAAATCTGAACTCAAACTGCTCCAATCATGGGAGGCTTTTAGATGTTTTTAAAGGCCAATGAAGTTGATTTCCAAATTTTTTATGCAACCTTGGGAATGAGAAACCTTTATACCAAGCCAGAATATAGCCACAAAAGTAGAACAAAAAGATTATGTTGCTAAGCTAGGTTCCAACGAAACCTATAGTGGTTCAGGTTAATGTCGGCTTTTGATTTAGATATTTACTGACAGTGATTTAGATAACAGAGCACATATCCGTGTCAGGATATTTAAAAATGTGCTTTTATTGTATTTGAAAAGCTATTAGTTTCACTAACAGTTAGTTTGAAATCTAATTTCTGTATATTTAAAGAGAAGTCATTAAGAAAGTTTAAGAAATACCTTCCAGTAATTTCTAGCCTCCATTATCTAATTCCATATGAAGAAAATATGGTCTTTAAAAAAAGTCACTGAGTGAAGATAAACATGTTTAAGTGTGAAGGAAAAATAAAATTAACTGTTCACAAACATTAAATGAAAGTAGCTAAACCTGACCACACTCAACGAAGTTTATTTTTTGTCTGATTCGACTCAGGTGTAGCTTCAGGAGGAGGAGTCATCACAAGCTGGAGATTAACCAATCAGAGGACGGCTTTGGAGAGAGGGAAGCCATGCTGCTCTGGTCAGCTGATAAGAAAAACTGAATAGTTGGCTTGGGGGGGCCACAGTCTTTAAACTGAGAGAGAATCCAAGAATCCATTTATATTGGGTTCCAGAGATTATTCAAGGTCACTAAAATATGCACACAAGGACATTCTGGACGCTATCTGTATGGCATAAGATGTTCTTTTGGCAAACAGTAAGAGTCAGGCAGCTGTATTTTAGAGGATTCAGTCATTGGCTGTTGTTTAACTTGTTAAATTATGAACATTGTCACATTTGTTCATTACCAAATCAAATTTGTATGGAAACAATTCATATTTCCATTCATGAATTTAATCTACTACTCCAAAACATGGATGTGATTGTCCTGCAGTGAATAACTTAACACTGCATCCCAACATGGAGTAGTACCCTAATTGCATCAGTTGGCCCCAGCAGCACAGAAATAACAGGATTCGTGTTAAGCAGTGTGATGTGCTGCTTTTTGTCCTACATACGGTGAGTGCTGACAGCTTAGCGCTGTCATGTCTTGTCACTTTCAAGTTTGGTCCTTGTCTTTCATGCCATCCGGTTGCACTCCATGTCCCCACAGCCCTTCAGCTACCCACCCACTCACCACCCAGCTTTTATCCTTTTCACAGCAGAGGCGTATAAACACATGAATGACAATAGCGTGTGGGTGACAGCAGAGATTTTGCAGGCACAAGCGCAGTCCGAGAGCGCTTTACAGGCAGCGGCGGCGAGCTCGGCTCCCGGGCTCACAATTGGCAAACAGAAATCCCAGAGAGCTTTACTTGTAAACACTCAGCCTGACAGCTTCCCCTCTGCGTTCTTTTGTAATTAAGTCAGGAAACAATGAGTGATTTCCATTCTTTTCTCTGTTTTTGCTTTCAATTATATTTCAGTGAATGAATTTGTTCGGGTACTGGAAACATTAGAATGAGCCTAAAGTTGTGACTACAAATTTCCTTTAAAGGAAGGTTTTAATGGAAATTTGTTGTAATTTGTACTTGATCTCCTTTACAATAGGGTTGTGTAATAATATCGATTTTGCGATATATATATCGATATTTTCTTTCCTAGAATAAAATCGATATTCATCCGCAAGTATCATAACATCCAACTGTCACCTTGCTCACTCACTGCTTGCTTCGCCGGGAGAGTGATTAGGTCATCAGGCTTAGAGTGATTTCTTCAGATGTTAAGTGTCAAGGTTAAAAAGGTATCATACTATTCAGAGCAGGGTACTTAGTGCACTTTATTTACTTTACAAACTTTATTTACTTTACATAAAAGCTCCATTTTGTACTGTTTCAATTAAAAGAAACATGCTTTCTCACCACTTCTTTGATTCATTTTGTCCAGCTGTTGACTTTAAGTCTGTGTCCATGTCCAACCAGAGCCAGGTATTGTGTAGTTGGTGCTTTTAATCAGTTTTCAGTTATATTAATTCAATCCAACTGTATAACAGTCACAAAATGTCACCAAAATCACTCTGTCCCTCTCAAATCTTTCAGAAAATCGCAAAGGTATATTGAATTGCATCGTTTGCTGAATATCGCAATATATATCGTATCGTGAGCAGAATATCGTGTATTGTATCATATGAGATTATTGTATCACTACACCTCTACTTTACAATAACTTTAATAAATCCTTTAAATTTTAATTTTGAATCAGCTCCAACCAGGAAACAGCGTTTTATCTACGACAATAGTTCAAAGAATGTAGTGGGAAAACCGTGAATATATTTTCTTAAGTCTACTTTTAATTGGCTGGTCAAGTTTGTGACAACACCTGTCCAGAAAGTTGGTAAGAGTTGAATGTTTTCATTATCTAAACAGGGAAGGACATAGAATCAGAACAATGAATTAGAAAGAAGGTTTTGCCCAGCCGAGTCAAAGCAATGGTTGCTGGATTTAGTTGCAGTAAATGTCTTACTTCTCTCAATTTTTTTGACAGAAGTCAAAAAAATTGACTTCTGTAAATAAGGCTTACTCCAAAGCTTTATTTTGTTTTTTCTCCACCATTTATTCAATGTCACAGGACAACTTTGGGAGCATTGGTGGTGTGTCATGGGGAAGATCAGAGGGTTCCTGGTTTGTTGCATAAGGTTCATGAGAATGTCCTACCTGCATTGGGGTATATCACAGCAGGGATGGGTTGGTGTTTTGGTTCCCTGCGTTTCTCTCTCCATCTAGCCTAGGAATTGCTGTTTCCTGTGTTTTGCCATCAACTTGCATCTGTGTTATGTGGCTACTCTGTTGGGTTCCTGGTGTTTGTCTGCCTGGGGCTGCTGCGGGCTCAGGGAGCTGAGGCTACCTGCCCATTGCTGCTCGTTGACTTAGAGCTTCAAGGTTTGTATTTTTCTCACCATTGTAAAATGTTAATAGATGAAACATGGCTTCATATTTTTCTGTCTATTTCAATGTTGGATGCAACCCTGATTGAACAAAGTCAATCAAGCAATTCGGTTACCATCTCCGGCTGTCGTTTTTGAAGAGCAAAGCTGCTCTGGGTCATATAGGCAACGAGCTTCTCCATATGCTTGAAATGCCATGATAAGTGAAAACAAAACAACATAATCAATGTCACTCGGTGACTTTTCATGTCCTCATTGGTTACAGACACCAGCAAAACAACAAAGCACATTTCAAGAGACTTCTTTTAGTGAACCAAAGACCAAGGCATATGTGTGTTTACAACATTATGACAGAGAGGAACGACTTTTACGAGTTCCCAAGTTTTGAGGACAATGATCAACCAAAAAAATATGTTTCTTTGCTGCATTGGACCAGAACTGACCAGAACTGGTCCTACTTCCTCGTGGTCTTGGACAATTGCTCCTCAAAACTATTCATCATGCTCTCTGGCTGAAAAACCAGGTACATGGGGCTCTTTTCCACAATATTGTCACCAATCATGCAATAGTTTCCGATGCAGAGTGGGGTGGATGACATGAAGGTGGGAATAAAATAATCCAATTTTCACCATGCAACTCCAGCAATGAGAATCAATTTCGACAGTACGGCCTGACCTTTATTCTGGTGCCCACATGGTCTACATCACAACTGATGTCATGATGTAGATCATGCAGTTAGAGAACTAGTGCACCAGGTTTGTGTGCCCTTGAAATAACATGGTATGTTTCCAGTACCAGAGATGAAAAACCCATTACTAGTCCTGTTCTGTGAGCACAAGGTGTTGCAAATTGGACCTGAAATGAGCCTGAGGAAAGCAACAGTGTTCATGTCGGGTTTCCTTCCCATCTCTAGCTCTTTGTCGAAGATTCCCATTAGCTGCTTTAGGCAAGGCGTAAACAAAAGCTTTATGCCTTTGTTTACACCTCAGGCGTCGATACGATACGTGAAACTAATTTTGATCAGCTCTGGTCAAACGTGACAAATCGACAGCAAAATTGCAGCATCATCCTCCCCTCCATTCGGCGACGGAAAGATATTAGCTCCTCTCCTCTTTCAGTTTTAATTTAAAGTATTTTTGTGTATTGAAGAAATGTTTTTGTGTTTTCGCCCCTCAGCAAACACTGACAAATAATCCATGAGTCAATTAGAAGACGAGGTTTCTCAATTATTTATAATGACTTCCTGGAGGGCCGTTACAAGTAAAATAAATCCTCTGTTGGATGGACGTCTCATTTTTGTTGTCTTGCTAAATTATTCACACTTTTTTTGTGATGTTCACCTCCAGCACAGAATAAAATATTTTGTTTTGGCCTGCAAGGTTTGCTCCAGAGCATTTGTGAATTCTGTTCTCCTTTTTTCTGCATTTTCATACCTTGCTCTGCTCAACCCAGCACCTCGAATATCCCCTGTTGCTTGTCTTTACCGAAGGTTAGAAAGGAGAGACAAGAGGGCCTTTGGAAACGCTCCATAACAGCCTTTGATGAAGCATCGTAGGTGTTAAAATACATGCCTAAGATTATAATGTTTCGCTGGTTACTCAAAAAAAATCACTTCGGAATGACTAATTCTGCTATTGACTCGTCAAGGAATAAGATTCAAGCTCTTCAAATGCATGAAGAGGGATAAAGAAAAAATAGCAACGAAAGAGACAGCATCCCTTGTGAATACAGTCAAATCGAAGTCTATGGGGGTTGATCCAGCCTCCAGAAGTTCAAACTAAATTCACAGACTGGGATGAGAACTGAAGAGTCATCACTGCTGCAAAGCGCCAGCTTTAATCGCTTGTTCAGAAGCCAATAACAACGGCAGTACACCTCTTTTTCCTTCTATGCTTCAGAGAAACGATATTGGCTTGTGTAAAAACAGAAACACATTATTCTTCCCCAGGCAGTGCAGATGTCCATGCAGACTTTTTAATATTTTACAGAAAACACGGAAAACACAACAGTGTTTTGTTGTGGTAATGAATATCTGTTGAAGGCAGGGGAGCACTCAAGGCATTACTTTAAGAAAACGCTCTCCGAATTAGCCTATAAAGCTATCCCACTTTGTACGGTAGTTTCACAGTCCTGACTACCAGGAAAAACAATATTGTCCAATCACCATTTTTTTTAAATCTCACAGTCTTTGTAAGGTAATAAAAGGTTTTATGCACTTTCTTTGTCTCTTCCCATAAAATGTGGTATTACTAATAAATGCCATTTTTATTAATTAGAAAAAGGTACGTACAAAAGTCCCACCCCTTCTCATGTGATATCATTGAAAAGCCCTAAATGTCCTCTCCAGATACCAAAAGGAATTAATTCAGTAGAATGCAGGGGATGGGAGATATTCAAGTTTAGAAATGTCCTCTACAGAGGACAAAAATGAACTACTGGTAGTCAGGAGGTTAAGGGGATTTAACGCTGTAGTTCGGAGTTATACTTTATCATTTTATCTGGTCATATAAACAATATTCTTCTTGATTTCTTCAAGTAGCAATTCTCTACATTTCCTAGCTCCTCATTAGCTTTAGCTGTTGTAGATTTAGATGTTTACTTTTCTTTAGAAGCTAAACCAGAAAAAAAAGTGCAAATAAACCAAATATCGAGTGATTAAACTCTGTTAAAACAATGTTAAGGTTTGCAGAGCAACTTCATTTTAATATCAGACTAATAGAACCTAAGTAAATGCACAATTTGTGGAGGGGAAAATAATTGGCTCCTTGAAAGCTTTCATTAGGGTTAGGGATAAGGCCAGTTGGTGAAATAATGGTTTTGAGATTGTGAACAAGAAAAAAAAAGCAATTATGATCATTCTTGCTTGCAACAAATCACTGAATAACCTGAGAAAACTTTGGTGTCAGAAAGATAAGTGTTTTGTTAAAGCTAAACTTAATTCTGTTGGATTATAGAATTATATTTACATTTTCCAAGTACAGAAAATGGGAACATTGTCCATTTTAAGGATCAGAAAGCCCTGTCTATTTGCTGTGTGCCTTTGCTGTTGAAATAATTGGAGAGACCCTGTTCCTTGGCACAAATGTGCAAAATGGATGGCTGGGGCCAAATTGCAGGGAGAGGGGTGAAATGGAATTGGACCTTTGCCAAACAGAGCCTGAGATGAAGGTCTGAGATGAAGATGAAGGTCATTTTAAAATGTAATCCAAAATATCATGGAGAAAACCACCAACACCAAACCTCCAAGTAGAAATTATGAATGTTTTATACTGCACTAGGTATTTACAGCAGTAGGATTAAAATTAATAACTATGATTTTAATGAATGCAGCAAGTTAAGGCCTTAAGGCTGATTGTTAACCTTTTCATTTATTTAAGCCAAGAATGTTTTGCCTGAGTTCTGCGAGACGCTGGAGCTTGGTCTGTCTGCACTGTGCCAGCTGCTTGCCAATTCCTACATCATCTGTCATGTCAGCCTTTTCTTTCACCAGCAGGATTCTGTAATGGGTGGAAAAAGCACAACGTCAACCGAATGGGAAAGCAATGCCTGTGTTGCACCCAGCTGTGCCTATCTTCCTGAAGTGCAGACAGATCATTTATTCTGTTTCTAACCATTGTGTAGGAATGCTCTCATTTTCTCTTCACATGTTGCCTCGTAAAACATGAAACAAGTCAGATTGATGGCTGCTAACATAACTCACTGATGAAGAAGAATAAATAAGGAATAGAAAAGGTAAACAGTGTACCACACAAACAAGGAAACGGACACTCTGACATAGAAGTTGGAAAGTTAGGTCTTTAAAAGCTGGTATTCTGCATGTAGAAAACAAAACTTAGGATACACTTGGTGGCTAACCTATGACCAAGTGTGATTTTTCAGTGTTGAGAACCTGCAGAGTCAAATGGCAAGTTGGTGGAGAAAGTAAATAAGGTTTTATTTGAACAAAACGAAGAACAAGGCAGAGCTAAAGCAAACAGAGTCTCACATGAGAAAACACCACTGGCAATGCAGACACAAAGACTTAGCTGAGAATAAACAGAGAAACTCGTGAGGATATACTCAGCATGTATACTAAGGGAGGATAATGACAGATGCACTCTGCACGTGGTATGATCAAACTTAACTAGAAAACACAAATGAAGTAGGCTCTGATAACAAAAACTAATATGGTTATAAAACCGGAGGAACCAGAAATAAAATAAATTGTTACAGCACCAGAACTGTGTCAATTTTGAGCATAGGTCCGTGTACAGAAAATTTTACTTCTCTTGACATTCTCTTCTGCTTAAGACATTTTAAAAAATGCAGATAAAAGTCTTCAGCTTATCCAAATTAAAAAGCGAATTATTTCCCTTGATGCAGTTTATTTCTTCCTGTTTATCGAAGAAGGAAACGGCAGCTTGTTTTCGTAACCATGTGCATAACTTTTCTGTTTCTATTCACCACAAAACTGCAAATTGGAATTACAAAAATAAATTTTTTGTAATGTATTTTTACATTACAAAATTTAAAAATACATTTTTACAACTCATGTTTTTTTCTCTAAAAAACGTGAGTTTTTTTATAAAGAAAAAAACATGTTTTTCTATAAAAATATTTTGCACTATGAGGTGTTTTTTTTGTTGTTGCTGTTGTATCAAAATGTGATCAACAGCTGGATGTTACTACTGGTGGAAATGACGAAGACGACAGGAAGTGGTTGGATTATGCTTGTGCTTAGTTAAATGCCTCAATTGTGAATGTTTTTTCAACATTAGAGGAATATTTTGCGCGTATTTGTAATGGAGCCGCAGCTAGCATCAAGCTAATTTTGATTTCCTGTTAAAACAGGCTCACAAGGATTTCTCTAACATGACAAAACTTTCTGTGGTATGAGCATTTAAACTGAAGATTATTTAAAATATAGATAAACGTACTTACACTTCCAAACAACAGAATCAAAGCAAGTGCAGTAAGAATCCAAAGAAATTACATGATCTCATGTTGTGTTATGCAAATGCTCTGTCTGCGCTGATGAACATTGATCCAGTATTGCTAGATCAATTCTGCAATTTAAGCAGAAGGTGCTTAAATTGACTTCCTAGATAATTCAGCTTTTAGTTATTTGACAACTTGTTTGGACTAACAGACTCTTTATTGACCAACTTCTCAGATTTGTATGTAATTATTACATTTAAAAAACAACAAAATTACTCAGTAACATCACAGAAAAAAAATAGCTGACAAAAATATTGACCTGGCAACCTAGCTCTCGTTGCTATCCTTTGCCTTAGCGCTCAGGTGGTTTCTATTACTTCCACCACCACTGACGGCCATGCCGTTCGAGTCAGTCTGACGACCTGACATGGAAAGAACACCTCGAGGTCACCACTTCCACCTGAACTGGACGTCAGTTTGAAGCAAGGAGACACATTTGTCACAAGAATCAGTGATGTCCTTCTGTTTTTGTGTTTTCTCACTTCTGAGGGCACGGGTTGGTCTTTGCACAATCTGTCATTTAGTTGCTAAGAAACTAAAATCAAAAGAACATTCTCTGCAGTTCAGTATGTGACACCGTCCTTGCACATAGAAAACGATGTCTGGAGTTTGGAGGTTGTATCGACCTGAGATAGGTAGGCCGATGCCGAAGTTTAGAGCGTATAAATATGAAAATTATGTGCATATGTCTGAGGAACAAAGGGATATCCTCCTCAGTTATTTTCAGCTTTTTGACAAGACTGTCTTAAAATTTCATTAGGCTGCAATAAGTAATCACTTGGCCTGTCTTTTGTGAGGGAAGAGAGATTAAATCCTATTCTGGCATTTATTTTGTCTGTGCTGGCCATCTCCAGGCCAGGACCAACAGCTTGCTGTACTTGGCAACGGCTGCGCATACATTTTCTACATCAGAGGGAAGTGTGAAGAAGTGTCGGTATAACAGGTTTATGCTCTCATCTCTGGTAAAGTGTCTTTCTTCCCATTTCTGTGGCGGTTCAAGAAGTGCTCAGGTCGATTTGGAGTGACCAGCAAAAGGTCAAATAAGCTCTTGAGACTAATGAATAATAATAATACATGAATAAACCCAAATAGTGTCACAAAACCTTAAAAAATAATGTGAAGCCAGTTAAACAAAAAATGTTTAGATGTGAAGTAAAAGGAGGCTGAGTATATTGATTTAAATGAAGGTTTATCAATTGGTTAATTGGTTGAAAGTACGACTTTTGGTGTTCCAGTTTTTTTATTCACACATTTCCTTTAGCGTTTTTAAATCCTGAATGTTTCCGGATAATTTGGCAACAAAAACATACAGAAACAGATTGCCAGGCAGAGTATAACGTCCATATCTGTGAAATGTGAAAGTAAATAGATTGGTGCCAGTTTAGACACACCTTAAGATTATTATCTTCTTCCATGCTAGATTCAGCCTTTGTTAACATCCACCATAGCATCTGTAGTGACAAATGGCAGATGGCATTCTGGCGTTTCATATCTCCTCCCCTTAATTTCTTAGAGATGGTGACGCTTTAAACCAAATTACTTGCTAATGCTAGCTCTTCTTTTAGCAACAAAGAACCCTTACTCTCTTTTTGTGTTGAAACCACTGTATTAAATATATGTCAGAATGGGAATAACAGAAACCAAGGTTCACTACATGCTAAAGAAGCTTAAAAATGTGAGTGAAAAACTAATGAGAAACAAATCAGTGCTGTTGATTGTTTCTAAAAATATCCACATGAATCATCAAGGAGTCCAATCATCTAAACGTTCATTAATTTGATCATTACAGCAGCAATAGTTCTCATGTTGTTAAAAAGAAACCTGTCAGGCGCCTTACACGCAGAGTCTCAGCTTTAAATGTGAGCTTTTCATGAAACCAAATTCAATTTAAGTCCCACAGTGAGATCTGGTTGATCTTTTAATTAGGGATACTCCACTGGTTGAAATAATTACTGAAAGCAGCTGCACTGACCGAGAGAGTTGGCACGCATCAAACACCGGCTCCTGGTGATTGATTAATCCTTGTCTTATTATGTAAGTACAGTCATAATTTGTCTCGCAGCTGGATTCAAACTTTCTGCTTATCTCATGCTGCTTTCTAAATCATATTGTAGCTTCATAATGAATTTTCACTCTTTATTGGAGAATGGCAGAAGGAAAGAAAAGAATGATGATGGAATGCTGCAGCAAAAGGATCTTTTCTTGTATGCAAATTGCACGTTAACGCCAGTTTCAAAAGTCAGAATTATGCATTTTAAACTTATGAAATGAGAGGGAACTTTATATCAAAACGCAGCCTTAATAATTAACTTGTGGCATTTGGTTTCCCGCCAGTGCTTCAAACAAAAACCAGCTGTGGGGTTGTTAAAATTGGCAAATAGTATCATTCCAAGGGATAAATCCAAACTTTCTGTTAAATACACATAGGTTTGTTTAGCCAATGTGAAGCATAGAAAGGCAATAAACAAGTAGAGAAAGGAGCAGGAATACACCCCAGGTCTACATCTGAAATGTAATTTCACCAAGCCAAAGTACAAAAAACCCATAACAGCGTTTCAGAGCGCAGATCGACACCAATGACCGTGTGGGAATCAAATTAAAGAGGCTAAAGAAATCAGCTGTAGCACTTTTTTGAGCTGGCGCCACGGGTGATGTCTTCCAAACTGGGAGAAGTGGACATGCTGACATCCTCCTCGCTTCCCTTTGCCTTCTGATTTACTCCCGGCTCCGTTGCCAGGACTCTTGGAGCATCTTGGAGATGAGGAGGAGGGGAGAGATCATCTTTCATCTGTGTTGACACGTCATTATGAAAATGGAGTCCTCTCTGGCCACGCCACATGGCTTAGCGTCCTCTTGCTGCTGGCTTCGTTCACCGACCCCAATGCGAGCCAACAGGGCTGTCAGAGGATACTCCCTTGGCTTCGGAAAGGCAGAGATTATGTGCATAACAACAAAGTGACAGATAACAGTGGAGAAAGAAAGAAAGCAGGCCTGTACTGTACAAATCAAGCTTGCACTTCACAATTACTTGCTATTTTGCGTTCATCTAAAAGGTGTCAAACTGAAGGCCTGGGGTCCAAATTTCAAAGGGACAATAAAGATTATTTTTTAAGTTAAATCAAAGTGATTTCAACAGATTTCTCCACACTTTTTCGCACTAATTCATAACTGAGTTTATTGCAAACTTTCTCCAAAAATGGGTCTAAAACATCAAGTTTAAGCGATGCTCACTCCAACCTGCAGGTGGCAGTGTTTCTTACTTCTACTACACTGCTTTCTCAGACTTACATGATGTCAGGTTATAGCCTGGGATCGACGTGGAGAGTGACAGAAAGTCACATTTACCATCATACATAAGCAAAAATATCGCAAGATTTTTTGCAAGCATTTCTATAGCAACACTACAAAGAAAAAAAAAATAGTGGCTTGGATCACAAAAACATTTGCGAAATAATGGAAAAGATTTTCACATTTTAACAGTTTCTCATATCAATGCATTCGGCCACAACCTGCCCTTTATCGCCCAAAATGAAAATAAGTTTGACACCCTTGATCTGAATCAATATATTAATGCCAAAATTTGGATGTTTCAAGGAGTTTGAATACTTTTGAACGGCGCTACACTTTCAGGGCTGCACTTAATGAGCTCAGAGGCTGAAAAAAGGCTGCTCTGTTTCCAAAAGATGTTTTCTTCATTGCAAATAAGCCCCTTTGGTTAAAATTGGTTACTCTTCTCCCGGAGAGTACGTGCCCCTCGGAGTGACATCAAAGCAACAGGATTAGGTGTTCATTACGGGGAAAGGAGCTCCGCTCTCAACACATCTGAGATCTCTGGGGCTTCACATCCAGACAGAGATGAAAACAGATTTTTGAACTTTCTACGACAAGTGATTTTGGGTTCAGTGTTGTTTGAAAAATGATACCGCATGTTTTTGTAGGATTGAGAGTTAAAGGGCACTGAATAAATCAGTCCCACCAGGAATGCTTAACACGTCCACAATGTAGAAACACGATTAATGGAAGCTTGCAAACTGTAAACTTGCTGCAAAATCTATCTAGTTGATAAACTGTTACGTCAGACCAAAATTAGATATTTCAAGTTCTCTATGGAAAGTCTCTGTAATTATTTTTCCTCTAGAAAGAAGAACTGATGATTCTGGTAAACATGGCCATCCAAGTCCTAAATCAGCACCATACTTTTTTTTTTTTAAACATATCATGTCATTTTTGATCTTGTAGTACTTTTGGTTGGCTGCCCACTCATGGGAAAGTTCAACATTTCTTCAGATCGGGGCATGATATGTTGCGCTTTCAGATCTTATAATCAGATCAGACCTTTCTCTCTAGTCTGTTTGATTCGAGCCAAATTGGATGAGTCTCCATTGGCAACGTGTACCATTAGGTGTCCAGTTTATCCCAAATCTCTTG
Organism: Poecilia reticulata; assembly: GCF_904066995.2. Lineage (NCBI taxonomy): Eukaryota > Metazoa > Chordata > Actinopteri > Cyprinodontiformes > Poeciliidae > Poecilia > Poecilia reticulata. The sequence continues at coordinate 10,780,378 of NC_088831.1, forward strand.
GTATATTTGGTTGTTGCGGGTTTCCCCATTCAGTTGACGCTGCATTTTCTCTTCCGCAAGTATCGCTGTCGTTCATTCAGTGAGGTAAATCCATGGGACAATCGACGACTATAGTCTGCTACCAATAAATTTCCTCAGCCTGGTTCCAAGAAATCGGGACAAACCACGCAGGATGTGCAAATGGAGACGAATTTGTCCAGGGCTGATTGGAACAAACTCCTGATTTGGCTTTAGCCTACTTCATGTTGTCAGACAGGTTCTAGTCAAAAAGATTTCTTTATTCTACAGATCTGACAGTAATTACTTTATCCGTTTTAATTAAAATAATCATTAAAACCTCATTTGTGTGCTAAATCAGGATCAATCTGATTTTCAGATCTGTGTCTTGAGTTCAAATATTGAATTATGGCAAAAACAGAAGAAATCTGTAAGAGGGCAAATACATTTTCACAGATCTGCATATTCTATTTAAGTTATCTGAAATCTAATCTAGCCAAGTTGTATTTCCTGTGATACGGTAAGTTCCAGTATAAATCACAAACTGACTCAGATGTTTTGGCTGGAATCATTATTTATGTCTTAACTGGAATTAAGGTGAATAAAATATCACTCGTATGGCATCTGTAGAATCTTAGTGACAAGTTATTTATTTTGACTGACGTCTTTCTTTTTTCAAAACAAGGCGATGACATTTCAAGTCAGCATTTTTACCCGATTTCCTGTAAACGCGAATATGCTACTCAGTCTAATCGAGTTAGAGATTATGCCTCTTTTTCCTCAGAGTGAAATACAAATCATAATTTAACTCCAGTGGGATAAACATCAGTCAGTCACGGAGCTGAAAGAGAAGACTTGACTTGAGCTGCATGCCAGTCATCCTGATTGGCAGCTGGCTCGGAGGACTGACAGTGAGGAGGAGTAGCAGGAGCCAAAGGTTGAACGCTGGCTCCGTTCTCAGCACCTGGCACCTCCATTGAAGGAATCACAGGACTCCCACTGGCTTAACGGTTCCTTTATACCACCAATAAAACAATCAAAGCTATAGTTTAGACAAAAATGAGGTGCTTATTATTTTACAAAAACATTTCTGGAGAGACTTTTAAACCTCTCAATATAATATACAAACCAGCCGAGATAGAAGTTCAGTATGGACTCTACTTGGAATTTTTCACAGTTAAGGTTGTTGGAATCTTAATCTATAATGTCTTTTTTGGGTATTTCATGCGATATACCATCACAAACTAGTGCATAATTACTTCGATAATAGACTGATGAGGAGTCAGGCAGGAGATAGGCAGTAGTAGTATCTATTTTTTTTCTCTCTTTCTACCAAAAACTGGATGATAAAAGTCTTCAGTTTGCTAGTTTGGTCTCAACTAGCCCTTTTTTCTGAAGGCCAATATTGCTTTCAAAGACTTCAAAATTCATTTTATTTGTTGTTTTCTTTATTTATTTTGGATATTTAAAATGTCTTCCAGTTCCAGTGTTAAATGTTCATTGGAATTTAAAGTTTACTGATCTTTGAGAATGTGATCTTGCCACTATTATTTCACCATTACCATTATATTACTTAAAAATGGTCTCAAAACAACAATATTATCATTTATCGCAATAACTTCTGGAACAATTTAACTTGTTATCCTGACAGGCTTAGGTGGTAGCATGTTGATAAATGAGAAAAGACTACCGGCTTAAATCCAACATGCCGATATCTTAAAAAATGGCTGATAACAAACAGACATTCTCGTCTAATCTGAGTGAGTTTGAACAATTTTGCAAAGAAGAACAGGTCAAAGTCTCTAAATGTGCAAAGCCAGGAGATGAACCCTGTAAAATGGAAAATCATGTACAATCCTCTTTCATTTATGCACTGATTTGTTTGTGAATTTGATGAAATCCCTATAATTACACAAAATATAAAAATAAGTATATGCTGCTTTAGCATGCCGCTTCCTACCAACTTGTTTCAATAATGACCGACAGAACCAACAAGGAGAGTTAATTAGAGTACAGTCACCAATGAGGCGACCTGCAGATAATCACAGGCTGTAATTCACCAACTACACACACAGCTTGAGACTTACTGCAATAAGCAGCAACACACAGGTATTTAGCTCACGTTTAAAAACAGGCCATCAATTGACATGATATTCAATCTTTATGGATCAAAACACAAAGTAGAAAAGGGTCATTATAGTCTGATTTTACCCTTTAACTTTAAAGACCTGTGCATATTTTAAAATCACAAATATACAACTAGGTTATTACAACTTCATATTTACTTTTTAATTTTACAATTATTAGTTTTCTCTTGTCCATGGGAAACATTTTCTCTTCTTGTTTGAAGCTTAAATGCTGCATATTTACCTCAGAAAGTGTTACAAAGCATCAATGAATTAGGTACTATTATGATTTAACTTTTCTTAACTCCATCTGTTTTCTAACAACAAGCTAACCCATTTTACAGATTTCTTTGGAAGTGAAGTAAAGAGGCTTCACCGGCGGAGGTAGTTTTTTGCTCTCTTATGTAAATTGTGACCCCTGAACCGGGCTTTTCCTCGCCTGTCCAAGTTGCCAAAACCAAACAAGCAGCACAGTCTCTTTAAATCTGATGAGCAATAAAGCTTTCACTTTTCAAAACGCTGCTGTTGCACATATGTCTCCAGAGAGGTAAAGGTCAGAGTAATACTAAGTAAAAATGTCACAATTAATAGATGTAGATGAATTATGTTTTGACAACTTAAAAAAGGCAATCTATCCCCGAGAGGGGGAGACATTAATCAGCCATAACAAGAAGAAAAAACAATAATTACTTGTTCATCTTGGATCCAAAATCTATTTTGGTTTTATCTCTGCTTCTCTACAGAGATCAAAATCTAAATCTGGCCAAATGGGAACATTACAAAGATGCACTGGACAGTCTGAGGATGTAGAGTCAAAATAACGAGGGGTGTAGAAGTGCTAAATAAACTAAATCTTTTTGTTTTCGGCACAGAAATAATCTCATGAGGAATCATCTAGGTAAAAATAACATAATATCCACAACTAAGGAGCTTTATGCAGTAAAATATATAAAAAATGACCAAACTAAGCGCTTAAAGAAGTAATTTGCAAACAAGAAATAGCTGGAGGCACCATTTATGACATTTCAATTTGAATTGAGACATTTTTTTCATTTTCCTTTTGCAGTTTATGCTGTGCAGCAATTCAGTGTTAATTTAATTAAAATCCTCCTCAAAATATTCTGTATTATGATACAATACACAAGTGATAAGTTTGGTCACATTCTCATTTAGTCATCACACAAAGCCACCTTTTTTGAAAAATAGAAAGCTATTTACTGAAAAATGTTATGCCTTTTTGCATGTTTTTTTCTTGAACTTTAAAGTTTCTTTTCATTCTTTCTCTTTTTCAAATTTAGGAAAAACTTTTGGGTGTCATTTTTTTGCAGCAACAAGTTACCATTTCTTACTATTGCAAATCTTTTCCCAGGTAATTTTATCAAGAATAATGTCCTCACTATCTCTCTCTCTTCATGGCTTCTAACCTAAAGTCCCTATTTTCATCCACGTCTCACTAAAACATCCTTCTGGCTTTAGAAATCCATAAGTTTACGACTTACTGCTGCAGAAATACACGCGTGGAGCTTTGTACTTGCATTCAAAGTCCATTTATAGAAATCAGTCAGGTTTTTTTTCCCTGACACTCCAGCTAACCGTGAAATTCTGAGCTTTCAGGGCAAATGAATGATATTAACTGAGAGAAAACGCCCTCGCTTGAAAGTTTTTCAAGCCTCTATCAGCGCTGTCTGGTTCTGTCTGCCGTATCTGAAGCCAGAACAGAAATATTTCATTATTTTTCTATTACTGGACGTTTTTCTTTCTAATTAAACTCTACTTATCATGTAAATTTGCCCTTGTTTTTTTTTGTTTTCCCTGCACAGCCAAAATGGATGCGTTATTTTCTGTTTTTCCTCGGAATAAAGTTAACCTTTTCATTCGGTTATTCACAGGTGGCTTTGGAAAGCTCCCCAACAGCTGAATGATGAGATAATCTCATTCCTTTTTCTGCCTTTAAACACTGATTTATTCATGAGGGCTTCTCAGAAAAGAGGAATACTTCAAATGACGCTAAAAGACAGCGGTTTTCTGGGCTCGCATAGCTGCAGCCCTGCCAATAGCTTCTCCCTCAAGGTGGAAAGAAAGTCATTTACAGATTCTTGTGAAATAGATTCCCTGAACCTAAATAAATTTGATTAACTGACATCCTGCTGCTTTTTCCCCCCTTTTTTTTTGACTTCTTTAACACTGAAATTATTGGAAAAGCTCTCCAAACCAAACAAACGGTGAACAGAATATCTTCAAGAAGAGTTGAAGGAGACTGTACACAAAATTTACAGGAGGAGTTTAGAACAAAAGAAAGACTTCAGGTTTAATACTGACCTGTTTCTGAGTTTGTCAGAAACAGGACAGATCTTTTAACTGTTCCTTAAATTTGTAACAAAGCAAAATAAGGAAAAAGACTAATTTTAATAGATTATGACATCATTTGATTTATGAATATTAAAATAACTTCTGATACGCTCTAAGTGTGTATTTTGACACTTTCATAGACCAAAAGCTGCTGTCATGCAACCAGACCAAAGTTAAGTCCTTGTAAAGCAACAATTTTATATGAAATATATTCAGGAAAGTACAACAAAAACTTCCTGCTTTAAATATTTAGCTGTTTCAAAATTTAGACCATTAATTTTATCTTCCCCCCATTGAATTTGTAATTCGATTCTTGGTCTTTATTTCCTGTTGGGTAGAATATTGTGATCCTTTAAGAGTGGATATAGATCTGTGTTTCTGCAGAAGGTACATAATTAAATTGTTGGCTTTTATCAGGAAAAATGAGGAATCATATAAAACCAATGCTGGCTGCAGTCCACCGACTTCCTGTTCATCATAGGATTGATTTTAAGATTTTTTCAGTTTTTTAAGATAATTTATCGTTTGGTTTATACCATTAATCTGACAGTGAGAAGTAGATGCTCTGGGATGTTCCAGGAGATCTGGTGACAGCGAACATAACGTTTTTTTCTGAGCTTTGGACTATAAAAAATCTAAGACACTAGAGGAAGATCTAGAATCGGTGGCATTTAGTTTGATCTGTACCAACAACCCATGTTGACAAAATCAGTTTGGCAAACCTAAACTGGATCTCAAGTGGGTATAAAACAAAAAATCTGTAAAGTCACATCTTTTCATCCTACATCAAACTTGAAAACCAAATCGTTTGACCATTATGGAGCCAACAGGAAGTCCAGTGGTTTGTTTTTCTGCTAATTACTATGCTAACAGCGATAGCATGAATGCCATTATGTAGCTATATCTTCCATTCTTTGCTTGCAAATTTGCTGTCTTTGTTATTTACTTTTATTTAAATTACAGAACAGTTTGTCTGTTGGATGGAAAACAAACTTAGACTGTTACCAGCTTGATCATTTCTTCTCCTGTGTGAAACGCATACTGAAAACTAAAAGAAATTTGTGTAAAAATCAACTAAATTGTTGCAAAATTTTGTCCATAAATTACTGACATGTTCCATTCACAGTAGATGTTGGAAGATAATTGGTGGAGAACAACCTCATATTTCCATTTCCTGCATTAATAATCATTGTTTTTTTGTTAATAAAACACCCAAAGAAAACATGATGATGGAATAATAACTTGAAATTACATAAATATTGATTTATGGATTTATTTTAAGATGATTGGTTGTTGCTCTTCTTGGACTAATTAAGTCAGAAAGCTCAGGAAAGTAACCTTTTGAAAGAATTGCACCTTGAACTTTCATTTCAAATGAATGTGCAAACACAATATTGTTTATTCCCATCCAGACTGGAGTTTGGTTCTTGTCTCTTTTTTCCTCAGCAAACACTTGACACCGGTCTGAGTGCGTCAACAATTCCCTGATTACAATCAGAATTTGTGTATGTTTCTTTTCCAAAGTGCGTGCACCCTTTCATTTCCTATCGCGACAGATGATCAGCTCACTCTCTTCGTACAAATAAGCACAGATTTTCAATGTGAATTTGTATTTATAGACTCTAAAAAATGTTATGAAGTCAATTTATTAAAAGTTACTTTGGAGTCATTTCATTGCCTTTTTTTTTACCTCTATTTATTGGAATGGTTTTTCTTCCGCGCCTCTGGGGTTTGCCAGGCTTTGGGTGTAATTGGCCTTGGGTGAGAGCCAATTGTTCAGCTGTTGAATTATACGAGCCTCAATAAGTACATCTCAACCAAAAGTTATTATCCTCACCTCCAACTCGTGCTTAAAAATCAATGGCAGAAAATGAGAACGACTGACGGCTTGCTTGCTTTTCTCTAATGCTAACATAATTTCAGTGAATGACCGGCCTGGATCCAGGCTGTTGAATGCAACAGCAAATAACTTACTGTATATTGAGTCAGTACTTTCACTGACTCAATTCGTGTATAAAAGCATTAACGTATTCTTTTCCTGTCATTACTAATCCATATTGGCATTGGAGAGATTATACTAGGAAGGAAATCAAAGACAAGCAGAAGTCCTGCACTGCAAAAAGTGAGAGTTATAAAGAAAAATGTTCCTCTGAGATAAGTCCCTGAACTATCCAGCTCACTGTTTATGAATAATTCACACAGAGGCAACCAGTATAAAGGAAGCTGCAGAAGAATTGCACAGACGGATATTTGCAGAGCTACTGGTGCAGCTAGAAAGAACCAGCTCAACAAGCGATTCTTTTCAGACTCAAAGCAGAAGAAAAAAAATGTTTTTTAGATTTGTGGACTTCCACAAGTTATTGGGTACAATTTCCAGATGTCTGGTGGTGTTTCGTTCATCTGTTTAAACAATTATATGAAAGTATAAACACCAGGAGGAAGCCCAGCCGTCATAAAGGTCTAAAAAGAATGAAAAGATGTGTTGGTGCAAAAAGTTCATATCGACCCCAAAAACAACTTCTGAAAATGCTGGTGGAAGCTGGCAGCAGAATGTCAATCAAACAAGTTATGGCCGGAAGTGCCGTTCCATGAGGAAGAAGATATTACTCTGAAAACAACATAAGAAGACAGATTACGGTTTTAAATTGCATTTAGGGACAAGGACCTTAACTTCTGGAGTAAGGTTGCATAATATATCACATCTATGGCAATAATAGTGACACAAAGGAACATGCAATCATTATTATCTAATATACTCCAAATGTTACTCCAAAATGCTAATCGGATGTCGTCATTGCAATTTTTACCAACAGTGTCGCCGTCATAAGATTTTCTAATAGTTTGGAAACATGAAACTAGATGGAAAATGGACTGAACCAGTCACATGATCAGTCAAAGTGCACACGTTCTTACAGAGAGGGTTAAGTACCTTCAGCAAGAGGTTATAAACATGTGATAGGAGAACCACTTTACCCAGAACTATAACACCAACCATTAAGACTCAAGGTTTCCCTCTGAAAACTTGCTAGGCCGGTGTTTGGTTGCTACGGCAGTCGTTCATCCAGCGGCCCGTCATGTTTTTGAGTTAAAAAATGTTTGAAGTTGACAGGAAATGTGAAAATATCACTTGATAAGTATGTGTTATATACCTGAACACCAACTAAAAAGTCATAAAAAATGCAAACATTTAAAAAACCTTAAATAAATAAGCAATGCTATGACTGGTGGGGCACAAGTAAAGCTTGGTGGCCCATCAGGCTTATAATACAACACTGTGGGAATTCGCAAATTATTCAATTGTAGCAATGTCTCAAGACATAAGCCAAGAAGTTAAACCACAAAATAAATCTTGGGAAAACGATAACGCTAAGTATAAAATCAAATTACAAAATGGTTTAAGGACAGCTGATGTGATGTTTGGATCTCAGTCACATAAAAAAAAAAAAAATCACAGATTCTCAGTTTAAAAGCAAACTGCCGTGGAAACCTTATGGTGGAACACCCAAAAAAACTCAAAACCAATTCTCAGACGACTAAATCAACATAACTTATTCATATTTCTTAAAAATTGCAAATCAAATAGATAAAGAGGGAGCCAACACAACCTCCACACTGACAGTAATCCTCTGGGAATTAATCCCAGCCTACATTTATTACTAATTTAAATCGGTGAGTAGGCCGGCACCAAAGGACAATGCCACTATAACCGATGGGATAATTCACTGTATTCTCATTTTTTCTAAATTAGTTGCTCCAAGTCAGAGGTTTGGAGCAACTTACCAAAGATGGAAAGAAGGGAAAAGGGAAAACGAGACAGCTACTGCAGAGATGTGGAGGTAATCACTGCTGCAGTGGCTATTTCCTAAGGTGACACTGCAATCAAGCTCAGAAAAACACTCAGCAATTAAACTGCACAACATTTCACATTACCAATATATATATAGATCCAATGCCAACAAGGAAATTAAATGCCTTGAATTGGACATATGTAACATTTCCAACCATGTATTTCCACTGATATGTAGGAAAATGGTATAGAAAATCTTTATTCAAGGGTACTGCAGTTTTCATTTATTTCTGTATGTGTCAAACTGTGTCACCTTTCTGATTTCCTGCAAAGGGCAAACAGTTAAAACGGTGAATGTTTCAAGACAGAACCATCAAACGTCGTCCTGGCATGTTGCAAAGTGAACAAAAACATATTTTTGGAAGCGTATTTCAGCACAGAAAGTGAAATTCAGTGGCAGAGGCAGCAAAGCATAAAAACACATTGTGTCAAAAAAAAAAAAATTCCAGAATAACCACTAAAGTAGCAGCAAAGCAATCAACAAATTGCTTTTGAAACATTTTGTTGAAAGCTCAGTAAGGAAACTCAGAAAATCAGAAAATAAACTTTAAATAAACTTTAACTCTCTATTATTATTTGCCTGATCCTTACAGTGAAGCATAAAGTCTGTTTTTATAAACTCTGACTTGTTCATAAAACCAACTATCAATTTCTGTAACATTATTATTTTCTGAGCAAATGCACAGAATATATATATTTTTAAATGTACAGCACCTTGCAAAATGTTCACCAATATTAACTTTTTTCCTTTTTATTGGATTTTTTGTAACAGACCAACAAAAAAAAGAAAAATGACCAATGTTTTCAAAATTAAATGTTACTCAGCCCCTTTTACTGTGACACCCCTAAATAAAAGCCAAATGCCTTCAGAAAATGATGGGAAAGTTTTAACATTTCTTCTTCCACAAACAGATTGCAAGTTTACTGTGTCTTTAAAATCTTTATTTATTTCTTTTTTAATCTGTGAGTCAAAATTTGCAAAACTAAACAAAAAATAAGTAATTACAAGACAGGTAATCTGTAACTGAAGACAGAAGTACTACAAAATAATTTAGTGACTTCAGAGGATTTTTCTAATTTAGGGTTTAAGAGAAAAAGATCTGCAAGACCTCAAATTATTTATTTTCCCCATAACAATTATGAACAACTTTTTGTTGGTCTGTTGACTCTCAAACCAAAACAAAACAAAACAAGCTTTAAATGTAGTAAATATGGAAAAGTACAACAACGTATTAGGGTCATTGTTGATTAAAAAAAATGGAGAACTCATACATTTTCAGATTAATCTCAGAAAATTTCAAGGAAAAAAAACAAGTTTCTGAGTTTAAGAAGTCAAAAATTAGCAAGGAAAATAACTGAAGTTTTTCTGAAAAAAAGAGTTTATTTTCAACATTTGGAAAAAACAATATTCTAGAACATTTCTGAGATCAAATTTCTGTTGTTGTTTTTTCAAACAAATATTTGACTTTTCAAACTCAGAAATTTCAAATTGGTTTTTCTAGAAAATTGCTGAGGTTTTCCATGAAATTATTTACTTTTCCAGCCCAGATATTTCCAAGTTTTCTTCTAGAAAATTTCAGTTTTTTTGCAGTACATTTACTTCTTCTTTTTCTATCTACAATCACGCTGATGCAATGTTCTAGGAAAGTGAGACTTTAATTTGGAAAAGCGCAAAATCAAAATCACATTAAAGTTTGTCATAATGTGACAAAAAATGCTGAAGAGGTGTGAACACTGCAACTAACTGTGTATCAGTGAATGTAAAAAAGCAGTTTTGGACAGAAAAAGCTCCTTTTCCTGGTTCTACACCTCCTGTAATTAACATCAGCATAACAAACATGAGGATAATTGTCTTGCTTGCCTCAAGGCCCGGTGAGGAGCAAAACAATGCTGCAACATTTTGCTGCTTTGTATTTCTGTCAGGCGCAAACAGAGCTAAAGCGGCTTTGGTTGTGGAGTAAAAACCCAACCGCATGTTAGGTTTTTCTATAATAAGACACGGAAATGATGGAAGGATCCCATTGTGTGGCCAGGAAATTAAAAGCTAAAGCACCATTTAGAAGTTCAGTCAGATAGATGTATGGTATATCTGCACCACATTTTGCTGGATCAAATAAAGAAAATATTAATTTTGCACAAGATTTCTTTCGTTCAGCGGGAGTTTATAGAAAAATACGTATATTCCAGCTGTGCAAAGGTCTTCCAGTCTAGGGAAGAAAGACCCCATGAGAAGGGAAATGTCAGGTTAGTTGAAATGTGGTTCAGAGAAAAAGAGAGTGGGAAAAAAAAACACGAGCGAGTGGGAGTAGAGTTAGTGCTGCTGTGGCAGACTGGATGAAATGGCAAAGGAACAAGCGGGGATGTTGGAGTCAAACCTGCAGCTGGAGTCGTTTCCGGCTGTTTGGTGCTCAGAAAGCTGTCTGAACGCAGTCAAGAGGAACCAGGTTTTTCTGTTCATATGACCTTTTGTTAGTCTCAAGTATAAATATATTTTATTTGCTGTCTCCGCTTTGAATTGAGAGTTATAACGCTGCTGTAGATACGTTACATGGAGACATACTGCCCCCTATGGACATACCGTACAACAATGTTTTCATTCACTAAAATATATTTTAGACAGCTTTTACGCACCTCATGGTTACCAAAGATCATAATTAATTGGCTTAGGAGCATTTTGGTATAAGATTACATTTGGGGGTAATGTTAACGAAACAAGTGAATCGGGGATTCGAGATGGCGACTTCAAATTATTGAGTTTCTTATCAATGAGCCACTTTTTACCTGGTTAGGTAATGCTATAATTGTTTGAACAGGTGAACGTGGCATATACATGCCACTTGAATCCCTCAAATGGATTATTGCGACAAAATTCAAGTGATAAAAATCTTTTTACAGCAAATATATCACATTAGTACTTAAATTAAAAGTATACCACGTGGAAATAATATTAATGGAAAAGTCCCAACTTGAAAAAGCGCAGCTGCTTCTTTACAAATGCAATATTAACCGTATTTAACGATCGATGAGAAGATCTAGCTAAAACTAAGGCGATCCTGCCCCCTGCTGGTCAATGATCAAAACTGTATATTTTCATAGCAATGTACAAATAAAGGAATACATTTATTATTATTATTATACATTAACAATTCTTGTCTGTGTCTGGTGAATATTTGATAAAAAAAAAGTTTGGTTGTTTATTAAAGTTTTATATCGAAAGAAACTGATTTTATTACTCAGTACTTTAGTAGACATTCTACCAAATATATTTTACTGTTATTTGAGTGATGTTTTGGACGACTACTTTTTACCTGTATTTGAGTGAAAATATGTCGAAGTAACGCTACTCTTAGTTGAGAAATTTTTGGGGGGTACTCTACCGTCCTCTGTTTAAAGAACAGGTGACTAAATATGTTCGTTAACTTTACCATGTCTATGTAAAAATGACCAGTTAAATTAATGAAGTGTTTACACATAAAGACAACAAAGAAAATACATTTCCCAGAAAAACACCAGCAACATGCTAATGTCGTCTTGAAAAATAGCCAGTAATAAGAACACATACCGGTTATGTTGCCAGTCGGCTGGTCTGTCTCGGTTTTGTGGCTCATTCTCCTCCATTTGTGTCCAAACAGCAGCATTATTATCCTTTCAATGGCTCCCGGTGTGCCTCCGAATAAAATCCTTGATGCTCCCTGCCGCCATAACTTTTAAGTAAGACGCCACTAAGCTGCCATAGCAACAACTGAGCTGTCTTCCGGTCGAATGCTGCCATCCTTCTCGCTGTTAGCTTATATTTTGTTCGTCATTTCTTTAAATACAGGGCACTAACTATTTAGTTAGTGGCAAAAATCTTTTTATTTGATTAAAAAAATACAAATATTTTATTTTTTCCCCTTTTTCTGTTTTCGGGCAAAAACTTTTCTTTTGACCGTTGGTCCTGGCACCCTGCTGTGCCAGTCCATTGTCGCTGTCTCCCAAGTGCGGATTTCAGCTCTGGTGATATTTTACCAGTTGAACTGTCTCCAGTGGCCATCAGCTTATCTGAGCTGCATTCAGCCATAAAGTTTGTTTTTATTCAAACTTCAGCAGTTTTCTAGTTGTTCTGCTGAGGTAGTGACATCAATTTGTGACATCAATTTGATGCGTGATGCACAAAAAGCTGCACTCTTGAATCCTACCCTCATAACCATTGCAGAACCTGGAGAACAAGCAGAAGGATTGTATCCTAACAAGAAACTGAAAACGATTTGTGCAGACAGAAAGGATCAAAGACGAGTCAGAGCAGCAAGACTTTGTCTTCTGATTCCGAGGAAGAAAAAGCACAACAGATATTAGCAAGAGAGAGACAGAAGCTCCAGGACATCTTGGAAGAAGTCGGCAGGATGACCTGTGAGACTCATTCGCTAATTAAAGCAAATGGGGAGTTAAAAATTGAAGTTTTAAACCTAGAACAATCAGTATTTGAAAAAGACAAGCTTGTTCGGGAGAAAGATAAAGAATTTAAAAAGCTGGTTGACATAAACATAACTTTAGAAGAGGATAACGCCACGCTGGAGCAGATAAATACTGCCATTGAGAAGAAAAACACTGACTATGACAAGGAAATGAAGCAGAAATTCAGGGCTCTGGAGGAGGAGAACATCAACCTGACGCTGAAAACCAACACTCTAGAGGAGAAAAACACTGCCCTTGAGGAGAAAAACTCTGTCTTCGAGCAGGTAAACTACCCCTTGAAGAGTGAAAACATAATGTAGAGGAAAACTCCGACCTGAGGCAGGAAAGCAAGGCTGTGGAAGAGAAAAACACCGCCTTAAAGGACAAAAACACCGCCCTGGAGGAGAAAAACACCACCCTAGAGGAGAAAAACACCGCCCTGGAGGAGAAAAACACCGCCCTAGAGGACAAAAACACCGCCCTAGAGGAGAAAAACACCACCCTAGAGGAGAAAAACACCGCCCTAGAGGAGAAAAACACCGCCCTGGGGGAGGAAAACACCGCCCTAGAGGAGAAAAACACCGCCCTGGGGGAGGAAAACACCGCCCTAGAGGAGAAAAACACCGCCCTGGGGGAGGAAAACACCGCCCTAGAGGAGAAAAACACCGCCCTGGGGGAGGAAAACACCGCCCTAGAGGAGAAAATCACAAACCTGGAGCAGAAAAACACTGCCCTGAAGGAGAAAAACTCTGTCTACGAGCAGGTAAACTTCATCTTGGAGGGGGAAAACAAAGTTTATGCTGAGAAAGTCTCCAACTTGAGGCAGGAAAGGAAGGTTCTGTATAAGAAAATTACTGTCTTGGAGAAAGAAAACACCACGCTGAAGGAGGAAAACACCTCCCTGGAGCAGGAAAACACTGTCTTCGAGCAGGTCAACTACCTCTTGGAGAAGGAAAACACCAACTTGGAGCTTGATGTGGAACAGCTGAACAAAACGCTGAGGGAATTAGTGGAACAGCAAAACCAGCAGCCGTCTGATCAGGAAACCCACAAAGAGCCAGTTGGTTTCAGACCAGCAACAGAAGAAGAAACTTCCATTCAGACGTGTGATCGGAGGCTGCTGCAATACACTTCTGAAAATGTATCAAACAGGCACCCTAAGGTATTGGGTTGAAAGATGGTTCTTCTAAATAAAGAAGTGAACCTCCAGGGCTTCATAGCGAGTCCTGTCTGTCTACTCTCCTACCACTAGGGCTTTGTAGCGAGTCCTGTTGGTCTTCGGGCTGACCTCTAGGGTTCATAGCGAGTCCTGTTGGTCTCCGGGCTGACTTCTAGGGTTCTTAGCAAGTCCTGTTGGTCTCCGGGCTGACCTCTAGGGTTCATAGCGAGTCCTGTTGGTCTCCGGGCTGACCTCTAGGGTTCATAGCAAGTCCTGTTGGTCTCCCGGCCTGCTTCCGTGGCTTTGTAGCAAGACCTGTTGGTCTCCGGGCTGACTTCTAGGGTTCTTAGCAAGTCCTGTTGGTCTCCGGGCTGACTTCTAGGGTTCTTAGCGAGTCCTGTTGGTCTCCCGGCCTGCTTCCATGGCTTTGTAGCGAGTCCTGCTGGTTTCCGGGCTGACCTCTAGGGTTCATAGCGAGTCCTGTTGGTCTCCGGGTTGACCTCTAGGGTTCATAGCAAGTCCTGTTGGTCTCCCGGCCTGCTTCCGTGGCTTTGTAGCAAGACCTGTTGGTCTCCGGGCTGACTTCTAGGGTTCTTAGCAAGTCCTGTTGGTCTCCGGGCTGACCTCTAGGCTTCATAGCGAGCCCTGTTGGTCTCCCGGCCTGCTTCCGTGGCTTTGTAGCGAGTCCTGTTGGTCTCCGGGCTGACTTCTAGGGTTCTTAGCGAGTCCTGTTGGTCTCCCGGCCTGTTTCCGTGGCTTTGTAGCGAGTCCTGTTGGTCTCCGGGTTGACCTCTAGGGTTCATAGCGAGTCCTGTTGGTCTACTGGCCTGCTTCTGTGGCTTTGTAGCGAGTCCTGTTGGTCTCCGGGTTGACCTCTAGGATTCATAGCGAGTCCTGTTGGTCTCCCGGCCTGCTTCCGTGGCTTTGTAGCGAGTCCTGTTGGTCTCCGGGCTGACTTCTAGGGTTCTTAGCGAGTCCTGTTGGTCTCCCGGCCTGTTTCCGTGGCTTTGTAGCGAGTCCTGTTGGTCTCCGGGTTGACCTCTAGGGTTCATAGCGAGTCCTGTTGGTCTACTGGCCTGCTTCTGTGGCTTTGTAGCGAGTCCTGTTGGTCTCCGGGTTGACCTCTAGGATTCATAGCGAGTCCTGTTGGTCTCCTGGCCTGCTTCTGTGGCTTTGTAGCGAGTCCTGTTGGTCTCTGGGCTGACCTCTAGTGCTTCATAGTGAGTCCTGTTGTTCTCCTCACCTTCTTTCTGGGCTTCATGGTGAGTCCCGCTGGTCTCCTGTCCTGTTAATTAAGGTAAAACTAAAGAACACTGCAGAAAGTCAAGCTGTTTCTTTGTGATCAGAAAGGTGTTTTTTACTGAAATTATGATAGACCCACTTCATAAACTGTGAACTGAAATCATAAAACTCTGACTCATAATTTCTACTTTTCCATAGATGAACATACATTCTTATTTAAAGAAAAAAGGCAAACAGCCACATAACATTCAGATAAAAATCAGAGTAATTCAATTTCTACATTTTATTTTCAAATAAAGTTCAGGTGAATGACACATAGAGAACCAGTCATTAATCTGAACTTCTACTTTGATAATAAACTGGTTTTAGGTTTATTAATCGTATGAATTTAATAAAATGTTCTTCAAATGAAATGCATAGTTCTGAGTAGATTATATTTTAATTTCCAGGGCAGCGGGCCCCACTAGGACTGTGTCACTCCACAGCTGCTTGTCTCTCATTAATGTTAGCAGATGTTGGCAGGTATGATGTCGTCTGATTCTGTTTCACATATTTACAGCTCTGGAAAAAATGATCAGTTATCTTATTTTAGTCTTTATAGGTACATGTTTAAATAAAATTAACATTACTGAACTACTGACATGTCTCTGAAATTCCAAGCATATACATATTTAGTGTTTATTTTCAGAAAATGAGAAATGATAAAATTAACAAAAAAGATGCAGTAAAATAATGCAAAAAAAAGAAGAAGTTTATATTCATTTAGAAACAACTAAACTAAGGTTTTAATTCAGGAAGAGTTCAGACATCAATATTTGGTGGAATAATCGGGAGGATTTCAATGGGATTCAGTGCAGCGGTCTCTTCAAGACCCCCTAAAGGTCAGATCCTAGAATCGCCCCTGGTTAGAACATTAAAGTCAGAATTAATATAAATCTGTACTAAGTTTTTTAATGCACATATGAATGTACAGCCCTCTTGTGCTGGCATAAATTAAACATCCCATTTCACTGTTAAGCTATTGTTATTATTCTCCAGAAGGTGGCAATATAAAGGACACAGTGAGAGCTTTTTCATTGCTGACTCCTGAGCTACAGCCTTTAAACACCTGATGCCTGAGGCCACTTCTCTTATTGATGGCTTTCACAGTTTAATATTTCACACCACTCTTAAACCGTCTGTCTTCTCTGTACAGAATACAGACGTCGCTGTTCTCAGAGTATCCCTTTGCCTTGGCACAGCAGCAGAGATGCAGCTTCTCAGGTCAAGGCACAGCTGTCCGCTTCTATCTAAAGGAAAAGGGAATGTCTTTAAACCAGCCATGCTTCTAAAGGCCAGCATGAGGCATTTCATGCTGTTGCAAGAATTCAGTTTGAGGAAAATTACTATTTCACTCATGAATATCATCCCTGGAGAGTTTATTCTCTCATTACTTGGTAAACAGGCTTTCAAAATACCTAGAAGGGGACGGCCGAATTCAGAACGTCCAAAATAGTCGTCAACAAACATGTTTTTGGTGTCACAGTTGGGGTTTTAATCTTTTATGTGGGTATAGATTTTCCTCAGCAGCTCTGGAAAGCAGAAGATGCAGGGGATGATTGATTAAAAGATCAATAATGGTGAAGACAATACAACGAAAACAATAAAAAATACGATTGAAGTAAAAAAAAAATGAAAAGAAATACAGTGCAGTTACTATTTTCCAGTTTTGTTTACTTTAAATTCTCATACTTGCTGCTTTAGTCAAACTGACTTTTGAGGATTTTCTTTAATCATATATCAGCTCAATATGTAGCATACATAAATATTTGGTCAAAAATCTATCTGCAAGAGCAAAGAGTGGAATATTTCTGATGCCAATCACAGCAAAATCTTAATTGTTTAAATTCTGGAAACAGTTCCCTGTACTCTTTCTATTAAACATAGCAATCAAAATTGCTAGAGAAAATAGAAAATTATGTATGATTATCTTGTAAGTTTTAAAATACCATGTGTCTCAATGAGATTCACCCATATAAGTAAATGTATTTAAATACAAATATATCCAATGTAATGGCTTTAACATTTGCACCAAACACTTGGACCTCTCTGATATTAAAAAGACACAAACACAAGTCATGTTTAACATAATTTATATTTATTTTCTTTTGAACAAAATGTTAATAAATGTATTCGTTTCACGTCCAAAAAAGGTCATGACTTGTGGGACGCATTTTTATAAATAATTTTCATCCAAGTCTTTTGTAGAAAAAAAAAGAAAGTAAAATAGCAAACTAAAGCATCTCTAGTATGACAATATGACAACTTTTATCATATTTTTTTTCTCTATATTTAAACCTTTTCTCATTTCAAGCTTTGTCTTTTTCATTTATATATATTCATATATATCTATATATTTTTAAAGACCTCTTTATGTCATCCCTTTAAGCATCCAACTTTGTCCTACTCATCAACTCACACCACTGCTTTAGACAACAGAAAAATGTGGCAAAAATCTCAAAAAACAGACAAAAACCAAGGAGCCGAACGGAAAACACAGAGATTCCAACGGGTGGGGGAGGGAGGGCCAGGAGAGGCAGAAAGGGGCGACTTTTAGGGGATCCCACATCCTCAGGACATATTTACAACAGAAAGGACTAGAGGAGGCGAAGAACAGCGGCTGGGGAGATTTGAGGCGGGGGGTTCATCTGCATAGATCCACAGGACTCAGTCAGCTAATGATTAAGGGGGGGAAGCCAAACGTGTGGGCAGAGAATGTCTTCTCTCATCTGGGAGGCCTTAAAAGAAGGGTCAAGGGTCGTCCAACTGGGCCAGATTTAACGGTTTTTATCTGATGCCGAAGAGGAGTCACTTATACAATGTTTCCACCGCTAAAAGTATTAGAACAGATCAGCCATTAGAAAACAACAACCATGTTGTTAATGCAATACTTTCTCAGCGATTCAGCTTTGGATTAATGTCTTGTTTTTGTCCTATCGCTAGTAAAAAAAGGGGGGGAAAGATGATTGACTAGAAGGCGCCATTTGAAAATAGGGAAAACAGCATAAAAGTGGATGGATCAGCCCTTTAAAAACTCCTCACACTCCTTGCACACTGACTCTTTGCTAGTCAGATAAAGAACGTAACTGATCAACTCGTCGGGTGATTTTCAGAGTAGGTAGTTTGATTGACTGACTTGTACGAACTCTGAGATCCTGAAAAGCCAAACTGACCGCAGGAGAACTTGTCTAGAAGAAGAAGCTAACCCTGAAGTGTTTCGATTTCACCACTTTCTCCCCCTTTGACGCCATCAGACGCCTCATTCGGCCAAAAATTACCCAAAGATCCGGGAGCCTCATTCGTCAAGTAAAATATTTGCGGCCAACTAGAGCGGCCAGAAACCTCCTGAGTTCCAGTACTCCACAAGAGGACTCGAATAAGATCCCACGCAGGTTTCACTGCCACTTATTTAGAGGCAAAAAGGTTGGTTCCTCACCCCTGTGTATTTAACCCCCTGCACAATGTCAACGGCAACTTTTGGGAGATGCTACAATTTAAAAGGCAGTATCTTCAACCTGTTGGGGGTTGAACTGAATTGGTCTCTTGACTAAAACACCACACCAGGACACAAATACATGATGTTCTCTCTGGTTGCTAATTGGGCACATTGTAAAGAAAAACTCTGAAGTGAAGGGATCAAAGTCGATGTAGAACCCCAGAAAGACTTTAGTGAATGTCCGGATGATTTAGTTTTTCTTGATATTAATAATCTAGCATGGTTACCTTAAGACAGTGAGGCCAGTTCACCAAACACCCCATTCAAATCAAAGCATCTGGTTCCCCCAAAAGTGGGCGTGGCCATTCAGGGGTGAAGGACATAAGGTGAGGTTGAACCTACTTACCTACACAAAGAAGCATTGATTGGACTGACTGGATTGTCTGGATCAGTAGAAGTTCAGTTTAGCATTTTTTGCTTACATACCAAGGGCACAATGGTAAGGTTTATGTACTGGAGTAGGAATACAAATCTGTTCTATGAAAGCAGTTCTATGAACGACACTGAACCTTCCTTTAGTGCAGACACCTCAGAAAGGAACTACCTCAACTAGCTCTAAGAGTTTTCCACTCTATATTGTCTCTTTGTTGCTAGTCCTTGCTTAGCACCAGTTCTTTGTGTTTCCACCATCTCAAACTCTAGCAATAGTACAGATGAGGTGTTTATTTGGGCACTTTTTGTTTGGCCTGAACCCTTTTCCAAACTTTGGTCTAGACTAAATGAGTGAACTCTGGTCTGCCTTAAAACATTGGTTGTGGTTTTGAAGTTGGAAGCTTTCCATGGGAATTTTACTGAATAAATTGGGAATCTTATGTCATAAAGAATGTATCTTAATAGGTATTTTAATGATATATTTGAGCATAATGTTGACGAAAGCAACCAGATGTTATGCAAGCACACATACCTATTTTATTCCTCAATCACATGCATTTGGCACACTGCTGACTGAGGCCACACCTCCATTACATGCAGTTAACCTCCAGGCTCCTGGATTAGCAGGTTTTGCTAATATTATTGAGTAAATATATTATGTACATGAATGGTTTTCATATTTAACCCTTGTATCCAGAAATGGGGTCCAACTGACCCCACACACAAAAAACTTGTATTGTTTGCCTCAAGCCTCGCACGCACAAAGGTTAACTGTTTTCTATAACAAAACAAAATATTTATATCTATGTTTGGATATTACGCGGTTTGTTTAATCCTCGCATGGGAAAAAAAGCTTTGTGCTCGAGGGTCGCGCGTTTTTTTTCTTCTTTCAAATAACTTTCGAGTGGTTTTGGAACTGAAATAACCATGCCATCGCCTTCTTTGGGAAGCCAAACGTGCCTAAAAGTCATGCATAAACATGCCAGTTTATGAGTTGGGCCTCTTTTTACACAGTTTTAAAACCACTGGCCAAAATTAGGGTTTTGATTTTGGCAGTTTTCTTATGCATGACTTCCCGTCCTCCTGTGCTTTGTTGTTCCCGCGTCGAGCTGAGAAGCTTGCAGGGTTATGTCCTGGTAAATCCCAGTTATATCCTATAATTCCCATGAAAAGTATTCAAATTGTAATAATATCTATTCCAACTATTGTGGATCATCTAATCAAAGATAATCGGCCAGAATTTGATTTTGATGCTGCAAACTGTTTTGAACTATTTTATTGAGGTGTTTTAATTGATACCTTGTAAGGTGAAAGCAGTAGGGAATTCTGGTGAAAATAAAGTGAAATTTTAAAAAACACAATTTTAGAGTTCACCATTTATCATAATACATCTTTCACTTTGACTCTTGTCTTGTTGCACCTTAATTTAAGTTTAATTATTGTGTTTATTCTTGTGTGTAAAGAGAGGCACTTTATTAGTTGAGACATGAAGTAATTTCTTGCTAAATTAGAGCGCTTACTGGAAAGAATTAGAGCGGTTTAGGGTCACAGGAAAATAGATGCAGACAATAAATGCCTTTTCTTATGCTTGGAAGTTGAGAGCAAATGTTTACAACTCTGCCTCCTGCTGTTTATTTTGATATCACCCTCTGCTATGCTCTAATACAGGGGTGTCAAACTCCAGTCCTGAAGGGCCGCTGTCCTGCAGTTTTTAGATGTGCCACAGGTACAAAACACCTGAATCAAATGGCTTAATTACCTCCTCAGTTCTCCAGAGCCTTGCTAATGACCTAATTATTCTATTCAGGTGTGGTGCAGCAGAGGCACTTCTAAAAGTTGCAGGACACCGGCCCTCGAGGACTGGAGTTTGACACCCCTGCTCTAATAAGTCCCAGCTGTCTGTTGTTATAGTCAAATCTGGAGTTTGTTTATAACTTTTAATAACTAAGATGGGGATACTCGTGCATTTGTTTTGTAGGAATACTGAGATAAATAATAAGAGTTGTTTTCTGGTTGTGAAAACCCAAACTGGACCAGTTAAGAAGTGGATTTTGCACCATCTCTGGCAAAGCAGTGGAACCGATTGGTGGGAAAAGTCTATTTATGGAGACAGGTTCATGGTTGATGAGTGAGGCTCCCTGTGTTCTGGCCTTTTCCAACTCCAGCGTTCTCCCACACAACCAATTTAACCAGTAAGACGAGCCACTGTGGTGTAAGGTGAACTAAACGCTTTAGAACAAGCAGCGTCCCGTCAAAGACCAAAAAAAAAAAGTCAAAGAAAATGCCTCGGACAGTTGCAGTATCACCAACTTTCCCACTTGACTCCCAACTTATCCAACTGCAGAACAAGTCAGAGGAGGAAGCGAGTCTCAGAGCACTTAAGGTCCTAAAATGCTTAGGCATGTGCCGTTGTAAGGGGTTCACAAAAGATCCAGTAGAAAAAAAAAACATAAGCTCGACAACAGAACACAGGAGAACCACATTTCTGAGGGAAAGCATGACCCACAACTAAAGGATGAGCTGATGCCAACAGGCCCTTGAGCAAACAACACGAATGGCGCACCAATGGAGATGAAGGATTGAGAGAAGAACAGCGTGGAAACGTCAAAATAATCTGACACCCAGGAGGAAAAAGTGCAGCAAAAATCTAAAGGTAACGATGAGCTGGAATGCACACGTCATCAATGTCCGTTTCACCCATCCAGACACTGAAACCAGAGGAGAGGGAAGGTAGGAGGGGGAGGAAAACGGGGACGATATGCTAGAAAACATTTGGATGAGATAGAAACAATGAGCAGGTTTCTAGTGGCAAGAGGTCAGTTCTTCGTAGGGCGTGGTCCCCGAACATCTCGGTTGGGTCGATGTCCGCTCCCAGCCCAGAGATCTCCAGTTCAAGCCCTCCCGCGTTGTGTGATTGACGCTTCGTTTGGCAGCAGATCGCGGTGACATCTCTGGCACGTCTCGCCAGATGCGTCCCTGGCGGCCATGACACTGTAAAAAGCCATAACCCCGCTCCCCGATGCCCCCCCATCGAGGGGTTCACTCCTCGTTCGGAGCGGCCTCCTCCGGCGAGAAAATGGCGGCCACGTCCAGCAACGTAGAGTTATGCGAGGCTGAGATGATGATGACAGTTTGTAGGAGGACGAGAGCCAGCAGGCATATCTTCAGTCGCCCGCTGCACAGTCTCGGGCTGGCGGCGGAAGTGACCGAAGCCCCCTCGGGCTGGCAGGAAGAAGCAGTCCTTTTAAGTGTGCTGCCTGAAGGGCTGTCCATTTTGGAGTCCCATCGAACGTCGCAGCACTCCGCCTCGCCGTCTGATGGATGGTTTCCCAGGAGCCCTGGGAAAGAAACGACACGGGATGAAAATGTTGACAGATGACAGCTGTGTTTGGGCTGCAACGAGACTTTTAACAAGCAGACACAATCAACAACCTGCTAACAAGCTTGAAGTTAAGAAAGTGAAACCAGATGCTGTGTGGGTGCCAAAGCTTTTGGAGATAGCTCTATTTTTCAGTCCAGTGTATCACTGTGTGGCCTTGTTGCTTTTGAATTGAAATGAATAGTGCAAGTCCCAACCCCACTAAGGGACAAGTGTGTAAAGAAAATGGATGGATGGATGCATGAAAAGTCAAACGTTTACATACACCCATCTATAGCAATGTTTCAGGGTTACATTGAAGAATTTAATCCTTTTTTTAAGGCGGATGTAAACCGTCTTCAGTGAATTTTACAACAGAGAAACAGAAGCAAAGGCTGGAACTTTAGTTTTCAAATTATCTGATCGGCAGCGTCTGAATTTTACATGCAGGCTCAAAAATAAACACACACCCCACTTAAATTTAACCCTGAAAAGTTGACCGACCGCTCTTCTTGGCAGAAGAAAGAAACTTCATTCAAGTTTGACACAGATTTGAAGCATAGATGTGTCTGGTTATAAAATATAGCAGGCAAAATTTGTATTTTTCAAAGTGAACATATTTCTAAATGCACTATTGACATGAAATTTTCAACAGGTGTTGATAATAACCCAAGTAATCCATAAATAGAAGTAACTACACTTTTTAACTCATTTCTTTCCTTTTCTTTTTATGTATGGATTGCTTCATAGTAAACATTTACAGATACATTTAGTATGAAAAATTGTGATGAGTTCGATCTGCAGTAAATCTATGGAACTGGATAATTTAAAAAAAATCTAATTAGAGGACATTTATATATATGTATATATTTGAGCCAGTATGCATAATTTAGAGTATAGGAAAATTCACAACAGATTAAAAATTGTCCAAATTGTTGCTTTCTAAACATTATTTGAGACATTTTTATGCTAAAACGGCACTGAAAGTAAAAGAAAACGCCGCTCGTCTTCCCTCAGATAGGGAGTGATACCAGCTACAAGCGACATTTGCTCCTCTGTGGTTTAGTTACAACTGAATAAACTGTAGTAAATACAGAGAGACAAGCCAAATTCAATTTATCCATGCAATTTTCAAAACGTCCTTGGGTGCTCGCTGCAGTTCTCGCTCCGGCCACTAGATGCCATCAGAAAACCTTCAGAAACGCGACTTCCAGCAGGGACACCATGGAGTCAATCAGTGCATGAATTCATTCTCTGAATCATTTCATAAAATTATGTTTACTAAAAAAAAACGAGGTGTAGGAAGTGAAGGCCAGGGTTCACACATGCATATTAACCTGTACAGATGAAGCTGGGGTTTCCGCCGTGGATCAGGTCGTCGTTGTCGGGCAGGATGAACGGACAGCTCTGCTGGACCTCCAGGCAGTACCGATGGCACGGTATCTTCCTCTGACAGGACTGCTTGATGTTGGGGAAGTACTGAGCACAGAGCCAGGGCTTATAGGCCATCTGAGGAGGAGGAAGGAGAGAGAGGGAGGAAAATGACATAAATAGATGCAGGTTCATGATCCCCAGGAGGACTGGAGGAAGTTTTCTGCCTCTGCTGGATCTTAGGCCTGCGTGTGTTAATATCACATCCAAACAGGAGCCAAATGACTTTTGTTTTTCATAATAAGCTGTAATTACCTGCTTGTTTAATCCACTTACCATCTAATAGGAATGTTTTGACAAGCAAAATGGAAACCCAGCATTTAATGCAGTGAAAGCTGAGGAGATAATAGCCAGGCTAACCAGCTGCTTGCGATCTACTGCAGGCGTTCTGCTCGATTCGGTGTGTGTCACTGCGGTTTAAAGCCAAAGCGGGTTTTCTCCTTCCAGGAAGAGCTTCCTTTGGTTTAGCTTAAGCCAGGAAGTCACATTAGGTGGACAAATTTATCAGATGAGCAGCAGATGGAGACGTGACGCAGCCAAAACCGGGTCGGGAATCGTTCTTAGTTTTAGCTGTTATTATATTATGGTTATTCAGCAGAGGCACCCATCATAGGAGACTAAAGTGCTGTAAAAAGTATTTACATCCTTAAGGATTTCTATTGTTTTTGTTTCACCTGAATGTTTCAGATCAGCAAGTACAACTTTTATATCAGACAAATAAAACGTGAGAGTAACCAAAAAGATTGGAAGATTAACACCTGAACACCAACTATAAAGTCTTAAAAAATGCAAACTTTAAAATAAAAAAACTTTAAAAAATAAGCAATGCTAAGCCTGGTGGGGCACAAGTAAAGCCTGGTGGCCCGCCAGGCTTATAATACATAATAATAATAAATAATAAAATAATACCTGGTGCTGAAATGCTTGATTAAAAATGTAGAGTTCAAAATTATCATTAAGGCCTCTCTCGCACTTAAATATGCAATAAAAGTAGCAAAAACTATTGACATGAAATGTCAATAGTAAACTTTTCACAATATAAGTATTTTTTTTATTTTATGTGATAGATCAACACATGTTTGTGACTCAAACTTTCGCCTATTAGGAAAAAAAATACAAAGACTATACAAGATTAAACAGTCCTGTCAAGACAACTTTAAAAACCTGCGATTAATGTATTAAATACTTTTTATTTACATTTTATGGCCTTATTTACACAAATTGAAAACTTTGAGGATGTGTGGACACAAGGATTGAAGAAATATAATGTAAGAAAGGAATTACAGAAGAAAGGCAAAAAGGACAGAACTTTGAGACAAGGAGGGAAACAAGGAAGGAACCAATGCCACAAATGAGTAAAAGAACGAGAATGAAAGACAGCCTGTACTTCTATAGCGCTTTATCAAATCCAAATTCACCCATTCACACACACATTCATGCAGTGGCAGCTACTACAGAGTAGCCAAAGCTGCCCTGGGAAAAGTTAGAAAAAAAACTTTTCTCACTGAGTTTTCTGACATTTACCAATTAGAAATAATGTTGGCAATTCTAACTAACTTAAAAAAAGAGAAGTTTCATCTGACTTAACTACAAACAATGAGAAAATAAATGCACATCTTTTAATTTGAACTCAAATGTAAGTTAAAAACTTAAGAATTAAGCTCTCTTTACCGTATTTTAATGGGAACTTATGTAAAGTTTGCTGTTTAATGGTGGCAAAATGAGAAAAATCAAGAAGCTTTACTGCTGTGAACGCCTCAGCGGAGAACACGTTGCCAACGTTGCTAATCATCAAAGCAGCACAGAGGCCGCTGTGAAAGGCGGGACGGTTCGCCGTCAGGTTCCTCGCGGTTTGGATGTTTGGTTGAATCACAGAGAGATAAATCTTCCTCCTTGACAGATCCGAGTCCCCATGCGGGAACTCGGTCCCCGCATGGGGACTCGGATCTGCTTCCTGTTTACGCCAGCAAACAAAGATAACAAACCCTGCGCAGACAATTATAATAATTAGAGTAATCTGATTATGGCGACGGTGATGAGAATGATAATGGAAGAGCAGTGTGCTTTGTGTAATCAAATATATTGCCGACATGCAGGACGTCGTGTTTACACTTCATGTGTGCTTTTATGGAGGAAATGTCTGGGCGCTTCAAAGCAAAACGAAAAAAAAAAAGGTCAACTCTGTGTGCTTTTATTGCCTTGGTGAAAAAAACATGTTCTGTCCATTCAGACTATAGCATTTACACCTTTTGCTGTGTTAGAGGGGGGCTTTTGTGGATGATTCATGCAGCCAGATTAATTCCCATGATCCTCTGCGTTTGGCAGCTGTTCTTGTTGTAGAAGAGCTCAACAGCTGAACAGCGTGGAGGGGAAACCAGCTAAGAATCACTAAAAAGATCAACTGGTCTGAACATTCAAGGTAAGGATTTTAATAGAAAGTGGGCGGGACTTCCTGTCCCCCCCAAACAATTAAACAAATGCTGCTTAATTTAAGATGGTGTTGCATAAATTCTCCCAGCGGTGAGACAATCCATCCAGGGATGCCGCAGCTTTCAAAAGAGAACCAAAACAATACGGCCGCTGCGAGACAGGAAATCTGGGTCCTCCTGAAGATGTATGCAGGCAGTTGCCAAGGTAACGGCTTTTTCTGCTTTTCATTAAAGCTCAATGGGTGCTGCCCCGCTCGCTGCCGGCTTTTGCTGTCTGTGTGCGCGCACATTTAAAAAAAAAAAGAAAAAAGAAGTGCATCCAGGTCTGCAACTCGTGTGTGTGTGTGCGCGTGTGTGTGTGTGCACAGCGTGAAAAGGGAAGCGTACAAGAGCAAATTGAGTTAGTCAGGAAGCAGGCCTGGAGTCTGATTTGATCAGTCTAATGTGTGATCAGTGTGAATGGGAACCTGGCACTCAGAGTCTCTGTCGCCATGCAGCTTAGGCTGCTTCAAACAATGCACCGGAGCCCAGAGGCGCAGATGAAGCAGTGAGCTAAGCTGGTCAGCGCTCAGCTGATTCCAGACCCAACATGCCCATTACTACGTCTGCCTTCAAAGCTTGAGTTTTGCAGAGAAATCAAACCAAACCAGAACTGGTGGTGTGGTTAAAGGGAATGTTAAGGTGTGGTATCTAACATTTCTCCACAGTGTTTTCCATTATATAAGAAGCACACAGTAGCTCCAAGTGATCTGCAGCCACAAGATATTCCTCTACAAATGCTACAGTACGAACAGCTCCACTGAAAACCTGAAGGTTTTTCCACCAAATACTGATTTCTGAACTGAGTTAAAACATTGGTATTATTGTTTCTAATTAAGATGAACTTATCTAAAAGCGCTGCATCTTTTTCCTAATTTTGACCATTTCTCGTTTTCTGCAAATAAATACAAAATTTTTGCTTGGGATTTCAGTGACATATTGTCAGTAATTAATTGAGTAAAAGAACAATGTTCATTTTACTCAAACATATATCTATAAAAAAGTAAAACCAGAAAACTGATCATTTTAAGTGTCTGTCACAAAACCTAATTTTGCTGGACGATAAATTATAATATTGTTGTTTTGAGACCCTTTTTAAGTGATAATGGCAT
Source organism: Poecilia reticulata (assembly GCF_904066995.2). Taxonomy (NCBI): domain Eukaryota; kingdom Metazoa; phylum Chordata; class Actinopteri; order Cyprinodontiformes; family Poeciliidae; genus Poecilia; species Poecilia reticulata. The sequence continues at coordinate 10,807,808 of NC_088831.1, forward strand.
AATAGCGCTTGTTTGGTCTCTCAAAGATTAAACTTTAAGAAGGTTAAGAAGTTCACATATAATCATTTCCTCACCAATATTAGCAGCAAACATAACATTCTCATGCTCCACCTGCCTCCATGAGCTTTAATTATAGCAAAATCTTGTGAAAGAGGTGACAAAGTTAATAAAGCGCACGCATTTATCAGTACAATGGCGTATACCTCGCAAATCAGGCGCCAAGTGAGCCAAGCGTGTTGGCTTGAGCTCCGACAGTTTGTAAAAACTTTAACTGAACCTGCTGTGAAGTATCAACACTCCGTTTTGTTCCCAGCAGGACGGTCTCTCCGCACACGTAAACACACACACACACACACAGACACACTCGCTCAGTCATACGGCGGCTATAAAGCGGAATGACAAGAGACGGCGGCGGCTATAAAAAGCATGTGAGTCAGCTGCAGAGTGAGATCCCAGTTAGAAGCTGAATGACACAGATCATTACCACTCGCACAAATCACAGCTCTGGTTGAGCAGGAAGCGGCTCTCGCACTACCTGGGCTATTTTCAGCCGCGTTTCTTTGTGTGATGATGGGGCCCGTCGTTTTATTTATTTATCTTTTTCCATGGCTCCGTAATGTACAGAGAATGGCAGATTTCTGACGTGGAAAAGCCTCACAGCGGGGAAACAAAAGGGGTCGCCTCATCCACTTGATCATGAATGTTCTGGTTGTTCCAGAATGTGTTGCTAAAACCCCTTAATAAACTAATAAAACAGTAATAACTATCAGTTCCTTTGGGATTTTGTGACTAGAATCAATCAGAATCACTGATTTTGAGGGGTAAATTCAGAAAAACCTATAAGGAATTTTGAGATATTAGCGTTAAGGTAAGGTTGGTTAAAATTAATGGGGAACCACCTTATTTGTTTAACTTTAAATATTGTTAGTTGATTATTACCTTTTGGCTCGACAGAGAATAACATTTGTAAATGTGACTTTTTGTTACTCGGACGACAACTTGACATCAAATAAGGCTGAGGCAGCAGTGTAGTAGAAGTCAGACATACTGCCACCTGCAGGTGGGAGTTAGCATAACTTAAACCCAATATTTTGGACCATTTTATTATTTTATTTTTTTTGCAGAAATTTTGCAAAAAACTCCAAAGAAAATGTGGGGATCTTGTTGATTTGTGAGTGAATTTCCACAAAGGACTGGAGGAACTGGACAAAACTGCTTTGATTTGATCAAATAATATTTGAACACACAGCTGTTATCTTGAGGGTTCTACTTATGTGTCCCTCTGGAGGCTAGAGGACCACATAAAGAGCTATGACGTGCCAAATTTGGCCCCCGTTCCTTGAGTTTGGCACATATGGCCTAATGTGTTTTGCCACAACAATGCCCAGAAACGTGGGAGCATTTTCATGTGTTCACAACAAAAAAGAGACACAATTGACCCTGACAAAATGTTGTTGATGCAGGACTTTGATGCTTTTCCAGCTCGCTCCGAGAGTCCGCCTCAAGCCGCTGACGCAACCGCCGGATAATCCGGCAGGAAAAGCAAACAGTGTCTGCCTTCCCCCGTGCTGATGTCCACACTCATTCCCATCCAATTCCCCGCTGATGTAACATACTGTATACAGGTGCTCTGGAAAATGACTCCGAGACAGAGACCCCATCGAATTAAACGGTGTGCAATTTCAGAGCAACCCGTGTTGGTGGATTTGCTGAGTCTTCGTCTGGCCATCTCCTCGGTTTAACAGGGTCAACGGGGGTTGATGTGGAGGAGCTGGAATGTGCTCCAGAAAGTCGAGAGACAGGAAAGTCTGTCGACGAGACAACTATTAGTCATGCAGGTCATTAATCTGGCTTTATGGGAGAGCGGCAGGAGGAAGGTGAAGGAGGAAAACCAATACTGCACAGGGCCTTGAACACACCATTCCTGCAGTGAACATGAGCATAAAAACCGGCCAGAAATTATGAGAAGAGGAATGAATCTAAATACGGGGGAGAAAACCTGCCAAAAACTTGACGATGAGACAGAAAAACTGCCCCAACTACAGCGAAGTCCAAAACAATTGTTAGATTTTAGGTCTAAAGCCATCTTTTAGCTTCACCGACATCATATTAGCTGCGTTTCCACTGCAAATGTGCGCAAAGCTTTGTCAATATTCTGCTAATGTTGAAAAAAAAAAACCCCACACAATTTCGCAATTGCGTTGTTTCAATTAGATAAGTAACGCCGTTAAAATCACACTAGAATAAGTTTGTTCATTAAAACATCATCCACCAACTACTTCCGGTTGTTTTCTTCTTTGTGGTTTCCATCAGTGGCAACAGCTGGTTGTTAATAATGTCACTCGTGATGCGAAAAAATTTATTTCCATTGAGGCTTTTTTCAAAATTTGTGTGTTTTCATTCAGCAAATTTATTTTCGAAATGTCAAATTGCACAAAGGCAAGGAGGCCTTCCACTTCCCCAAAGATAAACTATTAAAATTACATAAACGGTTTCATTGCTGCAATGCCAATAAATATCTTTCCATTAATAATTAAAGCAACAGGATGTTTTTCTAAACATATTTATTAAAACTGTCACCATGTCCTGACATGACAGGATAATATCCAACTGCTCTGCCTCCTCCCTGTGGTTCTACTGCCAAATTAGAAACAACCAATCATAGGAGGGTCTTAGTGCTGTCAATCACTCTTGTGTACAAGACAAGAAGCAGATGATTAGCATCTTAAAAGCTCAAATATCTGCTCTACAATTTCAATTTTATTATCTTTCGGAGATGCCCATTTCAGAAACAAACATCAAGGTGGAATAAATATATTTTTTAATGTATTCTATGAGGGATACGAACATATCTGGACTTTACTGTACAATCTTTCAGAACAAAGAGATGTTTTAAAATGACCCAGTCAGTAAACAGCATGATTAACCACCCATCAATTCTACTGATAGGCTCTGAGAAAGCTTGAACCTCAGGGGACACGGTGTTATTGGGGTCTGGAGACGTTTGACTTTCATATGAGAATACGGTAAGTTTGGGATAAGCGGCTCCATTTCCCTGAAGCATGTTTCGCAGACTCGTTCTGAGAAAACACGATCATGAATGTGTATGGGAGGATTTGCCGTCTACCTGCTTCTGCGTCACAATAAATTGGCTTAATTTAAAAAAATAAAAATATGATAGCTCTGAATCAGTTTATGATAAATAAAACCAAACACATGCATTCGAAATCAAAGCTTATGACACCCAGGTTGAACCAGGCTCTGAAGCAGAGCCTCAACTCTGCAGGTTTAGAGGATTGGCAGCTGGATTAGAGCTCAGGGAGAGCGCTGGAGAGGTCGCAGTGGTTTCCCTACCGATAGCGACTCCAGCATGAACTCATCCACCAAACCGGCCAACCTGAGACGTTGCTCTACGGTGAAGATGGACAGATAAATGTCTGGAGGTGAACCACGCTCAACCCTGAGCTTTCTTCAGCGAGGTCTTTTGCTTTTCTGCTGAGGCTGAGATACATAAAAAGGAAGAAAACAGTGTATCTCTGAGACATAAAGCGTATGATGATGACTGGACATTTTTATGGTGAACAACTGCATTCAAGGATTAATCAGATATACGGAGATCTACAGTTCTCTTCCTGATTTTTTTTCTCATGATGTCACGCAAGGAAATTATACGTTTGAGGTGTTGTGCCTCCATTTTGCTCAGATTTCTTGAAATAAAAAGTTTATGAAGACACAGAGCTTCAAATTGTGGACCAATTTGTTTAAAAGCCTAATATTACTGTATATAAACGTCTCAAGTTTAATAAAAACAAATTAACAAGGTTTCCACTCTCATTACTCTGACATTTTAGCGAAAAGAAATAATTTTAGCAATCATAACTTTTGTAAAAGATTAAAGATTTACTCTCAGGCAATCAGAAAATATGTTTGAAAAAACACAAATGCAGAGAAAACCAAGTATTTTTGGTCCAGTTTCTAGTGTGAATGTCGTAGTTCCATCTTATTTCAAGTAAACTAACTTACAAGTAACTTTTCAGCAAGATATAGGAGCTTGTTTTAAGTAAATAATTCCTTAATATTGATGAAAAAGTACAAGTTAAAAGTGAAATAATAAAATGTAAGTTAAAATGTCTTGTTCTACTTTTCAGCTTCTATTTCTTGCTGAAAAGTTATTTGTAAGTTAGTTTTGTCTATTTAAGGTGAAATGAGATATTTGCACTAGAAATTAGACCAAAAATACTTTGTAATATTTTGTGTTTTCCAGTCTACAAACCAAAAGGAATAATCTAAGAGAAATACATTTATAAGTAAACAAAATATACAGTTAAATGTGTTTTTTTTACTAATATTCTATGGCAAAAATAAGTTGTTTGTAAAAACTTTTGAAATTAATGCAGAGCTCCTTTTCCACTTCATATGAGAACAATCCCAGTCCTTGACGGTGCAAAAAATGTATAGAATGATTATGTTCAAAAATTAAAGACTTCCATAATAAAAATGATGAAGCTCTAAGATGCTGGCTCAGTGGAAGGAAATAAGATTCATTTATAATTCATATCGGGTATCATTGAGCAAGTAATGATGTGGATTGGAAAAATTTTATCCAGAGTTTTCCCTCTGGGGATCATAAATGTTTGGACCCCTATCTTTAAAACTGTTGGGACCCAGCCATGAAGAAAAACGATTAATCCCAGAATGAAGTACTTATACAATCCTGTAACCATCATATACAACTTTACATCAGACTGCTCAATGTACCATGACAGGTGGTTATTAAAACATTTGGTTTGCACTCTGTATTGCAGGATTGTAAATTGCTTGAGTGCAAACAGGTCATGTCATCAGCAGGCTTGTGGTGTAAACATTTGTTTTATAAGGTTAATTATAAGTAAAGTCATTTAATGTGAGCTCAGTATGTTTTATCCGAGTTTTTCCTTTCCTCTTTTCACATTAAACTACTTAAAATTGTCCATAAAATGTGCTAAATGGCATTCGTTATCGTAGCAGTTAATGCTACGCTAAGATGACTTTTATTGATTTGGCTGAAGAACTTCATGTCGCTGCTGTCGCACACAAATGACGCTCCCAAACAATTTATATTATACTTATGCTGTGTTACTGTGCGATGTAAGCTAATCTTTGTTAGCTAAAGGCTAATTTGGTTCATTTTCAGATTCCCAGTTTGGTTTCTCATTCCAGTTCATATTGAAATGTGACATAATTTCATCATTTTTAATGATTGTTGTTTTTATTCTTCAACCTGCTTTACTTTCAGCAGGTTAGTTTCATTATTTTTTTATTTCCTTGTTTAGTTGAGTTACTATTTTAACTGAAATAATTCATGTTTTTGTTAATAAACTCATCTTATCTGATATTATTCCACAGGTATATTCAAATGTGTGCAGTGCAAATATGTTAGTACTGGACTTAAATCCTTTATCTATTTAATAATTAAGCCTTATCAGACTGAAAACTATTTGCTCATAGTCATCTGGTTCCCAAATTGTTAAACCAAACCAACTGTTGCGCAACACAATCAATCATTTAACTTCTGGACAAACTATTTCCTCTAAAAATCTGGTAGACAAAATATTTGCAGTCGAGCACGAAAGCTGATGCAACCAAATGGGAAATGAGAAGAAGCTTCAAATTGCTGCAACTGCTATTCTAATCTGAACGCCACTGAAGAGTTGGGAGAAGGGTCTCGACAGGCTGTACAGCAGCTCTCAGCTCAGGTGGCCACTTTGCGGATCCGACCAGGAGAGGTTCTGAAGAGGAGGTCGAGCAGGAGGATCGGAAGGACAGTTGGTGGCTCTGATAATGGGGTGACATTCAATCCATTCTTGCTAAATGGAGCATAACTCTCAGCCAGATCGTTACGTGTTTCGTCTGCAACGTTATGGTTCGGGAAGTTGCTAATGCTAATCAGTTTTCTGTTTTCAGCAGTAAAGTTGTTACTGTTGCATTTTTAACCAATGATATCGAGCTTTACCAGCAGATATTCTGTCTAAAAAGCTGCCTCAGAACACAATAGTTGGCCAAGCAAATGTACCATACGGAAGAATACAAAAACAATACAGAGCTACAATGGTAACTGTGTTGGTTGGTAGCTTGAGACCCAAACACAAGATTCATGCTCAGTTCAATAACATCAGCAATAAAGATTAAACACTGGGATTTCAAAAACCTAAGAACAGAGCTAAGAAACTGCTGTATTGTTGCTATTTATTAGTTTTTACATACAGGGCGGCCATGTTGGATCTTTAGGTCACATTTGAATAAAGAACCTTTGCAACCTTTCTGAGCCTTTTTTATTTCTTCTTGAAATAGCCAAAGCTATAAGACTTTTCTTGGCTTTGCTACAAGAAATAGCTTGGCTTTGTGAATAATTTATTCATACCCCCGGTAGATTTGGGTTCAATTAATCTTTTTAATTCGTTCATTTGAACTGAAACTAATATTAACATTTTGAGAGAATCTGGTGATTGTAAGGAGGCCTTTCAGCCGCAAAGACTTGGAGCTCAACTCCACAGACAGATCATCAAAATACCAATAAAAACCTGCAAAAAGACTTTGATGTAACACCAATAAAGATTTTTCCTTTGATTATTGAGCAGCATTGGTATAAATTATCTCCAATATCCCATTTTTTAATAGAAAGTCAAGAAATACAACTTTTTTTTATTGCAAATATGTTTCCACCTGATGCTGCACACTGCTGGTCAGCTAGCTGAAAGGAAGCTACTAAACAATTCCCTCATTAAAAGAAGCCAAAACACAAACTACACAGGTGCCACCTGTCACTCTTCTTAAGTTTTTAACACTAGACTAGCTGTACAAGCTAGTTACTTCCTAATCTAAGCTTCTTTTAGATTAGCAGAATAGTTACTCTCTTTGTGTATAGTTGAAAATTAGTACTCAATTTCCAAATTTGGAGAATTTGTTGCTTTTCCTTCCAATTATACACTACTTTTTGATTACACTTAATAACTGAGGTTTTAAAGAGATACATAAAGTTCAAAAAATAATATTCTGTGGCTGGCAATTCCTATAACAAGACAACATCATCCTCAATCATCCTAATGGAGCTTAGCAGACAATCTGAATATACAAACACCAGGCCTGGATATAAATAGGTCTATATGGTCGAATTAATAGGAAAAACAGGTCATAATCACGCAAGAGTAACCAACAAACCCCCGACGCTCTACAAACATCCCCACCCCGCGTCTAATACACGTTTTATTAGCCAAACTCTGTTGTGTAATGAAATAACATTAACACAAAGCAACGGGGCTGCGCTTTCAGCCTCATATCTGCCCCAGCAAAAACAATCCACTTAAATATGTACGCAGACAATAGCACCGTCACACTAATTGATGTCACGCACTAAATGAATGAAGGCATTAGTCTGATCCTTTTCATGGGAAAAGAACATCCTGCTCGAAACATCTTCATTTTCTCACAGTTTATGAAGGCAAGCTAATGAATGTTTTGACTATAATTAAATTCTGCATGTTCCATTATTGCCTGAACAGGAGAACAGCTTGGCAGCTAAATGCGAGCCATCTCCGGGGAGGATTTTTGAAAGAATTAGTCACTAAGACACATCTGTCTGTGTTTTCTTCAGGACAACATACAGTAATTCAAAGAAAGCAAAGGTACATGATGGGGATCTACATTTATTTATTTAATATTCAGCTATGAAAAAGTGTCTTCTTTAAACGGGTTATCTACCCAGTCAGGACCGTTCGTTTTTAATCAAATTTAAATGTTGCCAGCAGATCTGAATCGAGCGCCAAGCCCTGATTGGTCGACAGAGGAAATGACATCACTTGATGCAGCTTAGCCACTCCCTCTTTGAAACATCCAGAAAAGACAAACACATAAATTTAGCACACATACTTTCTCTGCAAAAATAATTTCCTGACACAGCTAATATGATTATTTTTCACCAGAGAAAAATTGGACTACATGTGAATAACTACAGTGATATTTTGAATACAAAAACCTGAAGGATATTAGCAAAAAGTTTACATCTGAATAACAGTATTGTTCCCATTTTAACAAAAACATAATTTTATCAGTTACAATTAGAAACTTCTATGTATTTATTAGGTTGATGTGATACATCAACTCAAAGTAGCGTAGAATTGTAAAGTTGTAAAAAACAATACGTCACTTTTAACCAAGAAATCTGAAAAGTGTGAAGTGTGTATTTGGTAACTTGACTTGATGTGCTTAAATGAAATCCAGGGCAACCAACTGCTTTAAAAAAAAAAGTTACATAATTAGTGAACAAAATGAAGAAGACAAAGCCGACAGATGAAGCAATGAAACACGGTAGTGGCAGGATCATGCTGTGGTGATGTTTGGAACGTGAAGGAGTTTAGTGTAGATGGGAAAATGGATGGAGGTAAACACAGGGCAGGCTTGGAAGAAACCCCAATGTTTCGGTTAGCACATTAGCGTTTTTGCTAACTTTAAAAACATATTTACATTTTTCCAGATAAATTCTAAAGCGTTAATTTATTTGGTCATTTTGTAAACTTTCAGCTGAATAAAGTTTGACATCTGTGTTGAAGTAAATAGTTGCACGTTTATGCTCCTGCTCTTATTTCGAAGTGGGTGAAGACTGTTTACACAGCAGTTTCATTTCTTCCACTCATGATATTTACTTTGTACCCAGAATGCATTGCTGTAGAATTACTTCAGCATTAGCTTCCATTAAATACCATGTTGCTAAATCAATGTAGCGATAGCAGGACTAATGTTTATCATTAGTGCTTTAGGGATGAGGCAGCTAACTGTTTAGGTAGCGGTGCTCACAACTGCCTACATCCATAAATACAGTCAAAGCTACATTAAAAGAATGTCTACATATTACCTAGCAGAAAATGCTACTCACAATGTAACGGCAATGCTAATGCAGAGTCCAGATGCTGATGCGAATCCGGCTCAGTGCTACATAAGAGGCTACTGAATCCATTTGAATGTCTGCAGCAACTTTATGGCAAAACAAACACAGCTAGCTAGCTGGGGATGGTTAGCTTAAGTAAAAATGGTGCATTAGACTTATTTAACTTACAGAAAACTGATTTTCCTTTGGTGGTAGTCAAAGTGTTTTCTAATGCTAACATTATGGGAGATGTTGCTAGAAATATTTTAAGTAATCTAAATTGTGCTGTAGGAAATTTAGTTTAAGCTTAAGCAGAACCAGTCATGTTCCTATCAACAGCGATTACCGCTAGCCTTCGTTGACAACATTATCAGATAGACGACTCATCTGTAACTAAAACGCCACACAGGTGAAAGAAGTCAGATCAACAAGCATCTACATTAACCTTTGTATGCATATTTTGTTTTGCTTCAGGTGGATCTGAACCGCTCCCCGGCGGACAGCAGCAGCTCACAGCAAGCTTTCCGCTGCAGCAGAGTCCTGTCTCCTCTCTCCCATCCTCATTAGCATTCAGCTCAGGGCTCGGCCCATTCATAAATGTGGCTGTCCCGGAGTGGGACAGGCATTGCACGGGGACAAATACCCCTCCAAGGTCAGCATCCACAACCGCCGCAGGAAGCCACAATGGCGGAAAACCCACGTGAGTGCACCGTTGTGGGTTCTCGTAAACACTCAGGCAGGCAGGGAGTGCAATGAGCTGCAACAGTCTGTCAGTCACCGACGCACTGAAGGCTTAGCAGGCTCGGTTTCAAAGGGACGACGTTAAAGTTTGTTGTTGCACCGAGACAAAATTTACAAAAGTGTGAATCCTCTAGTAACCCCCTTAAATGATACATTTGTGTGGAACTTCTTCGCCTGCGTCTTGTCAAGTGGGAGGTACTGTGGGGTGAGTGAGAGCAAATCAAAGCAGCAGCAGCAGCTCCTGTATGCAATCCCCTTCCTTTCTCACAGTCGGTTTGATGTGTACAGGCAAAAATCGGTGCAACACAAAGCAAACGTCAACCGGCCAGATCCAGAATGAAAGCCAATACAACTGAGGCAACGCAGAGCAACTCCTGAACCATCACCGAACCTGAAGATTTCAGAGATACCCCAACAGTTTGGCAGCAGATCATTTTATAAAAACAGTCCCAAAAGGTTTACAAAGGTAATCATCGGTTTCCAACCAAACCGCATTAGTATTCCTCGGAGGTTTCTGATGAATGTAAATGAAGTACTTGCTCTCCTTTTAGCAATACTAGGTGTCTCTCTGGCTGCTTAATGCTCCATTATGTCCCCCAGCTTGTAAATGTTTAATGCTGGCCAACTGAGGCCAGATACTGGTGAAAGCATTCAGGGCTCAATATCACAACAATACAGAGCCAGGCCAAACATATCCGGCGTTAAAGATGTCAAAACACTCAAAATAGAAATAATGTACCTGGATGTGACAGCAGAAGGTTGGTAATTGGGGGTAAATACTAATTTTATTACTGAATATTACTGTTTATTGGTAATGTTCTACCCAGAGTGGGACATTATATAAAACTCCATAAAGAATAAGATTAGCTATAAAACTGTATAAAAACTTGTGTTAATTACCTCCTGATATTCTCTGTTCAACAAGCACTGATGTGAAAAATAGTAATATTCCCATTTGGAATGTATTTACTATCAAGGCAACTTTTAAAGTCGCTTGGTTCCTCTGGAGTTTGTAGGAATTTGTTTTTTTTATGATGCTACCATCACTGTATCACCATGGGGACAGTAGGTTGAGGGTCACGCAAGATCCTAAAAAGACTAAAATTGCAGTTTCTGGTTGTAACAAAACCCATAAAATCTCAAGACCATGGAAGAGATGAGCAAAAATCCGTAAACAGGTCATATTGTACAGTCAGACAGGCTTGGATAGAGACATCACTGCTCAGCCACTCGCCCTATTTGGGTCGCAGGAGCTGCCTACTATCAAATAAAGGACAAGGAAACACAGAGTGCTCAGTGTGAATCAATAGAGATCAGCTTCCTGGTATCGCCGCTGCCCGTCCCTCAGTAAAGAGCTGAGATCAATGCCGATGTGTGTGGTTGACAAGGATCTAGAGCCGTAGGACGCCGCGGCTTATGTCCTCCTTCTCACTTAAGCGCATCGCTGGCTAAGATCAGTGTTTCAGTTTGATATCAAGAGCGTGTGGAGCAAGGGATTGGAGTACTGATGCACTGAAAGCGGGGTCAGAAGTGGCAGGAACATGCAGGGGAGGGAAAAAAAAGGTTTCAGGAGAAGCAGGCAGATAAGAGCCGCTGAGTTTCACCGACTCTGCGACTACTTAGTCATGCAGTTGCCTTTCAAATCCACAAATGAGTAAAATTACCAGGGAGGATCCGGGGTGCAGGCACCTGCACTGCCAGTTCATTATTCTTGTCAAATAATTATGAGTTATGAAAAAGTGCGGATATTTTGGTCTCATGCAGAGATAATGTTGGGCGGGCGCCGAGACATTTTCCTCCTGGAGAGATCCAAAATGAAGACAGGGGCTTTCAGGGCAGCTGGGGGGTCTTTCCCGGGAACAAGTAGGTTTTATTTGATTAAAAAGGTGACTTTTTTGCATCATTTCAGATCATTATTATTACAGTAATTACAACAAACAAGGCAGACTGTTGAGTGAACTGCAATTTTCCCATCCTACGTAGACATTTTGACAGAAACTGCGCCTGGCTACTCTGTGGGGGTAGCCAAGAGACAGCTGGAGGAGTTTCTGTAGCCGCAGACAATTATACAACTTCCTGAGGTCTGTTTTCTACAAAAAAACTTATAAAATGACTTCATGTTTTTCAATATAAACTACCTGAACAATAGCAAAATAAGTCAAAATGCAAAATATGAGAAGGTCCTGCCTTTAAAATGTACTTTATATTTTGGCTAAAAACTAAACATTACTTGGGTATTTGTATGATATAGTGGCATCTAGTGGCTTAAATTAAAATTTGCAACCAAATAAAGTTTTTCCACACAGTTTTTCCATATGGCTTCATTTATTTATTTATAAAAACAATATGTGTAATTTGAAGTGGTGGGTAAACTTTCACTAATGCGCTAACAGCTTTTTTGCTAACTCTGAAAACAGTTAGCACACTTAGCTTAATTTTTGCAGATAAATTAGTTAACTGTTCTGTAAACTTTCAGCTGAATAAAGTTTGACATCTTTGCTTTAGTAGTTAAACATCATGCTCTTATTTTGAAGAGGGTATCTCTATTTCCTCTCCTAATTTTCTCTCTTTTTCCACAATAACTTATTTCAAAACAAAGAAACATGGGCAATAAAGAACCAGACGTAAACATAATACAATATCTAAGGGCATTATAGAACACATATTTTATTATGTCTTTATTTTCAGTATTGTAGAAATGAAAATGTGTTAGCTTCACATTCATGATAACTTTAAGGACATTTTCTCCCTTCAAACACAAACCCAACTTCAGTTTATAAAGGTTTCATACAAACTAAAAAGACAACTAGAAATTTCCTTCAGTTAGCTGGAGAAACTAAATATTTTCAACATTTTCGACCGAATAAACTTTTTCCTATTTTCTGTGGAAATAATTCATGTTTCATGATCCGACTACATGATTTGGTTCTAAAGATTATTATCTTTATCCAAAATATAATATGGAGATTAATCAAGGATAAACGCGAACCAAACTTACATCGACAACTCTAAATGTCATTTTAATTTTTAACAGACACCAAAAACCATATTCTTCATAATTTAAAAACAACCACACAAAATACTTCAGCAATCAAATATTGATTGCTGAATAGTTTGAATGGATGTTATTTTAAATAATAAAGTGACTTTTATTTAGAAGCACCATAACATAACATATTTATTACAAATGCAGGGCATACTTTTCAGATTTTTTCTGGTAAAAATCTGACTTTATGACCGTAAAAGTGCAAATGTTCATGGTGTAAGAGTACTTAAAGCAGAATTTAATGTCTGAAATATTACATCTGTTTTATCTGTTTGGGAAATTGCAAAATTAATGTTTCTTTTTGAAAAAGTCTCAATGGTGGCCGGCTTTGTTAACGTCCGAAGCTTCATTGTTTTCCGACGTTGTGAGTCGTTACCTACTTCTGCTTTTTTCAATGTTCTGTCCGCATGAATGAGTGAATGAATGAATGGGGGGCTTCCAGAGAGTCAGATGATGGAGGATCCCATTGCGAGGAGCCGCAAACGCCGGCCGTGTTCACCGTGTGATGCTTCACCTCAGGCTAGAGAAATCAAAGCACCACCTGCGGACCGCCGGAGATGCTCTCGTTTAACGAAACGACTCAAAAATGTCAGAGATCGCCCCCCTGGCAAACGCTTCCGGTGAGCGAGACAGTACGGCCCGGATCCGTTTCTTTAATGTTCTCACACTTTGCAGCTCGGCAGGTGGGGGATCGGAGGGCTGAGGGGGTTCTGATCTCACAGAGAAAACGCACGAATCTGTCAACTTAAACCGCTAACCCTCTCCAAGGAAGGTAGCCATTAACTCCACCAGAGCGCCACATTACCGTTTGAGTCATGCTGCTCTTTCTGTAACACATAAAAGGCCCAGAGAAAACCTATAATCAACTAAGGTGAAGGATAATGGTCACTGTTAAGGAAATTAGCAGCATGACTAAATGACTGTTTTCCCTACAAATGCCAAGGGGGTGAGCGCCTTGAGAACGGATCTGAGGTTGTTGGAGGATGAAAACATGAAATCAAGCTCAGGAAAACAGAGATTATGACGGAAAGAAGAAACTCATCCTCTAAAAACAAACATGTAAATAGAGTCGGATCAGTGTTATGATGGTCTAGTCAAAGTCCAGATGAATTGCAAGCGGGTATCTGTGCCAAGACTTAAAAACTGATTCTTTCCATCCAATCTGCATGTATCATTTCCTTTCCACTTTACAATTATCCACTACTTTGTGTTGGTCTAATTCATAAAATCCCAATGAAATAAATGAAACATTCGAGTTACAATATGCTAAAATGTCTTATTTGAATGGATAGGAATACTTTTTGCAACGCATTATATCCTAAAGATGCTAAAAACTAAACAGTATAAAAATAAAGGCAGATAATCTGGTAGTTTTTTGGGAGATTCTTTAGTTTTTCTGCCAATGCAATGTGAGTCTGTTACTAGTTGGGTGAATGGAGGCCATCTGGGATTGGCCAGGGCTTCTGTGAATGGAGCCGGGGTAGCGCCATTCAGCAGAAGAAGGAGAAAAAGAAAAAGAAAAAGAAGAAGAAGAAACAGCTCGGCGCTGTCCGCGGTGCTGAACTGAGCCGCAGGCAAATCAAACAAACCCAGAGGAGACGGGCGGCCTGCTGATGTGCAAACACACATGAAAAAAAAGGACTTCCGGCACATTAGGCAGGGAAACCACCTCTTGACTTTAATGAAACTGCACTCGATGTGGAGTAGGGCGGCCACGGTGAACACCTGTCGGACTGCGACAACACACACACACACGCACGCGCACACACACAGGGCACAGAGGATGTTTGCAGAAGCTATCAGCCTTATTGTATAGGTTGAGGCCGATTGCAGATTATGCGCTAAAAATACAATAAAAAAATAAGGGATTCACTAGCGGGGCCTCCATCTGCACTAAATACAATGAGGAGATGAATGAGACCGGGAGTCTCCTTGGATCTGACACCCGTCTCCATGGCGACAGGAGCAGGAGGACCAAAACTGGCATCTATCCGGGCCCAAATCAACAGATGGCCACCACATCACCCCCTCCTCCTCCATCCCCTCCCCTCCACCTACCTTGCACTGCTCCATGCACGTCCTCACCGAATAAGCCCCCGGCTCGTATTTCTCCGTCAGGAGCTCAAAGTCCTCGTATTTCTCCTGGGCGTGCTGGTCGTAGCGCTGGTACGCCTGGACGCACTCGCCGCATCGCGTCGCGTCGCCGTCCTCCAGCGCCCGGACGCTGCAGTTCAGGTTGTCCGGGCTCGCCGAGCCGTCGAACAGGTCCAGGAGGGAGTAGGAGTTACAAAAGGACAGGTACAAGTCGCTCATGTTAGCGACCCGCGGGCCCTGCTTGTCGGAGAGGCCGCGGCACAGGTCGTCCGCATCCGCGAAGGCGAAGCAGTCGCCGGGCGAACTGTCCCGGTGGCGAGTTTCGAGGCGACACAGATGTTTGGTGGAGTTTCCTAGAAAAATAGCGTGGGGGTTCTCTGTGAGGCTGATGTGCACCGAGTGGGTGTGGGGGGAGCGGAGGTGGGAGGACGCGAACTTGTCCGGGGTTCGGGCCAGCCTGGCCTCGGCGCAGAACCACAGGCGATCAGAGAGGAGGACGGTGAGGAACAGGAGAGATGCCAAGGACAGTCGCCATCTCTGCGCCCTCTCAGAGTCGGTGAATGGCTTTTGGTGGTCGCGAGGGGGCTCGAGCCAGATTTGGAAGCCGTCGTCGTCTTCTTGCTGCCAACACGTCCCAGCACCCCTGGTCATATTTTGGGAACCGGCCGACTCCACCGTGGGGGCTCCTCTGCCGCAACAGTCATGGACGTCGGGAGCCGATCGCGTTTTCCTCCCCTTAAGAGTCGGCTAGTGGGTTGTCCCGGCTTTCCGTCGCGCTCAGCGGAAATTCCCATCCAAAGGAGCGTGGGCCGGGTGGGAAATCAGACTCCTGCGACCGCGGGCCGCATCCTCCATGGCTGTCCTCCCGTCCGCCCCGAGCTGCCGCGCGGCGCCGCTCCGCTCCTCTGCGTAGCCGCGACTCCGCTTTTAGAAACACTCACTGACGCGCTTACGTTTTCCCCGGCCTCGGTCGTGCGCGGACAAGGGCGCTATCGTCTTCCAACATGGCGAAGAACTGTTGCCTTTTGGTGTCAGCGCGATGGGGCCTAGCTACAGCCTGCTACAGACGTCTTTTTTTCTTTTTCAAGCCCTCGCCGTCTTCATCAAGTTGCCGCCATGTCCGCCAAGAGACGGTGTGTGTTTGCAGCATCCTGCGTCAACTCAGCCACGACACGTAGCCTTACTTCCGGTTGTAAATTTCACAATAAGATTTCGCAAGTTGCTGTTTTTTTCTGTTTTGGGGCTACATTTGGGGTCATTTTGTTGTTTATTGTATATATTCTTGACTTGACTCTTGACAGTTACTATGTTCCTTGAGCAAAAATATATATACATTAATTAATTTTTCTTTTTTATTGTTGACTTCGGTCCTACCATATTTAATAAACATTAATGTAGGGTTAATAACTTTCTATATTTGTTAATAAAACAAGACCAGACCTCAATCCAAAATTTTGTTGTTTATGATTTATTTGTAAAAGCAGCAAGAAAGTAAAACATAGTAGTGATTACTTTTTATAGGCACTATGGCATTTCCAAAGCAAAATGCTGCCACCAGGTTTCAAATGATAACTTTTAAATGCATGCATACATAAAAATCTAAACTGTGCTTCTTCTTTAAAAGAAAAATAACTTTTCCAAGTGTCCTGATATTTTGATAGTCTTCTTCAGGAAGTACTCAGAGTTACAGTGACTTGGCAAACAAAATGACAAACAAGAATCCTACTGCTATGACAAAAATAGATGATGTGCTTAAAACTCAGCTTAAAATTATTTGACTATAGCTATGAAAGTTAAAAGAAAAAAAACAAAGCCCTTTTTCCTCTGGTGCTCTTTAAAGAGTCAGTGTACTATTTAAAAGTAAAAGCATTTAAATAGTAAAACATATTTTAATTAACTAAGATTAGCTGATAATTAATTATTAAATCTTAAAAATATCAAAAGTGGAAATTTTGAAAACAATTTCAGTGTTATGTTTAGTTCAAAGGTAAATGAATACTGCATTTACCAAAAAGCAAGTTAATTGTGCGGCAAAGCTAAAGATGTTTGAGGGCCGCACTGGGATAACTCGGGGAATTCTAAACTGTCCGACGCGTGCTTCAAATAAGTCCAAGCCGCTTCTTTGTTGTTGCAATCAACTATTTATTTCACTTTGATTGTCTTACTTCAGATCTTACACTGACTGACCAGGCCAAACCATCCAATAGTGCCAACAATAAACGGCATTAAACACGGTCAATGCCGTTTGAGGAAGTGGGACCACCCGGTGCACCCACTTCCTCAAACATAATAAGCCAGCACGCCAGTATGGCTCCCATTCATACCTTCAGTGACAGCCACGCCCACCTCGACACACCCACCACCCAAGTGTCAAAGGCATGCCCCGTCACCTCAATAATCATTCATTTTATTCATATGGCTCTTACACAAGTTAATAAAAAAATTATACAGTTTACTGTAAACATTATGACTGAAAATTTAAACCGTTTTGAAAAAAGACATTCTAATTTCCAAGGGAAATTGAATGCACCTTTCTTTACCCGACTCAGTTTTAGTGTTGATGATGTAGCTAGGCTAACCTTAACAGTGCTACACATTACGGTTATAATTAAATATGCAAACCAAATTTTCTAGAATGTTTTATAGTTGCTCAAATTTTCAAATTTCACACGTAAGGACAACCTGTGCTTTTCAGTCTCATTGCTTTGTTTTATTTTGAAGGTCTTGCCCCCTGATATCCGGTATCTTCCCCCAGTAATCTCGTGAACCTGACGAAGCTCCTCAAACTCTGACGTTATGCGCGCGCACAGCAGCCGTTGCAACCATCGTTCAAGGGCGCATCAAGCCAGAGCGACTGCGCTAAAATGTTCCCACGAAGACTAGAGCTTAAACTTCGCATTAAAACCAGTTTTTTATGAGCTTCCCTGTTCAGAACCACGGGGGAGAGAAAATTAAGACGAAGAAGAAAATGCTGGGAAGCTTGAAATCAAGCTGGGGCCAAATAAAAAGCGCACAGAAGCCATTTGCCTTGAGGAGGAGTTCATGAGAGTTGTTTTATTTTGTAATATTGTACCAGCAGATGCAGTTCATCAGGACATGGCGGCTATCTTAACAGCAGGTTGCTCCACACCTGGCTCTTTTTTTTAAGACATATTACCAAAACTATTCCTCTGAAATTCCGCAAAACCATCTCAAATTAGCTACCTCTTAAACTTTTCCATATTTTATCAAGTTACAACCACAAACCTCAATGTATTTTAGTGGCAGACAATGAGGGAAAAAAAAGACTGTATATAGCACTTTCTTTATAGTCAGTATGTATCCCAGTTTAAAGCACTTAAACTTTTTGTTCACACTTACTTTAGAACGACAAAGTCTCCTTGGAAGTTCTTTCAGACGGCCAACAGTTGGGCTGGTCAAGGCTTCACACTTGCAACTCCACGCAGGAATAAGCACTGGCTGAGTACCTCTAATTAAAGCCTGTCACTCAAACGCTCACTCTGAATCACCTAGAAATAGTCCAGAGTGGGCGATGGATTACAGAGTGCTTAGTGGGCCACATGTTTTATAAGCACCAAATTTTACTCCACTCCTTTAAACGTATTGTTTTAATGGTTTAAAGGGGCAGAACTATGAACATAGTGCCGTTTTATAGCACAATCAAGTAACTATGTTAACATCAGCTGTTATAAAAATGGTACTTGACTTAAAAAAAGTTTTAAGTCATACTTAAATGCCTTGAAATTGGGCATCTGTCTCTTTAAAAACTCTTGCTCTTCAGGATGTCATCACAACATCCAACCTTTAATGTTTTTACTCATAAAAGCTCCCACAATGAGATCAACAGATGTGCAGTTCCACCAGGTGTTTGCTAATTGCTGCTGGCTAGTCTGCAGGAGCTCAGTGGGGAAGGAGCTGCGTCTAGAAGGCGGGGCTAAGTCCACCCAGGTGTTTTGAACAGCTGAATGGTTGCCATGGGGATTAAATGATTTCTCAAACGTGCATGAAATAATCAAAACAACATATGCCTACATATACATCAATATATATATTTTGATATATATATATATATCAATATATATATATCTTTTTTGGTTTGTTTTGAAAACTTTTGTTTTTCTGATTAAAAAACAAAACTTAAACCCAATGTAATTTAAAACCTCTAAAGCTATTTATCTTGGAGGTTATCTGTTAAAAAGAAGCAAATAAACATGCTGATGAAATAAAACAAAAATTTTATTGACTGTAAACAAATCATGTTAATGCTCATTCAATCCTACAGGTGGATATGATTCAAATCCATTATTGATCAAGCAATAAGGTAATGAAATAAAAATTGTTTAATAGTTCAATTTAAAAAGCTAAAATGCAAACATGTAGATGCTGGAACATAGTGTCTCTTAAAAACCAAGAATGTAGTATTTATGTGCACGTTTCTATAATAAATGTACATATTCAGTGCAGCTTTTTAGACTTTTATGTAATAGACCAACATGTAGTAAAACATGGTGGTGGCAGCATCATGCTGTGGGGGTGCCGTTTCCTGCATTAGAGACAAAAATGTTTATCAGAGTTCAGCATTTCGTTCCGTACATATTATCGCACATTTCTGCTGAAAAAGACAAACCTGCCCACAGCATGATGGTGCCGCCACCGTGTATCATTTTCCTTACACACAAATGTGCATAAAATCCTGTAAAACGTCCTCTCCATATTTCCTAAATTAAGTCAAACTAGATAAAAACATAATTACTTGTTCCATTTCAAATCATGAAGAAAACATTTACTATGTTAAAACCCTAAGAAGTATACAGTATTAATAAAACTAATTAATTTCTACCTTTATTTCTAATCTGATTGGAAATCTTATCAAGTATTTTTGTCTAGTTTGAAATGAGACAAAAAAAACATACAAGCAACTTTTCAGCAAGATACTCGTTTTCCCTGTCATATTAATTAACTCATAACAAGAAATGTTTCCCATAAGTTAAATAATCTACTTTTTCATCAATATTGAAGAATTATTTACTTAAAATAAGCTCCTATATCTCGCTTAAAAGTTATATGTTAGTTTTGTCGATGAAAAATGACTAGGTAAGATTTTGTGTTAAAATATGAGCTAAAATGCAAACTTTGCTAATATGCTGTAGCTTCAAACCAGGTAGTCAGGATCGTCCATCAGATGCCCTGCTGCGATGGAGTCGGTTACCCACGAGTCTCTAACGATCTTAAACTTCCTCCTGAAGCGGCGCCTCAGCGTCCTCAGCTCCAGGAGTCTCGTCTCTTCCTCGACAACGACGTGAGAAACTCCTTCCTCCAGCGCCTTAGCCACCGTCCCTCCATGATATCGAACCTCCAGCGCCCTGATGTCCAGACAGGTAGCACCTGTTGCGCTTTTCGGATCCAAGATGTCGAAGTAAAAGGTGAAGGGTCTAAACATGCTGGTTAGGAGGTCGTCCCAGCCGTAACGCTCCTCCACCTCCGCCGCGCCGACGGACGCTGCCGCCGCCTGCTCGCCGTCGATCCTGCTGAACACTTCCCTCAGCTGCTGCTCGTCTGTATCGACAAAGTAGCTGTCGCCGTAGGTGTCGTACTCCTTGGCGAAGTGTTCCCTGGTCGAGGGCGACATGTGGATCATGTGGCGTGGTTGCCACGGCACCACTTCCTTCTGATCCAGGCACTCCAGCAGCCATGACGCCCAGACCACGTCGTGCTGAT
The DNA here is from genome assembly GCF_904066995.2 of Poecilia reticulata. NCBI lineage: Eukaryota > Metazoa > Chordata > Actinopteri > Cyprinodontiformes > Poeciliidae > Poecilia > Poecilia reticulata. Next base: position 10,828,306 of record NC_088831.1, read on the forward strand.
TGGAGGAAATCAGGTTCTTCACGCGCATGTTCTCCACGCCGGCAACCACGCAGTAGGTGTCCCGTCCCGGGTTCTGGACCACAATGCCGCCACACCTGTCAGCAAGATGGCCGCACAGTCAATTATTTGTTAAAAAGTATCTAAAAAGACATTTACGTGATTAAGAACAAATGAAAGGACAGTCACTTGTATGGGTGTTTCATTCCATTCCAGTGAAAAACCATAGAAAAATGATCAAATGTCATAAAAAATTTTTAATTAATGATGGCTGTGTCCCTCTATTTCCATTTTTGGATCTGATCCTGGTTTGGGTCAGTCAACGTCTTAAAAATTAAATGTTAATAGGAAAGAAAGACAGAAAGAAAGAAGGAAAGAAGAAAAGAAGGAAGGATGGAGGGAAGACAGAACACTGGAAGGAATGAAGCAAGGAAGGAAGGCAGAACGAAAGAAGAAAAGAAGTAAAGGACGGAGGGAGGGAAGCGTGTGATCTTACCTGGCCACGCCCTTCTCCAGCTCTGACTTTGGGTGACCTTCAGTGCCGTTCAGGATGCAGAACTCCACATCCTCAAACATGTCCGTCTCCTTGGAAACCCCGGACAGGTCCTGGTTTTTGAAGTGGTCAATGACGCCAACCACCTTCTTGGGTTTGACAGGCAGCTTCCGCTTCTTCTTCTGTGGTTCGTCGCCGTCGATGTGAAGGTGCCGCGAGGCTAGTTTCCCGGACGCCTTGCTGCGGAACTGATCCAGCTCTGCCAGAGTCATGCACTGGTGCCACTCCTTGTCCTCGCGGATCTTTTCGATCCTGGGGAACCGCAGGGTGCAGTTGGTCTTGTACATGTCGCTTCCGACTATCTCGGCCGCTTTGACCTGGATGATGACCGAGTTGCAGGGCTCGATGTACACCTCTGGTTTCTCCACTCCACAGAGGATGGACGTCGGCGGGTCGTTTTTCCGGTAGACTTTCCAATGCTTTGCAAGCTTCAGCCCAAGGTCGTACAGCTCTTTCATGGTGTAACCCGAGCCAATTCGGCAGAAGGAGTGGAAAACCGACGGCTTCTCACCAGGCTTTGGCGCTTCTGCGATTCCACACAGAAAGTGGGACATCATCCCGCCCCGTCTCCCTTTCCCCCAGTAACCACCAACAATCAGCAGGTCCAGCTCATCCATCAAGCCGTCCACATACTCTGGCTTTATTTTCAGCCAACCCTCCCCTCGTTTATCAGGTTTGTAGATGGACAAAGGGTCCTTCACCATAATCCCTTCTTCCCTGTTATCAATGGCATCGTTAAGAGCATTAACAACATCTTGCATTGTTCCCACTTCTGTCTTTGGTACCACATGTATTCGACCTTTGACGGGGGTGAAGACCGTCTGGAGGACCTCATACCGCTTCTTCAGCGGTTCTTTGCCAAGTTTTTGGTTATTAACTAGCAACACGTCAAAGACGCAGAAGCACGTCTGCAGCTCAGAGTCGTCGATCAGTCTCTTGATGTCAAATTTGCTCCCTTTCTGCATGAAGGTCCCCGCCGTCGGATTGAACGCCATCATCTCGCCGTCCAGGATGCAGTTTACGACGTTGCTTTTGAACACGTTGTGGATGTAAGGAGTGAGCGATCCCTTGAGCGGCGATCCTCCGAACTGCTGCGTGTATTCAAACGCGTTCCGGCTGAAGTACTTGTACACGTCTCCGTCCTTGTGAAGCTGAATCCGCTCCCCATCCAGCTTTGTCTCAAGGTAGAAGGGGCTGTTGCCCATCTGCTTCTCGATGTTGCGGATGTTGGCCACCGCTGCCAACATTGGCTTGAAGGCAGAGAAGAGTTCAATTGAGACTTCGCTTAAAGACACAGACGGGTCGTGCAGCTGCTGGCACACCTTTTTTAAGTCCGTGTTGACGTTGTAGAGCTCCGCGGCATCCGGGTGGAAGACCTGGAGAACAGTTTCCTTGCTGACTCCAAGCTTCATGTCCTTCAGAATCATCCTAATAAGCCACTTTTGCTCCAGAGCAGAGCTCTGAGTGATGAGGTGCAACAGGCTCTTTTTCACCTGATCCTTCTGCTTGCTGGCATTGTTGATGGCCACTGAGTCGAGAAAGTCATTGACCTCTTTGATACTGAGGTTTCCTTGGCTGGTACATCGCTTCTTCAGCACAAAGTACGCCATGCCGGCAAAATCCCCCGCTTCTCCTTGGGATGTAGTCGGCGCACGGTAGTTCAGGAGCTTACTGGCTTCTGGACCATTCTTTGGGAGGCCTAAAACATCAATGTAGAGCTTAGCTAGCATGCTCTCTTTGATGCCGTATGCCATTCGCTCTCGCTCAAAAGGCGGGACAATGAGGCGCATAGCAGGGTAGAAGGAGTCTGTAGTTTTCGGGTTGTCCTTGTGGAGAGCGGCATAAAATTTCCGCCATGATTCAATGAAATCCCCAAGGATCTTGGATTTATCTGGACGGAGTTTGGACTTCTGGATTTTCTCTAAAGTTGTGCACAAGTGAAGGAAAGGAACCTGAGCAGCAACGCTGGGCTCTGCAGCAGCTGCTCCACTTTTGGATGTTCCCTCCATGATAAAGTCTACAATAGACAACAAGATATTGTAAAAACAATGCTGGCATTATTACCTATTTTCATGTGTATATGTGATTTCCATTAGACTTGTCACTCTGTTGGCAAAATTTTTTTTTATACAAATAAAGATTGTATTTCTGTTCTAGTTTATCAATAATTATTGAAGCAATGTATCATTTTCGCTCTTTGGTAACATAAAACATTTACAAGTGATAATTTAGCAACCAGCCACTGTCAAGCCGTTTCAAATAGCGCCCCCTGGTGGAACACATTTTTAAAAGAAAAAACATGCTGACCAGGGTAATATTGGCATAATAGACGGATATCTGATCTATTATCATTAATTTTAACCCATTCAAGGACTGATTCAGATGTGTTGGACTATCGAGGTCCTAAAAAAGTCTGAAAAAAAAATACAAATATTCCTTTTATCATCACTTTCTGTTGTTATTATAATAAAACATACTGATATGTTTCATATCAGTGCAGGCTTGACCTACTTTAGTATTTTACATCATAAAGCAGAGTTCGCCTTGTCCAGATTGAAATTAACCTTTCTTGAAACGGTGCTTAGTCGTGTCCACAGTACCCATATAGGCCAGTTTATTAATACCAAACACCATAAAATAAGACAAGCGACATCTTAAGCTTCACTTTTTATATCTGCTTGCGTTAATTTAGCAAGTTTACATATTAAAAGTTAGTTCTTTGTTATTATTTTAATTGGCAGCTTGTTTTTAATACATTTTTTACAAACTTAAGCGACAGACGTTAAAATTTAACCTTAATTCTCTTCAGTTTTAATTAAAAGTACGTCAACACTCATACTTTCAACATTAATACACAAATTAATGAGTTAAAAAATCCTACCGTGTTTGTAGCGCTCCTCCAACAAATATCAACACAGCTACATCCTGTTACTTCCAACAAAGTGGTCCCCTAGAAACACGATAAGATATTTTTGTTCCGACCTTAAATCGTGTAGTCGCCATTATTTACATATACCTGTAAAAATGTATTCCACCCCCAAAAAAATCTTTTTATTTTTTACGTATGAACTGGTAAAAAATTAAACACAATTATATCAAACTAAAATGTTGTTATTGTGAAATCTACCACCAGAGGGCGCAGCTGAGAAACACTGACTGTGAGGTTGTTTATGGTTAAAAATAAAATAAATCGTATAAGTTTTATATTTTTACTCAAGCAGAAGTAAAAAGTAGCCGTCAAAAATGCTACACAAGAGTAAAAACAGCATAGAAAGGCTACTCAAGTATTAAGATAGCAGGAAAATCTGAAATAATATTTATAAATTATGTAAATCAGATAGAAAAAAATATAAAGATAGGAGTAAATTCTAGTGTTTTAAACACTAAAATAAAAAAACAACAATAAAATGACATTATTACAATCAATAATTACTTTTCCAAATCGATTTTTGACAAAATAAAGCTTATAAAATGGATACAAGCTTTACATTTAGTGTAAGAAATATTGAGGTGCTTAGTGGAATTAGAACAAGTACAAAGTACAGTGGAGTAACACTAATTGAAGTAAATGTTACTCCAGTAAATGTAACTGAATAAATGTAACTACAACTCACCTCTGCTAATTAGCTATACAAACATGGTTCTGTTCACTATCTTGTTTATGTAAGATAGGCCCGGGTTAGAGTCCACAGTCAGCTACTTGCTCATGGGTAATTTCGGGTGAGTTAGTAATGATTGATTCAAGTCATACTGACTTCATGCGTTTGACGCTGAGACTTAAAGATGTTTGTTTCAGTTTAAACTGCTTGTTTTATTATTGGTTTTGCTTTTATTTTTGCTGAATGCTTTTTTAAAATTCAGAATATTGTGTGGTGGATGGGAGATACTCAAGTACTTATTTGTTGGGGAATGTAATTAAAAAATCTGACAGCCATCATACAATCACATTAATGCTATATTTGAATATACGTATAAGTTTCTGCAAGCATATCTGTAGATATGCCTCAACTTCACATTGTCCTTAGTTTTATTTTTATTTCAACATATAATTTTGCAGATAGATTAAAACTTTTTGCTGTATTTTCTCATATCTGAATGTTTCAGATCGTCAAATAAATATTAATAGAAGAAAAGATTAAATGAATAAGTATAAAAGGCTGTTTTCAAAAATGATTTGCAGATTTGATGCTACTTCTAATGTATTGAAAACAAACAATATAACATAATATATATATATATATATATATATATATATATATATATATATATATATATATATATATATATATATATATATATATATATATATATATATATATATATATATATATATATGCATATATATATATATACATACATACATATACATACATATAATAATAAAATGTTTAAAACAACCCTGAACGTAAAAAATTACATCTATTAAATTTGCTTTCAGGCAAGCCACGTTTGGTGTTTATTGCTTTGTGTTTCCACTAGGGGGCGACGTGTCACCGTGTAGGAGGAGCTTGGCAGCAGTGTACCTTGAGTCACACGTATCCACGGTTGTTTACTTTTCTCCTGCTGCTGCAGTGGAGGACCGTGGGTTATGTGTGGGGAAGGAGGAGCTCCGTTATCCGCTCCAGCAGTGAACTCGCTGCGCTTTGACGAGACAAACAATTCAGTGGAAGTGAAATAACGCCCGGCTGCCAAACATGGCTGCCGTGTCAGGGCACGCACCTGCCCATGAGGGAGAAGGAGAAGAGATGGCGAATCAAAACACCAAAGTGCCAGTCATGCAGAAGGCAGGGGGGGGGGGTGGAGTTACATAAGCCCTGCTGGATAAGGTGCTACACTGCAACTCCGGGGCGACCTACAAGACAGTAAACAAGTGACGTCACTGCTTCCGTGGCATGCATCAGCTCGCTGAGAGCGAAGAGGAGGAGGAGGAGGATGTTTGTAGTGAGCTGATCCAGGACTGAGGGAGATCTCCATGGAAGAACAGAGGAAAAAGAGGGAGTGTTGATGATGATCAGGCAGCGCGTCAGGCTTCTCACTCACACCAACTGTTGGTGCAGAGACAGGCGTAAACACTTCCTGTCCCCCCTGCTGGGCGATGATGCATCACTCAGTGTGCTCACCCAAATGCTGCTCATTGATTATTTACTATAACTGGGGAGTTTTCCAGAAACACAACGGAAACACTGCTGCTCTGATAGATACAGTTCCTCGCAAAGCTACTCATAAACAATGTACAAAATCATCTGTATTTACGTTATTATTTAAGTGGGTATGCACTACATGTGATGTATGGGGCGCTGCGCTAGAGCGGGCGCCAGAAAATCTCCCAGTTTTTTCCAATTGAATCATGTTGTTGTCTGATGGCAGGTAGCTAAAGATGTAGAGGCAGAACCCCCCCACAAAACCAGAAGAGGGACAAAGATATAGGTGTGATAGGGATGAAAAACACTTGTAGACAGTAGATAAGTTGTTCCAGTTTATCAAAATGAGGATTGCAAACATTCAGGTTAGCTTAAAATGAGAAGTCACTGTTGTCTTGTAACTGTGTGTTGTAGTTATAGGTGTGTTAGGAAGTGCTCTGGTTAGACCAAAACAAAGCTGTTAGACATTTTAAAGGGGAAGGGAAAGGTTGTATTGTTGTCATAATTGTTTTTCTGAGAAGTGTGGCATGCTTTTTAAAGAAACCCCACAGCATCATGTTGCCACAACCATGTTTCACCATTGTGAATATTTGTAATTTCTGAGAAAGCCACATTCCTGACAAAACCACGAGCTCAAATAATGAAAGCCAGCTTGTCCTCTGAAGCCTCTGGAAATAAATGTTCGTTTCATGGAGCATAACATTACTCCTAAACACTTTTTTAATTCATATAAACGTCTATTCTTTCCCGAAGTATCAACACAGGTTTTAGCTTGTGCGGTTTTCGAATTTGGCTCCAGGGGATCAATAAGTACTTGTGTAATTTAGGTCATCAGGAGCTGTTTTTCTCACCTGATTTGAGTGCTCCGACACAAAGCTTGTTGTGTTTGCAGCAGCGAACGTGTCACAGCAGAGGCGGCTTTAACTGATACACATCGAAGGGCGTATGAGAGTATGCTTTCAGTACACTTTGTTCCCAACGCACGCAGTCCCTAATGTGCATTCCCAGTGGTTGTTTTGTAAACAGAATAGGGGGGGAAACCTCTTCTGATCCACCGCCGCCTCAGGGCACAACTGAACTCATCAGCAAACCGTCTCACTCGGTTTTCAGCTCACCTAAATCACACTCTACACAACACTGTGCAAGGCTTTTTCTTCCATCCCCCAGCTAAAATGTAATGACTAAAATTAGAGCACTGCCTGTCTGTTTAATATCTGTCTGGATGTCTCCCTTATTTAGTCTCAGTCATAGGTCGGAGTGTCCTAACAGCTCTCTAACAGCTCTCCCACTCCTTGTCTCGCCGGAATTTGGAAATTCCTTTCAAGTAAAAGCCCTGTTGAGACAGACAGCTGAGCCGTGTGCCAGGCCTCCTTGGTTACATCATGAGTCTAGAGGTGATTCAACCATCTGACTTTTCTGTTTCAGCATCAAAATAAATGTGGACAGATGGGCAGAGATTGGATTGGTTTGGTAAAAGATGAACTTTACAGACTTCTGAGTGGCTTTTGCTAACTTGCAATGTTACTGTAAAGATATTGGGAATCAGAATTGGCATCAATGTTTGGCTTATGTAATTATTTCCAGGACCACAAACAGAGCGTAGACCCTCTTTATGGGGGGAGCAAGATGAGGTAGAAAGTCATGAAACTTGAAGTGTTGCTGCTAACCTTTGAGTTACACAAAGGAATGTGACTTTTGGCCCAGTATAACTGGGCAATGGAGTTTGGAAGTCACTTCAATTAATCAAGTTGATTTGTGTAGCGGCTCAAAGACGAGATGCCCAATTTTTTTGTCCAGCTCTACTTTTTACAGTTAAAAAAGGTTTAAACTCATAAAAAGAAACCATAAATGTGTAATATATCTCCCACATAAACACCTTTTTTAACTTTTCAAATGCTGTTCTTTTTTGGCCATTTTTGGGTCCTTGAAGGGTCAAAATGTCATGCGGTGCGACTGTCCAAACTCAATTACTGTTTCAAAAATGTCTTTACAATTACCTTAAATCTGTTCAAATATATTTTCTTTTCCGTTTGGCATTATTTTCAAAGTCTTTTCTTCATCCTGTACAAATTTTCAAAGCATTTTTAGTTATAATTCCTTTATAACATTTAAACAAACTTTGTCCGAAAATGTCATTTAACAAAATATCATGTGGTGCAACCAACAAGAAATTCCCATTTTTGGACTTAAATTTTGAAATCCAGTCAAAAACAGGAGGTTGAACCATCCAACAGTCTGCCAAGTATCACTGGAGACTGCAAACAGGTTTATTTCTCTTAAAATTCAGAAAAAGTGTCACCTTTAGCAGTAGGTAAGTAGTTGCCAAATTTCGGTGTCATGTGGTGCGACCACGAAAAAAACTATTAATATTTAAATATGCCTACTATTTTCTATTTTGATTGTAAATGTTTTATTTGCCTTGTGTTTGAAGCTAGGTTGTTTTTTTAAGAAAGCAAATTATTTGCCTGTTGATAATGACTGAACATGAAAATATCATTTGGTGCGACCAAATACCATGTGGTGCGACCGTTGTAATGAAACATTTATGTGTTTGAAAAGGAGTTTCTGTGCTTTTATTTTTGATTTCAAGACTCAAATGCAAAAGCAATACTTTGTATTAGTATTTCCAGAATAGGTTTTTGTGCAGTTTTATTATTGTTTTGTATTGTATTCCATGATAAAAATACAATGGAACATGTAACATTACTGGAATAGTTATAGCATGTATTTTGTCATTTATTGTTTTGATCTATTTTACTAGATCCCACTGTCATCAAACTGAGCAATGATGATGTACCATATGTGACTCAGGTACTTCAAGATGTGAGAGAAGAAGTCCAAGTCGGCACCATGTGACAGTCTGATGACAAGAACTTGGTCACATGGTCACCAGAACCTGAACCAGCAAAACCTCATAGAGTTCCAAGTTGAACAGCCAAGACTGGGCAAAGTTCACAAATGCTTGGTTCTAAAAACTGCTTGAAAATAAGCATTTTCCTTTGTTCACTTGGGCATAAATGTACCCAGGAGTAGTGGTGTGCTGATCAATCGGCCACCGATGGTCCCATTGGTAGCCGATTGATCTGGCAAAATGGTTTCATTTTGCCAGATCACATGGTGTCATTTATACCTAAAGCGAAAAATTAACAGTCAATTCATAGGATCAGTATTGGTGATCGGCAGTGATCATGGGTGATCAGAATCGGCAGGAAAAAACTAATGTTTTAATAAAATGATTAAAAACGTGAACTGTTGAAGATGGGATTGTCACTTATTTTTTCTTTACAACTTTTGCACTGCAGAACACAAAATAGAGAGATAAAATTACAGAAGAAGTAAAATATAAACTGACTTTAATATTTGCTGATTGGTTTCTTGGAACTTAGAGGAAAATAGGTGAAAGGATAACCACTCAAAACAATAACTCACATGTTTATTTGTGCAGACGTCATGAGAAGGAGGTTTTAAACCATCAGAGTTTTGCAGCTGCTCTGAAGATAAATAGAGATAGTGATGTATTTACAGGACCAAGACATAAAACAGAGGGAGCAAGAATCTACTGGAATGACAGGAGGTAGAAAATGTGTTGATCTGTATCTGTGAAAAAAATGAAGTTTTCTTTAAATGTAAAAATATTTCCAGATTTATTTACTGTGCCAGTCAAAATTTTTTGTCAGTCAAAATGTTTTCTTTATTTTCTGTTTTTATGTTATCATATTGTTTTCTTACATTTTAATCTCCTTGAGTTGCATTAGAGTTTCCAGAGAACTTAATCAGAAATGATTTCTGATTAAGTTCTCTGTTTTCATAGTTTCATGGATTATTCTTCTTTTATCCCTTTTCTACACGGTTTTCATGTTAAATTGCACCCTGGACCTTCTGGTCACAAGACGACCACTCTACCCTCAGAGCCACAGCCGCCCTAAAAAATCCACTGCTTGATCCTTTTGCTAATCTTTTCTTAAAATGCAGATTTAAGCAGTATAACAAGCTACAATTCAGTGCAATTTAATATGAAGAGTAGAAAAGTTAAACTAAAGGACAAACCATAAAAGCACAAGTACAGTGAAAATAAACAGAAATCATTAATTAAAAGAAGAAACTTCAATTCTTAAATCAATACGTTGCTATCACATTTCAGCAGCAAAGTGTGCTTTAAAACTACAAAAATACACACAGTCAACAATTAGAGCATTGCATTCTGTCAAATGCAGTCGTTACGCATCAAAATTTTGATTTTGATGCGTTTTAAAACCAACTCTAAACAGGTGCCGTTTTAGTATGGCCGTATTGGATTAATTACCAAACATGGCTGTCACATTGGGAAAAAGTCTAAAATGTCCAAATGTTTATGCTTGTAAGTTTCCTGTTTGTGCCTCTGATGATTTGTGTTTAGTTAAATCAGTCACACACACATTTGATAGGTAAATGCGCCATCTTTTAGGCCTAAACGTAGTTAGTATAGGAACTGAGCTCAATTGTTGACATGGTTATGTTACATTATTCTAAGATCTGGGGTAAACAAAACATAGTTTTGCTCATGGTCTCCTATAACAACATCTATGGAGGGAAAAAGGATCAACACTAAAATCAAGCCTGCTAATGGGATTGCATTATGGGTCGAAGTGAACAGGGTCAAGGTGTGTGAACAGCCTTTAATATTGCAGCAGGTTCCAGTACACCTTATCCAACTTTATACAATCAACCTCCCTACTTCGAGTTATAAAGCTGCACAAAATAAGTCATTACATAACGCTGAAATGAAGTAAAGTTACATAGAGGAAGCGTGACGTTGAATTCCAACTGCAGAACCGTGCAAGAGCCGATTGTGGGAATCAGGAACAAAGCCGCTCTGCATCTTCTGTCACACTGATGTCAACTCAAACGCATCAATCCACTTCATTTACCCTCCAGTGACAGGTCAGGATGAACTCTCTTATCAACATGTCTAATGTTCACACAGGAACTACCCATAAATCATCTTATTTATTGGCCTCCATTAAAGCCGTGTGTTGTTTTCCTCAGACCTTGAGTTAATCTAAGATGCTTGGCAGTGATTTTACAGTAACTACAATCGGCGTTATGTAAACAAGCATTTAGTCGCAGCCTTCGATCGTACGTTGTCGCTTTTACCAGCTTTCAAAAACAGCACGAAAGAACACACTCCGCTCCATGATAATGTGACAAGCCATAAATTATTTGGAGACAATTTTTCTTATCACATTCACACGCAATCACATCCTGCCCACAAAGCAAGTCTAACTCTAGAAAATAAACTAAAATGCACAAACAGGGCATGAAAATGAACAAGAAGCTGAAAAACAAAAGGAATGAACTTATGAGTCATGACCCAACCACAACACATAACCAAGAAGAATGAAGTGAAATTGGAAAACCCAAATGACAACAATAAAGAAGTCAGAAGCGATGCAAAAACAAAAACAAGTGATAAAACGCAAACACCAGTGGATCGTGGATCGTTAGCCCACGCCTGAAAGAAGAATGCTCAACATCCGGTGTTCAGCAAAACAACTTGCGGGTCAAAGGGAAGCAAGAGATGCATCAATCGAAAACAAAAAGCATTACTATAAACTCCCAAAACGTGGTTACAATGAGCTTAAAGTAATCTTGATCTTCATCTGATCTGCAGCTTTTTTGAAATCCTCTGCTGCTTGTAACTCATTTCAACACCACTTTGGTTCAACTTTGTGAGCTAACAGCATATCAGCATGCTAACCTCTCTTCCTGTAACACCCGCAGGTGCTGCTATCTGGTTGTGTAAGCATGTGGCCTGATGCGAAAGGTCACTCTCTGTTTACAGCCTTTCTGCCGTTCGTAACAGATAACCTCGTGCATAAAGTATTGATTTAATAATTTGTTGGCAGATTCTTATTAATTCCTCTTCTGTTTCTAACCCTGTGTTACGTCTGATGTGCTTGGGCACAATCTCTTCCACTGGGATGGATTTGACTGCAGCATCTTTGCGTGCAGACACCCCCGATTAAACCCCTTCGACTGTGTGCGTGTGTCTGAGTCTGCCATGTTCTGTAAGCTTTAGCCTGTGGCTGCCGTGTTAAACATGATTTACCAGGTTTGCGTGCGCACACAGACCACCGAGGAGGATGAGTTCACCCAGAAGCCTCTGATTCCTACAGGCGCTGACCTGCACCCACCAAACTCCACCAAAGGAGCTTCCTGGAAAAACAACACATCTTTAAGTGAACAAATGCAATGAAAACTTTGACTGGGCCGTTCTAACAGTCTAAAGTATGAATATACTTTATGATTAGGATAGTTACGAGATGAACTTTCACCATTTATGGACTGAATGCTAATTTTAAAGGATCGGTATTATGTAAAATCTACTTTTTTTTAGCTTTACATCATGTTATTATGATATATAATCATCAAAAACAAACCTGGAGTGTTGTTTTGAGTCTTTCATGCATGTTTGAGAAATCCCTTAATCTCCATGGCAACCATTAAGCAGTTCAGAACGCCTAGGCGAACTAAGCCCCACCTTCAAATCACAGCTCCTCCCCTACTGCGCTCCTTCAGACTAGCCAGCAACAATTAGCAAACATAATACTTATAGGAGCTGCTTCTCAGTGAAACGCTGCTGAAAATGTTGCTAAGGGGTTAATAATAGAGGAGGCATGTTGTGATGACTTCCTGAAGTTTCAGAAAGAGCGGGAGCTTCTTAAAGAGAAAGACGCATTAAATTGATTTTATTTCATATTTAAAGCATTTTCATAAAAACTGAAGGTAACTAGTCTGTAGTACTTGATTGTGCTACAAAATAGCACTATGTGCCAGAAAAATACATAATACTGACCCTTTAAATAGTGCTATGGTTGTTGGTTTGTAACTGTATTCCAATATTTGCTCAGTGAATCTTAGTGAATTTAGTGGCAGGTGTTTTAGGACAATCAGACATTAGTATGAGGCCGAGAATGATTTGGAAATAAGCATTGATTTAATTTAAAATTATATCTGTGCAAAAATACTTTGAAAACGTTTCCATATATGAGAACAATCAACATGTTTGTGTGTGTTTCCACTACTAACGTCCATCAAATATGAGCTGAGTGGGCCTTTATCTGTGCTGTGTGATTATAAAAGCCCTACTATTGGTCATAAAAGCACACGCATTAGAGGCCTTTGCTAAAACTTGTTTGTGTTTGCGTAATAAAACTTAGCCGTTATTATGATACTTTATTTAATCATTGTTTTACGTAAACCGGACAAGCAAGCAAAGCAGTGGTATTATTGAGCTGTTTGTCTGCTTATAAGTCAGTGTGTGTGTGTCCGCGTGCGCGCGTGTGTGTGTGCGCGCATGCGTGCGTGTGTGTGTATGTGTGTGTTGTCCTGTGGCCTGGGTAACTCAGGGATGTGTACTTTCTGATAGATTAAGCCTTACATAATTCCACATTCCACTCAGCAGGTAAACAAGCCGGGGTGGGACTAAAGGTCAGAAACAAACAGATTCTGGCTCAGGCTTGGAGGCAGACACCTGAGCCTCAGGCATATCCGACCCTCAGGGACCCATATGTGGATAAAGTAAAACAATCACGTTGACATGGTTTAGAAAAATCAATAATGAAAAGAAAAGCTGCGTGCTTTAATGCACTCTTTGTTCATTAAAGTCAGGGAGTGCTGGAGGACAGAAGAGGATTCTGCAAAGCATTGATTCAGAGGCGTAAATCTATGACTCTGATTCCTTTAAACTCCAAATGCAGAGAAATGTTACTGGCTGTCAAGAGGGGATAATTAAAGTCGATTAAAACACGAGCTAGCAGTTGTTTTGGGAGAATCTGCCTGGCTCTGCTTTAGCCGTGCTGTCGATCTGGTTCTTTTTAAATGAGAGTAAATTTGAACAAAGAGTCTGTCTTGCAAATTTTAGTTTGTTTGTAGTATCATTCCAAATCCAGAAATCCAGTCTGGTTGTGAGCCATGACAAACTGCTTTGTCCAAAGCTTCTAATGCCAAGCATTACAAGCTCAAAGCAAAAGCCTCATTAGCATCAGCGTTTCACTGACACCACTATAAATTGTAACCAAAGACATATTTGACACAAGTATGTTTATGCTCTGATGTGTTTTAGATTCATGAATGTTCAGCTGCATGTTTGGTTTCCGTGACAGTTTTTATATCGATGCCGCCTTCAGCCCAACCAGCCTCAATTATATTTACATTTACAGATGATGAACATTTTAACCACAATGACAAAAATTATATAAGTTTGCTTGACTTTAGGTCTTATAGTTTAGAAAAACCTTTAAGCTTTCTTGTTACAGTTTTCTTGTGGCCACCCCCTTCCATTGCTGCCCTGGGCAAGTGCCCATGTTAGCCAGATGAAAACACTGCCTCTGTTCATGTTATGCATCTGCCAAAGCACAAACACATACCCACAGTGGTAACCCGCACTGCACTGACCAGTCACTGATTTGTGATTACACACATGAGAAAATATCTTTAAAAAAACGTCTTTGTAGCTCAGTGTCTCTTTGATTGTGTTTGTTTTCGCCCAGTAAAGGTCAGAAACGCAGATGGAAACATGAATAATCCCCCAGGATTTATGTGCATGACTGTATGTGCGCAGTAAACTCACCATAACTCCTAATCTCGCTTTGCGTGTTGTGCGCTGGATTGCGATGAAAGACTCCAGGCTAAAAATCTCAGCAGGCCATGTTTCCAAACACATGGGATTAAGTGTTAGAGAGTAAAGTGTTTAAAGTGGGTGTTTACTGCATGCTGTTTCTGAGAATTGAAAGAGATTTGTCTGATCACAGAATTTGCAATGAAAAAGCAGGTTTTCTTGATATATATCAGATTAGATCAAATCAAAATCATAGTCGGTGACCTTTATAGTCAGAATAATATCTAGACCATTGCTTGATCAGCTGCAGTGGTTTTTGTTGGCATTTATTGCAGTGAATACAGTGACGTTGTCTGTTATTTTGCAACCTGGGCTAAAAAGGCAATTTACTCATATTTATAAACAAAGTATACCAACAGGGAGACCTGAATCATTTCATGAAAAGCTTACTTATTCTGATCAGACACATCATCACCCTGACTGTTTATTTTTAGAGAAACTCCTGTTCGTTTATGAATTGAGGAGTAGTTATTACTTTAGACTAACGTTGAATAATATATTTTTTATTTACATATTTGTTAAAACCATCTTCATGTCGTGACAGTATGGTATAAGACCGATAATCTGTGACAGATAACTTCCTTTTGCACTTTTTACTTGTACTTATTTTATTATGAATTATTGCTCCTCTTAGTTGAGTAAAATTTCTGGATTTTCTGCCCACTGAATGAAAAACAAACATGTTTTAACCAAAAATCCACCAGACAGACACGGACCTGCAGATTTTTATGAAAGTTTTAGATGTTTTTTATTGAAAAAAACTGATTTGGAAAAAGTATTCTTTTGCCTGATTTGTTATTTTTTGTTACTTATATGAATTATTGTCATTTTAAAATACCAAAAATTCCACTTAACTTTATATGTTGGTCCATCTGATTATGTAATTTCTAAATGTTAAATAATTAATACTATAATCAGTTACTAGACTTTTTTTCTCTTAACTTGGATGGCTACTTTTTACTTTAACTTAAGTACAACCTTTTGGATACTCTACTCACCTCTGTGCTTTTTATATGTCGTTGTTGAAATTGACTTTTACGTGTATGTCTATTTATATCTAACCTAATTAGCCCTAACGAGGATCCTAATAAATAGGATCAGTGTCTCTATTAAGTTGGTTGAGTTATGTCTCCACCAGCTTCCCACAGCTCCAGCAGGGATTTCCAGCTCTCCAGGACTATTGGAGCACAGAAGTGAGTCACCAAAGAGATGCAAGCCAACCCAGTACTGGCTTTCTCACAGCGCTGTCATTCCTGAGAATTTCCATTGCGAAACATGTTTGTGTGCATCGGCCGATGAGCCAGCATGCAGACTGGGAGGCTGGAGTCCGTAAACAGCAGCAGGAGTGTCTGCTGTACGCGGTGGGAAAAGACCCGATTTCCACAGGCTGTCCAAGCACGATGAGTCTGAACGCCATGGCCTGAGAAGAACAAAGCAGCAGAAAGAGGATCTTTCTATCTATGTTGCACACAAGCAACAGTGTGTGAGTGGTCTGTTGATTCAGCAAGGGGAGTATAAAGGCTGCATGATGCCTTCATGATAAAGTGCTGAGTAATACAAGAGATTTGGAGAAAAAAGGGTTAAAAATGCATTAGCATTAGTAACAAAATCTAAACAGACATACTTACACTCGTAAGGTGTTGAGAAAGTCAGACTGCTGGAAAGGGAAACGTAAAGAAAGTGAGTAAAACTTTACTGGAAAAAGTCCACACATGCCAGAATGCCTAGATCTGACCATCCCAGCAGGCAAGTCTACAAAACCCCTAAAATGTGTGAAATGGTTCTGCCACAACATCATGTCACAGAATAATATGCTTGAGCAGTCAAAATGACAGCTCAAGTTTAGTTTACATGGCAGGTTTGCAAGAAGGAAACCATTCCTCAACGAAGGCAGCAGGGATCACATTCAGACGCTGTAGATTGAAAGAAAACCCTTAAACATCTCACTTTAGTTATTTCAGCTTTGGGGGTTATGCTAACTAAAACAAGGTCCATTGTTGTTTTTTACAGAGATAAGCACAAAAAATTTACTTGAACATTTTTTTGGGACAAACTGTATCCTGTTATACACATTAGCAAAGTTCATGGAATGAATCACTTGGTAATAGAGAAAAATCTTTTTGCATTGAAAAATTAATGCAAGAATTGCATTATTATGGATAGTTTTCTGTTATGATACAAAAAAGCATCAATAATCTATGCTGTTTTTTTTCTTACTAAAATCAAATAAAATGTCATTACAGAAGAGTAGGCTACTAGGACCACTGAACAAACAAAAAAAAAAGAATTCTGACTTTTAATTTCAGAATTTTGACTTTTTTTCCTTTAGCATCGTGATCTGTTTTGTTGTAATTTTCACTGTTTCTTCGGAATGACATTTTCTTTTTCAGGATTCTGACTTGTCAGAAATTTCACATTTTCTATTCTGATTATTTTTCAGAATTCTGACTTTTTTCTTCAGAATCTTGAAGATTAATATGAGCATCAAAGTTCAACTGTTGAGATTAAAGTCAGAATTTGTGGGATTTGAGAAAAAAAAAAATCATAATTTTGAGATTGAAGTTACTGTATATATATTTTTTATTTTCAGTTGCCCTAATCTTCTTCCATACATTCGACATCTTGGCTGTGTGTTCACAGCGACTTAAAGGCAACAGTTTGTATGAACATGATGTGACCCCGACATTTTTACGATTTATGTCACTATGCTATATTTTCACGGGGGATAATCCGTGCAGCGTGCCTCGGTCATCTCCTCCGTGAGGAGCCAAGGCTGGCTGCTGTAAGTGGGTCACCGCTCCGCCCTGCACGCCGCTGCGCCGTGGAGTTCGCTGAGCCTGGCTGAAACCCTCCTTAGGCTGATTCAGGGAGAAATAATGGGGCCAGTGACTCCCAATCCCCTGAAGAACCTCAGCAGGGGGAAAAAAAAGCCCAGTGGAGCCAAGGCGGCCCGCACCCACATGCTTGTATTTTACTTTTACGCTGCTTTAGTTCACAGCGCTGTGGCTAAATGAGGTAAATAAGGACCATCCAGTCACATGATTGGACCTTAATGCTGTAGATCTGTTAGCGAGTAATAAAATTACCAAATCCCAGTTCAGCCACTTATTGAGTTAGGAGTGGGTTTTTAATTTAACCACACTAATGTGATCTCATTTAGGAAGCAACACCTGCCCTCCCAGTTCAAAGCAGGACGTTTACTGGTCTACAATCGGATCCCAGTCCGCTCCAGTGCTAACGGGAAAACTCAGCATCCCGTAAGCTGCATTTAAACTGTTGTGACAAAAGCACGGAGGAGTCTTTTTACATTTTTTGCTTACATTTCCCATTGCAGTATGTAATCTGTGCAGAGGAGAGTGAGGAACAGCGTGTTCCTACTGACGGCACGTTGCTGGGTTTTTATACGAAGCCCTTTCTGCCTAGTAGCAGAGCAGCGTCTCTGTAACTGTGTCAAGCTGCTAATTAATACAGCTGGAGGTATGCCTGCCCCCTGCAGAATGCATATGTGTGTGTTTATGTTCTGTACACAATGTACAGAACACACTTAAAGGTCACTTTCTGTCACACACACACACATAATAAATGCAAAATTCAAATAGACTTCATTTATCTATGTAAAAATACATTTTTAATCAGGTTTTTTTTAAAGCTAAATCTCTGTTGGTTCTGTTTGGCAACATGAAGTAAGCTAAAATATTCCATATTTTAAATATTGTCATAAGCTGAACTCTTCCTGAACTTCCAAACTGTGTTATCTGGGAAAACTGTGGCTTGACAGGAAGTCATTTGCTCACGATTAGCTTCCTGGTTCCTCCACGGTCAAATAAAGTTCTTCACGAGACAGAAACAGGATATCCTGTGTGTGTACAGGAAGTGATTTGAGTCAGTGCCAACGACAGAATTACAAAGTCAAATTTCCAAGATGGATAAGACAAAAAAAAACAAAAAAAAAAAAACAAGAAAGTTGTGACTCTTTAAATAATTTATTTATTTATGCTATCCATAATTAATACAGACAAAAGCAATACTTGACTACCAGAATTTATAAATCATATTTATCTCTTGTGAGCATCACAATAAACAGCAGAATTATGTACAATGGAAGACAACACATTCAGACTGAGTCAATCCAAGTAAAGAACGATCCGCTCAGACACAGAAATGGGAAAAACGCTTCCAGACACGTCAACAACAAAATTCCCAGCAATGAAAAACACTTGGCAGAAAGAAAAAAATATATATAAAAGGAGCAAAAGAGCTCCAGTTTAATGGAAAAAAAAGGATCAATGCAATGTTACATTTGGTTCCATAGTTGTAAACTATTTTTGATTCATGTTAATATTGCATATGCCATTAGGTAAAGTGTGTCAACAAGGCAAATAGATCTCTATAATAAAATAAACCAAGTTTTTTTTGTTTTATATAATCAGACTGTGAGGGAGAAAAGCATACAATACACTGTACAGACAGAAAACAAACCCTCCCATTTTAAAAATCTGTAGCCAAAGTCTTTACACAGGAATAGCATTGCAACCTATAGGTCAAATCTAAGAATACAATATTTTAGGTAAACTCTTTTCTTTTTACACATTATATGTACAAACTCTAAAGATAAATAGATACCATAAGTTAGATTGGTACAGCTCCAATGTTATTTAACACTTTCAAAACCATTTAAAATGTGCGGTGGTCCCGCAAAAATCAGCGATACATTCAGACATGTAAAAGTTTTACAATCTACTGTACATCTAAGGGGTTTGAAGCCAGTTGGTGTCGGCACAGAAGAGTTCAAAAAGACAGCAGTCATAATAGACGGCGATAAAAACTGTTTTCAAATACCGTAGCAACCATTTCTGGAGGATTGCTAATTTGACTTCCTGCCATTATTTGTTGAATTTTAATTCAAAACTGGAGAAATAATGAATTTTTCTTTGACTGGATGAAAATGGAGCAATGTAATACGGCACTCAATTAAAGACAGTTTTCACATTTACTAGTACAACCTAGTAGCTTACAGCAGCTAACGTTAGCTATTGCTAGCAAAGCTGTGATGGATGTACAGCAGTATACTGAGGCAGTTTGATTTATGCTACATGTTAGCATTCATCCATATGCTCAAAGTTTTCACTTTAGATATATTTTTAAACTATTTGATAGTTTAGAAGCAAGAAAATATTAAGCTAATTTCATTACAGTCAAGAGTTTTGTTAGCCAACAGTTGATAATGTTAGCAAAGGCTCAAGGTAATCCACCAATTCGTACCCAATTTCGTACGCAAGTTGCCATTTCCTTTCATTTCTTACCAGCAAAAAAAGCTGTTTCATATTTTTAATATTTTTTGATAGCGACTAGCTAAAAGTTGGTAATATTAGCAAAGGCTAAGTCAAACCGCCTCCTTCCATTTGTACTACGATTAAAAATACTTCAGTGATTTATGTCAATTTTCTCCCAGTTTCCATTGATTGTGGTTCTGGCCATCAAACGAAAAAAACAATCACTGACCTGCTAGTTGTACATGTAATTTACAGAAATAATATAATCAAGTTTCCTTATTGTAGATTACTAGCAGTTACAATGAATTATCTTTAAGTCATCAGTTGTTAAAGTATTTCCTGAACATCCCTGATGTGGGTACGAAGTGATGCATTACTGGAGATGACCAGCACGCATTAGCTAGGCATCATCAGTTTTTACACATTTAAAGTCGTTAAATAGTAAAGTTTTCTCTTGCCACGAGCCTCCATGATGGTGCTACTGTTTAACTTTTTCCTTCAATACTTTTAGGTTAAGCCGCCTCAACTGTGCCTCCAATCTTTCGTAATGTTGAGTTTGCGTTGGCTCTACCCCTCCGTTATCGTCTCAGCGTTACAGTTGTACAGTCAGTGATATCACAGCAGGAAGGCCTGCGTCGACCCGAACAACAAGCCTTTGGTTTGAAGGTAGGAGTGTGTGAGGTTTTCAGGCTCAAGTGACTGAGGAACAGTGCCTGGTGTTATTATTATTATTTTAGGATTTCAGCTAAGTCACGAAAAGACATGCATAAACATTTAGAAATATATTTTTACTAGTCCAATATGTTCGGACAAGAAACATAAAATGGGTGAAATTATCCGTTAAGAAAATACTTTAATCAGCTCTCAAGCAGCCAAACTGGTTCTGTACATTTCAGAAATAATATATATTTAATGGTAAGCTATGCATTTTGCTTTCCACAAGATAATAACAATATAGAGATGTAGGTCTAAACAAATATACCCCAATAGAATATTTATCTCTTATTTCATAGAAAACATAAGGACAGTATACACATTAAGGCATCGGGTAGGTCTTATCAAACATTCATCATCCAAAAAATAAATAAAACATCTAATGTGTACTACTATATATATACTTATATATATTTATTTTTTCTTGTTTTATGTACTCAGTGTACCTTGGTATTCCATCCCTGCAGAGTGCAGCAGGTTTGACGGTTTTCAGAAACAAACACTTGCACACTAAATCTACCCTCAAGTAAATAAACGGTACCTTGGTACCATTAGAGCCTTGTTATTGTCTGACTATCTTTACTTCTGTGCTTGTGCCAAAATTTAGGTCACAGGAGAAATGGCCTCTCAAAGTGCAGGAAACACGAGACGTACCAACACACATCCGACATACACTCTCTCTCTCTCGCACGCACACACCTGTACTGCCTTCAGCGATACACTGCATGCATAGACGGTGACCTGCTTTTTTCAGGGTGTGTGTGCAAGCAGGTGGCTTGTGATGCTGATGGGTCCCACAGAGTCTTTTCGGGTCACAGAGCCCGACGAAGGGGCAAAAACAAAACAAAAAAGTCTGTTGTTTTTTCTTCTCTTCTTTTTCTTGCTTGTTTTTGTTTCGAGCAGCAGGTCAAGACGCCAAAGACGAGGACAAACGAAGTCCTTCAGTCTGGAAGAGACGAGAAAAAGAGGAATTTAATGAAAACTTTCAACAAAATCAACAATTCAGGAAATATAAACAGAAACTTAAACAATACTAGTGTCTGCATCCAGGTATGACAAGGTTTTAAAAATAAATGTATAAACTTACAGTGGCCTCCCCCCACCTGTTGCTGTTTATATAGGCATCAAGTGTATAGGGCAGGATTTAAATTTAATTTTATTCTAGATAATCTAAGTTGTGAGGTTTTACTGTCATCTTTCTTGTTTACATTAATAGGATTGTTTTTATGCTAGTTTCTGATTTATTAGAGATGCACCGAACCGATATTAATAACTGTATCGGTTCCAATATTGTACATTTTTTTTTAGATCAGATATTGGTGACACTGTGATCCATAAGAGCAAATTTATTCAGTCTACTTCTATGCTTCAAACTTGATTATTGATTTTACATTACATTTGTATCAGATCGGTATCGGCTGATACTAAACCCAGGGTTTCACCCGGTGTTTTATAAACCTGGCGGGCCACCAGGCTTTACTTGTGCTCCATCAGGCTTAGTTTTGCTTATTTACTTAAGTCTTTTTAAAATGTTTGCATTTTTAAGACTTTATAGTTGGTGTTCAGGTGTTAATCTTCCAATAACACATAATTATCAAGGGATATTTTCAAATTTCCTGTCAACTTTAATCATTTTTTTAACTCGAAAACACGACGGGCCGCTGGATGAATGACTACCTTAGCAACCATTCATCAGGCTTAGCAAGTTTTCTGGGGGAAACCTTGAAACCTCAGATATCGGTATCGGTATCAGAAGTGAAAAAAGTGGATCGGTTCACCAATAAACTATATACATCCCAAAATATTCTTTATTCATTAAATTTAAACCATATTTTGGCTTAATTCTTTGCATCAAAAACAAACCAACCATAAATAAATGTTATAGATGGAATAATCATTACAACGTGAGAACATCTAACTCTTGTTTTTTTCCCTGTCTCAACCCGGTTTGCTCTCACAAACAACACTGGCACCAATTAAGCGGACCTCTGAGACGGCAGACGAAGGAGCGTGGAGGGAACACAGTGTTTCTCTCGTACTGTACAGCATGAACCCATTCACAGAGTCAGATTGTTTTTCATGCCACAAAAAACCCCCCACCCCGTTTCTGTTAAATATCAAGAACAGGAAGTTCTGGACGCCTTTTTTTATTGCATTTGTGGATCTGTCATTTATCCCTCCTGACAGGAAGTGTTTTAAATGTGCATTTATAAGAGGGGAAAGAGTTTATTTTTTCTTTTTTTTTCGTCTAAAGCTAATGCACCAGCTGTTTCCTCTTTACATATCTGTGTGTGTTGGAGAAGAAGGCTGCTGCTCTGCAACACTCGTATAATTACATAACCTGGGATGTAGAGCGATGGGGGGTTGGGGAGAGGGGGTCTCGTGTCGCTCTGCTGCCCTTGTTGCCATGGATACTGAGCAGGAGGCCAGGCAACAAGCAGCAGCATCTGTGATATGAAGTGTTCAGACACAAACTCTGCGTTTAGCAGATGTTCATGTAGGGTTTGGTCACGTGTGAGGGGAGGCTGAGCGGACGGAGGAAGGGTTGGAGAAGAGAGTGAAACTAAAGTCGTGTGGAACAGAAGAGATGCTGCACATTGCCAATCAGCAGGCTGAAAAAACACAATACCATTTATTGTTGCTTCAGCATAATGAACCCTTCCTACAATAGCAAAGGGAAGCGAATCATTTTGAAAATCGTCTTTATGATATTTCAAATTTATTGCCTTATTCTGCTGCATGGAGCATAGAAAAATTAGGTGCTGCCCTTCCCCCATGTGTTGCTGGCCACTTTTTCCATGCTTAAAAGAATGGCAAATTCAACAGTTTTTACAAAAAAAAAAAAAAAAAAAAAACACACACAAACAAACCTGGTCTAGAAACTGAAACATGAAAATAAAAACAATATTCACCAGGTGCTTGTTCTATATTTTAATTACATACATGTATCTAAGTCATACTGTAGATATTTTTAATCTAAATATAATGAAACATGGTTATTTATTATTTCTTTTTAGGTCTGTCATGATAAATTGTCCCAGAACTTATCGCAATAAACGATAATATTGAAGCTTAGAGATCATTTTCAAGCAATATGATCTTCAAAGATTAATAGACTTTAAATTCTAATAAACATTTAACACTTTAAGTGGAAGACATTTAAAATATGCAAAATAAATAAAACAGAAGCAACAAATAAAATAAATTATGACATCTCCTTCAAAAATGATCAAATCACCAGACAGGATTTTTATCATCCAGTTTTTGGTAAAAAGAGAAAAATTATAAACTTATTAAGAAATTAATTGATTTATTACTGTTTGTTTCATTTTGTTGATCTAATAAGTAAAATCTTGCATTTCTGAGGCGACGTGTGTGTTTTATGATGAAACTCAGCGAGCACATGCTCACACCTTGCGCTATGTATTCCCCAGCTGCTGACCAACGACGGCTCTCGCTGATCAATCTCCCCCAACCCCCAACCATCTAATCCTGCCTGCAGAGGCTGTAATCTACTCTGGAGCCGCGGCCGGCTAAATGTGGGGAACGCTGGCCACGCAGTTAGCGCTTCTGTCTGGAACATCCCGGCCTAGTTTAGCGCCCACCTCCCTCCTCTCACCTCTCCACCACACACACATAAACACACACACAGTCGCGAGCATGCCGCCTGGAAACTCTGACACTAGATCCTTTGGGGCTACGTGCGTATGTTTGTTCTCCATAGATCATGTAACATGGCATTTCTGGATTTCCACCGGTGGCTCCACGAGCCGCCGGTCGTCATGCCAACAGCACCGTGGAAGTAAATAAACTGTTTACCAAGTGGTTTGTTTGTATTGATTCATTTTTATGTCGATTCAAAGCATAACAAAAGCCAAGTGATGGGGAAAATTTACGACCAAATACACATTTAACCTAGAAATTTATTTCACTGTACTCTCAAGATGACATTTGATGCATTTTGATATAAAAACAAATGAAACTGGATAACATTTCATCAAATTTATGATTGTATTTAACTCCCTTGAACTAAAGTAGTGATTTTAGGTCTGAAACAAGAAAAAAAAAGCATAAATCTATTTGTGGAAAATATAAAAAAGAAAAAAACAGAGGTTTAAAGGTGGATTAAAAAAATTAAACAACTTTGCAGATACAAAATTAATTTTTTTTAAATTTCTGAGTTAATTTATTCCCTAATTGTTTTTTCAAAATTTTACATTTTAGGATATAAATATGTTAAAAAAATTAAATAGAAAAAAAAGAAACAAGATGTTACTATATAATTGGCAGGGCCTTATTTCACCCACAGTACACAGCGTACTGAGCCACTTCTTGTTTGAGTTAATGAATCTAATGGGGTTAAAGAATTTATTGTTATGCTGCTGGTTTAGTACAGAATGTCTCCTGACTGAGGAACAGGTTTCTCAAGCTGAAAGCTGTTTGGCCAGAACGGGGAAATATACAGGAACAGGAAATGAAGGGAAGCTAGAAAGTGATCACTCACAGACAAAATAAATCAGGAAATAAATACAGGTGCAAAGAAAAGTGCCTGGGCCATTTCTATGTAAATAGAAAAAAGGAAAGTAAATTTCGATGAAAAAAAAGAATAATTTTTAAGTTTGAGAAGATGCAAATTTGCTAGAAAAAAAAAACGTGAGAATTTTTGATTTTGACATTTTTTTTGTTTTTTGAAAATGAATAAGGATAATCTGAAAATTTGTATTTTACTAGAAAATTTTGTTAACTTGTCAAACTCCTCGTTTTATCCAAAAATATCTGAAATGAATCTACAAACGTCTGAATTTTTTCTAGATTTTTAAAAACTTTTTAAACTCAGACATTTCCTTGTTTTTTTCCAGATTTCTGAAATTAATCTCGAAAATTCCTCCTTTTTTCCAGAACTTTCTTTCACTTTTTAAAATCAGAAATTTGCTTGTTTTTTTTCCAAAAAATGTTGTAAGATTTATCTAAAAAATATCTGAGTTTCTTCATCCTCTCAGCGATGACATCATTCAAGCTACAACCGAGTGGATGACGTCGAGGTTGGGGGTGGGTGAGCGGGATTTGAAGAGATGGATGAGGATATCTCTAATCTGGTTTGCAAATTCCTAACGCACACTCCGTTCCATGTTGACGGGGCGCTCTCAGCGACCCGTGGCAGTGGCAGATGGCGGACTGTCAATGCAGCGGTGTCGATATGTGCATGAGGAATGGAAATTGGTTGGGGTGGCAGCTGTTTAGCCCCTTCCTGCCCTTTTATTTCAACCTTAATGCTCTGGAAAGTGGTCGTCTGCCACTCTAGCTATCTTACCGCTTTTTAAAAATCACATCCGTCATCTGGGGTTAATTCTAAATATTAATATATCAAACTCCAGCAGCTATGATCCGCAGCTGATTGAGATTATCTTGGACGTGGAGATGGGAACAGAGACGGCTGACTTTGCTAATCTGGGTCTGGTACAGAACATCCACCTGGCTGAGCCGCGGCTAGCCACGGCCGTCAATTGGAGAGCAGAAGTAAACACCGCGATAAGGTCACATGGGTCGAGTGGTGCAAACAAACCCTTGCTGACCCCAATGCCAGTCATCTTGAGTCAACATAATAGGTGGGAGCTTTTACGTTCAGGTGTAAAAACTCACCACTGGACAAAGTGGTGGCCATCTGCGCTCGGTTACGGCTAATTCGTTTGGGGTCCTTGCCCCGGTAAGCCACCCAACCAAACTGGATTTCCCGTCCGCAAAGTAGTTTAGTTGGAACAAAAAGCTGCAGGGCTTTGGGTCAGAACGCCCAGCGGGACGTCCGGTTGCATCAAAGCGTCTCTGCGCCAAAAGTCCCAGTAGCAACAGAACGGAGCAGCCACTAGACAAGCAATCAACTTGTCATCAGAGGCTTAAATCAGGCTGGAGCAGAAAAGGTTTCTTCAAAGCAGAGCCTTAACAAACACCCCTCCTCCAACTGCTCTGTATCCAAAACCATCCTCCATCCCCCCTGCCCCGACTCTCCGCCTGTCTTACTTCTGGTAACAGTCTAATGAGGCAGAAGGACAGCAGAGTGCACGTGCCATCCTGCCCATTATGCACGCATTCACTGGCTTCCTCTCCCACAAGCAGCAAACCGCTGGAAAAATAACAGCCTGCCATAGGTCTGAGGGAGACGGAGCCGCTCTGCATGCGTACGTGCAACACTCCTCATGTATGTACTTTCTTTTCTTCCTCCCTCTCACTCGTCAGGGAGCTTTATGAGTGCTGTAAAAATATTTTCACCCTCAAGGAAACATGAGCTGCGACACATGTTAACCATTTTACCAAAAGCTGCTTCGACTCCTTGTTTTTCTGAATCATAACTGACATGTTACGCTTTTCCAAACATATACATACACGTTTACAAATCATCCTGTTAACATAATTGATCATTTTATGACACATGTATTCTGCATCTAGCTTCGATACATTTGACATTATTGTCAATCCTTAAACTTTTTATGTTATTTTTGCAATAACATACAATAAAAACACTGTAATTTTCAGTGCTTATGCAGAATATTTTGTTAGTAGGGTTAAGCGGCAGTGAGCTACAACAAGTGGGGGAGGGGCGGTGCTGTTACTGTTATACTGTTGGGGAAAAAAAACAACTCCTAAACCTTGAGAGTAGAAATGAAGGATTTCAAGCTCAGTTTGCGTCTTATAACCAGAGTTTGCTGCATTCCACCGTGTTTACCAACGTCACTGACTGCGCAAATATGAAGAACTAAAGCAATACTTTTCTCCAGCATGTGCTAAAAACGAATCAAAATTCATTTTGTGGAGAAATAAAAGACACTATTCTAAAAAAAAAAAAAAAAAGGGACCTCTTTCATTGAAACTTTTCAGGAAAAGCAAACCATAACCTTCAGTGATATAATGACCAAGCACTCTCATGTTGGGGTCCAACACACCGATCCCCCTCCCCCAAACTCGACCCCGTACGTGCTCACAGGCACTCGCGAGGTCCCTTGGGATGCAGGGGTCAGACCTGTCTACTGCCGCCTGCCAGCAGCTCTAGTTGGCTCACAGGGATATTCTGGGACGGAGTATTGATTGCAGGATAGTGGGAATGGTGTGAGAGGGGGCATCTGGGGAGGTCAACACATCCTAATGCCTGTCCAAGTGGAAAAACAACAGCCGGAAATGACATGTCAAGAATCTGCAATTCTTCTCACTAATTAATAGCCAAAAGGTTTGCAATTAATCCCTAATAAACATGAAGAGTTGTGCAGTCAGCTTGCGTATTCCTGACATCTGCAGCAGCAGTGCTGCTCTGTCATGGTGCTTGTTTACTTCCATGCTCTCAGCCTGGTCACGTTTCACCACAGCTTTGTGTTGCGTTCACACGCACCAGGGAAAAGACGGGAACACACAGTTCCGGAGCTCGCAGAAGCAGCAGGAAGTAAAGAAGGTCTAAAAACGTCCTTTTTGCTTTGTGACGTTCCAACAACATCGTGTTAATTTTTTAAATTTTTTTTTTTACAGGCACATTTTTTAAGCAAGCGCAACCGGTGCTAAGAGTTCGGAGCCAATGAGAAGCTGCTGGAGTTTCCTCCTACTTGTGTGCTTTGAAATCCACAGAGCTACTTTGAAGTCAGAGGAAATGCCTTCAGCCTTTTTTCACTTCACTATGTGAGAACCAGTTGTAGTAGCTGTTTAGTGTAGCATTTGTTAGTAATAAAAACACTTCAATTGGTATAAATGAAAGCCTCGAGTCAATTCATTCCCTACCCATACTTTACTCTCTAAACAGTCCCCAGTTAAATTGATCCCACTTTTCACCAGTTGACTCTTGTGGAAAACTAGACTAAATTAAACCCAAATCATCAGTTTAAATGTTACCAAGATCGGCATGAATCGACCCTCACAGGTGTCTCCAATTGTACCCAACTGTTACTAGAACAAAGAAATATCAAAAGAGCAAAGACCGGCCTCCTTACTCACCTTTGGCAGTGGTTGCAGTCTCCTTGAACCCCAAACAGACGTAAGGTGTGTTGTGTAATCCATTGATGCCCCCTTTGCAGCTGCTGGTGGGTTTAAAGCCAACCAGGTTTCCACATTTCTCCACATCCCTGTTTTCTAGTAGGTTCAAGGCGATGTAGTTCAGTCCGTTAGAGTAGCCGGTCGAGCTGTGGCGGGTCACGGGACTGCCATACTCCTCGTCGGAACCCTCACTGCTGCGGGACGAGATGTTCTCCACCGAGCTCGGCCTTTTCACAGCGTCGCCGCGTGCAAATGAGGGAAAGACCGGCGTCACTGTGGCCGTGGAGGAGAAGGTTTCTGAACTGTGGCGCCTTCGCCCTTGTGGATTGGCCCGGATGACCTTGGCAGAGCGGTCTGGGTCCACGGTTGAGGAAGTTGCTGCTCCAAGCAGGAAGACCCCAATCCGTTCAGGAACACCTTGGTCATCAAGAGATAGCCTCTTCTCCCTGCAGCTCTGGCTGCTGGAACACAGTGTTCAAAATAGCACAAACATACACAAACATTTTTAATAACTCCCTCATGTATTCAGAACATAAACTTGAAGTCTTTACTATACGCTTTATCCAATTTAAACTATATTGTATTTTCCTAAACGACTCATTTGATTTTCTTCCCCAGAAAACTGAGCATTTAAGAGGTTCAAGTCTGGACTGAAGTAACTTTAACATAATCATTGCATGAGTTTATATCCAGTACATTATGATGTAATATGACCATAAATAATACTGGAAAAGCACCATATTTCATCACATACCTTGAGTTCTGAGGAACAAGCTGTGGGGGTGAGCTAGTCATTGCGAATGTCATCTCAGTATAGTCATTTTTCACCTCATCGACAAAGCTTCGGGAGCTTTTCTCACACTCTACATGGTACACAACATCGTCCTCTGAGCAGGGGCATGAGGACAGCTCAGGCAGGGTATCCAGTCGCTCAGCTGGAGTGTCAGCCCCCTTGGGCGAGTGTGAGCCCAGCTCCAGGTTCATGTAGTCTGACAGAGATGACCGCCCCTGGCCCCCGCCGCTGGACCCCAAAGATGAAGACTGGCTCTCTGTGGATACGGTGGACGGTGGGGACGATCTGTTGCTGCTGAAGTCGATGTTGATGTACTCGCCGGGGCTGCGGGGCTCTAAGGGCAGGGGATGCTCATTCATGCTGGGAAGGGTCCTCAGGGTGTCCAGAGACAGCCTGTTAGGTCTCCCCATCCTCCCTCTGTAGGACAGATTCTCTGCTCGATGATGCCTGACTGGGGAGGGGACTGAGGGGCTCAGCGGTGATGTTTGAACTGCACACGGTTGCATTACTGAATAATAGTCTGACTCCCCAGTCTTCTGCCTTGAACTCTGTGGGCTCATTAACACATACTGGCCACTGTCTTCATTCTTGGATGACTGAAGTTTTGCAGGCAGTGTGAGGGAGCCCATCTGGTAAGCCGGCTTAATTGACGCTGGTTCCCCAGCGAGAGGGCTTAAGTAGTAATCAGGAGGGGTCTGCAGAGGGGGTGGGTTTCCAGGTGACATGTTCATGTATTCGCCGTGTCTGTCAGGGCTGTCCATGGAGGATTTGGAGCCGCACCACATTCTCATGTATCCGCTGTCTTCCAGAGAGCTGCTACAGGGAGAGTTGGCCTTGTAGCCATTGGTAGCTGCCTGGGGATGCACCCTGGGGTTGACAATCTGCTTTGGTGCTGAGACACACATGGGGCTCATGGGTACATAGTTATCCGTCTTGCCAGACTGAGGTGCTACACCTGGCGTCATGGGCATGTAACCATCATCGCCAAGGTTGCTACTGGAGCTCCTGGATGAACCAATTTCAATGTCCCCATAATCCTCAGGATAGCATACTTTGGGTGAAGCAGAGTGAGAGTTTTGCCCATGGGCCATCCTCATTAGAGTGTACTCATCCAAGGAAGCAGAGGACAATGGAGTCACCACCTTCTGTTGGCGTGGTGTGGTGAGGGAGTGTGTTCGCTTCCTGTATGCCTTGTCACAATTCTGACTCTCGATCCCACAGCTGGACCTGCTGCCGTTAGCCCCCTCCATTAGCATGTAGCCGCAGGGGTCGCTCAGGTCACGGGATGGAGGTGTGCTGGACAGGGAGTCAGGAGTGTCACTGCGAGTCAGAGTGAGAAATTTGTGTTCACCTGGGCTGGAGCTGAAATCATCACAGAGAAGGAAGCCAGTGTCGCTGAGGGAGCCAGATATGGAGGCGCTGCAGCTGAAAGGACGTCTGGCTTTGTCTGGAGTGGAGACCCTTGTTCCTCCCCTGGGAGATGAGCTGATTGGGCTGGAGGCGGCAGGAGGAGAGTTGGACATTGGCATTGAACGACTGTGATGGAGATTGGATGCAGACTCCAGTATCCTGCAGGTGCGTCCATTGCTAAGGGTGTGGGACCTCATGAGATGATATCCAGAATTGGGACTGGTGGGACTCTCACCCACTGGTATGGACATGGACACTGGCCGGGTTACGCTTCCATCTCCCTCACTGGCCGTCCTTATCCGACAGGAGGTGAACTTCCTCCCTGGGGATGTGGCAGCCATGCTGTCGGTTCTGGATCTCCTCACCAGGCCGGTCTGACTTGGGGGGAGGTTGTTGAGGTTGCGCCGGGTGGGCACAGAGATGGGGTTGGTGCTGGCTGACTGGCTTTTGCTCCTCGGCCTGAATTCAGAGAGCTCCTTCATCGCCTTCATTGCCTCCAGGATGGTCTCATGGATATTCTGCGCTACCACTGAATCCTCTGCTTGCATCCAGAACTCCCCTGGCCCGGTTACTGCTGATCTGCCCACCTCTATGAAGAAGAAGCTGTCGGAGTGGCCACATCTTCTGATGTTCATGAGTTGGAGGTTGACAGCTGGTGTCTCAGAGTTCAGCTTGACGAAGCTGATGTTTCGGTTGGATAAACACAGCCTGTAGACTCCAGTGAGGTTTTTGATCTGACCCAAGCCTCTGGATTTCAAGTTGACCTGCCACACCTCCTTGTAGGTAGCTGTTGCAGGGGTAAGCTGTCCGTAAGTGGTCTCCTCAAACCCCACTAAAGAGGATGTGGAAGCAGGGCTGTCAAACACTTTGCTCTCTGCTATTAAATCAGACAGAACGGTGTACCAGCTCTCCTGCTCCTGCTCGTTTTCTGCAGCCACAGCAAAGTATTCGTCCTTGGTGTAGAGGGCGATGAGGTGCTTGTGTTTGGCATCGGCGCGTTTGTTTACGCACAGACAGGAGTCCAAAGTTATGACGCGTTTGGCTGCGGACTTATTTCTCCATTTCTTCTCGCTTTCATAATACTCCAGCCTTGCGGGACAGCGCTCCATGGACTCCCGGAGCACAAAAAAACGCCTGTGTCCGTGTTTCTGCTTCCTCAGGTAGCCGCACTTCTTCACGTCATTCGTCCCATTAGATAACAGGTGTCCTCCCGTCGCCGGAGGACTTGCCATTTCTTCGGAATAAGAGTAAAAAACGCTCACAGTAAAAAGAAAAGACCGCAAAAGGTTACCCGTTTACTATATTCCACAGCGGACAAGAAAGCCCGCTGCGGTAAAAACAACAGAGCAGTGCGCGTAGACCAGTGACTGCTCTGATGCTGGAGAAAAACAACATGTGACGCTGCTGCTCTAAAAACAGAATAAAACACAGAGTCATAGGGGGCGGGGCGGGGCGGGGCGTCCTGCAGGAGCAGCACCATAGAAAAAGATAAGAAGAAATCGCTTTGCAGTCCTTGTACCGTAGGAAAGACACGTCAGCGCGTCCACCATATTGTGAGAGGCAAGTTCTCCCAGGAAACAGTATTTTCCTTGTAAAATTCGTCCTAATAAAAATTGTATCAACCATTTTTTTATATACAAATAAAACATGTCAAATAAAACGCTTAAAATTTACTTAAGGTTAATGGTTTGAAAATATATTGATCCACCACCCTTATTATTATTATTATTATTATTATTATTATTATTATTGTTGTTGTTGTTGTTGTTATTGTTGTTGTTGTTGTCGTCGTCGTTGTTGTTGAGAAGTCGTCACTTCTAGCTAGGAAATATTTGTGAGGCCTAAGGAGCTAGTCAAATGGAACGTAGTACCATGACATTCTTTTTATTCATGCATTTACTTCCTTTTAATTAATTAATTGATTAATTTATAAATTAATTAATTTATTTAATGTTTTTTTATGTATTTGCTTATTTATTTTGTAATTTGTTTATTGTTTATTTACTTAGTCATTTATTAATTTATTCATTTGTTCATTCTCTAATTTGAAACTGCTAGAAACGCCAATCACAACATGGCGGCGACGCTGGCGGGTAACTGGGGTTGCTCTTGCGGCTTCTACTCTACAAAATCTACAATCTGCGCACGTCCATCATAGGAAATCTCGCCGCTCATTGGCTGATTCAACCATTCAAAACAGACAATCCCCCCCACCCCCCAGCCTGCCCCCGCTTTCCCAACGCTTCACTCTCGCACACAGAAACAGAAACCGAAGCATCACACGCCGGTGTAAATAACTCCGGTAAATCCCACGGCAAAATGAAAGCGAGGTGCAAAACAGAAAAACACATTCCAGAGGCTTGTTTTGGCACATTTGTGAGTCACCTGCTAATCTCGCAGATCAATTGTTAAAAACACATTCCTGAGTATTAAATGTTGTTTTGAAGTGTGTTGGGGTCATTTGGATTAATGAGGAATTTGAAATGTGCAACAGAAATGATGGGTATTGATTGTACTCATTCATTTGTAAAGGCCGTGAGACTGTAAACAACCCTGACGTCCCAGTTGTTATATAAGGACTGTTGTGGCCTATTTTTAAACCTGTGGGTATCCCTAACCAACCGGAACATTGTGTTTCCCATTTCAGTTCTTCAGCATCCCTGCTCTAATCTGAACTGGTTGAAGCACTGGTTCAGCATATTATCCACTTTTTATTCTCTTATGTTTATGCTTGCACTTTGCTGTATCAGTACAAAATGATCCATATGAATGAAAAGCAGCCGTCTCACTCACTCTTCAGCAACTGCGTCAGAGGTTTCAGTCGGCACTGCCATAATCTGAAGCAATGCTGCCATCAGATGGCTGCTGGGCTTCATCCCACATGTGTGCATGCAAGTTTTCTAGTCTGAGCTTCAGGAAGAAGGGTGGCATTTTTGTTTACTATGTGGATCACAAAGACAAACAGAGAAGCTGTGAAATGACTGCTTTGAGACATCTGCTCATCAGATCATCCTGGTAATTATGTCAGCAATTCCGTCCATGATCTCCAGGATCATGAAATCATATCCATGTAGGGATTGTTTTTATTTTTGTATTAATCCCCCAACAAGCAGATTACACCTCAAACTCCAAGGTGTCGGAGTGAAGAGGGTCTTAGCATCCCAAAAAGCAACAACCACAAATATTCTCCAGATTAAGGCTAATCCTGACTAGTCCCAATCACTATTGTTCTCAAAGTTGGACTCCTGGTCCTCTTTTGTTTTTGTTTTGCACAGGAGTTAATTTAGAAGGACTTAACCTCCATCTCTGCAGCAGCATGTGGTTTTGTGAAAGCAAAACCGTAAACATGCAAGATAAAGTATCAAATTCAGTCAAAAAAAAAAAAAGATTATTGTTCCAACAACCAGAGAAAAACAGAAAGCTAAAACAATAATAGCACATATTTAATATGTTTTTTAGTTGGCTTCCTGTCTGGCTGAGCCCAGACTGGAAATATCTATAATCATATACACTTCCACTTTTATACTGATGATACATAAAAATGTTGACCCAAATCAGTTAACTACACTTTAAGCCTTAGACCATTTGATCAACCTAAATTATCATTTAGACATCCATATGCCGACAATTTTTCATGTTTCTTTCATAAAAACAATATGAACATGTGGATTAGATAGTTGTGCATATTTGTTTAAAATTTCTGTGCAGAATTTCTCCAGAATTTCTCCAACAACTGTTACAGCACGTTAAAAATAATTTAAATTTTTAGTTGCAACATATGAGAAATTCAGATGTTTTCCTTTGCTCAAAAAATACAAAATGAAAATCTAATTACTCTCAGAATAAAAATATTTTACAAAGAATATTTCTAAGTAAATTAATATTTTGGATATATATATATATATATATATATATATATATATATATATATATATATATATATATATATATATATATATATAAAAAAAATATATATATATATATATATATATATATAAAATATATATATATATTTTTTTTTTTACTCCAGACCAATTTTGTAAAAAAAAAATAAATAAAAAAAACCGGCTGACACATCAACCAGACTTCTGCTTGTGGTAATACTGACATCTAGGGGCAAAAAGACAAACACATTTAATTTTAAAAATCCACTCAAAAATAAGAGCGATATTGAAATTAAAATTTTATTCTGTATTTTATGATTTATTGTGATAATACGGAGCCCTCCAGGGGACATGGGGATTTATTTTTCTTTTGCGTCCGCTCGCAATAATCTGATCAGTTATGCGGCATAATTGAATACCATAAGCCTTTCTTGTGGTGGCCGCCGCACTTTCTGCTTTAATACTAGGTTATGCAAGGTTTTTCCATGAATGTCAATCTCTCGTTGTGAAATTTATATATTTTTCTTTAGTATAGAAAGGCACAATATATAAATATAAATAGAAACTTTGCATAAGTAGGAAAGAAATAAAAAAATACATCCAAACTATTTGGACTATTTTTGAGCTATTATCGCGGGGTAATAAGTAATCTAACAGTTTTGATTGTGTCTCTTTTAGTCTGAATGGTTTAAAGGGCTGCTTTCTGATTCACACCTGACTAGAGCTGACTCACCTGAGGCTCCGCCCCCTTCCAGGTGGCATTAAACACCTTTACTTCCATGTTTTCCTCTCTTTGTCTTCATGGTGATCTGAGCTGTGAAACTCTGAGTTCAGATTTGAATTTTTCGGATCTTTTCTGAGTTTTCAGCTAATTTCAAGTCAACATTTTATTGCAGGAAATCGTTTCAGGAAAGAACCAGAAGATTCAGGAATCTGGGAGTTGTGACTGTAGCCGACCTGAACACTGAGCCCCCAGAGCGCCCCCTGCAGGACCTGCTGCACCATTAGCCAGACAGAAAGGACAGTTTTATACATGTTATTCTAATTCTATAGATTTAATTAATCAAGATTTGATAAAAAAAAAAAAAAAAAAGGTTCTCATCAGGTTTTGAGATCAGAGTTTCTGTGGGACATCCAGTTTTAAACTGGTTAAACTGGTTTCTGTGATGGAAGCTGAAGTTTCTCTGCAGTTTCCAGTAAAGCATCTTTTTATCTGTGGAGCTTTGAGGAACATTTTCCTGTCAACAGAAGAAGAAGCAGAGAAAAGAGGGTTGAAGTGTCTCTCATGATTCAAAGCTGAACTGAAAATGATTCCCATGTTTCCATTCTCAGACCATTTCTGGGTCCAGGATAAAAATAAATCAGAAAAAAGATCAACTTTCCAGTTGAGTCCAGTTCAGATCAAAACTCCATGAAGCCTCTAAATTAGCAGTTCTCAACGTGGGCGGTACCGCCCCCCAGGGGGCGTTCAGAGGACGGCAGGGGGCGCTGGCGGACATTTTTACAAAAGGGGGGCGCTGGGATGCCTTTGGGGGGCGTTTGGTAGAAGGTAAACTTTACACCTTAAACCTACAACAATGCCAGTTTAGACTTTGAGCAACTTGGTAAAACTGTATTGTGTAACATTAAATCATGCTTGGCTGCAAGTATTGATGGCAGCTCTTCTTCTATTCAGTGTTTGTTAGCTTCTGTTAGCTTCTTGGCGCAGCTCCGTTCTCCTGCTACTGGTAGCTAAAATCACAATACCCTCACTGTGTATCCCTCTGAAAAATGAACACATTTAAATAAAGAAATCCCTCCATGGGTGACACCACGATAGAGAGCGTTCATTTTATAGCGTTAACACCGGTGCTGTAAGTGGTCCGGTATGAAACGGGGGTGATAGAACAACGGTACCGCAGCACTTTTAAATGTCAATAATCAGAATGCAGAAATTGCTTCCGTTGTTTTAAAAGGTTTATGTCGGTCTGCCTTTTCCCCATCGATACGTTTCCCGACCGCCCTGCACCTTAGGGGCTTAAAAAAAAGACGCGCACATTGCGCAAAAATCTGAAACAGGAGAAGCGGGACATAAAACGGAGCGATGAACTAGATGTGAATTATGGCATAAAAACAAAGAATCCGACTCTGAACAGTGAAAAAATCAACACATGATGTGAAACATATGACGATTAGGCTGCGCAGCAGGTGATGAGTGAGGATTATTCGTCTTATATTATTCGTCTTATAATGGATAAATTATAAAATAAATGTAGCAACAGGAAAGAAACTAAAGTGGACATAGCAATAAACCAAGAGAGGATAATACTAATCAAATAAAACTAAATGGAAATGAATGAATAACAAAATGCAAGAATAAACTAAGAAACTAAAGTAAATACAAAGGAATAAACTGGTATGGCAAGACCTTTCGAGCAATAACTAATACAGAAGACTGTATGGCAAGAATAAACAGACACTATTTCCAGATAAAAAGTAAAATAATATTGTTGAAATGTCATGGGTTTGTTGAGACCATATCTAGTACTGGGAATAAATATATCTTACAGACCATAACAGTAAAGAACTGATCACTTATTTATGTTTTTAATTATATTTGATATGTTTATTTTTTTCAATATTTTTCATGTCAGTGTTAATGTCATGAGGCTGATGACTCCATGACTCTTTGAATTTGACTTATTAGGATTTGTTAAGAACCAGATTTGTTCTTTGTAATTTCTGTCCAGTAAAACTATTAATCTATAAATCAATAGGCAGGTCTATATAAAGATATAATCCATGTTTCTCATATTTGTACGGCATTAAAAGGACCTGGAACTTTTGTTTTTCCACTGAAAGCTCTGGTTTGCACAATAAATGCCATGTGGGTGAAATTTTATGAATGATACTATGATGTCCCATTCTCCTGAAGGCAGCACAGAGCTGCACCACCAGAAACTGACAAACACTGAAGAGAAGAAGAGCTATGATTAATGTAGTTACAGTTCTATCCATGTTTTAATGTTGCAGAGCTCAGTCGTTTTGCAAATAGTTCAAAGTTTAAACTGGCATGTTAAACATCTTTTATCTGGTCATTTTGTGCAATATTTAACAACTAGAAAATGGCACAAAATAGGAATATTTTTTCCACTCTGATTGGCTGCTGTTAGACCTACTGATTTCGACTTGAATGTTCATTGCATTTTTCGTAGACACTTGTGAAAATAATTTCTATTTCCATGACTTTTTTGTTCTCTGGGAAATTATTTTTGATGATAAATACAGAAACAAGCATAAAAATCAAAACATCTACAACAGTGATAGTAATATTAATTATAA
The DNA here is from genome assembly GCF_904066995.2 of Poecilia reticulata. Taxonomy (NCBI): domain Eukaryota; kingdom Metazoa; phylum Chordata; class Actinopteri; order Cyprinodontiformes; family Poeciliidae; genus Poecilia; species Poecilia reticulata. The sequence goes on from NC_088831.1 coordinate 10,866,058, forward strand.
AATAATGGTCAGTGCAAAGTAGCCTACAAATTCTTTGGTAGGGGGCGGTGAGGGACCTGGATAAAGGCTAGGGGGGCGCTGGCCCAAAAAAGGTTGAGAAACACTGCTCTAAATGGAGCCCAGTTTGAATCGGATCTTTATTGATCCAAAGAGACAAACAATATCAGGCACTAAATGACAGACATGAGAAAATAAACAGGAGGAAAATCTTGTAGGTCAGAGGTCATCATCATGATCCAGTCAGAGTCTCTTTAGACTCAAACTGCTGCAGCTTCAACCTCTGAGGATCAGCAGGACACAGAGACCGTTCTCTACTTTACAGAGATCATCACCTCAACCTGCAGAGAGAAGAAGGATGGAGAGAGCAGATCAGTGAGTGTTTCCAGCCTCTCCAGCAGCAGTCAGTGACGCAGCACATCCAGTAGATGGTTTCCAGGCTGCAGTCAGACTGATCTCAGAGCTGTGACCAAGATGAACCTGATCAGTTGTTTCCTGTTGAACTGAGAGAACAAACAGATCTGAGATCAGATCTGCTGCTGCCACAGTTTGATGAATGAGGACCACTGTCTCTAGACATGATGGACGGCTGGACGCTGGAGTCCAGCTGGACTTCCTGGAGACATGGACACAGTAACAACACTCATCTTCACACCAACACAAACACAGGAACACAGCAAGCTGCTGCTCCTCTGATTGGCTGATTGCTGTCTCTGTGTCCAATCAGGAAGCCTGAACCATTCTCCTCCCAGTGAGAAGCTGCAGCTTTACTGGGAACACTGGAGCTTTGCTTTGATTCTAACTGGGTTTAGTTCAATATGCTGACAGCAGCTGGACTCACTACAAACATTTACTTACTGTAAAGTCTTTACAAGATCCTTCAGCTGCTGAACATCTGAATCCTTCAGGTTGTTTCCTCTCAGGTTCAGTTCTGTCAGCTGGAGGCTGTTGGACTTCAGAGCTGAGGCCAGAAAATCACAGCTGATCTTTGACAAACTGCAGCTCCACAACCTGAATAAAGAATAAAAGATGTGAGCTGAAGCCAACAGGATGCAGGTGAACCAGTCCAACAGAACCAGTTAAAGATTCTCATGAATATTAAAGCCCTGCAGACTTCACAACCAGAACCAGAACCTGGTACTGGGTCATGTTGTGTTGGAGGATTTTAGTCAGTAAAATCATTCCAGGTTCTGATCAAAGTGTTGAAGCATCAATCATTGATTATTGATTTGTTCCTGTCAGATTCCAGCAATTCACTTTTCTAGACTGGGTTGAATGACCTTTGACCTGCTTCACATGAGGGGGATTTCTACACACTGGGGGTCCGAATGCTGTCCTGTTCTGACCTCAGGTCAGCAGGTCCAACTCAGTTACACAGAGGGACTAAATTAAACTCTGGATCCAAGTCCAGGAACAAACTCAGAAAATATTTATTAGAACAGAAGATATGAACTTTGATTTATGATCAATTATATATAATTATTCACAGAAATATCAATAATTATATAATTACATACATCAATCTCTCCAGTCTGCAGCCTTCAGTCTGTAGAAAACCACAGAGCTCCTTCACTCCAGAATCTCCCAGCTTGGTTCCGCTCAGGTCCAGTTCTATCAGATGGGTCGGGTTGGACTTCAGAGCTGAGAACAGAGACGTCCAGCTGGTCTCTGACAAACTGCAGTACATCAATCTGAATAAAGAATAAAAGATGAGCTGAAGCCAACAGGATGCAGTTAAAACTGAAATATGAACAAATAATAAAATGTAGAAAATTAATTTCCCTGAATGTAAAAGAAACATGATGAACTGATTCTAACATCTGATCCAGTCAAACTGGTTTAAAGAGTCCAAACCAGCAGAACCAGAACATTTTATCAACAAAGAAACTCAAAGTTTTCTATGAGCAGCAGCCTGGATGAGGTGAGCTATTTCTGCTGGTTCCTGATCATCAGCTGGAGACCCGACTTGGTAACCGGATCAGAACCACACAGTTTATTCATTAATGGCCTTGGGTTCTTCTTAAAGCTGCTGAAAGCCAATGGAGGCCATTATTTCCTAAGGAGACGTGACCTGATGAAGCTTCATCACAGAGACGAGGCTCCAACCGACTGACAGCTGTCAGACTGAAGAGGACGGTTCCTCTCTGACCCGGCCCAACAGAACCACAGCTTCAGGACAAAGTGAGGAACCTGCTGCTGCTGCAAACCTCACTGTCATTCAGTTAATCTAGATTTGATTTTCTACAATCAGTCACTTCTTAGATGTTTCATTAATGATGATTTGAACTGGTCAGTGTTTGTGGCTCGACTGGAGGAAAACATTTCATTCTGGATGTAAAGATGAGAATCAGAAATAAAACAATCTGAATCTTTACAAACCAAACTGAAACATCTCCATCATTAATTAACTTCATTTGAATTATTTTACTCATTTTGTTCATCAGTCAGAAACATTTTAAAACTGAAAAACAAAGTTCAATAATCTCAGTCTGAAATAAGAAAATAATTCATTTATAAGGTAAAATGAGTTGAGATTTTATTCTGACATTTGAACAAAAGGTTAAAGGTTGTTTGAAAAGAAAACATTATTAATTAAGCAAAGAATTAATGTATCAATGAATGATTTTATTGGATAAATAGAGAAAACAAACCTCAGATTCTTCACTTTACTGACTGAACTCTCAAGGATCTCAGACACATTCTTCATATCAGAGTCTCCACCTCCATGTATGTCGATCCGACTTATTTCCAGTTCAGTCAGATCTGGGTTGGACTTCAGAGCTGAGGCCACAACTTCACGTTCAGCCCTTTGGATCTTACAGCCACCAAGTCTGTGATGAGAGAAGAAATAAATTCAGTTCTAAAGAAATCAATCTGGATCATAAACAGACTAAAATCTGATAACAGTGATGTCATCATGATATCATCTGATCAAAATCTGATCATCAGTTTACTGAGTTTGACCCGACAGAGATTCTGTGCAGTTCCTGACTAAAGTCCTGGTTCTGGTTCTGGTCCAGGCTTTATGTCCTCAGACCTTCAGCTCAGTCAGATGTTGAAGATCTTCTATCATCTGTGAAGGAAAGTTCAGTTTCTCTGCAGCATCAGAGCCTCAAAGGAGCTGCAGCAGCTGATGAAGAGGCTGACTGAGCTGAATGCAGGAAACTACTGGAGATGACGGAGAGGAGGAGGAACTGCTCACAGCTCTGACTCACACTGACTTGGACTAGACCGTTTGGCTCCTTGAGATCTTCCACCAAGCAGGAAGTGAGTTATAAATGAAGTGAGCAGAGCAGGAAGTCCAGCCTGCTGTGGACCTCTGGCATCTCTGGGTTTGTTTAGCCCATATCTGCTGCTGCAGCATCTAGAATCCTCCTCATCATTAATAATAGTAGTATATTCTATAGAAACGTGGCTCCCAGCAGCAGGTCATTAAATGCTGCCACAGAGGAAACTGGGAGCAGACCAGACACATGATGCTCCCAGTTGTGTCTCCGTTCATCTGCTGGATTTGATGCTTTAACAAAGTAGAAAGTGGACAGTCGTCAACCTGCTTCAGCTAAAAGCTTCAGATTGTTCTGGTCGTCCTGCAGAGCAGCAGCAGAACCGGTCCTGCTGCTCCTTCAGGTCTGGACCGTCCTCTGTTGACCTGAGAGGAACTGGGACAAACTGGTTGGAAGAGGGACACATGTCTCTGCAGTGGTCTGTCCATCGTCTCAGAGGAACAAAGGTTTGGATGTCAGAAGAAATTGTTGCTAAACTCCTAAAGAGCTGAAGAGCAAAACCCCTGGAGGAGACGGAGCGTTTGGGTCCAGCAGCATCTTCATGGTGAAGCAGTGAAAGTTCTCCAGGAACTAAAGAGGCTGGGATGTCTAAAGAGTTGAAGCTCATGTCTCTGCAGCTCTTCATGGAGGACAGCTAACAGCTTCAACAAAGGCTGCAGATGAAGAGTTGATGAGGAAAATGGTTCCAGCTCTGGAAGCAGAGTTCTCAGAGCTTTGGGAGGATCTGACAGAAACTAGGATTTTTTCTGGAACCAGACAACAATCACCACATTTTGGTCTCTTAAAGTTTATAATTAATGCAATGGTTTATTTTAATGGTTCAATTTTTCATTAAAACTTAACAATTATTTTATAAAAACAGTCAAAGATCCTAAAAGGTGAACTATGGAGCAGCAGCTCAATGAGTGAAGAGTTTAAAGTTTAAAAAGTCTCTCTGGCTGATTGGATCTTAGAGAAAATAGACATTTTCTAGAGTTCAGGGTTTTCTATTCATTTCAACCTGAAAACTGATAAAAAGTTAAATATTTTTAAGTGATCAAAATGTCTAAAAACCAGAAGCTGCGGCTGTCCTGGATGAACATGTTTAGATGTTTGAATGGCTGAAATCATCCAGAGGATGAAGGAAGTAGTTAAAGACCAAAAACATCCAGAATCAACTTGAAGAAAGAAGAAGAAACAGGAGGACAATAGTGCTGAATCAGCATTCACACAATGAAAACATCTGGACTCACCGAGCCTTTCTGCAGTTCCTCACAGCTGGAACCAGTCTCCGTCGCCCACCTGATGATGTGTTGTACTTCTCCAGGTCCAACTCATCCAGAACCTCTGACATCTGCAGCATGAAGGCCAGAGCTGAACAGTCAGTCACTGAGAGTTTCTTCCCTGAATCCAGCAGCCGTTGGATTTCCTGATAAAATGAGATGTCGTTCATCTCCATCAAACAGTAGAAGATGTTAATGCTTCTGTCAGCAGAGATTCTATCAGTGTTCATCTCCTTCAGGTTGGTGATGATTCTCTGTATGGTTTCTGGACTGTTCTCTGTCTGACCCAGCAGATCTTGTAAGAGTCTCTGGTTGGGCTCCACAGTGAGACCATGAAGGAAGCGGACAAACAGGTCGAGGTGGCCATTTTCACTGCTGAGGGATTTCAACATGACTTTCTTCATGAACTCATCTAGAGATGTTTCATTGTATTCTTCTCCTAGGAACGTCTTGATCACCTCTGACCTCCTGCTGGTGAAGCAGTGGAGCATGTAGACTGCAGCCAGAAACTCCTGGACGCTCAGATGAACAAAGGAATAGACAGAGATGTTGCGCGTTCCTCTCTCCTTTTTAAACATCTGAGTGAAAACTCCTGAGAACAACGCAGCGTCTTCGATGTTGATGCCACAACGTTTGAGGTCTTTGTCATAGAAGATCAGATTTCCCTCCAGCAGCTGATCTAAAGCCAGTCTTCCTAGAGAGTCAATCAGCTTCTTGTTCTCTGGAGCTTCTTCAGTTCCTTCTTCATACTTTTCCTCCTTGATTGTGAGCTGAAGCAGCAGGAACTCTATGTACATCTCAGTCAGGGTCTTGGGCAGCTCTCCCCCCTCTCTGGTCTCCATCATTTCCTCCAGAACTTTAGCAGTGATCCAGCAGAAAACTGGGATGTGACACATGATGTGGAGACTTTTTGATTTCTGGATGTGGGAGATGATCCTGCTGGCCTTCTCATCATCTCTGAATCTCTTCCTGAAGTATTCCTCCTTCTGGGGGTCAGTGAACCCTCTGACCTCTGTTACCATGCCAACACACTCACCAGAGATCTGATTGGCTGCTGCAGGTCGTGTGGTTATCCAAAGGAGAGCAGAGGGAAGCAGGTTCCCCCTGATGAGGTTTGTCAGCAGAACATCCACTGAGCTGGACTTTGAAGGGTCAGTAAACATTTTAGTCTTTTGGAAGTCCAGAGGAAGTCGACTTTCATCCAGACCATCTAAGATGAACAGAACCTTAAACTTTTTAAAGCTGCGGATTCCTGCATCTTTAATGTCTTCAAAGAAGTGATGAATCAGTTCCACCAAGCTGAACTTTTCTTCTTTCAGTACATTCAGCTCTCTGAAGGTGAATGGAAATATAAACTGAATGTTCTGGTTGGTTTTGCCTTCAGCCCAGTCCAGAGTGAACTTCTGTGTTAAGACTGTTTTCCCAATGCCAGCCACTCCCATGGTCATCACTGTTCTGATTGGTTGATCACTTCCAGGTGGGGTTTTAAAGATGTCTTCTCTTCTGATTGTTTCTTGTTTCCTGGATGCTGTTTCAATCCGTCTGACCTCATGTTCCTGGTTGACCTCTCTAGTTAACCCCTCTGTGATGTGGAGCTCTGTGTAGATCTGGTTCAGAAAGGTTTGATTTCCAGGTTCAGCGATGCCTTCAGAAAGACTCTGGAACTTCTTCTTCAGATGGTCTTTAAGCTCCTTTTGACACCGAACATCAAAATCTGAAGAAAAAACCCAATAAAAACAATTTCTGATATTATAAGAAGGGTTTGTGTATGAACTTCTATGATGGAAAAACAATTACAGAAAACGAATTATTTTTCTACCAAGGAAAGTAATTCCAATTTCAGTCATTGAGGAAATATAAAATTATAATTCTGATTTTCTGAATAAAACTCCCACTGAGGCGATGGATAAAAACAGCACATAAATAAACCAGGTTCTTGCTGCACAGACTTGATTCAATCAGTTTTGCTCATTAAAAGCTGCTCATGATTTTTTTCCTCTGGTTGAAGGTTTCAGTTAATCAGACATGTTTCCCACAGAACGACCTCTGACCTCTGAGCTTCAGAGTTTTGTCAAAGTGTTTAATTTGAAATGTCATTCTTTTTAGCAGTGTGTGGTGGAAAATGACTACAAGTTAACATCTGCTGATGATGTTATATGAAATGCTTGTGAACTCTCACCACAGTGAAGTTATTTGGTTCCATGAACCAGGTTGGGACTCGTTTCCCACAGCTGCATGAGAACCAGACTGTCTCAGCCATTGTTTTGGACTCTTTATCCTGGTATAAACTCATGTGTGTCTCTGCCTGGCAGAGTTTTTCATCCAGACCTGCTTCATCACTGATTGTCCTACAAGCTCTGAGTTCTGCACAATTCACAAATAAACCTGATTGAGTGATTTCATCTGAACAGTGCTTGGTCATAATTTTTCCCACAACACAGTTTCTGCAAGCTGGAAACAAAGAGCCAAACTGGCCACTTTATTAGGTACACCTGTCCAGTTGTTAATGGTTGGAGGTTTTAGAAAGGCAGCAGGAGCTGAGATGAAATCTTGTTACAGTCAAACACATGAAACCTTAAAAGCCTTAACCATTAGATGCAATAATAGACTGAGAAACATTTATTTCAAATGTAGAAAAATAAAAAATAAAAAATATTGTTGCCTGTTCAGTTTTGATAAAAACCAAATATTCATCATCATCCTGCATTTCTTTTATTTTACTTTAGTTGTTGATGGATTTAGCCCCATCTAATATATTAGACATGTTTACTATTGTTCACATTATGAAAATGTTTTTTGATTTTAATTATTATTACTTTGTAATATAGTTTGACTGAATTTTGCTCAAAATGTATTTCTATAAGAGCCCAGATGAACATATGAATTTGTCGAGCTGGAAAACTATTGAACTAACAAAAGCAGTGATGGGTCCAGCAACACCGATGTGTCGGCGCATGTTAGTCGGCGCATACACTAATGGCAATACAAAGTAAAAAAAAAAAGAAGAAAAAAAAGTATCGACTTAATTATAAAACTAATCAATTAAATGGATAAAATGATGCAACAGATTCAACTTAAATACAATAATTGTGACTCAACACGTTCGTCTTGGAATAGCTTTACAAATAGAACTTTAAATAGTTCTTTAAAGGCCGTAGATGGACGGTAGACAGTCGGAGAGTTCATGTCATGCAGATCAGCAGCAGTTTATCATTTATTGGCCCTCAATGTTGGTGCTACTGCATCACAGTGTGAATTTGGTAGCTGTCTATGTGTTTCTGAAGGTTCTTCATCTGTAGCTGAATGTTACATTTTTATGTTCTGGTTACAGGAATTAATACTAAAACGGGTTTTTATCTTGTGCATTGCTGCTATGTTTGTTTTTTACAGTATTTTACGGTAAATATAAAGTTCCCAAAGTTTATATTTCATGAGCAGCAACCAGTCACCACAGGTGATGTTTAAATAAAAAAGCTGCTGAATCCAGAACGTCATTGAGCTCATGTGACTGTTTGATTAAGATTTTCTGTATTTGTTCGTTTCTCTTGTTTGATTTCAGTTGAATTCATTTTCACATGTAATCATGTTTTAATTATTCAACATAATAGCAGAATTGTTGTAGAAATCCTCTTACTGCTCTGCAGACGGTCAACCAGCTCCTCCTGCTTCATCTTCCTCAGGAAGTTCAGGGTGATCTTCATCACCGCCTCTCTGCTGCTCCTCCTCTGCCCTTCATCCTCACCCCTCATCACCTCCTCATCCTCACTCTGACCCTCTGAGCATTCTGGGTCATCTTGACTCAGAACCTTTTGGATCTTCTTCAGCTCGTTCTTCACGAATGTGACAATGTTTTCCTCCAGCAGCTGGAACAGAATGAGAAGATATCAGACTAGATCTGAACATCAGGTCCATGTTGGACAGACCGACAGTCCTCTGGTCTACAGACTGAACAGAACCCATGTACAGACCATAAATATGGAGTCCAGCTGTGTTTGGTGCTGCTGGACAGACGGATCAGTGGGAACCTCTGAGCTCTGCAGATCCTCTCTGTGGAGGAACCAGGACAAATGAACCAGAATCTGTCTGTCCACACAGAGACAAACTTAGATGATGCTTCTCTGCAGATTGGAGGCAGAATTAGCTTTAAATAGTTCTTTAGTTTTTTAAAAATGGCAGCACAGGTTCCATCGGTGTTTAACTTGGGAACACTGAGATATTTTAGGATCTGTTTTCTGATGATTGGGACTGAAACGCTGAAAGAAAGACAGCAGCAAAAGTCTGTTTGGTTTAAATATCCAGAACAGAATAAAACATCCACCTTCTTTATGCAGAAAGAATTAAATTAGCTCTGATTTTAGAATTCAGCCCAAAATTATTCATACCCTGGCACATTTAATTTTTATTAAAATCAGTAAATTTAAAAGGAAAAAAAAATGTAATTCATCCTTTTCTCCATAATCAGAGAATTACAGGAATCAACCGTTTTAATCTTGGAGCTCCACTAATGTTTATCCACAGATTCTCAACATTGTATCGGCATTTCTTTAGATAAATTCATAAAATGCTCCAACAGGTGGTTTCCACAGAGCTGGAATCTAAGAGCAGCAGGTGATGCAGCTCTTAGATCATTAAATATTTTCTCCCTATTAATAAACTTTCACATCTTGTTCTGCAGCTGCAGAGTTTTCTAGGTTCCTCTTGTCTCCCAAATGTTGCCAAAGACCCAGAAAGTCCCTTAAAACATTCAATCATGATGACTTTTTAAAATAGAAAACAGAAAATCAAATGTGACCAGAACTGGTATATTTTATGATCCTGTCAGTAGAACATTGAACAGAACCTTTGGACCCGACTCGTTGCTGCTGAAGGCTGGTCTGATTTAAACTGAATTTTAAAGTCCTTTGACTGGTTGCTCTTCCATGACACACAGCTGGGCTCAGCTGCATGACTCCTGTAAATTAACAAAAATGTCATATTAGAAATGAATTGGTGACAAAAAGCCTCCCTGATTGTTTTCCAATAATCACATTAATATATTTGTATAAAATCGTCAAATTTCAGAGGAGAAATATTTCTTCAGGTGGTAAAAGGCCGACTTTGTAAAGGTAATATTTGTTGGGCTCACATGAACATTTAAAACATTTAAAACTTAGATCCAGCTCACCTCTTTGAGTTGCTACTGCTGAAGGAAACACAGCTGGGTCCGGGTCCAGGTTCTGGTTCTGGTTCTGATCGCTTCCTGTGAACGGAGACGGTTTGGTGATTCCACCGCTGAACTTTGACCTTTCCTGCACAGGTAAAGGTCATGACCTCACCTGTGGTCCTGGTGTTTCCCACTAAGAGACATTTTAGAGGGAAGGACTGTGTCCTCTCTGTCCTCACACTGATCCTGCTGCCACTAGGTGGCGCTCCTCCACTCACCTGAAAACACAAACAGGTTTGAAATATGTTTTATTGAATTTATATTTATTTTCTAAATCAAGTTAGAATCAAATCTTGAAATGAATAATGATTTGTTGAATCAATGAATAGAGAGGAAAATAATTGATCATTTTGTGCTTTGAGGAATCTTGATGAATCTGAGACTTTGAGAGAAAAATCGCAGGAGACACTCGTCCACATGACCTGTTAGTAAAACAGCTGGAGAATAAAAACATGAAGCTTATTGATTCAGAACTAAAATAAAATCAAGTAAGAGCAGAAATACGTCATAGTAAAATTACTCAAGTAAAAGCAAAGCGTATAAAAGTATTTCTGAAAATACATTTTTCAAAGAAGTTACTTAAGCAAATGTAAACTAACTGACTGAAGTTGAGTTTTGAAAAAGTGACATTTATTTCTCTATGAAATGTTAAAATTCTAATCAATGTCACATTGTTTCACCTCAACAGTATTTAGTATTTAATATAAATATCTATGCATCCTATGAATGTCTTCCAGCTCCAGGCCGCCCTTGTTTTCTCCTGCGGGGAGATTTTCATCGGTCCCTTCCAGTTTCGGCTGGGAGTCTGTTACTGGGAACTATGGAGCGGAAGTTTCTGCCGATTCTGAACGCAACGACCCTTAAAACGATCTAAACCACCACAACGAAAGAAATGTTAAGCTTTTTACCCACAGATTGAGATTCATGCGGCAAATGCAAACTGCGTCAAAATGAGGAAAGTGAAAATAAAACTCAGAGACGTTCAGGGACCAAAGTAAAAGTCAGAAAAAGTCAGACTCAATTTAAAATAGATGGGAAATACATAAAGAAAATGATCCTGTTTAACTGATTACATTTTCACCCTCTAAATATTTAGTTTTTATGTTCTATTAATGAAATAAAAAGCAGAAATGAAATAGAAAAATTTGTCTAGACGTCTTTCGCTGAAATCATGTGATTGCTGAGATGACGTCGCACCGTCAGCCTCAAGTATATCCTGGTACAGTTTTGCTAATGGTCAAAACAACACATGACGCCTCATCTACCCATCACTAATGGAAACCAAACACTCTTCAGCTCGTCACTGGATGCTAGTAGTGAGTGAGAAAGAAAGAAAGAAAGATTTAAATACCGGGGAGGTTGAAGCTGAAAATGAGCTAGACTGATGAGCAACGAGCTGCAGGTGTGAGAGGAGGGAGCAGGATGCAGACTGAGGACAGAGAGAGAGAGAGAGAGAGAGAGAGAGAGAGAGAGAGAGAGAGAGAGAGAGAGAGAGAGAGAGAGAGAGAGAGAGAGAGAGAGAGAGAGAGAGAGAGGAGCATCATGGGAGAGGGAGAGGACACGGGAACAGGAAGACATCCAACATTAAAGAAGAACTAAATAGGCAGAATTAAACTAGAGAGACAAACAATAACTAGAAATAAATATAATAAACTAGAATCGCTAAGAAAGAACTGAAGTGAAAATTGAACAAGGCAAAACTGATAGAAACTAACAGAGAAAATGACTAAACCCAAAGCAGCTTTAACATTTTACATTAAATTAGTGCATTAATGAAGAACACGTGTCAGTTTCGCCTGGTTTCATGTTTCTACTTATAAAAATAGTCAATATTTTGTCTTTATTTACAGTCCATTGTCCACAACACCAAGAATCATTCAGTAACATTTAGATTTTCATCTTCCTGGTTTTTAGAGAGGAAGTGAGATAAATATTAACTTTACATGTTTTCATAGGTAGGATGTATTTTACATGGTCATCAGGTACAAATAAACTCTGTTTCAGTTTCTTTCACATTAATCTTCTCTGTTAAACATGAAAACAAATCTATATTAATTCAGGATCTCTGGCTGAGCTTATAGAAAAGTAAATTACTTAATAGTGAGGAACATAAAAAGCATGAAAAACCTCATTATTATTATTATTATTATTATTATTATTATTATTATACTGAATAATTGTGGAACTTCTTTAGGATTTACTGCATTCAAACATATATTTGTACAATACAAATAAAAAATTATAATAATGCAGAAATTGAAAAAAGTTGATAATGTGAAGTTTTCACATGGATTAATTTTTCTACATATTAAAAAGTTAAAAGGATTATGGTTGCAATCAATATGCATTGATAGACTCTGATATATTTACTGAAAGAGAAACAAACTAAAGTAGCAGTTGTGGAAGTTGTTCAGGAGTTTCTATATACATATAAATGTGACATTTGTCTAAGTATATATTCAAATAAAAATTACTTTTGTTTCAAAACTCCTTTTCACAACATTTAATATTCTTTTAATTTTCTCAAGTTACATTAGAGAGTTTACATGGATTATAGCAAATAAAACCAAATAATTGCAAAGAATCCTGAAAGTTTACAAAATCATTTTCAAGAAAAAAACAACAAAATAGAGCATGAATGTAAAAAGTGTTTAGTTTTAGGATCAGAGCAGATTTGATGAGATGAGAGAAAATAATGAGGAAGAAGTTAAAACACATGAGCTCTGCTGCAGAAACACAAGATCACTTTTATTAGAACAAACACAGATAGTTCTGGAGTACTTCCTTTAGTCTGAGAACAGATCAGAACTGGACTGTATGGAACAGTTTACATGTAACATCAGTTCCAGGTCTTACAAGATGTGATGGTGATTTAAAACATCTTCAATTTTGATTCAAACTATTCATTCCAAAGGTAAATTATGGATATTTCTATTAATCGTTCAAATATTTGGAGAAGCTCAGTCTTGGACAAGGTTGTGGTCACACCATGGCCTCTTTATGAGTCATTTGTAATATAAAGCTTCTGGAAAGCAAACACATTCCTTGAGAAATCAAAGAAAGAAATACCAGACAACAAACACCTGGAATATTATCTGATGGAATAAATGGGAATGAAGCTCAGAGTAAATATCAGTGTCTACACCTACAGTGGCTTGTAAAAATATTCACACCCCTTGAATTGTTCCATATTTTGTCACATTACAAGCACAAACACACGTTTCAACACTTTGTTCAACCACCTTTTGCTGATTCCAGTTGCTAGTCTTTAGGGTTTGTCTCTACAAGCTTTAACCATCTAGTGACTGAAGTTTTCCCCCTTTATTCTTTTCCAAACAGATCAAGTCAGATTAGATGGAGAGCATTTGCAGAACTGCAGTTTTCAGATGTTGCCACTGATTCTCAATTGACATAAGGTCTGGACTTTGACAGGGCCGTTCCAACATTAGTTTAGTTTTGAACCACTCCATTGTAGCCGGACTCTGTATTCAGGCTGGTTGTCCTGCTGGAAGCTTCACCTCCTCTCCAGTCTTCAGTCTTTTTCAGACTCCAACAGGTTGTCTTCTGCATGAGGCTCTGTCCATCTTCCCTGTCCCGGCTGAAGAACAGCACCTCAGAGCATGATGCTGCCACCACCATGTCTGACAGTGGGGATGGTGTGTTCAGTGACGTGCAGCTTTAGTTCTCATAGTGTTTTGGCCAAAACGTTTAGTTTGGTTCTGCTCTGACCAACTAACTAATAGTTTTTCCTGTGGACAGATTGGTTTGGTCGAGAGTCAACATGACCTCTTGGCTGCATCTCTGATCTTTGCTTTCCTTGTTCAGCTGGACGTTTAGCTGGACGGTTTATAATTGGACCAAACTCTTTCCATCTCCAGATGATGCATTGAACAGTGCTCTGTTCAAAGTTTGAGAAATCTTTTCATTGACCAAGTCTGCTTTAAACTCTCCACAGCTTTCTCCCTGACCTCTCTGCCATGTTCCTTGGACTTCATGTTGCTGTTTTCTCTGAATCTCTGAGGCGTCACAGAGCAGCTGGATTTGTACTGAGATTAGATCAGATCACACACAGCTGGACTCTGTTTAGTAATTAGTGATCAGGAAACATCTGAAGGAAATTGTTTGGACTAAAACTGAGGGATGAATACTTTTGCAAACCACACTTTTCAGTTTATTAGTAAAATGTTTTGAATCGTGGATCATTTTCTTTCTACTTCACAAATGTAAACCACTTTGTGTTAAACTTTCACATTAAACTCCAGTGAAATTTATGCTTGTAATGTGACAAAATATGGAAACGTTCAAGGGGTGTGAAAACTTTTAGCCAATGTTGATGCATTTCAGCAGCTGCTCCAAATCACCATCTGCTTGATGCAATATGCAGGATTATTATTATTACATCCAAGATAAACTAATTTAGGGATTTGCAACAGTCTTTAGAATATTTGTTAGTTTTTCCCAGACACAAGCTCTTTTTATGTTGAACAAAATCAGTGAGGAATTAATAGACAATGTGAATCCAGGATAGAGGTTCAGTGAATGTGGTGCTGAAGGTGTGAAGGTGGATCAGTGAATCAGAGGAGACTCTGAAGGACAGGATGCCAGCAGGACAGTCCACATTCACGGCTACTCTGTTAGAGACAGAGAAGGACCAGATGGGAGTCACTTTCTTATTATGCCAAGAAGAGTAACCATGACGATCAGAGCAGCTCAGACTCCAGGACTGGTTGTTAAACCCAAACAGACTGTCTTCACTATATCCCTTCCTTCTGGTTGCTCTGGAGCTCATTGATATTCGGACATCTCCTCTCCACTCCACCTCCCAGTAACTACGACCAGCAGTTACTGGAAGCTGAAGTTTCTCTGCCGTTTCCAGTAAAGCATCTTTTTATCTGTGGAGCTTTGAGGAACATTTTCCTGTCAACAGAAGAAGAAGCAGCAGAGAAAAGAGGGTTGAAGTGTCTCTCATGATTCAGAGCTGAACTGAAAATGATTCCCATGTTTCCATTCTCAGACCATTTCTGGTTCCAGGATGAAAATGAATCAGAGAAAAAAGATCAACTTTCCGGTTGAATCCAGTTCAGGTCAAAACTCCATGAAGCCTCTAAATGGAGCCCAGTTTGAATCGGATCTTTATTGATCCAAAGAGACAAACAATATCAGACACTAAATGACAGACATGAGAAAATAAACAGCAGGAAAATCTTGGAGGTCAGAGGTCATCACCATGATCCAGTCAGAGTCTCTTTAGACTCAAACTGCTGCAGCTTCAACCTCTGAGGATCAGCAGGACACAGAGACCGTTCTCTACTTTACAGAGATCAGAACCTGCAGAGAGAAGAAGGATGGAGAGATCAGATCAGTGAGTGTTTCCAGCCTCTCTCCAGCAGCAGTCAGTGACGCAGCACATCCAGTAGATGGTTTCCCGGCGTCAGTCAGACTGATCTCAGAGCTGTGACCAAGATGAACCTGATCAGTTGTTTCCTGTTGAACTGAGAGAACAAACAGATCTGAGATCAGATCTGCTGCCACAGTTTGATGAATGAGGACCACTGTCTCTAGACATGATGGACAGCTGGACGCTGGAGTCCAGCTGGACTTCCTGGAGACATGGACACAGTAACAACACTCATCTTCACACCAACACAAACACAGGAACACAGCAAGCTGCTGCTCCTCTGATTGGCTGATTGGTGTCTCTGTGTCCAATCAGGAAGCCCGAACCATTCTCCTCCCAGTGAGAAGCTGCAGCTTTACTGGGAACACTGGAGCTTTGCTTTGATTCTAACTAGGTTTAGTTCAATATGCTGACAGCAGCTGGACTCACTACAAACATTTACTTACAACAAATCATCTACAAGATCCTGCAGCTGCTGAACATCTGAATCCTTCAGGTCGTTGTATCCCAGGTCCAGTTCTGTCAGATGGAGGCTGTTGGACTTCAGAGCTGAGGCCAGAAAATCACAGCTGATCTTTGACAAACTGCAGCTCTGCAACCTGAATAAAGAATAAAAGATGTGAGCTGAAGACAACAGGATGCAGGTGAACCAGTCCAACAGAACCAGTTAAAGATTCTCATGAATATTAAAGCCCTGCAGACTTCAGAACCAGAACCAGAACCTGGTACTGGGTCATGTTGTGTTGGAGGATTTTAGTCAGTAAAATCATTCCAGGTTCTGATCAAAACGTTGAAGCATCAATCATTGATTATTGATTTGTTCCTGTCAGATTCCAGGCTGCACAGTGGCGCAGTAGGTAGAGCTGTTGCCTTGCAGCAAGAAGGTTCTTGGTTCTATTCCCGGCCCCAGTCTTTCTGCATGGAGTTTGCATGTTCTCCCTGTGCATGTGTGGGTTTTCTCTGGGTACTCCGGTTTCCTCCCACAGTCCAAAAACATGACTGTCAGGTTAATTGGCCTCTCCAAATTGTCCCTAGGTGTGCGTTTGCGTGGTTGTGTGTCCTGTGTGTCTCTGTGTTGCCCTGCAACAGACTGGCGACCTGTCCAGGGTGACCTCCACCTCTCGCCCAGAACATTAGCTGGAGATGGGCACCAGCAACTCTCCCAACCGCACTAAGGGACAAGGGTGTAAAGAAGATGGATGGATGGACAGATTCCAGGAATTCACTTTTCTAGACTGGGTTGAATGACCTTTGACCTGCATCACATGAGGGGGATTTCTACACACTGGGGGTCCGAATGCTGTCCTGTTCTGACCTTAGATCAGCAGGTCCAACTCAGTTACACAGAGGGACTAAATTAAACTCTGGATCCAAGTCCAGGAACAAACTCAGAAATTATTTACTAGAACAGAAGATATAAACTTTGATTTATGATCAATTATATAATTATTCACAGAAATATCAATAATTATATAATTACATACATCAATCCCTCCAGTCTGCAGCCTTCAGTCTGTAGAAAACCACAGAGCTCCTTCACTCCAGAATCTCCCAGCTTGGTTCCACTCAGGTCCAGTTCTATCAGATGGGTCGGGTTGGACTTCAGAGCTGAGAACAGAGACGTCCAGCTGGTCTCTGACAAACTGCAGCTCTTCAATCTGAATAAAGAATAAAAGATGAGCTGAAGCCACCAGGATGCAGTTAAAACTGAAATATGAACAAATAAATAAAATGTAGAAAATTAATTTCCCTGAATGTAAAAGAAACATGATGAACTGATTCTAACATCTGATCCAGTCAAACTGGTTTAAAGAGTCCAAACCAGCAGAACCAGAACATTTTATCAACAAAGAAACTCAAAGCTTTTCTAAAAGTTTCTCAGGATCTTAAACTCAGTCGGATGTTTTTTCTCTCTCCATGTTTCCTTACAGGCTCAGTATCAGCTGACTGCTCTGTACCATCATTTATCATCAGATATTTTATGTCTCCAGTTTTTGTTCATTAATATATTAATGATTTTTTTCTTGCTGGTTGTATTTTAACTGCAGCTCATTGCCAAGTATGACAGATGTAAACGGTTTATTTCAATCCGTCTAATTCAGAGTTTTACAACATCCATTACAGCTCAGATTCTGAAAGTTGATCATTTTCTCATTTTGTGGTGATTCAGTTCCTGAACTATCAACTAGATAATATTGAGTCTTTTCTCTGTCAGATTGATTTGGGTCATTTAGTTTAAGTTCTGAATCCTCCATCAGAGGCGCTGCAGAAATGGGAACATTATAAAGGAACAACCTGATTGTGAAGATGAATCATTTTTAAATCTATTTTCCTGGTGAACCACATGAGAATGATTTCAGTAACTGCTGAAGCTTGTTGCACACAAAGCTTTACAAAGGTAAGATCTCATTTCCTGTCCTATAAAATAAGAGCTGAATCAAGATGTTTGAACTAAATGACTTTAACACCATAACCTTCACAAAGTCAGTATTTACTGCAGGACTGTTAATTAATGATCTTTATATTATTTCTGTCTCCTTAATGTCCAGGAACTCTGCCAGAAGACTGTGGTCATCCTGATAGAGTCTGACTGTCAGAACTAACTCAGATTTCCTCTGGAAGCTGCTCTCAGTGGTTTGGAGGACGACTGACTTGTAATTTGCTCCATCAGTGGAATTGACACTAAAATGGAAACTCCTCACTTGCTTCCATGTTGTTTTGCTTCCTGCCAACATCAAACTCCTGCATGAGCTGCAGCTCCATATGAGCAGGCAGTCAAGTCCCCAGAAAGCTCCCCTGTTTCTACGAACCATTTAATCCAGAGTTGGTCGACTTTCTCTGTCAGACTGTGAACCTTTAGGTTCATGTGCAGAACCTCTCCTAACACACCTGGTCCAGATTCATGTGCTGCAGTCTCTGCTGGTTCTGATGTCTGGGACCAGAAAACTCATGTCCTGAAGAACCTGCAGCCTGTTGAGCTCAGAAAAACTCTGGTCTGGATTTTTTCAGCAGGTCCAACTCAGTTACACAGAGGGACTAAATTAAACTCTGGATCCAAGTCCAGGAACAAACTCAGAAAATATTTATTAGAACAGAAGATATGAACTTTGATTTATGATCAATTATATACAATTATTCACAGAAATATAAATGATTATATAATTACATACAACAATTTCTCCAGTCTGCAGCCTTCAGTCTGTAGAAAACCACAGAGCTCCTTCAGTCCAGAATCTCCCAGGTTTGTTCTGCTCAGGTCCAGTTCTATCAGATGATTCGGTTTGGACTTCAGAGCTGAGAACAGAGACGTCCAGCTGGTCTCTGACAAACTGCAGTACTTCAATCTGAATAAAGAATAAAAGATGAGCTGAAGCCACCAGGATGCAGTTAAAACTGAAATATGAACAAATAATAAAATGTAGAAAATTAATTTCCCTGAATGTAAAAGAAACATGATGATCCAGGCTGCTTTTCTTTGAGCAGCAGCCTGGATGAGGTGAGCTATTTTTGCTGGTTCCTGATCATCAGCTGGAGACCCGACTTGGTAACCGGATCAGAACCACTCAGTTTATCATTAATGGCCTTGGGTTCTTCTTAAAGCTGCTGAAAGCCAATGGAGGCCATTATTTCCTAAGGAGACGTGACCTGATGAAGCTTCATCACAGAGACGAGGCTCCAACCGACTGACAGCTGTCAGACTGAAGAGGACGGTTCCTCTCTGACCCGGCCCAACAGAACCACAGCTTCAGGACAAAGTGAGGAACCTGCTGCTGCTGCAAACCTCACTGTCATTCAGTTAATCTAGGTTTGATTTTCTACAATCAGTCACTTCTTAGATGTTTCATTAATGATGATTTGAACTGGTCAGTGTTTGTGGCTCGACTGGAGGAACAACATTTCATTCTGGATGTAAAGATGAGAATCAGAAATAAAATAATCTGAATCTTTACAACCAAACTGAAACATCTCCATCATTAATTAACTTCATTTGAATTAATTTACTCATTTTGTTCATCAGTAAAAAACCTTTTAAAGTGAAAAACTGAAAAACAAGTTCAATAATATAAAAGTCTGAAATAAGAAAATAATTCATTTATAATGTAAAATGTTTTAGAGATTTTAATCTGACATTTAAAAAGGTTGTTTTAAAATATTGCCATAAAATTTTTAATTCATCTAAGGACTAAAGTATCAATGAATGATTTTATTGAATAAATAGAGAAAACAAACCCCAGAATCTCCACTTTACTGACTGAACTCTCCAGGATCTCAGATAGATTCTTCATATCAGAGTCTTCAAGGGTTTCACCAATCACTGTTCCCAGTGTGATCTTACTTATTTCCAGTTCAGTCAGATCTGGGTTGGACTTCAGAGCTGAGGCCACAACTTCACATTCATCCTGATAGAGCTCCCAGTCACCAAGTCTGTGATGAGAGAAGAAATACATTCAGTTCTAATAAAATCAATCTGGATCATAAACAGACTAAAATGTCATAACAGTGATGTCATCATCTGATCTGAGACGGAGCGTTTGGGTCCAGCAGCATCTTCATGGTGAAGCAGTGAAAGTTCTCCAGGAACTAAAGAGGCTGGGATGTCTAAAGAGTTGAAGCTCATGTCTCTGCAGGTCTTCATGGAGGACAGCTAACAGCTTCAACAAAGGCTGCAGATGAAGAGTTGATGAGGAAAATGGTTCCAGCTCTGGAAGCAGAGTTCTCAGAGCTTTGGGAGGATCTGACAGAAACTAGGACTTTTTCTGGAACCAGACAACAATCACCACATTTTGGTCTCAGTTACAAACTCAGAGGAAACTAGTGGGAGGAGGAAGAGGTGAGGATGATGATGGGATGAAGAAGACCAACGCTGTTCACAAAGTTTATGCAATGGTTTATTTTAATGGTCCAAATTGCCATCAAATCTAAACAATTATTTTATAAAAACAGTCAAAGATCCTAAAAGGTGAATTATGGAGCAGCAGCTCAATGAGTGAAGAGGAGTTTGAAGTTTAAAAAGGCTGATTGGATCTTAGAGAAAATAGAAAGTTTCTAGAGTTCATTGTTTTCTATTCATTTCAACCTGAAAACTAATAAAAAGTTAAATATTTTTAAAATGATCAAAATGTCTAAAAACCAGAAGCTGCAGCTGTCCTGGATGAACTGAATGTTTAGATGTTTGAATGGCTGAAATCATCCAGAGGATGAAGGAAGTAGTTAAAGACCAAAAACATCCAGAATCAACTTGAAGAAAGAAGAAGAAACAAGTGGACAATAGTGCTGAATCAGCATTCACACAATGAAAACATCTGGACTCACCGAGCCTTTCTGCAGTTCCTCACAGCTGGAAGCAGTCTCCATCGTCCTTCCTCTGATGTGTTGTACTTCTCCAGGTCCAACTCATCCAGAACCTCTGACATCTGCAGCATGAAGGCCAGAGCTGAACAGTCAGTCACTGAGAGCTGTTTCCCTGAATCCAGCAGCCGTTGGATCTCCTGATAAAATGAGACGTCGTTCATCTCCACCAGACAGTAGAAGATGTTGATGCTTCTGTCAGAAGAGATTTCTTCAGTGATCATCTCCTTCAGGTTGGTGATGATTCTCTGTATGGTTTCTGGACTGTTCTCTGTCTGACCCAGCAGATCTTCTAAGAGTCTCTGGTTGGACTCCACAGTGAGACCATGAAGGAAGCGGACAAACAGGTCCAGGTGGCCATTTTCACTGCTGAGGGATTTCTCCATGACTTTCTTCATGAACTCATCTAGAGATGTTTCATTGTATTCTTCTCCCAGGAACGTCTTGATCACCTCTGACCTCCTGCTGGTGAAGCAGTGGAGCATGTAGACTGCAGCCAGAAACTCCTGGACGCTCAGATGAACAAAGGAATAGACGGAGATGTTGTGTGTTCCTCTCTCCTTTTTAAACATCTGAGTGAAAACTCCTGAGAACAACGCAGCGTCTTCAATGTCGATGCCGCACTTATCAAAATCTTTGTCATAGAAAGTCAGGTTTCCCTCCAGCAGCTGATCTAAAGCCAGTCTTCCTAGACACTCAATCACCTTCTTGTTCTCTGGACTCCAGATAGATTTTGTCTTTCGTCGTCCATCAAACGTTTCCTCCTTGATTGTGAGCTGAAGCAGCAGGAACTCCATGTACATCTCAGTCAGGGTCTTGGGCAGCTCTCCTCCCTCTCTAGTCTCCATCATTTCCTCCAGAACTTTAGCAGTGATCCAGCAGAAAACTGGGATGTGACACATGATGTGGAGACTTTTTGATTTCTGGATGTGGGAGATGATCCTGCTGGCCTTCTCCTCACCATCTCTGAATCTCTTCCTGAAGTATTCCTCCATCTGGTGGTCAATGAACCCTCTGACCTGTGTTACCATGCCAACACACTCAGCAGGGATCTGATTGGCTGCTGCAGGTCGTGTGGTTATCCAGAGGAGAGCAGAGGGAAGCAGGTTCCCCCTGATGAGGTTTGTCAGCAGAACATCCACTGAGCTGGACTTTGTAACATCAGTCAGGATCAGATTATCATCAAAGTCCAGAGGAAGTCGACTTTCATCCAGACCATCTAAGATGAACAGAACCTGAAAGTTTTTAAAGCTGCGGATTCCTGCATCTTTAATGTCTTCAAAGAAGTGATGAATCAGTTCCATCAAGCTGAACTTTTCTTCTTTCAGTACATTCAGCTCTCTGAAGGTGAATGGAAATATAAACTGGATGTTCTGGTTTGTTTTGCCTTCAGCCCAATCCAGAGTGAACTTCTGTGTTAAGACTGTTTTCCCAATGCCAGCCACTCCCATGGTCATCACTGTTCTGATTGGTTGATCTCTTCCAGGTGGGGTTTTAAAGATGTCTTCTCTTCTGATTGTTTCTTGTTTCCTGGATGCTGTTTCAATCCATCTGACCTCATGTTCCTGGTTGACCTCTCTAGTTAACCCCTCTGTGATGTGGAGCTCTGTGTAGATCTGGTTCAGAAAGGTTTGATTTCCAGGTTCAGCGATGCCTTCAGAGAGACTCTGGAACTTCTTCTTCAGATGGTCTTTAAGCTCCTTTTGACACCGAACATCAAAATCTGAAGAAAAAAAACCCCAAATAAAAACCATTTCTGATATTATAAGAAGGGCTTGTGTTTGAACTTCTGTGATGGAAAAATAATTACAGAAAACTAATTATTTTTCTACCAAGGTGTCTAAACCTGAAAGTAATCCCAATTTCAGTCATTGAGGAAATATAAAATTATAATTCTGATTATCTGAATAAAACTCCCACTGAGGCGACAGATAAAATAAAAAAGCAAATAAATAAACTAGGTCACAACAATCAGTTTTGCTCATTAAAACTGATAGTTTTTCTCTGGTTTCATTTGAAATATTCTTTTTAGCAGTGTGTGGTGGAAAATGGCTACAAGTTACATCTGCTGATCATGTTATATGAAATGCTTGTGAACTCTCACCCCAGTGAAGTTATTTGGTTCCATGAACCAGGTTGGGACTCGTTTCCCACAGCTGCATGAGAACCAGACTGTCTCAGCCTTTGTTTTGGACTCTTTATCCTGGTATAAACTCATGTGTGTCTCTGCCTGGCAGAGTTTTTCATCCAGACCTGCTTCATCACTGATAGTCCTACAAGCTCTGAGTTCTGCACAATTCACAAATAAACCTGATTGAGTGATTTCACCCTAACAGTGCTTGGTAATAATTTTTCCCACAACACAGTTTCTGCAAGCTGGAAACAAAGAGCCAAACTGGCCACTTTATTAGGTACACCTGTCCAGTTGTTAATGGTTGGAGGTTTTAGAAAGGCAGCAGGAGCTGAGATGAAATCTTGTTACAGTCAAACACATGAAACCTTAAAGGCCTTCACCATTAGATGCAATAATAGACTGAGAAACATTTATTTCAAATGTAAAAAAATAATAAAAAAGAGAAAATATTGTTGCCTGTTCAGTTTTGATAAAAACTAAATATTCTTCGTCCATTTCTTTTATTTTACTTTAGCTCCAGTTGATGAATTTAGCCCCAGCTAATATATTAGACATGTTTACTACTTTTCACATTATGAAAATGTTTTTTGATTTTAATTATTATTACTTTGTAATATAGTTTGACTGAATTTTGCTCAAAATGTATTTCTATAAGAGCCCAGATGAACATATGCATTTGTTGAGCTGGAAAACTATTAAACTGACAAAAGCAGTGATGGGTCCAGCAACACCGATGTGTCGGCGTGTTCAGGCCGTAGATGGACGGTAGACAGTCGGAGAGTTCATGTCATGCAGATCAGCAGCAGTTTATCATTTATTGGCCCTCAATGTTGGCGCTACTGCATCACAGTGTGAATTTGGTAGCTGTCTATGTGTTTCTGAAGGTTCTTCATCTGTAGCTGAATGTTACATTTTTATGTACTGGGTACAGGAATTAAAACTAAAATGGGTTTTTATCTTGTGCATTGCTGGTATGTTTGTTTTTTACAGTATTTTATGGTAAATATAAAGTTCCCAAAGTTTATATTTTATGAGCAGCAACCAGTCACCACAGGTGATGTTTAAATAAAAAAGCTGCTGAATCCAGAACGTCATTGAGCTCATGTGACTGTTTGATTAAGATTTTCTGTATTTGTTCGTTTCTCTTGTTTGATTTCAGTTGAATTCATTTTCACATGTAATCATGTTTTAATTATTCAACTTAATAGCAGAATTGTTGTAGAAATCCTCTTACTGCTCTGCAGACGGTCAGCCAGCTCCTCCTGCTTCATCTTCCTCAGGAAGTTCAGGGTGATCTTCATCACCGCCTCTCTGCTGCTCCTCCTCTGCTCTTCATCCTCACCCCTCATCACCTCCTCATCCTCACTCTGACCCTCTGAGCATTCTGGGTCATCTTGACTCAGAACCTTTTGGATCTTCTTCAGCTCGTTCTTCACGAATGTGACAATGTTTTCCTCCAGCAGCTGGAACAGAATGAGAAGATATCAGACTAGATCTGAACATCAGGTCCATGTTGGACAGACTGACAGTCCTCTGGTCTACAGACTGAACAGAACCCATGTACAGACCATAAATATGGAGTCCAGCTGTGTTTGGTGCTGCTGGACAGACGGATCAGTGGGAACCTCTGAGCTCTGCAGATCCTCTCTGTGGAGGAACCAGGACAAATGAACCAGAATCTGTCTGTCCACACAGAGACAAACTTAGATGATGCTTCTCTGCAGATTGGAGGCAGAATTAGCTTTAAATAGTTCTTTAGTTTTTTAAACCATAAAAATGGCAGCACAGGTTCCATCGGTGTTTAACTTAGGAACACTGAGATATTTTAGGATCTGTTTTCTGATGATTGGGACTGAAACGCTGAAAGAAATACAGCAGCAAAAGTCTGTTTGGTTTAGGTTTAAATATCCAGAACAGAATAAAACATCCACCTTCTTTATGCAGAAAGAATTAAATTGGCTCTGATTTTAGAATTCAGCCCAAAATTATTCATACCCTGGCAGAGAGATATATAGACACCCTTCTGTCAAATTTTAATCGGAGTTTGATGGATTAATTGATATTAATTGATATCAACCCCCCACATCCGGTAACCTGATACCCCCTCCCCCAGAACATATGTCATATATATCATATGATGGGAACTTTGTGACCTCATGACCTCCCTGGCACCCTTCTGTCAAATTTTAATCGGAGTTTGATGTGAATAAATAAATATAAATGAATAAATAAATATACTATATTCTAAACCATGTTGAATTAGATTAGGAATATTGTAACGAATGGTTTTAAACAGATTATATTCATGATACACTGTGCAGGAATTAATTGTCTCTAACTCTTGTCCCATAAGAGACAGAGGTTGACAGAGGAAGCAGAGAGGAGGGGGGAGAGTCTTGCTGTGTGTGTGCGTATCTGATCTCTGAGCCAGCATACGATGAAACCTACCTCGTAGTATTTCACAGAATGATATATCCTATAGCTAGGTAAGAGAGGGTGACCTCTGACCCCACAGCCGGTGATGCCCACCTCAGGATACATTAGGCAATCCTTCTGAAGGAAAATTAGCAGATTCATGCCACATGGTCCTCTTTAAAAGGAATGTATCATATCTATCAGCCAACATACGGTGAAATCTACCTCATTCTATTTCACAGAATATGATATATCCTATTAGCTAGGTAAGAATTTATGCCACATGGTCGTCTTTAAAAGGAATGTATCATATGTCTCAACCAACATACGGTGAAATCTACCTCATCCTCTTCCGCAGAATATGATATATCCTATAGCTAAGTAAGAGAGGCTGACCTCTGACACCACAGCCGGTGATGCCCACCTCAGGATACATTAAGCAATCCTTCTGAAGGAAAAAAATCAACAGTTTCGCTGCCGCACGGTCCTATAAAAGGATGCATCATCTCGGCAAGACCACAACAGCACAGATCTTCTCTCATCTGCTCTGCGGTACAACAGGAGTTGTAAGCTTTTACATTTTGCTTTATCTTTAAACCAGCATTATTCTGAATGTTGTTGAATCAACAGTGATCTTCTCAGTGCTTCATGCTTTCTCCAAAATAGTAAAGTTTAAATACATTTGAAACTTGTAGATTTTTTTTTTCTGTAACACTTGCTAGTGTGATACATTTCAGTAAAAGTTCCTCGAATATGTGACAGGGACTAAACAGGCCCATGTTAGGCTACTAATATTTATCTTTCAGTTTTCCCCAATGTTTAAAGTTTTTTACAGTGCACAACCACACTCCAAGAGTTGCTCCAACATGGTAAATTGTTTTGTTACCTTTAAAATTATCTACAGCTTTTGTCTCTGACTTATACGCAGTTTGTATTTTTAGCCCTAATGATTTTTTTCCCTCCATCCGTTATCTTACATGCTTAAGTGTGTTCACCAACAAAATATAGTACACCCGTAGTTGTTAAGGTTCCAATACTAAGAACTTATAAATGATCAATATGAACAATCAGTCTGTATTAAAATATTTAGTACAATTTGTATTTTTTATTTAGATTTGATGTTTTGATGTGAGCATTTGGATTTCTATCAATTTATTGAATGATGCTCTGTGTAAATATTTATCAAACTAAATGGTCATTCAGGTTTTATATAGTTTTTTTTCTCTTCATTCATTGCATGTTGCAGAAATTCAAATATATGCTGGCTATCGACCAACAATTTAATCAGTGAATCTTTGCTTTTTTTTATCAAGTAGCCCCTCTCACGGAGACTTACATCTTCTGACACCGGGCCCCCGCTTATAATAACATTAGCCAAGTTAGCTGTTGGTACACTTACCTAAAGAATAAATCATGCTCGCTACACAACCAGGCTCCAAAAGTTGGTCACAACATGGTAAATCGTTTTGTTACCTTTAAAATTATCTACAACTTTTTTTCTTGGTCCTAATGATGCTATCTGTTCAATAATGCTCACTAACAGACAGTACACCTCTTGTTATTGATAAGCTTATAAATGATCAATGTGAAGCATCAGTATGCATTCAAGAAGATCACATCAGTCAGATTTCGTAAAATATTATGATACTCAAAGGAATCAAAATTATAGTTCACAAAATTATATTTTCAGGGAGCTTCGTCTGTATGAAAGGAATGATTGAAATATACTATGAAAATATTCTATTTGCAGAATCCTGATAATAAAACTTCAATTGTGAACTGAATGATTAGATTGCAATTAGACACAAAAGAATCAACTGTTAATTAGTAATCATACTATGGAAATGACTAGCAAGATCTGAACAAACAAGAAACTTGACTAGTTCAAGAGATTTCACTCGTAATGAACCGTCTGACTGTCTTTAGCCGACTAAATTTAATCTTACCAAATTTTTGCCAATGAGTAAACAGGTACTGAGTTTGAAGCGGGTCAGATGCCTCCAGCCGTCTGCTAAAGCTAGACTCCGGCCTTCCTCACTGTAAAATAAAACATTCTGCTTAATAAAAGAGTTCAAGTGAACATCACTTAATTGTCATCAACTTGTTGTTTGTACTCATCTTAAACAAGCGGCAGGAACTTTTGGATTTAAAAAAGAAAAAAATAGATGCTTTACAAGTTTATCTATTTAAGTTGAGTCTGCAACAACTAGAATAAAATAAAAAGTGAACTATTTGAAAGTAACGAGGATTTGGGGTGGTAAATGATGAGTTTAAGAATATTGTTTGTCAAAATCGCACAATGTAACTACACTTGTCTTTTACATGTTGCAGTAATTGAATCTTTTGAGGCAATTGGTTTGCATAAATTTAAGTAACTACAACCTATTTTCCTGCTCCACATACTTGGCTAGCAATGTTCCAGTTTGCTTCTCAGTCTGAACTTCTGGACAATGTCTTGATTCAGTTAAATCTTCTATCCTGTATCTCCTGTACTCTGATATTCTATAGAATTCATTCTGTGAAAGCTTTGCCTGCTGGTCTTCTTCATGCTATGAATGCAGTATCTGGTTTCTCTTACTTTAACCCGCCCAACTTGCACCTGATTTTCATGTTAGCCTTTCGATTCCCTCCCAGTGAGGCGGTGCTTCACAAAGCAAGCTGTTTGTCAAACTGTTGATCTCCCTCAGAAGATGAAAAGACGTGGTGCCTGAGTTTTAGACACTAGTTGACAGCTCATGCAGCTTTTTACTAAATGGCAGCCCTAAAAGTATATATCTTTAAACTATGAATAAATACGCAGAACTTCATAATTATTTGATCCAGCGGTTATAGAAGTTTGATAATAATGCAATTCGGGGGTTGTTGTTTCTTAGTGTCAGTGTTTCTGCTACTGGAGTGAGACAGTAAGAAGACAAGGAATAGGGTTAAACGAGGATTTAGAAATAAAAATACAAAGATGATAGTTGTATTTACTGGGAGAAAGACTATGACTAGTTATCAGGACAGAATGAGACCAGTAAAACTGTGGGCTCCATACAGTCATCTGCAGTCATCTGCTCCAACAATTTATTACCCTTTAGGAACCATGTCTGGACACAAGGAGCAGGAACATCACAACACATCACAATGGATGCATTTACAGCCATTTAGGTTACCATGTCTTTAATATCTCCTCTTTTTCACACTATCTACCCAACGATTTATTGTTTAGTGTTACGTCAGTTTAAATTCTACAACCATAACCGAAAAAAATAAAACAATTTAAGTCTTAACTGAAACTACTTCTATTTTTGCAAACATGCTTGTTGATATTTTTTTTCCAGCTCATGACATGACAGCAGATTTTTCTGACCTTAGTAACTTTCTGACTGAGCAGAACAGCGACAGCAAGTTTCCCTCCACGAACGCTAACTTTACTGAAACGACTCCACGAGCTGAAGAGACTTTAAGGTGTGTCAAAACTTTGAAAAAAATTGGATCTCATTAACATGTCTAAAACCTGTTCCCCTCTGAATTGTAGAGTATAACTAATATCTTTCCTTTTGTGGCTAAATGAATATAATGTAAATGAACAACTTTCATTTTAATTTATTAAGTACTGTATCATTTGTGTGTTCTAAAAACAACAATGTAAAAGAAGCAAAACTTTGTTAATTCAGGAGCTGCAGAAGAAGAAGAAAGGAGCAGATACAGTAGAGATTATTGATTAGGATTTGTGTTCAGTGTGATATTATTTATGTATATTTTCCTGGTATTTGCGGAATATTTTTCTTTTAATTTTAAACATTACAGTCGGTGGCTGGTGCCTGTAAAAACCCTTTGTCCAGGAGCAGTGTGACAAACCATCCATAAAATTGTATTTAGAACCTCCTCATCCTCTTACATGCTGAGCCCTTAGAAACTGCATGATAAAAACCTCTGTCCAACCGTCCATTTTCCTCTGCTGTTTCTGGATCATGGGGTAACAGCTTCAGAAAGGAGGCCCAGACTTCCCTCTCCCCAGCCACTTCTTCCAGCTCCTCGGGGGGAATTCCAAAGCGTTCACAGCAGACACTGCCCCAATCCGCCTGTCGATCTCCTGCTCCCTTTTCCTTCATTTCACAGAAGTTTTGTGCATACAATCATAGCAATGCCTGCAGCTGCCCCTAAACCCAGGCCAAAACTTAACCCGCTCACAAACGACTCTCCACAATTTGATAAAAAGCCCCACATGCTCCAGCTTGGACGCTGCCGCCCTTGATTAAAATTTTCAAGAATAGCTTCCACTATTTCATCCTGATCTGATTCGTTTAAATTGTAAGATATTTTAAGTTTTTTAATAAGACCTGTAATTTCACCTAGCAACTCCTCTGTATTCAAATGTTGTAATCTCCTCCTTTGAACCCTGATATAAAAATCCTCAATTTCATCTCTCAGGTTGTTGTCCATGTTTAAAGTTTGAAAAGTCTCTTCCAGTCGTTCTCCAGTGCTCGAATGAAAGATCTTGGGAAAGTTCAAGTACTTAGAGACAGTTTATGATGTCATAAAAAGAGAATTATATTATGACATCACAGAGAGAGTGATGTCATAACTGACATACATTTGGATTTGCATATATTTATGCATTTTATAAAATATGTTGATATGGTTTTCTTTTGCATATTATTGAAATATGTTTAATCTAGGTCATGCTAGTTCTGCTATTATATTGTTTTTGTCCTGTTTTAGTTTGTGAGAAAGTGTGGTGGGAATTTAACATTATGGCTCCTCCTCCAGAGTGACTGTGTGGTTGGGAGATCCCACTCATGTAAATGGTGGGGGTGGACCGCTCCACTCCTTGTCATAAGTTGTAGATTTTTTTGTGTCAATATATCACATACAATCTGTCTGTAAGAATTTTTATGAACAAGTAAGAAAATATACAGAAAGGAATCAGCACTGACTATAAGTGTCATTAAAAATGTGATAACCCCTGCTCAGTAATAAAATGCTTTCACCCAGAGCTATGATGAGGAGGGGAAGGTGTGTGGCAAAACAGCTGACATTGATTCAACATTGATCAGATGTTGATCAGACATCGGCATTTCATTCATTAGATTTCAACCACAAAACAACATAGATTCAATGACACAGTTTCAACTGTTTGATTGGATGATTGATTGATAGTTGATCCACCGTCATTTGTCGACTTCAATAAAAAATCAACTATTCTAACTATAATTCAATGTTGATTTAACATTGTGTGCTATCTGGTAATGCAGTACTTTAGATAATAGTAGTTCAGGAAGGAGGTGGAGGAGATTGATTGTTTTCAATGATTATCTGTCTCATAACAAACTGTCATGACATGGTAACGCAGCTTTAACAAATATGGAGAAAACATGTTTTTTATTAAAGTTATATACTGCAGCATGAATAAAATGCAACTACATGGCATTTTTGAGAAGTTTTCTGATTGAACAATTCCAGCTCTTGGCAGGGCCCAGAAGTGAGCATAAAAGCTGAACCAAGCTTCAAGTCAGAAAAACTGAGTTATGAAATAAAGAAATAAAAAAGAAAATATAAGAATGTGATGACAAAAGGGACTCCACAATCAAAATTCCAATCTTCAAATATACCCGCTTCAAACTCAGTACCTGTTTACTCATTGGCAAAAATTTGGTAAGATTAAATTTAGTTGGCTAAAGAAAGTCAGACGGTTCATTACGAGTGAAATCTCTTGAGCTAGTCAAGTTTCTTGTTTGTTCAGATCTTGCTAGTCATTTCCGTAGTATGATTACTAATTAACAGTTGATTCTTTTGTGTCTAATTGCAATCTAATCATTCAGTTCACAATTGAAGTTTTATTATCAGGATTCTGCAAATAGAATATTTTCATAGTATATTTCAATCATTCCTTTCATACAGACGAAGCTCCCTGAAAATATAATTTTGTGAACTATAATTTTGATTCCTTTGAGTATCATAATATTTTACGAAATCTGACTGATGTGATCTTCTTGAATGCATACTGATGCTTCACATTGATCATTTATAAGCTTATCAATAACAAGAGGTGTACTGTCTGTTCACACACACACACACACACACACACACACACGCACACACACACACGCACACACACGCACACACGCACACACACACACACACACACACACACACACACACACAGCAAGCCGTATGCTGGCTCAGAGATCAGATACACACGCACACACTCCTCTCTGCTTCCTCTGTCAACCTCTGTCTCTTATGGGACAAGAGTTAGAGACAATTAATTCCTGCACAGTGTATCATGAATATAATCTGTTTAAAACCATTCGTTACAATATTCCTAATCTAATTCAACATGGTTTAGAATATAGTATATTTATTTATTCATTTATATTTATTTATTCACATCAAACTCCGATTAAAATTTGACAGAAGGGTGTCTACATATCTCTCTCCTGGCACATTTAATTTTTATTAAAATCAGTAAATTTAAAAGGGAAAACAATATGCAATTCATCCTTTTCTCCATAATCAGAGAATTACAGGAATCAACTGTTTTAATCTTGGAGCTCCACTAATGTTTATCCCCTTCACAGATTCTCAACATTGTACCAGCATTTCTGTAGATAAATTCATAAACTGCTCCAACAGGTGGTTTCCATAGAGCTGAAATCTAAGATGGCAGCAGGTGATGCAGCTCTTAGATCATTAAATGTTTTCTCCCTATTTTTTTTTTACTTATTATTTTCAATAACTGTTCTACATCAACATGTACACATGTCCACCCTTGTCGCATCTCACACTTCACATCTTAACATCTTCATTGATGGAAGAGACGGACAGACACCTTAGTGTCATTAAGAGAAATCCCTCCTCATTAACAACATCCATGGATAGAAACATCAGAATAACTGCTGTGAAATGAGCTGGAGAGATGCTGAAAATACAAACTCAAGTAATAAAGATACACAATAATGATAATACAAATAAATCCAATAAGTACACGAGAAAAAAAAAAAGAACAATTATATAGAGGTGTCAAGGTTACAGTATGAATTTAGTTATAGGTCTCCATCTTGTTTCAAAGGTCTCCATCTTAAGTTGTCGTCTTGATGTTGTTTTTTCCATTATATAGACTTTTTTAATCCCATCTCTCTACTGTGTTAAACTGGGAGGTTGTGGCCTTAACCAAGCAGAAGTTATACACTATTCCTAAAATATAAACAGATATATCCAGATCTAGATGAATGCCTAAAATACTTTTAATATCTGGACGTTTTTCCAAAACTCGACCACCTTTGGGCAATCCCAAAACATATGAGTAAAATCCTCCACTTTCCACAATTTCTCCCACAAAGTCGGGATGTCTCGCCATATTTAGATGTGATAACTGACATGGCGCCGGCTCTCCCCCATGAGAATTAAAGAAACGCATCTTAACTTTCCAATCAAACTCCCTCCATGTCAGGCTGTTAGTTCATTTGTGTCCAAAGCAAAATGTTTCTTCCCAATCCTCGTCTGCTATTATTATATTAGCCTTCAATTCCCATTTCTCCTTAATTTCCTTATTGGATTCATACTGCAGGCTTTTGGATAGTTTTGAGATGAGGCCATTTTTTGATTCACC
This sequence comes from Poecilia reticulata, assembly GCF_904066995.2. NCBI lineage: Eukaryota > Metazoa > Chordata > Actinopteri > Cyprinodontiformes > Poeciliidae > Poecilia > Poecilia reticulata. The sequence goes on from NC_088831.1 coordinate 10,898,697, forward strand.
TTTTGCTATTGATAATAGGATTTCTTCAGTCTTGCTCATATCTGCTAATCACTGTGATTCTGGAGAAAATGTCTAAGTTGCAGAAATCTATAAAAATCAGTTTTTCTAGATTAAATTCCCTTTGAATTTGTTCAAAAGATTTCATTGTTGACCCTTTAAAGAGCTGTGCTATAAATATCAGTCCTCCTCTTGTCCATCGCTCAAACCCTGTGTCCATAGAAGCTGGAATAAAATCTGGAATCTTAGCTGTTTCTTCAATTTTTGATATAGAGTCAGGAATTTTTTATTTCTTTTTTATTCTTGACCAAATATTAATTGTTTCCTTAACCCAGTAATTTTTAATTTTGAGATTTCTCTCAATTGAACAGCCCAATAAAAACACTTTAATTCAAGTAAACTTAACCCTCTGTTACTCTTTGAGGACTGAAGTATTTTGAGTTTAATTCTTGCTTTTTTATTTTGCCATTCAAACCTTGATATTCTTTTATCCATCTCTCCCAAAAGGGAGTTGGGAATGGAAACTGGGAGTGATTGAAATACAAACAGTTTCTTGGCAAGATATTCATCCTGATTGTTTCCACTCTCCCCCCCGTGGGTTAGTGGTTGGATCTCCCATTTTTCTAGGTCTTTTTTAATTTCCTTTCTCAGCTTCTCATAGTTTGCTTTGAATAATTGTGAAGTTTGAGGTGTGATAATTATACCCAATACCCAAGCATCTAAATCCTTTACTGGTCCATTTGAACTTTACTTTTTCTTTTAGCTGTGTTGGGCTGATAGCATCATTACTACAGACTTACTTTCGTTAGTCGTATATCCAGAAATATTCCCGAACTCTTTAAGGCTTTCTAGTAGAGCTGGCCCTGATCGGAGTGGTTCTGTTAAGAGTACTAATAGATCATCGGCAAACAGTGATACTTCATGTTCCACCCCTTCCTCATGTCTCATTCCCTGGATTTGTTTATTCTGTCTAATTGCTTTTCCCATTGGTTCAATATTAGCTGTGAATAGTAGAGGACTTCAAAACCCATTAATTCAAATTCGGGATTTTGGATTTTATAAATTATTTTTACCGATTTGACAAATTTTTGTGAAAATCCAAATCCTAACCGTGTCTGACATAAAAAACTCAATTTTACCCTGTCTAAAGGGATTCGTTGTTTTTGAGTTTTTTATAACGTTAAGAATTTCCTGTGAATTTATAGGTCGGGTCGTTTCCAGCAACTCTTCTTCTGACAAAGTTGAGAAGTTAATTCTTCTGAGAAAAGAGGATGTTTCATCATCCTGAGTATTTCTGTCCGAGTCGGCGTAAAGTTTTTTTATAATAGTCTGCGAATGCTTTAGCCATTTCTTTGTGTTGTTTTAGTCTGCATAGTTGAGGGGTGTTTTATTTACGTTGAAATGCCAAGCGGCGACTCGCCCTGTTGCCCATTTCATAATATCTTTGATTTGTAAAGCGTGGAGAATCTTCTGGTTTGACTGATAGTATCTCCTCTAGTTTATCTTTCGCCCTTTTAATGTCTCCCATTATGTTTTTATCCACTAGTTTGTTCTCCCTTTCCAGTTCTTTGATCTTATTTTTCAACTCCCTTTGTTCTTTCATTCTGGATGATATTTCTATTATTTCCCCTCTTATCACTGCTTTTCCTCTTTCCCATAATATTGTTGGTGAAACTTCCCCATTATCATTTATTTCAAGGTTTTCCTTAAGTGACTCCTTGATTTCTTTGACAATATTTTCATTAAACATGATTGATACATTCATTCTCCAATATCAGAAACAAAGTTCCTTATTTATACTTAAAGGTAACATTATAGTTGCGTTGTCACTTGTGGTTATATTTTCTATGTTACATTTTAATACCTTATGTATATGTGACTGAGATTTGTATAGATAATCTATTCATTAGTAGCTTTGGTGTGGATTTGAGTAAAATGTGTCATCTCTCTTCTTGGGGTTGATATTTCTCCAAGCATCAATCAGACCGAGCTCTTTATAAATATTATTTAGCATTTCGGATTTTGTTGTCTGTGGCCCATAATCAGAATGGAATCTAACTAATATATTATTTTAAACCATATTAAAGTCTCCCCCCATCAGTATCATTCCTTTTGCATCATTAGTTATTATTTTAACTATTTGTTTCAGGAAACTGTCCTTCTCCTCATTTAAATATACATTTATTACTGAAATTGTCTCCGATTCGTCCTACAATCATTACATATCTTCCTTCTTTTTCAACTTCAAACAAAATCCCTTTTTTGAGTAAAATTGCTGCCCCCTCCTTTTTCCAAATGAAGCAGAAAATGTCTGACCTGTCCACTCCCTTCTCATTTTTTGTGTTGGTTCTCCATCAGGTGTGTCTCCTGTCATAAAGCTGCTGTGCATCACCTGAGCCAATGCTGGGTAACCAACCACAACCAATATTCAGTGAATCTTTAAGATCTTTCATCCTGCCTGATGTCACACTGAGCACTGAAGCAAAGAGAAAGTAGAAAACAGGAGATAAAAACTTTTGAAGCTTTGAGTTTCTAACTAAAAACCTTCTGCTTTAGACTGTCTTATTACTGTTTGAAAGAAATGTATTTTTATGTAAATTTAGGTTCAAATTAGCTTAAGATGCATAACTGCATAACCACAATCCAAGTAGATAAATGTTATGTTGTTGGTTAAATCTTGGATTTAACAAGAAAATAAAAAGTTTATGAAAAAACTTTTTAATTTCAAGGTTGTAGGGTTGAGTTTTTGTGGAGTTGGACAAAGTTTATCCCATAAATCAATCACTAGTCATCAATGTTAATAAATATCATGGAACAGAAAATGGACGCATAATAAAGCCTCCTTTACTTTTCTGCCTGTCCCCTCGTTTATCCAAGCCTAGAACCAGTCCTGCTCTGCAGAGTCACATGAATCAGTGAGAAACTCTGAGATATAAACCAGAGAAGAAGCTCTGAACACAAACTGCTGCAGGTCTGAAGCTCCAGAGTGAAACATTCAGACTGATCTGTTGGGTCAAACTCAACATTTTCTCCAGAACTGGTTCTACTGGTCTGGGTGGGTCACAGCAGAACAACAAGCGCATGTCCCAGTTTGATGGAGCTGATCGGATCATATTTCTAGGGATTAGTCCACAAAGTACTTCAATAGTATCCACTATTAGAACTCCATAACCCAGAATGCACTGCAAAGAGTCTCACTGCTGCCATCTAGTGGTAGAAGGTGAAGAGCACAAGATCTGGTCCCTGAAATCAAAACTAAATCTGTTCATCTGGTCTGAGGAGCCGGTGTGGGTCATTAAAAGCCAGAACCCAAGAACCGAGCAGGAAGCAGAACCTCAGAACCAGGAGACCAGCCCAGTCCTCTAGAGCTGCTCTGACCTTTGACCTTTCTGTTTGGAGCTGCTGCGGCTCAGTGGGCATGGCCAGGTCATCAGCCTACCTGGGTCAACTGGACCCAGTGTTCCCAGTAAATAAACTGGACCCAGTGTTCCCAGTAAATAAACTGGACCCAGTGTTACCAGTAAATAAACTGGACCCAGTGTTACCAGTAAATAAACTGGACCCAGTGTTACCAGTAAATAAACTGGACCCAGTGTTCCCAGTATATAATCCGAGTCGTTGCTCCTCACATTCTTAGTTGTTTTTGTTTTCATGCAACATTTTCATTAATTGATTCATTCAGACCTTAATTCAAACTCTGATTCACTGACCAACATCCTTCATATTTATTTAGCTTTAAGTTCATTTAAAATCTAAATTCTGACTTTTTATTTAAGCATTGAGACCAACCAGTTGATATCATTCATATTTTATCTCTTTAGAATCACATGAAACAGTTAGGAACTGGTTTCTTACTTTCTGTCTGATGGTCCAGGTTCATTACTGAAGTCTGGAGGTTCATCTCTGGACCGGTCACTCCTCACAGACGGACTGATGAATCCTGGAGGTTCTGCTCTGTTCTTCTTTACATCCAGAACTTCCATCTTCTGGACTTCTGGAGAGAGAAACCAGAACCAGTCAGTCCAACGATCCAGGTCCAGTAAATGTCCTGTGAAGCAGAAGCTGGTTCCCATCATGAGTTCAGAGGATCAGAGGAACCTGATTCCAGCAGTAACATCTGGTTTGAATTGACTCCTTCACTCCTTCATGGCCTTCTGATGTCTGATGGCTCATCTCCTCACAAACATCTGGAGAACTTCTGAGTTCAGGAAGGAAATTAGAGCTAAAACTGAGTTTGAAACATTTTCAGGTGTTACAGCCCCTAGCCATAAGCTGTGTGAAGCTGACACCCCACCCACGTCCCTCTTGAGGCTCTGCAGACTCCCTTTTGTTATGCAGGATCAGCTGTGGGAGCACACCTTCCTGATTGGCTGTCTGAAGGCTGCTGGAGAGCAGTTGCACCATTGGACCAGCAGAAGATTGTCAAGCCAATCAGACATTGATGAGGCCCACCTGCACCCTATAAAATATGAATCCTCTAGTGCAGGGGTGTCCAAAGTCAGCCCTCGTCCTGCATCTTTTCACACTTCTGTCTCCCTGGTTTGACACACCTGCATCAAATGATGGCTCATTAGAGGCCTAAGGAGAACATTGACTTGCTGAGGAGGTTGTTACAACCACTAGGGAGAGAACTAAAACATGCAGGGTGCCGGCCCTCGAGGACCGACTTTGGACACCCCTGTTCTAGTGGGGCAGCTAGTTTGAAGAGGTTTTGTGAAGCTGTCACCCCCTTGTTTGGTATTTGCAACTGCTTTAGGCAGGTTTTGAACTAGTTTGTTCCTTGGTCTTGTTTGTTCCTGCTAGTCCAGTTTAGCAATTTTGACTTTGCTCTAGTTATCTACACAAGTTAGAAGCTTGTGTTTGGGAGGTTTGGTGCTCCCCTGTTCTTTGTTTTCCCCTTTTGGGTTATTTTGAGTTTACTTTGGACTTGTTTGAACCCTTTTGTAACTTTAATTTGCACTTGAGGTGGCTCGGGCATCTGGTCAGGATGCCTCCTGGATGCCTCCCTGGTGAGGTGTTCCGGGCACGTCCCACCGGGAGGAGGCCTCGGGGAAGACCCAGGACACGCTGGAGGGACTATGTCTCTCGGCTGGCCTGGGAACGCCTTGGGATTCCCCCGGAGGAGCTGGAAGAAGTGGCTGGGGAGAGGGAAGTCTGGGCCTCCCTTCTGAAGCTGCTGCCCCCGCGACCCGACCCCGTATAAGCGGAAGAAAATGGATGGATGGATGGATGGATGGATTTGCACTTTATATTCTTGAGTTTGTTAATCCCTTTTGTTTTGCATTAATTGGGTTAAATTGTATTGTTTTGTGAAACTTTCTTTTGTAATAAATTATTTTACACTCCATTTGTTCCTCTGGACACATTTTATGTTATCGCCCCTGGACCCCTAGACCTTGGGGGCGTAACATCAGGTCTAAACTGGAATCATGTTTGTGTTTTTACTTTGTTTCCTTCAGAGTGAATAAAATATTAACTGGACCTGTTAGTCTCTGTTCTCTGGGTTCTGACCCTCTCTGCTCTCTGCTTATAGAACCTACAGCTATGATGCTCATACAAACATATATATGATTGTCAGGCTCTTTGTGGGGACTTTCCATTGACTCCCATTCATTTCTACTGCCTAACCCTTATCCCATATTACATTCCTGAACATTTTAATTTGCCCTCACGCCTCCAAATATCGTTCTATTGGTACAAAATTTGATCGTGACATTGCACCAAGTGTCAGCTTCCATAAAAACCTGTCAAAATTGTTCTGGGGCTCATGGTTTTCTATCTCTTTTCAGGTTCTCAACCATTCATTTTCACACTTCTTTCAAAATTTCAGAGTTCAACACACCATATCTTTCTCATCAATGCTCTTACTGTGAGTGAGGTACAGATATGATTCGCGGTATTATTGAAGACAAATGGCCCTCTCATATGGTTCAAACGGTTTTTGGATCCGTCTTACGGATTCTGAAGTGGAAGCAATTGTCTGGACTGCTTTTTCAAAATCAGAGACTAGTTCTGTAAGACGGGATCTGAACAACAAAAGTTTCATCAGCATGAAGCAGTTTATTGTGAGGCTGTAAATCTGTTCAATTTTTAGCTGTGAATTGAACTTTAATACAGTTGAGAGGGAGGGGTCATGACCCCCACCAGGAAATCCAGGTTTGTTTTGTGAAGGACACGTGCAAAGAGGAACCAAAGTTAGAAAAACGACAGAGAATTTAAGACGTTTTCTAAAAGTCACATCATGAAGTGTTGGTCCTTCTGAGAGCAACTAGAGGAAAACAGATTTAGAGTTGAATCAAAGACTGTAGAGGCTGTAAAAGCAGCTTTAATGAACTGTGTGTCTCACCTTTAACAAGAGACAAAGAGGACAAACCCAGCTGGTTGGACAGAGTCGGATCTATGTTGTGAAGACGTTTGATCATCAATCTGCAGGCTCTCTGTCCTTTCGTCCTCACAGCATCAATGGTGTTTCGAGCCTTGTCTGCTGTGATTGGGTTCCCACGAAGTATCGCCCGCTTCTCCAAACGAATAAGGACACGATCTTTCTCCAGGTCATCGAGGAGCTGACTAAGGATTTCCTCAGAAACTTTCTTCACAAACTCACTGCGAACCTTGTAAAGTTTTTCCTCTGCAAGCAGAAATCAGAAACATAATTAATTCAAACTGAGAGAAAAACGTGATGAAGATCAACTATTCATGCTGCTCCATCCAGAGATTCAGAGTCTGTTGATCAGCTCCTCAGGTCTAAACCTGTTGTTGTGTTTCTGCCTCATATCTGAGTAACGACCACTGATTCTGTCTACATGAGACCGAATGAAGCTTCTGGTTCATCACTTTCTATCCTCACTGCAGGAAGAACAAGAATAGAAACACCTTCTAAATATGGAGCTGCACTATTTTAGGAAAACAGGAAATTATGATATTATTGGTGAATATTGTGATGAAAATATTGACTGATTAACATTTTCATCACTTTTCTTTATTCATCTCCATTTCTACACTCTTAGAAATGGCTGTAAATTTACAGCAGAATTCTAGCAGTAGCATACTGTTATTAGAAAATACGGTAGAATATTGTTAAATTGATGTCTTCTTTTGTCACAATCTAGACTGATGATTGGCAGTAAACTACCGTAAAATGATTGTACAATATAGTTTTCTTTCTAGGCAAGACATTTGACTTGTATTTGCTTCTTAGAGAACCAGCATTTAGATTCAATATTAAACGGAAAGAAAAAATATTTTCCATAATACATCTTTTAGGGAATGAATAGAAATCTGCAGAGCATAATCAAAAGTGTTATATTTCTAGTGCTGGTGTTGCATGTTAAAAATACAGTGTTAATTAAACACTTGTTTAGTCAAATTCTAAAATAGGTTTGTCAGTTTCCCTAAAGCAGGCGTTCCCAAAGTCGGTCCTATAAGAAGGAACTATTTCTTAGTGTGTTTTACCCAGAAAACACTTAGAAAAAATATTGACAAAACCATGAGGGAAACAATGACTGGGCAAGCCTACTATATAATTTACTGGGGGACCATTTCTCTATTATTCTACATATACATATACATCAGGAGAGGGCCCACTTTCTTAATCTGTAACCAGACGTTAAAACCAATTGAAACTCTTCCGCTCCCCCCGCCCCATTTGCTCGAACGACACTCCATACCAGTAAGTGGCGGTAATCCTACTAACAAGTTTGTTGCCAATCACCAGTAAAACTAACAAAAACAAAAAGATGGTGTTTCTGTGACGTCACGTGTTTGCCCGGCGTCTTGTCTGGAGCCAATCATAACAAGGTAAGTTCCATGTTAAGAATATTATGTTTTTAAGTTTTTTTTATGAATGCATTTACTTTCTGTTTACGCAAGAGTATTGACTTATGGTTAGCGTAAGTTTATTTGTTTGGATATCACGGTGTATACGACTGTTTAATGCAGGGGTGCTCAAGTCCAGTCCTTGACAGCTGCCATCCTGCAACTTTCAGATGCTTCCCTGCTCCAACACACCTGAATCAAAGGAATGGCTGGTTAGCAGGTCTGTTCAGAGCTGATCCTGGTCTGTTGGAGTAAAGATGCATCGTAAAGTTGCAGGACGGTAGCTCTCGAGGATTGGACATGAGCACCCTTGGTTTCTTATTTTTGTTAGCAGCTCAAGCTAGTCAAGCAGGTGTATTATGGGGTGTTGGGTGATTAAAAGAACATTAAAACTGTCAGAAGAATCTGAACATAGGCTTAAACACCAGAGGGTTCGGGGGGTCCGGACCTCCCACCCAATCTTGGAAAAGTTTAGAATTGTCCCCCCCAAAAAATAATTGAAGAAACCTTTGAATTTAAATAATATCAATATGAAAAGGCAAAAGAAACAAAAAGCGAACTAAATCTGCCATGCCATTTATCTCAGAAAAAAAAGAATTAATTTTTAGGTCCCCCCTACCATTGTTAGAACAATGGTTCAGTCCAACTTGACGGCACAGGCACGTCAGAGCCACTGTAGTGAGGAGCTAGCTGTTAGCTGTGGCTCTGCAGCACAAACATAAAACCCTCCAGTAAGTAAATACTTAAAAGACATGTAACACTAGTGATGGGTAGATAAGGTGTCATGAAACGTTTCGACACATAGCAAAACTGTGTCGATACTGTGTCACTGAATACTGACACCTGCTGGACATTAAAAATTCCTACTGGTAACCTAATGATTTGATGATCTAGTATTTGTATGTTATTGTGTATTCCGTTATACGTTCTGTTAAATTTAAAATATATTTGTTATTCTTAGATACAGTCAATAAATAATGTGAATATATACCATAAAGTGAAAATTTAAGTGAATGTGTTTGGAAGGAGGATGCTTGTGAACTGTTTTTTCCCCCACAAATTTTAATTAAAAAAAATACGTTTTGAAATTTCGAAATGTAGCCTGTTACGCTTTCTTGACAAAACTTCTCCTGCTGTAGAAAAAAAATGAAGTAAACACTACATTTAAAGCGAACCCTTGTTTTTCTTAGGGCTTGCGTTCCGAGAATAAACCCTTGATTGTTGAAATCCGTGAAGTAGTTACATTTATTTTTTACAATTATTATACAGCATAATTAAATACTCTACATTGAAACCAAATAAAACCTGTTTTCAGGTCAGCAGATGTGCATCAATCGGGCCTTAATGTGATCCGGAGTCATGTCATTAAAGCATCTCCTAAAAGCTGCTTTGTGAGACTCACAGCTGTATCTACGGCAGAGAGATGGATCTCGTCAAACGAGCCTTTGGTCGGGTTTTGCACTGATTCTGGCTACAGTTTTTTTTCCAGCAGGCATTCAAAGTTTCAGTTTCCATCTCCTGAATGGCCAATCTGTATTAAATACCGTAATTTTATTGGCACTCAGGTAGAGAAGAAACGCAGAAACTGTTTTAAACAATCATGCGGTCAATCAGGACGCAGAACACTGTGAAAAAAAAACTGCACAAAAAATTCTGCAAAGCAGCGAGACCATGAAAGGTGAACCGCGTTATAGCGAGGGATCACTCTACATGAAATAATTTATAAAAAGCAACTGAGTAATTTGTAAAGTGGCTGTATATCTGAGTTTATTCTAGGTGTATCTGGGACTTCATTCTCGTGCCTGGCCTCATAATGCCTCAGCATTGAGGAGGTGGATTTATTTAAATAAGTCAAACATATGCAACACTTAACCTGCAGAACATAATATGAAAGTAAACTAAAAGTCAATTTCAGCTGAATTTGGATTCAGACAGATCAAGCAGAAACTGATAAGAACCGGATGAAACAACAACAAAATTAAAACAAATTTATTTTCCAATATAAGATCAAAATGATCCCACACTACTGAGGAAACCTTTCGTTTGCGGCTGCTCCATAGTTGACACTGAAAGAGATCAAGAATTCGTTTGGCAAATGCATTTAATAGACGGACAGATTAACTTCCTTATAAACACAGTTTGGTGCGTTAATGTCATTTCTAAACAGGCCCTCTATTGGTCACGTGACTTGTTGAAACCAATACGCGCACCGACACGAGTTGTGGTCTATGGGTCCAGCATTGGTGTTGCTGGACCCATCACTAGAGTAAACCACTTTAAAGGATAATTACAGGGTTGAAAAGGTACATTTAAAGTAAAATACTGGTATCTATACAGACGGCAGTATTTTTTATTTTTTTTTTACTGCTTTTCTGAAAAAACTGTAAAAAATAAAACAAAACTGACATCTGTAGGTATCAGTTCTTTTTACCGTTCTTTAAGAAAAACAGTAAATTACCGTTCTGTCAAAAAACGGTAAACTACTGGCAACTATAGATGCCAGAAGTTTACCGATCTTTTATAGTATCTATACTGTACTTGCACTGACAGTAATCTACTATCAAGATTTATTAAGGTACAGCTACTGTGTATTTACAGTAAACTTCTGGCATCTATAACTGCCAGCATTTGATTGTAAATTACCGGATTATTTCTTGGAGTGTATGCTTTAGCATCTCTGTCACCAAGTGTTGGAATAAAAGACACAGCAAGTCTTTCCATCTGAGATAATAAATTTGTAATAAATGATGTGATTACTGGATAAGTTCTTTAGTGTATATAGTAAATATTCCTGAAGTATCAGAGCTGCTGGCTTGTTCTTCACTTCGGTTTCTTTTAGTTTCCATCTGAGTTCAGTTTTTACCTTCAGGTTTCACAGAAACTCACAATGTTTCCACCAGAGCTTCACTGAACAGGAAGCATAAAAACAATAAAGACACTGAGGCTGAGCTTCATCACATGGCAGCAACACAGGCTGTGATTGGTCAGTTTGTTCCTTTAAGATTCTTAATTTCTGCTTCTCATCACTTACCAAAATCCACTTCCTGCTGCTGCGCCATCTTTTATCTGGAAAACAAGAAGATTTTTTATGTTTCAGACTTTATTTCATGAATAGTTTATTTTGTACAGTTGGAATGGAAACTAAAAATATCCGATAAGTCAGTCCATCCATCCATCCATCCATCCATCCATCCATCCATCCATCCATCCATCCATCCATCCATCCATCCATCCATCCATCCATCCATCCATCCATCCATCCATCCATCCATCCATCCATCCATCCATCCATCCATCCATCCGGGGAGAGGGAAGTTGGGGAGACTTCCCCTCCCCAGCCACTTCTTCCAGCTCCTCCAGGGGAATCCCAAGGCGTTCCCAGGCCAGCCGAGAGACATAGTCCCTCCAGCGTGTCCTGGGTCTTCCCCGAGGCCTCCTCTCGGTGGGATGTGCCCGAAACACCTCACCAGGGAGGCGTCCAGGAGGCATCCTGACCAGATGCCCGAGCCGCCTCAACTGGCTCCTCTCAACGTGGAGGAGCAGCGGCTCTACTCTGAGTCCCTCCCGGATGACCGAGCTTCTCACCCTATCTCTAAGACCACCCTGCGGAGGAAACCCATTTCGGTCGCTTGTATCCGTGATCTCGTTCTTTCAGTCATGACCCAAAGCTCATGACCATAGATGAGGGTGGGAACGTAGATCGACCGGTAAATGGAGAGCTTCGCTTTTTGGCTCAGCTCTCTCTTCTCCATGACGGACTGGTACAACGCCTGCTTCACGGCAGACGCTGCCCCGATCCGCCTGTCGATCTCCCGTTCCCTTCTTCCCTCATTCGTGAACAAGATCCCCAGATACTTAAACTCCTCCACTTGAGGCAGGACGACCCCCCTGACCTGGAGAAGGCACTCTACCCTTTTCCGGCTCAAGACCATGACCTCGGATTTGGAGGCACTAAGTCTCATCCCGGCCGCTTCACACTCGGCCGAGAACCACTCTAGTGAGAGCTGCAGATCTCGATCTGATGAAGCCAACAGGACCACATCATCCGCAAAAAGCAGAGATGCGATCCTAAGGCCACCAAAACGGATCCCCTCAAGAACAGAATCTGTGACGAAGGGCAGCCTTGGCAGAGTCCCACTCTCACCGGAAACGAGCCCGACTTACTGCAATGCCGACCAGACTCTGACACCTGACAGCCTGTATCAAAAGGCTCGGTACCCCATCCTCCTGGAGAACCCCCCACAAGACCTCCCGAGGGACATGGTCGAACGCCTTCTCCAAGTCCACAAAACACATGTAGACTGGTTGGGCGAACTCCCATGCACCCTCCAGGACCCTGCTGAGTGTGTAGAGCTGGTCCAGTGTTCCACAGCCAGGACGAAAACCACACTGCTCTTCCTGAATCCGAGGTTCGACTATCCGACGGACCCTCCTCTCCAGGAGGCCCGCGTCCGGGCGAGGGAATGTCAGATCCAAAGTTGTTTTCCGTCATAAGGGGTCTTCAGTGTGTTTTCAATAAATCCGATAAGTACTTATTTAAAACACACAAGCACAAACCCCTCCAGAAAAACATATTTATGTAATCATGAAAGCTACAACGTCAGAGCATACTATTAAAAACCATCAGTGATATAAAAATACATTTATCACATCTTTATTTACAAGAAATAATGTTCCTGACTGTTGAAATGTAAACATCTTCTCCCCTTGCTTTTTGCCATCTGACTGTAATGTGTTGCTGCTGCCACCAGGTGGCATTGTAATGGAATTGTAATGATTTCTTTTTTTAAACAAAAAGTTTTGTTTTTTAACCAAAACTCAGTAGGCTTTTCTCGTCGTGACATGCATTAACAATTCAATTTTTGCTTTTGATTTTTTCTTTTTTCTGCAGTTCGACAATAAAGTTTGATGCAGCTCTGCTTTCCTGAATGGACCGTCTTCATCTCCACTGCAGCAAACAGGCAGCTCTTTGTTTTATAGATTACAGTACAATAAAAGGTTACATTGTCCCCTTGTTTATATTTTCAATAGTGTAATTCTGTAAAGACAAAATATGTCTGGTGGTCCAGCTCTGATTTATATATCCTGCTAAATTGCGTGTTTTAATATTGCAATACTTTCCTATAACAAAATAGACCTGCAGAAAGAAATTAATAATAAAATATCTTACATAGGCATAGTGTTATGCTCTATATGGAGATTTCCCTTAGCTTTGATTGTATATGTCACAATTTTGTAATTTATCATTGTTTATTAAACTCTGAAAGCTGTGTGGCTTTGTTAATATTCTGTCCTAGAATGTGGTTAGATGGGCCGTTTTGTTTTGAGCTCCTGCCCCTTTAGTGGTCTCTGCACGGCCCTGCAAATCCTACTGGGACCAGTTTGACTCCACTATGAAACTGGGAGCAAACTCAGCTGGTTGTCTGGGTCACAGATGAAAACTCAGAGAAAATCAGAGTTCCTGGTTGAAATCAGGAGCTGCAGCTCTGCATCAGAAAAAGGCCCAGTTCCGGTTCTGGTTCTGTCCATCAGCTCAAAGAGAGAAAACCCAGTCAGAACTGGAAACCAGTAGAAAGTGGAGTTAAAACTCACCTGATCAGATCTTTGCTTCTCCTTCTGTTCACACAAACCGAATCGGAGCCAATTGGAGAACTGGACCTGATTCTCCAGAACCTGAACTGGACCCACCTGAGGCTCCGCCCCCTCTGACAGCAGAGGTGTGTTCACCTGTTGAAATGACAGGAATCCTGTCTGATCATTGATACCAGGAAATAAATGTTTAAAATAATAAATTAACATTTCAGTTTAAATTTTCTTTATGTTTTAAATATATTTAGTATTTGTAATCAATATTTTATTAAATTAATGGAGATTTTCAGTTTTATCTATAAAAAACTTTAACAAATTTCTGCAGAGAAACACAAGAGCAATAAAAGTAATAATAGTTTCTGCTTTTTCTAATCTGAGCCAACAGAACCAAGAACCTTGAAATGTTGACGTTTCTCCACATGTTGACACGACCATCTGATATGTTCATATGATCAAATACAGATTTTATGAATTATTTAATCTTGTTTAATGTTGATCTGAAGGAATGGTCAGGAATGAACCTCTTTCATTCCTGACCATAATGCTCTTTAAGCTTTGGGCTCTTTTAGCCTGGAGGCTTTAAGTTGTTTAACTGGTTTGTATCAAATGTTTCAATGAAAAAGTTAAAAACCTGCCGAGTTACAAACTGGTTTTAATCACTGTAGGTGTTTACTGTGAGATGTTTGAGTTTGTGTCTCTGCTGTGCAGGAATGTTTCCTCATTCCTCAGTTTGGGTTCAGGTTCACACAGACGACACAGGAGTTGATGGTTGCCACGGTGACATATAGCTGGAAAATTAGGCCTAAACTAGTCAGTTCTCTATTATTGGGTCCCGTCAAACAATTGATAATATAATATTATATATGGGAGAAAACCATTGCCTCAACATTTAATGCAGACTAAGTGCTCATTATATGTGACTGAATCTGGTTCAGTGAAGGGAGAAAAGTTCAGATTGTTCAGCTTGAACCTGACAGCTGATGCCTGTCATCCACCTCAACCAGTTAAACCAGTTTGAACATTTATTTATAATCTTTCCTTCAGAACCAAACAGGGGAAAAGTCATACAGTAGTTACTCAAAATAATATCTAAAAATGATCCATTACTGTGTAAAAGTTTAACCATTTTGTTTAGTTTTCTTTCCCTCCAAAGCTTTGATCTTGGTGTAAAAACGTCTTGACTGTGGTGACCTTTACAGGGACCAGGGTGGTTTTACAGAAACATCATAAAGTGTTTCGGCTTCTGCAGACGGACCTTCAGCTCCACGCCTCAAACTCTGGTTACATAAAACAGAAATGAAACAATAAACTTCTGGTTAGTGGAGCTTTTAGATGATCGTCATGAATTAATGAACTTTTTATTTAAACAGAAACAGAAATAAAATAACAAATGTGGATTAACTAAAACTGTTAATGAACAACATGAGGTCATCAGCCTGGAACTGAAGCAAAGCTGCTACTAAAATACTTTGCAGCAGCAGGAAGCAGATTGAGACAATAGATTTATGAATATGTTTATAAATGAGCTCAGGTCTCCTTTCAGACAGACATGATAACATCATTGGGAACAGCAGATGGACCCTAAGCAGTCAGAGTTGCTTGTTACATGGGCCGGCTGGCAGCTTGAACACTTTTCCCTCTAGTCTAAGATGCATCATGGGAAATGGAGTTTTAACGTCAATGTTTTTTTCTTTTTGTTTCTTGAGATAAAATCTCAGTAAAACAAGAAACATTTTAACATTATGGACAAGGACTCCAATAGTTACTCAGAACTAATGATTCTTGATAAGTTTCTAAAAGTACAAGTGGATGGAACATTTTTCAAGTTCCTGTCATTGCAATGTTCTGTTTAAGACGGAGTAAAATGTTTCTCCTGCTAGCAGAGAAACACAACAATCTGAACTATTATTTATTGCATCTGCAATATAACATTGTGTGTTTTCTGTGTATCTAGTTTACTGTGTGATTTTAATAATAATCCTGGTTATTTCAAATGTTATAAATTAACTTACAACTGTAGATCTGCCCCAAAACTGAAGTATTTTAGATTCAGCTCTAAATAAATGTTTTATTTGCATTTACTTAAGAGTTTTATCTTTTTTAATTATTAGCTTGTTTTGATCTATTCTGTATCTTTAATTTCCAACTCTGAACCTTTTAGCAGCACATTGTTTACACTAAAAATTCACCTGATCATCGCAGCATAAATTGGGCTTTCTCCAGTTTAAATGCTGTCTGACGCGATGACGTTTCTCTCTCACGTCGTGACGAAAGCGGTGGTGACTGAAGACTCGATTCATCAGCGTTTTATGTGTAAATGTTAGATTTAGTTCGTCTTTTCTGTGAAATAAAACTATTTATCATAGGCCTTTATTAGTGTTGATTAGTTTTACATTTAAAAAAATTAAACTGATAAAAAAAATATCTTCCTGAAAAATGTGCAGCAAAATATGGAATCAATAAACTGTTAAATAATTTCTGTAATTTGTGCGCACCTTTGGCTTTTTAATCTGCCATTATTCAAATGTTTGCATATTACTAGTATTATGAATATGATGCTTTTATGTAGCTTTCACTAATTTTGTTGTTCCAAAAGCTTATTGTACATATTAAATATTTATGACAAAAGAAGAAAAACCCTAGTTCTTTATGATTTACTTCTGAACAAAACTAAGGTTTTTCTGAATTGATAGAAATTAATATTAGAACAAAGATCTTTCTAAGGTTTTGGCCAGAAACTGTCTCTCCACCACCCTCTCCTGGTCACAGCTTTTAATTACAGTCAAATCTTTCTGGATTATGACAGGTGAAAAAAAAAATCTCTTTTAACAGAGCGAACTACAGAAATACACAGCATGAAGGTAAAGAAACAAAAAAATGTAAGAAACATGTCGCCCTCCAGGGGTCATGTTGGATACTACACTGCAAGTAGTTGGATATTTTAAATGTGCACGGAGAATAATAAAAAAAAGAACTCAAATGTCATTTTTAAACAATTTTGTTTACAGTGCAGGATTTTTATTCACATCAGTTTTTTCTTCTGTAACTTAGGAAGTTACTGACATAAAGTACTTTGCAAAATGTATAAACCACAAACTTTCTACACATTTTGCTCTGTTCAAACAGTTTTAATATGTAAAAATAAATATTTTTCTTCAGACTTCTGTGAGCTCACACTGGACCCAAACAGCTCATAAGTTCCTCAGACTGAGAACAGGAAGGTGACCGACCTGCAGCAGGAACACCTACACCCTGATCACCCAGAAACATTTGACTGCTGGCCCAAGGTGCTGTGTGAAACTGGTTTGACTGGTCGCTGCTACTGGGAGGTTGTAAAGGTTTATGTAGCAGTGAGTTACAGAGGGATTGAAGGAATGGTGACAGTGATGACTCCAAGTCTGGAGGGAACCATCAGCCTTGGTGTCTTGCCTGCACTGATGGAGGATCCAGCGCTCGGCTCAACAGCTGGACACTCATTCCTCTTCCTTCCTGG
The DNA here is from genome assembly GCF_904066995.2 of Poecilia reticulata. Classification (NCBI taxonomy): domain Eukaryota; kingdom Metazoa; phylum Chordata; class Actinopteri; order Cyprinodontiformes; family Poeciliidae; genus Poecilia; species Poecilia reticulata. The sequence continues at coordinate 10,915,591 of NC_088831.1, forward strand.
CCTGCTGCCTCTCAGCGTGTAGCAGTCAATGTGGACTGTCCTGCTGCATCCTGTCCTTCTGCAGAGTCTCCAGTAGTGGAGCGACCCACCTCCACACCTTCAGCACCACATTCACTGAAACTCTATGCTGCTTTGGGGTCAAACTGAACTCCTCTGCTCTTTGGTGTCAGCTGGAAACCAACAGGATGTGGTTTGATTAACTTGGTAAAAATGATTTCTATATATGAGACAAAACTAGAACAGGTAGAGGAGGCGTCTTCAAATGCTCAGAATGAACCTGTTGAATCTGTACTTATTTCCACAAGCACAGAAAATGAAAAAAAACTTTACTCCTTTGAATAAGGTGTTTGAAATTAAATATAACTGTAATTAGTCATTTTTTTATTTATAAAGTACTTCAATAAACATTTAAAATAAAATGTGCCACACCATCCGGCCCATCAACCAGTCAGGGACGGGCCTCTCCTCAGGTCCACTGCAGGCCTTTACTTTCTTCAACACCCTGCACCGAAATACAATTGTGAAGTTTAAAATAAAAACTAAAATTAGTTATATTTTCTACTTTATTTATAAAGTACTATTAAAAGAAATCTAAATAAAATGTGTCACTGACCTCATTGATTCAGGCCTGCTTCATTTTCTACATCTTATGTTCACTCCTCCCTTTGTGTGTTAAACTTCCTGCACAGGAAATATGATCCATACATTTGTGTATTAGTTCAATAAAAAGGTGGACAATCAGGTGGAAATAAACAGTCCATCAACCTTTCAGGGAATCAACTGCATCTTACATTTTCTATTGTTGCTCCAACTGCTTGTCCAGCTGAAACACGAAGCACTTACACTCCTCCACTGGACACGACATCCTGCGGATTTTATCTGACAAAACAGAATTTTGGATTTCCATTACTGTAGCAATTAATCAGCAAAATTAACTCTTGAAATATATCAGTGTGAAATGAATGAGTGATAGAGGGTTTTCTCCTCCAAACTGAAACCAAGTGAGGGGGGCAGAAACATATCAGGAAGGAAATTCTGTAGATGGCAGAGCTCATATTCAGAGAAACTGTTTTCCAAATTTGAAATGATTTTAAAGACCCTGGAAACTATAGAGTGGCACTAATCTAGAGTGAAGGTTTCTAAAGCTGAATGAAGTCCAGCAAATTTAAACATACAAATGTCACACTGATCACTTTTAGCAGCAAATCTAACAAACTTCTAAAACTGACTGAAAATTCACCTCATCTGCCACATATTGTAGAGGTGAAGACATGGAGCTCCTGTGGTGGAGCCTGGGACACGAGAACCACTGTGAAGAAAAAAAAAGTTTTATTCTGTGTTTTGTTCCAACATATTCACTGTTGTCACTGCTTAGAAATATAGCCGGTTGGGAATGAGATGGAAAATTAGCCTGACATGTTTACATGATGTATTTATGTTTTACATGCATTGTTCCCTTTATAAAAAATAGAATAAAAATCACAATTTCTAAGATGCAACAGTCAGCTGTGTATCACCAGCAGGTTACTGATTATTTTTATTACTGAATCCTTCTGCAAATGCTCTCCATCTAATCTGACTTGACTTGATCTGTTTGGAAAAGAATAAAGGGGGAAAACTTCAGTCACTAGATGGTTAAAGCTTGTAGAGACAAACCCTAAAGACTAGCAACTGGAATCAGCAAAAGGTGGTTGAACAAAGTGTTGAAACGTGTGTTTGTGCTTGTAATGTGACAAAATATGGAACAATTCAAGGGGTGTGAATATTTTTACAAGCCACTGTAGGTGTAGACACTGATATTTACTCTGAGCTTCATTCCCATTTATTCCATCAGATAATATTCCAGGTGTTTGTTGTCTGGTATTTTTTTCTTTGATTTCTCAAGGAATGTGTTTGCTTTCCAGAAGCTTTTTATTACAAATGACTCATAAAGAGCCCAATGGTTGTTCTGTCTGTCTCTGTGTTGCCCTGCGACAGACTGGTGACCTGTCCAGGGTGACCCCGCCTCTCGCCCGGAACGTTGGCTGGAGATGGGCACCGGCAATCCTTCCGACCCCACTGAGGGACAAGGGTGTAAGAAGATGGATGGATGGTTTAAATAATGAAAAATAAAATGCTGTCTAAATTAGAAGCTTAAAAAAGTTCAAATCAACTGAACAGGATGATTCTGTTATTACTAAATAAACCTGTCAAAAGTAAAAATGAAAACTTAAATATATTTTAATTTCCTTTTTCATCCGAATAGAAAAAGCTAGACATGAAAGATTAAAATAAAAGGTGCAGTTATTATATTTGTACAAAGAACATTATTAAAACCTTTATTAAGCAAATAACATATTAGGTGAGAAGAAATGTATAAAAACATAAACCAATCAGTACTTTATCCCAGTGATTCTCTGAGGTCTGAATAAGTCAATAAAATCACAGTAAAGAGTTCTTTACACACTAAAGTACTTTAGAAAACGTAAAGTAAAACATGAAACATGGAGTTCAAAAAGTAAAACACAAAAACAATCAAGAGTTTCTGTGGGACATACAGTTCTAAACTGGTTAAACTGGTTTCTGTGATGGAAGCTGAAGTTTCTCTGCAGTTTCCAGTAAAGCATCTTTTTATCTGTGGAGCTTTGAGGAACATTTTCCTGTCAACAGAAGAAGAAGCAGCAGAGAAAAGAGGTTTGAAGTGTCTTTCATGATTCAAAGCTGAACTGAAAATGATTCCCATGTTTCCATCTCAGACCATTTCTGGTTCCAGGATGAAAATAAATCAGAGAAAAAAGATCAACTTTCCAGTTGAATCCAGTTCAGATCAAAACTCCATGAAGCCTCTAAATGGAGCCCAGTTTGAATCGGATCTTTATTGATCCAAAGAGACAAACAATATCAGATACTAAATGACAGACGTGAGAAAATAAACAGGAGGAAAATCTTGGAGGTCAGAGGTCATCATCATGATCCAGTCAGAGTCTCTTTAGACTCAAACTGCTGCAGCTTCAACCTCTGAGGATCAGCAGGACACAGAGACCGTTCTCTACTTTACAGAGATCAGAACCTGCAGAGAGAAGAAGGATGGAGAGATCAGATCAGTGAGTGTTTCCAGCCTCTCCAGCAGCAGTCAGTAGATGGTTTTCAGGCTGCAGTCAGACTGATCTCAGAGCTGTGGCCAAGATGAACCTGATCAGTTGTTTCCTGTTGAACTGAGAGAACAAACAGATCTGAGATCAGATCTGCTGCTGCCACAGTTTGATGAATGAGGACCACTGTCTCTAGACATAATGGACGGCTGGACGCTGGAGTCCAGCTGGACTTCCTGGAGACATGGACACAGCAACAACACTCATCTTCACACCAACACAAATGCAGGAACACAGCAAGCTGCTGCTCCTCTGATTGGCTGATTGCTGTCGCTGTGTCCAATCAGGAAGCCTTAACCATTCTCCTCCCAGTGAGAAGCTGCAACGTTACTGGGAACACTGGATCTTTGCTTTGATGCTAACTGGGTTTAGTTCAGTATGCTGACAGCAGCTGGAATCACTACAAACATTTACTTACAACAAATCATCTACAAGATCCTGCAGCTGCTGAACATCTGAATCCTTCAGGTCGTTTCCCTCCAGGTTCAGTGATGTCAGTTGGAGGCTGTTTGACTGCAGAGCTGAGGCCAGAAAATCACAGCTGATCTTTGACAACTTGCAGCTCTGCAACCTGAGTAAAGAATAAAAGATGTGAGCTGAAGCCAACAGGATGCAGGTCAGGGGTGGATCTAGAAAAATAGTTATTGGGTGGCAGGAGGGGGGCAGGGATTTTTTCACCTTCTACAGGGTCAGTTCATCATTACACACCGACCAGAACGTTAGCTGTACAGCACCAGCAACCCTCCCAACCCCACTAAGGGACAAGGGTGTAAAGAAAATGGATGGATGTTTCAAAATGAGCTTCACGTAGCACCGAGGCTTGAATACAATTTCTTAATGTAGTATAGTTAATTAGTTTTACGTCTTTCATACTCCTGCTAATTGATATGTATTACTGGACAAAAGTCCAGATATGAGATGGATATTATGGTGTTACAAGAACGGCTAATTGAGGAAAGAAAAGATCATAGAAAGACATCAGAGGAAGATATGCCACTGATTGAAGACCTGAGAGCAACGAATGCCGTTCTCCAGGAAAACCATGACAAAGAAGTACAATTCCTGCAAGGCGATAAAAAACGTTTGCAGAAGAAATTTTGTGATATGAAACAATCTTACCATGACTTTATCGGCAAATATGAAATTGATGTTAATGAACTGAATCAAGAAGTTGAAAGAATTAAGCAGGAGGTTATCCAAGAGAAAGACTCAAACTTAGAGACGGTTAAAGAAAATCAGAAAGTTATCAATGACCTGAGGGCTCAAAATGAGGAGCTCTTTCAGAAGATGTCTGGAGAAATTAAAATCCTTAACAAAAGGGAAATGAACATCCTTGATGAACTCGATAAAGTTCAGTTTTCATATGATGAGCTAAAGACCAAATATGAAAACGATGTCATTGAATTGGAGAAACAGGCTGAAACGTACCAGCAAGTTATAAAACAGGAAAAATTAACTTTTAGATTCAGAAAAAGAAAGAAAAGCTAATCGAGGGTGAGATAGAGAAATTTAAAGGTTTGTACCTGGAGGAAAATAATCGCTATGAATCGGATGTTACAGCATTAAACTGCAAGTAGAAAAATACCAGCAGGAAATTAGTAGCCTAAAAGAGGAATTGAAAAAGGAAAAAGAAGATCAACTGCTTAAAAACAGAGAGGATAAAAACACCACCATCGCTTTAACAGAGGAAGATTCGCAGAACCAGGTCGACCAGGTTAAAGAGACAAGAGAAGACGTTTCTTCTCAGCAGGAACTCTTTTCAGAATCGCTGCCTGGTTGTTCCACGGATCTGGAACCTGTAGAGACAGAGACCACAGGAGAAACCATCCCAGAGGATTTGGAAAAAGCTACGGATGGTAAAAAGAAAAAATCTAAATTTTCAATTTGGAAGAAGATACGGAGCACTCTAGGATTCAAGAAGAAAAAAAGTGAAGATAATAAAACTCAAACCTAATATTCTTAATTTTGACTAGAGAAAAAATGGAGGTTGTTGCCAGTGTGAACGGGGCGCCCTGCGACCCTCCGTCAAGAGGAAATGTAAAACTTCAAGTCCCCCCGCTTTCCTCCATTGACAAACTAGAAAATAGATCCCTTCCCAACCCAATTGGAAAAATCGTGGGCAGCACGGTGGAGCAGCGGCTAGCGCTGCGCCTTCACAGAGGCCGTCTGTGTGGAGTTTGCATGTTCTTCCCGTGTTTGTGTGGGTTTTCTCCGGGTGCTCCGGTTCCCCCCACATCTCCCAGAACATGTCGGTCAGGTCAGTTGGTCACTGTAAATTACCCCAAAAGAGTTTAAGAAACTCCAAACACATTAAACTTGTAAAATGAGTTGAATTAGCCGTTCGTTAGCCCTATATATATATATATATATATATATATATATATATATATATATATATATATATATATATATATATATATATATATATATATATATATATATATATATATATATATACACACACAAAGTATTGTTTTTAACTTGCATTGTTTCAAAATGGGGGCTCCACAGTGGCACAGTTGGTAGAGCTGTTGCCTTGCAGCAAGAAGGTTCTGGGTTCAATTCCCGGCCCCAGTCTCTCTCCCCGTGCATGCGTGGGCTCTCTCCAGGTACCCCGGTTTCCTCCCACAGTCCAAAACATGACTGTCAGGTTAATTGGCCTCTCCAAATTCTCCCTAGGTGTGAGTATGTGTGGTGACCCAGAGGCTGGGTCCAGGGTGACCCAACCTCTCGCCCAGAACGTTAGCTGTACAGCACCAGCAACCCTCCCAACCCCACCAAGGGAAAAGGGTGTAAAGAAAATGGATGGATGTTTCAAAATGAGCTTCATGTAGCACCAAAGGCTTGAATACAATTTCTTAATGTAGTATAGTTAATTAGTTTTACGTCTTTCATACTTCTGCTAATTGATATGTATTACTGGACTGGTCAGCGCTTATTGGTCGCTCTGTGATTCATTGTGTCCAGAAAATTTTTTTTATCCCAATACAGGCCAAAGAGAAATCTGTCACGAAAATATTAGTAGCGCCATCATTTGTTATTATATATATATATTAAATAAGACTTAAAATAAAGATTATAAACTGATGTTTGATAAATTCTCCATGATACAAATCTATAAGCAGTTTAGTTTCTGTTAGTTCTGTCAAGATACAAGAAGGGGTGAATTTCTATTTATATTGGTCAATCGTGTTATTTTAAATATGCTGTAGGAGCCGTAGTTTGACCACTGTTATAAATATCACCACGTTTTGAGAAAGATTAGCTCAGTTTTTGTCGCTTGTTTTTAGGAATTGCAGCAGCTGCAGTGAGCCACAATAAAGATACAATAAAGCTGATAAACAGGTGAAGAACCAAACTAGACAGAACCACTTCTGATTGTTTGCCAAGCCAAACATCCAATAAAAGTTCCACCAAGCCACCACTAAGGCACTGGGGTCAAGTTTCTAGACACGGGCAAAACAAGGTTCAATGTCCAAACTTATTGATTGATCTTGGTGATTTATTTTACTCTTTCACCAAACAATTACAGAGATCAAACTTTCATTTGTTCTCATGCTACCACTGTTGCTCTGGTAAAAACCATCTGCCCAAAACCCAAATGCCTGCTGGTCCTTCACCAGGCCCTTATAGAAAGTGGACTGACCCACATTACTTCCTGTCTAAATTTAGAAAATAAATAAGAAAAATAATAAAACAAACAAAAAAATTAATTAATTAAATCAACAATTATCAACCTACAAATAAACTCTGTAAATAATACAAAAAATAGAAATATAAGAATAAAGTAACAAAATTAAAATGGATAAAGAAATAAAGGAAAAATAGCTCCAACTTCTATTCCGCCTTTTCTCGCTCTGTACCTCGGCTTTACACACCCGTTGCCATGACAATCGACAGACAACAGCTCAACGAGCACATGGAGCAGAGATTACCGATCAGAGGAATCAACACCAAAAAACAAACATTTCCCACACAAAAAAGTAGCAAAAACACTAAAACAGAATTATTTGTCATTATTAATAAAATTTCGCCTGACTACCGCGGAGGTTGATTAGCTGATTTAAACAGCTTCTCTACTGATGATGTGGTGGGCGGGTTGTTTAGAGCTAACGGAACCAAAACACACCGAACTGCGCAGCATATGCTGAGGTTATTGTGGTGTATTTACCCCCCACGGTTTACCTGAGTTGGTACAGTCCTATATTGTGAGAGGCGCAAGCTCTCAATCTGTGGTTACTTCGGTGTTAGCACAACAATAAAGAGATACGGGAAATGGTCCGAGCCTCCTTTGTTCTTTTAGACATTACAACTGGCGACGAGGATATTTTTTGGAGGAGAGAAGACGTCAAGTGTCAGTACTAGTGAGTACAATGTCTCAGGTTGGCAAGATATATGATGACTTCAGACCGGAGGTTGAGCCGTGGACAACTTATATCGAGCGGCTAGAGCAGTACCTGGAAGCTAATGACATTGACTAAGAAAGCACGTGGCGGTGTTGCTAAGTGTAATGGGTGCTAAAGCATATGGACTTTTATGAAACTTAGTACAGCCTGAAAACCAAAAGACAAGATTTTTGGCGATATTGTGGACATTTTGAAAGAACACTATGAACCCAAGCCCTTATTAGTTGCTGAACGTTTCCTTTTTAATAGATGCAACCAAAAGGCGAGTCACACTGTTGCCCACTACGCCGCAGAGCTAAAACAACAAGCAGCTAGCCAACTGTGATTTTGGAGTGTCGCTGGATTGTGCACTGAGGGATCGGTTCGTAAGCTGTACAACGGGTCAGTCTCCAGCAGAATTGTTCTTGCACAGACACATTCGTACCAGACTGGACACCAAGGAGACTGTTCACAGGAAACAGTATCGGAAAAAAGCTCTACATGACTTCACAGCTGTGGACCGTTCCTTTTCTGTGGATGATGCTGTGTATCTTCGCAACACAGGGGGAGGAGTTCACAAGCGGATACCTGGACAGGTTGTAAGACAAACTGGTCCAGTCTCTTATAAAGTAAAAGAGCACTGCTCGAACACTGTGCACAGAAGACATGGGTATCAGCTTCGTACCAAAGTTGTAGCTGAACCAGATACCGATGACCCTGAAACCCCAACACAAGAGCAAAGTGATGTAAGCATTACACCTGAACAAAGTGTTCTGGACTCTGGGCTGCAACCCCGTATCCCCAGATCCTCCAGTGGTGGTGAGGCGTTCAACACGTCCACGGAAGACGCCAAAACGATATCTTGAATAGCCTTGTGTTTACCTAAGCATAACGGTTTTGCATGTTGTGTTCCATTATTATTCATGTTACATTAAGGGTTAGATGCAGAGGTAAAGGGAAAGAAAAATGTCTTGATTATCAAGTAAGTACATATTTGGGTTATTGTTTGGTTCTACATGGTAATGCACTTAAGCTGGAATAAGTGACCTTAGTGTAGATAAAATGTTATTTTCATCTTAAAAGGGGGATAATGTGGTGTATTTACCCCCCACGGTTTACCTAGAGTTGGTACAGTCCCTTATTGTGAGACGGGCAAGCTCTCACTCTGTGGTTACTTCTGTGTTAGCACAACAATAAAGAGGTCAAACTCAATTTCACCGAGGGCCACTTCAGCATATTGGCCACCCTCAACCGGCCACATTGAAGGTACAAATCAGGAGTTTCCAGCTGCAGTCCTCCAGACTGCAACTTTTAGATGCATCCCTCCCTGCTAAAACACACCAGACAAAAGGTTGACTTCCCTCATTAGCAGCAACTCAGTTCTGTAGAGGCTTATAATGAGTCAATGATCCAGGTATGTTAGAGAATTAATGCATCTAGAGTTGCAGATGGTAGCTCTGGAAAACTAGACTTGGGCACCCCTAGCATAAATGTATGAAAATACAATGTTAAAAATAGATTAAACACCTCATATTGTTAAATAACGCATCTGGTTAGTTAGCGCATTCAAAACCTTTGGTTGAAATGGCGCGTTAAATTCAAATCTCCATTACAGACCAGAGAAAACTAACAACGTTGTGTTAATCCATTTGAGGAGCCGGCAGTGTAACTTGAGGAAATAAATGACAACGCAGAAGTTAATTAGACTGTAACATGCGCAGTCCGCTGCTCTACACTGCGGACGCGGCTCCGCCCCTGCAATTAAAAACCTCTGGAAATAACTCATCCAGAAAATTTAACAAATGGAGCTTTCTGGGTGCACGTTACCCAGGAGAGTGGCGTTCTGGAGGAGCGCTGCAGACGTAACATCTGTCCGTTTCGGAGAAGCGAAACCACACAAACAAAAAAAAATCCTGGTAAAAGCGCACACCGGACCGCGCACAGGGTAAAACACTCACCGAGTTCAGTTGATCTGTTTGGATCAGGCAGATCCAACTGACTGATGAATTAGCGCAGATTTTTTTGCAGATGGGGAGCAGGAGGAAGTGCGTTCAGACCCCAGCGGGTGAAGTGATGCTAATTTAAGTGAAATCTCTTAATTTAATTTAAAAGTTATTGGGGCCTTAGTGGTTTTTGTCACTACGGAGATGGGATTGTGATGGGATCTGGATTTACGGCGAATACTAGCTAAACAGCATAAAATGCGGCTAAATAGCCGATGTTAATATGATTGTAATTTCACGGATAAAAATAGTACATGATCGATTATTTTTTGTGTGTGTCAGTCAAGATGACGGATAACAAAAAAGGTCTATCGCGCCCTGCCGCCCTGACACCAACTCACACACATCTTCATTCACAGTCTTACTTGTAAATCGATTTTTCTTTTCTTGGACATTTTGATGTTAGCTTGTCGATGTCTCAGTTTTATTCGCTGGGAAAATTAATAAGCAGCTTGAGGTGACTCTGCTGCTCTCTAGTGGTGAGAAGCCATAATGTTGGCTGGTAACAATCGGAATGCATTATGGGAGGAGATGTAGTTTGTTGTCAATTCATGCTCAAAACCTATTTTAAGTCAGTCATGTGCCTATAAAATGCTGGGGGGCCACATAAAATGACATGGCGGGCCACATGTGGTCCGCGGGCCTTGAGTTCGACACATGTGGGCTAGTATAACTGACCCACTGCTCACGTATTCAATCTTTTCTTTAAATTAAAACGTTTTCCTCACCTGTGAAATCTGAAGCCCTTATTATCATAATCTATGGTTGAATTAACTGCTAAACATTGCGTCCGTTGTTCTGATTCTTTGCATGATTGTAGTATTTTCCTGTCCACCGATATTCCTGACTCAATGGACAGCAATGGCGCATGTGTGACTTACGATAAATCACCTGATGTACAGTCCAGTAATATATCCATCAATGCTGCTGCCTCGCGCTCTGTCCTTCTCTCGCACTTCCCGCTACTTAGCAGTGGGTGTCGGGTTGCATTGTGTTGCAATCAATGTTGTCGGAAAAAAGAGTTTCATGCGCTTAATGTCCGAATTGAATTCATTGTTGCTAGCTGGGGTGGCAACAGGGGTGGCGAGGCTCTCGTTTGGGGAGGCAACTGCCACCCCAGTAGATCCGCCCCTGATGCAGGTGAACCAGTCCAACAGAACCAGTTAAAGATTCTAATGAATATTAAAGCCAACAAGCTGCTGCTGCTTCAATAAAGACCTGTTGACTTCAGAACCAGAACCTGGTACTGGGTCATGTTGTGTTGGAGGATTTTAGTCAGTAAAATCATTCCAGGTTCTGATCAAAGTGTTGAAGCATCAATCATTGATTACTAATTTGTTCCTGTCAGATTCCAGGAATTCACTTTTCTAGACTGAGGGGCATTTCTACACACTGGGGGTCCGAATGCTGTCCTGTTCTGACCTCAGATCAGCAGGTCCAACTCAGTTACACAGAGGGACTAAATTAAACTCTGGATCCAAGTCCAGGAACAAACTCAGAACATATTTACTAGAACAGAAGATATGAACTTTGATTTATGATCAATTACAGAAATCACAGAAATATTGATAATTATTAACATACCACAAATAGTTCAGTCTGCAACCTTCAGTCTGTAGAAAACCACAGAGCTCCTTCACTCCAGAACCTTCCAGGTTGGTCCAGTTCAGGATCAGTTCTATCAGATGGGTCGGTTTGGACTTCAGAGCTGAGAACAAAGACGTCCAGCTGGTCTCTGACAAACTGCAGCTCTCCAACCTGAATAAAGAATCAAAGATGAGTTCAAGCCAACAGGATGCAGTTAAAACTGAAATATGAACAAATAATAAAATGTAGAAAATTAATTTCCCTGAATGTAAAAGAAACATGATGAACTGATTCTAACATCTGATCCAGTCAAACTGGTTTAAAGAGTCCAAACCAGCAGAACCAGAACATTTTATTAACAAAGAAACTCAAAGTTTTCTATGAGCAGCAGCCTGGATGAGGTGAGCTATTTCTGCTGGTTCCTGATCATCAGCTGGAGACCCGACTTGGTAACCGGATCAGAACCACTCATTTTATTCATTAATGGCCTTTGGTTCTTCTTAAAGCTGCTGAAAGCCAATGGAGGCCATTATTTCCTAAGGAGACGTGACCTGATGAAGCTTCATCACAGAGACGAGGCTCCAACCGACTGACAGCTGTCAGACTGAAGAGGACGGTTCCTCTCTGACCCGGCCCAACAGAACCACAGCTTCAGGACAAAGTGAGGAACCTGCTGCTGCTGCAAACCTCACTGTCATTCAGTTCATCTAGATTTGATTTTCTACAATCAGTCACTTCTTAGATGTTTCATTAATGATGATTTGAACTGGTCAGTGTTTGTGGCTCGACTGGAGGAACAACATTTCATTCTGGATGTAAAGATGAGAATCAGAAATAAAATAATCTGAATCTTTACAAACCAAACTGAAACATCTCCATCATTAACTAACTTTTGAATTATTTTTACTCATTTTGTTCATCAGTCAAAATCATTTTAAAATCAAAAAATGAAAAACAAAGTTCAATGATATAAAAGTCTGAAATAAGAAAATAATTCATTTATAATGTAAAGTGACATTTAAAAAGGTTGTTTTAAAATATTACCATTCAATTATTAATTAAACTAAGAACTAAAGTGTCAATGATTTTATTGTATAAATAGAGAAAACAAACCCCAGTTTCTGCACTTTACTGACTGAACTCTCCAGGATCTCAAACAGATTCTTCCTATCAGAGTCTCCACCTCCATATATGTAGATCCGACTTATTTCCAGCTCAGTCAGATCTGGGTTGGACTTCAGAGCTGAGGCCACAACTTCACATTCAGCCTTTCGGATCAAACAGCTACCAAGTCTGTGATGAGAGAAGAAATAAATTCAGATCATAAACAGACTAAAATATGATAACAGTGATGTCATCATCTGATCAACATCTGATCTTCAGTTTACTGAAATTGACTCAACAGAGAGTCTGTGCAGTTGCTGACTAAAGTCCTGGTTCTGGTTCTGGTCCAGGCTTCATGTCCTCAGACCTTCAGCTGTGAGGACATAAAGGTCCTCACAGGATCACATGAAGGATCTGATCTTGAACATCAGTCAGATGTTGAAGATCTTCGGAAGGACAATAGTGCTGAATCAGCATTCACACAATGAAAACATCTGGACTCACCGAGCCTTTCTGCAGTTCCTCACAGCTGGAACCAGTCTCCGTCGTCCACCTGATGATGTCTTGTACTTCTCCAGGTCCAACTCATCCAGAACCTCTGACATCTGCAGCATGAAGGCCAGAGCTGAACAGTCAGTCACTGAGAGCTGCTTCCCTGAATCCAGCAGCCGTTGGATCTCCTGATAAAATGAGACGTCGTTCATCTCCACCAGACAGTAGAAGATGTTGATGCTTCTGTCAGCAGAGATTCTATTAGTGTTCATCTCCTTCAGGTTGGTGATGATTCTCTGGATGGTTTCTGGACTGTTCTCTGTCTGACCCAGCAGATCTTCTAAGAGTCTCTGGTTGGACTCCACAGTGAGACCATGAAGGAAGCGGACAAACAGGTCCAGGTGGCCATTTTCACTGGTGAGACATTTCTCCATGACTTTCTTCATGAACTCATCTAGAGATGTTTCATTGTATTCTTCTCCCAGGAACGTCTTGATCACCTCTGACCTCCTGCTGGTGAAGCAGTGGAGCATGTAGACTGCAGCCAGAAACTCCTGGATGCTCAGATGAACAAAGGAATAGACAGAGATGTTGTGTGTTCCTCTCTCCTTTTTAAACATCTGAGTGAAAACTCCTGAGAACAATGCAGCGTCTTCGATGTTGATGCCGCACTTATCAAGATCTTTGTCATAGAAAGTCAGGTTTCCCTCCAGCAGCTGATCTAAAGCCAGTCTTCCTAGAGACTCAATCAGCTTCTTGTTCTCTGGACTCCAGATAGATTTTGTCTTTTTTCCTCCATCATACTTTTCCTCCTTGATTTTGAACTGAACCTCCAGGAACTCTATGTACATCTCAGTCAGGGTCTTGGGCAGCTCTCCTCCCTCTCTAGTCTCCATCATTTTCTCCAGAACTTTAGCAGTGATCCAGCAGAAAACTGGGATGTGACACATGATGTGGAGACTTTTTGATTTCTGAATGTGGGAGTTGATCCTGCTGGCCTTCTCCTCATCATCTCTGAATCTCTTCCTGAAGTACTCCTCCATCTGGCGGTCAGTGAACCCTCTGACCTCTGTTACCATGCCAACACACTCACCAGGGATCTGATTGGCTGCTGCAGGTCGTGTGGTTATCCAGAGGAGAGCAGAGGGAAGCAGGTTCCCCCTGATGAGGTTTGTCAGCAGAACATCCACTGAGCTGGACTTTGTAACATCAGTCAGGATCAGATTATCATCAAAGTCCAGAGGAAGTCGACTTTCATCCAGACCATCTAAGATGAACAGAACCTTAAACTTTTTAAAGCTGCGAATTCCTGCATCTTTAATGTCTTCAAAGAAGTGATGAATCAGTTCCACCAAGCTGAACTTTTCTTCTTTCAGTACATTCAGCTCTCTGAAGGTGAATGGAAATATAAACTGGATGTTCTGGTTGGTTTTGCCTTCAGCCCAGTCCAGAGTGAACTTCTGTGTTAAGACTGTTTTCCCAATGCCAGCCACTCCCATGGTCATCACTGTTCTGATTGGTTGATCTCTTCCAGGTGGGGTTTTAAAGATGTCTTCTCTTCTGATTGTTTCTTGTTTCCTGGATGCCGTTTCAATCCGTCTGACCTCATGTTCCTGGTTGACCTCTCTAGTTAACCCCTCTGTGATGTGGAGCTCTGTGTAGATCTGGTTCAGGGAGGTTTGATTTCCAGGTTCAGCGATGCCTTCAGAGAGACTCTGGAACTTCTTCTTCAGATGGTCTTTAAGCTCCTTTTGACACCGAACATCAGAATCTGAAGGAAAAACCCAATAAAAACCATTTATGATATTCTAAGAAGGGTTTGTGTATGAACTTCTATGATGGAAAAATAATTACAGAAAACTAATTATTTTTCTTCTAAGGTGTCTAAACCTGAAAGTAATCCCAATTTCAGTCATTGAGGAAATATGAAATTATAATTCTGATTTTCTGAATAAAACTCCCACTGAGGCAATGGATAAAAGAAAAAAGCAAATAAATAAACCAGCAAATTCAAAAGTGTTAAATGTTTTGGTGTTATAGGTTTCCCCCAGTGTATTAAAAGCCTGGTGGCCCGCCATGCTTTACTAGCCCCGCCGCCAGGCTAAGTATTGCTTGTTTACGTTTCTAGGAGAAAAAAACAAATGTTTTTTTTAAGCCGGGCTGCAAGCGTCTCTTTTGCTCTTAGCATTTCACTAGCAGCGCAGATTTATTCCTAAAGGATAGGTTTATAATGGACCTTACCACAGGGCCCGCCTTTCATTGGCTAATGCCCATTTTACCGGCTCACAAACTCATGCTAATGTACATTGTGGACTACCAGACCGACAGAAAGTTTTGCGTCAGGACTCGAAAAAAAATGGTTCTCCGTCAGTGGGGTATCTGTACAGGCGATGTCAGGTATCCTGATCGTGTTTGTGGAACTAAAATTCACAGATTTCCAAAATCTGAAACGGAAAGCCTTGCTTGGATCAAAGCTTGTGCACGACCGCATTTGCAGCTCAACCGTCATAGGATCAATAAGAACAAAGTGTCTGCTGGCGTAAGTATTATTGCTTTGCTTTCATTGTGTTTAGTGAATGAAAAAAATAAAGTCAATAATAAACACATCCATTATGAAAACCTTTTAGCCAAGTACAGCACAATGGCAGTATCGATACAAATTCTACATCCTGAAAAAAAAGATGATATGAACTTGTTGGTTCCCTTGTCCATTGTCATGGCTGATATTTTGTGAAAATCCGGCAGAAATGCTAAACTAATCGACTCAGAAATACTCTGCAGAGTCAGTCGAAACGAAAAATCCCATAGAACCTAAGCTCTACGATGAGGTTAAAGTGAGACATGAAGTCACGTGGGACTTTCGAGGGGCGTTTCTGGGCGGAGCTTGGTAAGGTCCATAGGTAAATGCATTTAAACCCGACAGCGCGCGGACTAATCACACTGCTGGCGCCTCTGCGCTTTCTCGCGCGCTGCCGCTGCTTTACCTCAGCGGGATCGCGTGCGCCTCCTTTCACTCAAACTGGACACAGGCTGACCTGTATGGATATTTACATAAACCTACTGTGAGGAATTATGATCCTTTGGAGAACTCTAGGTAAGAGTTTAAAACCTACCACGTTAGCTCTGGTTGCGCAGCTCTATGTGAACCGCAAGAATAACTCATAGCGAATTCAGAGGTTGCGTTGTAGAGTGGTGAGAATGATTTATCTTTGTGAACGAACAATTATATTGGGCGTTTACATTTCAACACGCTGCCCACAGCATGTGGCTCTGTGTCCGTCTTCCCTGTAAAGTTTATGTTTGTGGTCCCGGTTGGCCAGAGCATTTGTGGATAAGGAGCAGCGCTAACCTCGTCATGCAGGTTCAGCCTGGTGGGGAGCTTTATTGCTCTCCTCGTCACGCGCTGATTTTATGTTATTTTATTATTATTTTTAGTATTATTTTTCTGGTTACATGATGCATCAAACCATATGAGATGCATTGTCTACTTAGAGTTAATGCACGCGGCACACGGAGATCTGAGAAACTTATCCCATAAACTCGATCAACCAGAGTAGTTTCTGTGACGCTTATTAAAAACTCAACAGACACGAAATGGAAGAGCTACTAAAGCCACATTAGCAACATTGAATTAAATCTCCCGTTTGTTGCACTTCTCTGCGTAGTGCAGCAGGTTACCTCATCATGCAGGGCCGGTCCCAGGCAGTATGAGGCCTGGAGCAGAATCTGACTTAGGGGCCCCTTTTGTTGCTAAAAATATCAGCACCTCTAACAGCTTCTGTGTTTGATTTAGTGAAATATGGGAAAAGGGAGTAGTTTAATTGGCCAGCCTAAAAAGCAGTAAGTTATAATCGCAGTTTACGAATTTGTATTTGTAAATTCAAAGATTAAACTCACAACATCAGATTGTTGCTATGATAACAAAACAATCTAACTATGAATATTGTTCTTTGAAGTTTTACAAAGTAAACTTACCAGCTCCTTAAAATCTTGTATTTAAATGTTAAACAATTTAAAATTATTTAATTTATGTATGCCTAAACAATTAAATAAAATTTAACAGCATTGATAATCTCAATAAACAAGTGTTACGTTTATGTATCTGTGGTCTGTTTTAAAATAATAGTGTTTATGGGGCCCCTGAAGCCCTTGGGGCCTCATGGAGCCGCTGACTTAATTTGGATTAAACAGAAGTGCAAATTTGTTGTTTTTAGACTAGTTGTGGGTTTAAATAGCATTTCACTGGAGATCTTTTCCCGTAACATAATTACACAGTAATACTTTGACATTTCCTGTCAACTTAATATCTTTTAATATAAAAACACAGTGGACTGCCGGTGGACCGCCTCGACGCTCCGACCACCGGG
Organism: Poecilia reticulata; assembly: GCF_904066995.2. Taxonomy (NCBI): domain Eukaryota; kingdom Metazoa; phylum Chordata; class Actinopteri; order Cyprinodontiformes; family Poeciliidae; genus Poecilia; species Poecilia reticulata. The sequence goes on from NC_088831.1 coordinate 10,932,660, forward strand.
CTTAGCAAGTTTTCTGGGGGAAACCCTGTGTTAGTAGACTTAGTGCAAAAGCAGAGTGAATTTTCCTCTTGTAAAGTCACATTCTGTTTATGTAAGTCAGGGGTGTATATTATTAGTAGTTGAAATCCAGTGTTAAATCAAAGTGTTTCCGTATCAAATCTAAATCTAAAATAGAATCAATAACTCTTTACTTCTTAACTCTGAACTCCACCAGCGGCTATAACACTGAAGGAGTTAATTCACTGACTCCGCCCCCAGAATCACAGATTCCCACCGAAGCGAAGCGACAGCAGCAAAGTCATTTCAGGACTATTTACTTTCCATCTGTTTGAGGTGTTTAACACGCTTGGTAAGTCATTTTTTTCTGAGATGGTTTATAACTATTATTTTGAGTTCAGCTCAACCTGTATGATAGACTTCACGTTCGCCACACGGCTTGGTGTTAGCATTTTTAGCTTAGCATGCCGAATGTTAGCGGAGTATAAGTGTTGGAAAAAATCAATAATCAAATTATTGGCTAACTTGAACAGATCCGTAATAATCTGGAGTATGTTTTTTCATGATATTGAACGTTTATATGCATATTGGTCACATTTATCAACCTTTCTGATCGATTTTTTATCCTTTGAAAAAATGTAAAAGGCTTTTTCACGTTGAGAGCATTATTCCCGCTGTTGTGTCTTCTTATATACGTTTGCTGCATGTTTTGATCCTTTTGTTGCCTTTTTGTATATCTTAGAACCAGTCTGGTTGCAGATGAATCGTCAGCCTAACCTCCCCCTCCCGATCCCTCCATGGATTCTTCGAAGATTCAAGCTCCAAAAATGATTATGTAAGTGTTAATATCTCTGAAACTCTACATTTCTGTAATGGAGGCTTGTTGTTAGAGTTGTAGTAAAAATGTATTCCTTCGTTCCATTCCTCATTGTTATGGTTTTTATGGTTTTTGTTTATGATCCAGAGACCGACACTGGCTGTCCTACTCAGAGACTGAAGACTATCCGAGGCAGTAGAGGAGCATGTTGGTGTCTCCGGCCAAACGTCCCGAACAGCCCAACAACCTGAAGACAATCTGCTAGTGTAGCGGTTCTCAACGTGAGCGGTACCGCCCCCCAGGGGGCGTTCAGAGGACGGCAGGGGGCGCTTGGTGGACATACAAAAGGGGGGTGCTTTTGTAAAAATGTGCAGTAAAACTATTAATCTATAATCAATAAACAGGTCTATATAAAGATATAATCCATGTTTCTGTCTCATATTTGTATGACATTGAAAGGATCTGGAACTTTTGTTTTTCCACTGAAAGCTCTGGTTTGAACAATAAATGCCATGTGGGTGAAGTTTTATGGATGATACTCTGATGTCCCATTCTCCTGAAGGCAGCACAGAGCTGCACCACCAGAAACTGACAAACACTGAAGAGAAGAAGAGCTATGATTAATGTAGTTACAGTTCTATCCATGTTTTAATGTTGCAGAGCTCAGTCGTTTTGCAAATAGTTCAAAGTTTAAACTGGCATGTTGTACATCTTTTATCTGGTCATTTTGTGCAATATTTAACAACTAGAAAATGGCACAAAATAAGAATATTTTTTCCACTCTGATTGGCTGCTGTTAGGTCTACCGATTTTAACTTGAATGTTCATTGCATTTTTCATAGACGCCTGTGAAAATAATTTCTATTCCCATTACTTTTTTGTTCTCTGAGAAATTATTTTTGATGATAAATACAGAAACAAGCATAAAAATCAAAACATCTACAACAGTGATAGTAATATTAATTATAAAATAATGGTCAGTGCAAAGTAGCCTGCAAATTCTTTGGTGGGGGGCAGTGAGGGACCTGAATAAAGGCTAGGGGGGCGCTAGCCCAAAAAAGGTTGAGAAACACTGTGCTAGTGAGTGGACATCTCTTTGGTGGAGTGCAGAGAGGAACTGTCTCTTATCAACAGAAACAAAAACTGGATAAGAAATGATGGATCTGATTATCAGGTTGGTCTATTGTACATACCTGGTAATCTACCTGTTAAAAGAAAATGTACTCTATCATATTACATGAACTGCATTGCATTTACTTTCTCCACCTTGTACTTTGAACAATTTCATGCATATGATATTGAAGAAAAATGTATTAAGCATACTGCAGTTTGTATTGCACAGCTGACATGTTGGACCTTTTAAAAAGCGATATGTGAATGAAAGTGATATGTGAAACAAGCACATTATTCCACGTTGTAATATGTTTTGTAATTATGGTGCACGTTTTGAAATAAATGCATTTGAGAAAACTATTAAAAACTGGAAAACTATTAAACTGACAAAAGCAGTGATGGGTCCAGCAACACCGATGTGTCGGCTCATTTGTTCAGGCCGTAGATGGACGGTAGACAGTCAGAGTTCATGTCATGCAGATCTGCAGCAGTTTATCATTTATTGGCCCTCAATGTTGGTGCTACTGCATCACAGTGTGAATTTGGTAGCTGTCTATGTGTTTCTGAAGG